>NC_138081.1:98313900-98913900 GCF_964212035.1 Myotis nattereri | reverse complement strand
CCCCCACCAAAGTCAACTCTCCTTCATCCCCCTATACTTGACCCCCTTCCCCCTCTGCTACCCTCACCCCTGCCCCTCGGGAACCGCCGTCCTGTTGTCTGTGTCTGTGAGGTTTTGTTTGTTGGTTTATCTGGTGTGCTCTTTTGTTCCCTTTGTTGTATATCCGACATATGAGGGACAGCATAGCCTTGACTGTTCCTGACTGACTTGCTTTGCTCAGCATGATGCTCTCATGCTGGTGGCATGTAAGCTGGCCCAGCCACCGCGGACACAGCATGGACGTCCCGCAAACAAGTAAGAATAGGTTACCCAGCAACCCCTCTTCTGGGCATCTGGCCGAAAAAATGGAAAACAGTTATTTGCAAAGATGTGTATGCCCCTGCGTTCATTGCAGCAGTATTCATGGTGGCCAAGCCACGGAGACAACCGAGGTGTCTCTGAGAGACGGCCGGGTGATGAAGATGTGGTGATGCGCACACGGGGGAAGGCCAGTCGGCCATGAGAGGCGGAGCGCTGCCACTGCGGGTCAGTCTTTCCCGATCGCAGAAGCTTGCTCTTTCCAGGCTAAACGTGGTACTTCCGGTGCATGTGAGTGCGCGCCGATGCCACGCCACACAGGACGCGAGGCAGCTGGGAGTCACCCCTGGCTCGGGCTCCCGCCTCCCGCCTCCACGGCCCGGCGAGGCTGTCACTCCCGCTTGCTTTCTCGCACACCTGCCCTTACGTCCACAGGCGTGTCCCTGTGGGCAGAGGACAGGAGGCGCGTGAGGGCAGCACCAGCTCTCAGGAATGAGAGGTTTGCCATGTTCACGGAGGGACAGGGTACTTACTGGCTTGGTCCTTCAAGATGCTTTCTTGCCCTTTCAGAGGAAATGTTCTAGAAAAGTGCATTCCATAGTTAAAAAATGGAAATCAGGAGCTTTCCACGAATTGCTTATACTCTAGCTGCTCTGGAATGCGACCAAGGCCGCTCCTGACTGCAGACTTCCCACAAGGGTGGCCATCGGGGCGGCTTGTCCCATCTGCCGCCTCTGATTTTCTGCAAACAAGTTTCTGCCACGAGAATCTATTAGAACCGGTGAGATTTCTAAATTGGTTCTAATCGTGTTGCTCATCGCTTGGGTGCTTATGAGGAAAGTCCTAATATCAGCTTTACTTTCCAGATGGCAGAGTGAGATTTTTAAAAATATAACTAACACGCCGAGGCCCACAGCTCAGTATCAGAGCGTGCAGAGCCCAGGTCTTTCCATGGAGGAGCCGAAATGCTTCGGCCATGAGCTTAAGAGCCCTTGGCCAGTGGTCCTAGAGACACCAGCACCAGTGAGCTGGGAGGCCCCGGGGCTGTGAGCTGGGGGCACCGGGCCTGTGAGCTGGGGGCACCGGGCCTGTGAGCTGGGGGCACCGGGCCTGTGAGCTGGGGGCACCGGGCCTGTGAGCTGGGGGCACTGGGCCTGTGAGCTGGGGGCACCGGACCTGTGAGCCGGGGGCACCGGGCCTGTGAGCCGGGAGGCCCCGGGGCTGTGAGCTGGGGGCACCGGGCCTGTGAGCCGGGGTTACCGGGCCTGTGAGCCGGGGTTACCGGGCCTGTGAGCTGGGGGCACTGGGCCTGTGAGCTGGGGTTACCGGGCCTGTGAGCTGGGGGCACTGGGCCTGTGAGCTGGGGTTACCGGGCCTGTGAGCCGGGGTTACCGGGCCTGTGAGCTGGGGGCACCAGGCCTGTGAGCTGGGGGCACTGGGCCTGTGAGCCGGGGTTACCGGGCCTGTGAGCCTGAGCTGCTCCTGCCCCGCCCGCAGTTGCATGGCCTGGAGTCCTCGGGGGAGGCGGCAGCTCCAGGGGGTGAGCAGGCACCTCACTGCCACTCACCAGCTGAGGGGCCTCGGGCTCGGTTTCCCACGTGTCCAGCGAGAACAATACGTGAACGGAAGCACGGTTTTCACTCTGACTGCGGTCAGGATCGCTGCTGCGGGCTTTGCCCGGAGAGCACCTGGTGGGAGCGCGCAGGGAGAGCTGCGGCCGCACACGGACGCTCCTGGTGCCCGGGATCCTGGCGGACGGAGCGGGATGCACAGATATGGAGGCTGTCCCTCCACCCGGGGCCACACGAGCCGGAGCCGCGTTCCCAGCGCCAGTGCTGCCGCTTAAAGCCTCGCTGTTCCGCTGGACCGCGAGGTCGGAAGCATGAGCAGTGGCGAGTGAGGGAGCGGGTTTAACAGAGGCCCCAGCAGAAAGGACATCGTCCTGGGGTCGCCGGGGGGAGCACATGGTGGCCTCTGTGCCGCCAGGTCACATGCCCGCCTGGCACCGGCCTCGGAAGGAGCGCGCACGCGGCCGGAGCAGCTCCGGGCCCAGGGGCAGAGTCCGTGGCAGAGAGAACCGGTGGCCAGTGGGGTCCACACGTGTCTGTCCACGCACAGGTCTCCGCTCCTCTCCCAGACTTCTCAGAGCCATTGAATGCCGGTCCCCTTGCCGGGCCTGTGACTGAGGGAGGTGACCCGGGATGCCCTGACCCCAGGATGCCCTGTCGTGACCCCGGGAGCTGCATCTGGCCGAGGCGCTGGCCTTCCCTCCTCCCTGTCGTGTCTCCCACGAGCTCCTCACGCCCACCCTCTTCCTGTATCATCGTCGAACATCTAACCTGCTGCTCCCTGCGTAAGTCGCTGTGTACCAGGCATTCTCCCCAATGACCAGGTAAAGAGCAGCTTCGAGGCTCTTCATCATGAAGACGGACCCCCTGCTTTGGCTGGATCTTAAGGCAGAGAAGGATGCCAGTCGCACCGTGTTTGAGGGCGCAGGTGCCGTGCGTGGAGGGAGCTTCTGGGAACAAGGTGTGACCCGCCTGGGCCTCCGACGCCCTGGCTCCTTCCCAGGGAAGCGTTCGCCTTACCCGTCGTGTCGTGTTCAGTGAGGCCGCTCAGGGCGGGAGCTGGGGGTGATATTGACCGCGTGGCGGAGCCCGGCGCTGCCAGATGGGCCGGTCCTTGCTGCCAGGCGCTTTCGTGAAAAGCACTGTTTTTCGGGAAGATGCGCGGCTTTAGGAGGCCGGGGAGATCCAGCCACAGATCCTCACCCGAGGGCGGATGGCCTGTGTGACATTTCATATTGACAAGTGATTTGTGAGACATGAAAGAGGGTGTTACTATTGTTTACCGAGATGCCGTTGTTCGATGCCCCGTTTTCAGGGACGAAGGCGGTGACAGCCGTGGCTTCATTGTCCTAATGGGGCCGGATCTGTAATTCACATCATCGTCACCACCTTCCTTCCCCCTGAAAGGGACTCTCAGTGATCAGGCCGCTGAGGAAGCACGTCTCCTGAGACGGCTGTGAATTCCGATCGCCAGTTATGCTGGTTACGAACGGCTCCGTGGTTTCGTTAGGGCGTGGCCTTTACAGAACTTCAAACACTGTGCATTAGCTATGCGTGCCTGTCTCTATCAAACTGGATTTTACTCCTTGGAGCTTCTGTTCAATTTTAAAAGCAAACTTTGATGATTGACACAAAAATCTTTCTACATGACGTCTCACTAAAATTCAAATACCGGCATCTGAGAGCAGCTCATATGAGTCTGTAGGGAAGGTGCTCAGGTGAGAGTGAAATATCGATTCTTGACCCCAAAGCAGTGACTGCCTGGGTGCGCCCCACATTTTGTCTAATTCCTGGAGCAGCGTGCATAGTGAACAAGGCCCTTTATGCAGATAAGGAACCTGAGGCTTAGGAGGCTATTGACCTGCTCGAGCTCACGTGGTCCCGAATCCAAAGTCATGAGCTTAGCCACCAAAGTCACATCCGTATGAAGTACCTTTTGCTTGTCCATACCTATGGAACTGCTGTGTTAACAGGTTCTATTGAATTTATTGGGGTGACATTGGTTAATAAAATATGTAGGTTTCAGGTATACAACTCTGTAACACATCATCTGTATTTCGTATTGTGTGTTTACCACCCCAAGTCATGTCTCCTCCCATCACCATTTATCCTCCGTTTACCTTCTACTTCCCCTCACCCCCCCTTCCCTCTGGCAATCACCCCATGTTGTCTGTGTCCATGAGACTTGAGAAGGGTGAAGGGATTAAGCAAAGAAAAAAATAGGTAACATTTTTTCAGAAACGACTTCTAAAGCAATGTTTGTCGTCAACAGCACATTCATTGGCATTGGTCGTACTAGTATTAGGAATACGAGGTCTTCGTTCCTCCGTAGCAGCAGAACGATTTGTTCTTATTTGTTTTCTGGGAAGATGCTTCCTATCTGTGCTTTAAGAGCCTTGGAGTCAGGCATATAGAAAAGAACATGTTTTCAAACACCAATAAGAGTGTAAAGAAACCAGACTTGGGGGTGACCAGAATTAATGTGTAAGTGTTCCAGTTGGGAAGTGAGTAAAAAGGTACAGCCAATAGGAAATGTTAGGGGCCTGACCAATATTTTAGAAGCTTTGACTATTACCTATTTTGGATTTGTCATTTCTTATAATTTTACTTGAAGAAATAGTCCATGGATGAGGATGATGATGGTGGTGAGGATACAGATGATGAGGATGATGGGGGTGGAGGTGGTGATAATGGTGGTGACAGTGATGATGGTGATTACGAGGGTGTTGGTGATGACTGTGATGATGTTGGTGGTGACAGTGATGATGATGGTAGTGATAATGATGATGGTGGTAGTGACGATGGTGGTGATGACTGTGATGATATTAGTGGTGGTGGCAGTGGTGATGATGGTGGTGGTGACTGTGATGATGATGGTGGTGACAGTGGTGATGATGGTGGTGATGACTGTGATGATGTTGGTGGTGACAGTGGTGATGATGGTGGTGATGACTGTGATGATGTTGGTGGTGACAGTGGTGATGATGGTGGTGATGACTGTGATGATGTTGGTGGTGACAGTGGTGATGATGGTGGTGATGACTGTGATGATGTTGGTGGTGACAGTGGTGATGGTGGTGGTGATGACTGTGATGATGTTGGTGGTGACAGTGGTGATGATGGTGGTGATGACTGTGATGATGTTGGTGGTGACAGTGGTGATGGTGGTGGTGACAGTGATGATGATGGTGGTGACAGTGGTGATGATGGTGGTGATGACTGTGATGATGTTGGTGGTGACAGTGGTGATGATGGTGGTGATGACTGTGATGATGTTGGTGGTGACAGTGGTGATGATGGTGGTGATGACTGTGATGATGTTGGTGGTGACAGTGGTGATGGTGGTGGTGATGACTGTGATGATGTTGGTGGTGACAGTGGTGATAGTGGTGGTGACAGTGGTGATGATGGTGGTGATAATGATGATGGTAGTGACGATGGTGGTGATAACTGTGATGATGTTGGTGGTGGTGGCAGTGGTGATAACTGTGATGATGATGGTAGTGATGATGGTGGTGGTAACTGTAATGATGGTGGTGACAGTAGTGATGGTGGTGGTGATGACTGTGATGATGTTGGTGGTGGCAGTGGTGATGATGGTAGTGATAATGATGATGGTGGTAGTGACGATGGTGGTGATGACTGTGATGATGTTGGTGGTGGTGGCAGTGGTGATGACTGTGATGATGATGGTAGTGATGATGGTGGTGGTGACTGTGATGATGATGAAGGTGGTGGTGATGGTGACATTGATGGTAACCATTTTCTTTTTATTGAGCATTTTGTATGCGCCAGATTCAGTTCTCACGTATGTTACTCTAAAGTACATGAACTCATTTACTTATCAGAGCAGCTTACAAGGTTGGTGCTGATTAACCTCGTTTTCATGTGCGGGGACTGAGGCAGAGGGGTAAGTCACTTGCCCAAACCCCGCAGTAACCCAGCGCCCGTGAGCTGAGCCAGGGCCGCCTTCCCGCTGGCCCCTCAGTGAGCAGCTCTGACACTCGCCCGGGGCTGCCACCGATACGCTGCCGGGTTCTTCTCCAGTGTCAGTGCCTGTGCTTGTACTTCTGGAAGCTGTTCTCGTTTCTTCTCCAGCTCCGCCCATGTTCTCCTCTGATGGGGTTCGGAGCCCTGTCTCGGCATTTACAGGCCGTGGATTCTCCCGGCTCCAGCTCCCGCCGTCGGGGAGCACGCACCGTGGCGCTGTTGCAAATGGAATCTCTTGCGTGTCTTTTCCCTCCATTTGGTCATTTTTGGTCATTTGTGCTCTGACGTCGTTTTCTGTGGGCAGCGAGTTGGTGCGGATGGTGGCAAGTTCCCTCCAGTGGATTCGTCCCGGTTTCTGGCGGTGGCTCAGGGGTGTCTGGATTCGTCCCGGTTTCTGGCGGTGGCTCAGGGGTGTCTCCTCCCTGTGCCCATCCTGAGGCCGCCACACCCCTGCAGGGGGGCGGGGGGGTCTCACGCTCTGCAGACACAGCGGATCCTGGGTCCCAGGTCCGCGCTGGTACAGGCACCCCGGTTTTACCTCTCGGAGACCCTCCTTGTTACCAAGGGAACAGGGGGCGCTATGGGCCTTGCCGTCCACCTTTCCGGGCAGATGACTCCTCTAGTTTCTGTTCTCCATGGGGAGGGAGCCCTGGGGGAGTCCTGGCTCCCAGCTGCTGCCCCTCTGAGAGGGCGAGCTCACCTCCCCACGAGTGTGGCCCCAAAGCCTCGGCCGCGACAGGCACAGGAGGGGAAGTTGCCCGGACACGGGTGCCGCGTGGGGATCCTCCGCGTCCCCTGACTCTGGGTGTGGCTGTAACAAAGCGCCCCGCTTTCTCTTTCCTCCCGGACCGGATCGTCTCTTTCGGGTGCGTCTGCACAGTAACCTCTCATTTATGGAACTTTCTTAACTCCAGGGAAAGGTGGGTGCGGGAAGCGAGATTGTGGGGTACAGTAAGTGAAGAAGGAGCATCGTGCCTTTTGAGACAAGAGAACAGTTTAATTTTCTCCTGTCAAACAACGGGGTGGTTTAATCATCTCAGCCTTTTAAAGCCTCAGACTTTTAAGTTTCTTCCATCTCTGACATGATTTCTCTTTGCTATTCCACCCACGCCCGGGCGAATAATAACGCGCTAATGTTCTCTCCTCCCCGAGCTCTTTAGCGAGAACTCCGAGCACTCTGTAGACGCTGCCATTTATCCTGACAACACCTTTGCGCACCCTGGAAACCAACTTTTGAGCAAAAGTTGGTTTAATGGAAAGTGAGGCCCCAGGTACCTACCTTCGACCACGCGGGAAACAGAAGGTCCAGTCGTACCGTGGCCTCATCCACAGAAGTGCCACCAGCAACGCAGGGAAGGCTGCCCCCTTCCAGCCCAAGGTGGCGTTGTCTAACCTGAAACGATAGTAAGAAAGCAGATGGCCGTCCTGAACGGTCTCGAAGGGGCAGGTGTGACACGAGGGCGCCTTGCTCGGCTGCTTTATGTCCTGGGTCTGGGGCGGCACGGCCAGCGAGGGTTCCTGTGGCGGGAGAGAAGCCGGCACCCAGCACCGACTGGCAGGGCCTGGGCATGAAGGGCACACGCGCCTCTATTCTGCATAAAGTCTGACCCTGGAGCCTGCGTTCTGGTCACTCCCGGAACAGGCGCCTCTGCTGGCACTGGGACTCCTGGGGGTGTGGAGTAGGTGGTAGTTAGTCATCCAGGCAGCGGCACCCCAAGAACTGTCCTTGGGGCCCCGGGTGGAGGAGCCAGTGCGCCCACCGGCTCCTATAAGAGATGGAGATGGAGACTGCCGGGCCCATGTGGCACTGGCTTAACCCACTGCTGCCCCTGGACTGGACTCCCGATGCTTCTGGAACCCTCCTCCCCAGATGGTCATGGGGCTCCCTCCTTCGCTCCCGTAGCGCCTCTGTTCAAATGCCCGCTTGGCAAAGGGGCTCCCGGCCTCCCTGACCCACCAAGCCTCCCCTGGGACCGTGCTGTGCGGCCCCCACACCAGCCCACATGCCTCCCGCCTCTCCTTACCGTCCGTCTCTCTGGGAGGCCGGGCTTGCTGCTCACGTCCTCTGTCGCAGGACCCAGGATGGCGGCTCCCTGAGGGGGACACGCGAGGGGACCCCAGCAGTTTCTGGGGTGTGGCTGTGTGTCCTGCGGCTGGCGTGGGGACAGGGCTCTGCAGTGCTGTCATCTCTGTGAGCCACACCCTGTAGCCGCTGGAGGTGGGGATAAGGCAGACACTCTGCGATCAGCCGGATGACCTGTGTGACCCGGGGCCCGGGACATGGAAAGGCTTCAGGGCAAAGTGCTCGGGAGGTCAGCCTGGTGGTGCGAGGGTGGGAGATGCTGGAGACTGGGGGGCACGGTTTGCACTGCGCTCACTCTGTTTGCCTGTCTCGGGGTCCCTGCTGGGTTTTACGGTCTGGAGTTTGGGTGAGTTTGGGTTTTTTGTCATCTTTTCACTGGAATGCATCTTCCAGGGATATTTTTCAAGAAACATATGCAGGTGGCATGTTTACTGAACACATACATGCATATATGACTTTCATATGTTCATATGTCAGTTGCCTTCAGACAGCTTGGCTGCGGAGATGATTCTTCCATTACAAACAGCAGACGTGTCCCCTGCCTCTGGCGTCATGTTATCGGACGCCTGAGGCTGGTCTGTTTGCCCTTTCAAAGGGCCTGGGCGTTCTTCCTGCCATGACCACGCAGCAGGGCTCTCTGAGGACGGACCCGAGCACCTCAGACGAAGGGCAGCTCTGAAGGAATCTCTGTGGCCCCGCCGAGCAGATGGTCTGAGAAACCTGCGTCAGAGCTTTGCTGGGACTCGGGGTGATCCCCGGGAACCGGGTTCACGCGGTTGGGCCCCTGGGGACCCATCTGGGCTCCCACGTCAGCTGAGTCTTGGGTTACCGCCTCCCAGTGGTGGGCACATGTGGGATGATTATTTTATTATTACCATCTTTAAACTAGAGGCCCGGTGCATGAAATTCTTGCACAGGTAGGGTCCCTAGGCCTGGCCAGAGATCAGGGCCGATCGGGGCCTTCCTTCCGGCTGCCGGCCGGGGCCTTCCTTCGTTCCGTGCTGCCCCCTGGTGGTCAGCACACTTCATAGCAAGTGATCGAACTCCCAGTCTCCCAGTCGAACTCCGGAGGGGACACTTTGCATATTAGCCTTTTATATATATAGATAAATAGATGCCTCCCAGCACAATCCCTTTTTAAAAATAGATTCCCACCCTTCTGTATCTGAGAATACTGTCGGTCAGTGGTCGGCAAACTCATTAGTCAACAGAGTCAAATATCAACAACGATTGAAATTTCTTTTGAGAGCCAAATCTTTTAAACTTAAGCTATATAGGTAGGCACATTGTTATTAACTTAAGTAGGGTACTAAGGCTTAGGAAGAGCCACACTCAAGGGGTCAAAGAGCCGCGTGTGGCTCGCGAGCCGCAGTTTGCCGACCACTGCTGTAGGTAATTTATCCCAGTATCCCTATATTTTCCTTTATCTCTCATGTCTGTCAGTTAGAGAATAAAGTTAGGATGAAAAAACATCCCTGCTGTGTTCCCGGGATTTTCCATCTAAAGAAGTTTGCTATTCAGTTTCACTGACATTGACTTTTCACTGGGAAGGTTTAAATATATCCCTTTTCTCTAACCTCTCTTTAATTAGCCTCATTTCAAATGGTAATTCTTTTTCTTTATATTAAATGTTCGTAACTCTTACATAATATAGCTGATGAAGAACGCAGGGCCCTGCCAGCTCACGCCCCCAAGTGGTTTAAACTTCATCTGGGGACACCAGTGCCTTTGGGGGCCCGGAGTGCCCCTGAGGCCAGGCCCCTGTCCTCCACTGTCCTGTTCCAGGCTGTTCGCATTTCAGCTATCTCATCCACAGGCTGGTTGGCTTAAAAATGCCCTTTCCCCCCACAATGTTTCCATGACACCCCCTCCCTTTTATCCCGGCCTCTTCCGTCGTGTCACTCTCCGGTCCCCATCCCGCGCGGCGTTGTGTGTGGAGAAAACTGCTGTGGGAATCGCACACAACTGTCTTCAAACGGGCACATTCCTGAAAATGCATGTCATTTCCTGCAGCTCCAAGGGGAGCCGGCAGACTGAGCTTTGCGTCGGGCCAGCGCCCTGCACCCCAAGTCCCCCCGGAATTGGGTGGGGCCAGCGCTGTGAGCCGGCTGGTGCACACTCTCCGTCCTGCACGCAGGGGAGACGCTGGTCAGCCCTGGTGTCAGCAGCACCGGAGCGTGCAACGAAAGTGTGGTTCAAAGGAAGCTTCTGGAAACAAAAGCACACTTGTTTGTTTGGGGTCAGACTTTATGCAGAAGCCCCGAGGCCGGCAGCTGCTGCTCAGTAGCAGTACTGAGCCCAGGGTCATGTGACCTGGAGCTCCTGGTGAGAGTGAGTGACCCCTAACCTCTGACGCCGGGTGGGAGTGACACACGTGGAAGGGTTAGTGGGGAGGGAGGCACCTAGCTCTCCAGACAGCGGGGCGGGCGCCAGGCCGTCCCTGCGCTGCTTCCTGTCACGGCACTGACGGGCTGGGACACAGCCTTCGCTCACGCTCATCTCATGCCAAGAGGAGACTGTGGAACTATCCGACACACTCGTGAAGATTACGCTGTTCCACTCAGAAACATTGTGAAGCAGGTGTTTGATGAAACCCACAAACCTGCGGTGACAGTGCCCACCTGAGTGGCCACCCTGGAGCCCTGGGCAGCAGTGCAATCCTAACCCCTCGTCCCAACGCCAGCGATTTGTGGCGACATGCGACAAGATCGTCCCCCGTGGCTCCCAGAGGGAATTTCCAGCTGCTTTGGGGATTTTATTAAGCCTTAGCTCTCTGATCTATCGGTGCCGTCTTATAGGCTGTGCTCGCCGTAAGGCATTAGACACGTTACAACGAACCAATGAGTTATTTAAAACGGCGAGCAGGACTGTATGAGGCGCGGGCCCCGTCCCTGCGGGAGAGTGGATCCCAGAGGGGGTTGCGTGTTCACCGGGTGCCCAGGCGCGGGGACCTCGGATGGAATACGTGTCTCGGCCTCGGTGAGTTCCTTCCTGTCCCGCTTGCCTTCCCGACAGGGGACCTGTTTGCCAGGAAAGCATCTGGATCCCATCGCTCTCGTCTCCATGTGGACACGGAGGGGATCTGGAACCACTTAGGCGTCAGCGTCTGTAAGTGGCACTTAGGGTGGGGACAGGAAATGAGAGTGACGGCCGGGCCGTCCGGAGCCACTGGGAGGACGAGTCCGCCTTCCTGCTTACGGCATTTTCTTGGGTCTTAATTCAGAGCTCAAAGTGTCACATATCATGAAGCAAACAAAGCAACAGAGTGCAGTCCGGCCCGTGTGGCTCCGTGGCTGAGCGTCAACCTATGAACCAGGAGGTCAGGGTTCAATTCCCAGGCAGGGCACAGGCCCGGGTTGTGGGCTCCATCCCCAGTGGGGGGCGTGCAGGAGGCAGCCGATCCATGATTCTCTCTCATCATTGATGTTTCTATCCTGCTCTCCCTCTCCCTTCCTCTCTCTGAAATCAATCATTTTTTTAAACTCGTTCTTGCCTAGTGTGAGTCTCAGGGGAAAAGCAGAAATGCATCCATAGTAAACCCTTCGTGCCGGGAGCTGGTCTTGCATTGAGAACACGCTCCCCACTCCCCTTGGGTCCCACGCCCCAGGGGCAGGGGTCCAATCCCAACAGCGACGACGCATTTCATGTTTGAAGGGCTCAGTGTGAGTCAGAAAGTCCTGCTTTGTACAGAGTCAGCCTTCCTCTCCATTGCATCCTCTTTAACCCTCTCCCTTAAAAAGGCTAACCCAGTGGTTGGCACACCGCGGCTCGCGAGCCACATGCGGCTCTTTGACCCCTTGAATGTGGCTCTTCCACAAAATACCACGTGTGGGCGTGCACGTAGAGTGTGATTGAAACTTTGTGGTCCATGCGCAGAAGGGGCCACACTCAAGGGGCCAAAGAGCCGCATGTGGCTCGCGAGCCGCAGTTTGCCAAGCTGCAGTTTGCCGACCACTGAGCTAACCTGTTGCTGTTTTGTATGACGCTCCAATCTCTAAGGCTAGCTACGGATAACCGCCCACACTGCCCATGCGCTGCCCTTTGTCACGCCCGAGATTCCGCGTGGACACGGTCACTGGCCTCCTGGGACCATGGGCAGAGGACTTGGGGACCGCTTCCATTTCTTAAAACCGGACTTCCGTTTATTCATCCTACGGTGGCCTGGCAGCATCCTTCCTCTCCGCCATGGCATCGTGCCACAGCCCTCCTCCGCTGAGTCCCCGGAGATGCCGGGCCGTGCCTTCCCGCACAAGGCAGCGGGCCAGCCAGGCCAGCAGATCGGCCTCATTCAAGGGTGTATCTCGGGCTGGTGGGTTGATTGGGGTTGACTTCAGCCACTGCATGTTATTGATTATTGGTATTCACATTCAGCCAGAAGTTTAAACCACCCTCCCGGGGCAGTTTAGGGGGGAGGCTCCATCTTGGGAGAATTTCTGCTGGTTTTCCGCCTCCCCGTCCCCATTCCCCTTTCACGGGTGCTGACAGTGAGGCCTCCTCCCCAGGCTGGGCTGCTGCGGCGTCTCCGGTGCCTCGGGGCCGGTGCTCAGTTCCGGAGGCAGGAAGGGCTGACCTCTGGCCAGTCTGCCCTGGAAAACCACCTGTGCTGCCCGGGCCGCTGGCCGCAAGGAAGGGCTCCCGCCTCCGAATCAGGGGTGACCCTGACCGTGGGCGCGCTGAGTTCACGGGAGCACGAGGGATCCAAGCGTCCCCAAGTACGTGTGACCGCTTGCTGAAAATCAAACCATGTGAAAGTGCTCAGAACACAACACAGACGCTCCCCCAGCCCCTTTCCGTCTTGCTTCCAAGAAACAACCGCTTCCAAGCCTCTGTTCCTGCTTTTTAGGCATTTATTTCCTTTGTTCTGAATAAGACACTGTGATTGCTCGGCGAGGCCTTCGTTTGCCAACTTCCCAGCTGAGTTTCTGTCATGGAAATGCGGACTGGCCTTGGCAGGCAGTCGCCCCCTGCCACCTCCCCTGCCACCACCCCCTGCCACCTCCCCGCCACCACCCCCTGCCACGCTGCTCTGCGCCCCGTGAGCTCAGTGCCTGGTGACCAATCCGATTGCTGGGCCGAGTGGTATCTTGGCGTGTTTTGGTCCCTGTCAATATCCCTCGTGCCTGAGCCAAACAGGGCACTTGGATTCCATCTCCCCTCGTACAGCGTTTACTTTCCCCCAGTCAGTGTTGGCCTTGCTCTCATGAGCTTCGTTTTTCAGCGACACCGTGGTCTTGTTGCCACGTGCCCTACCAGATCTGTCACAGCTGACCACACGGTTCCCAGACTGATCCCACACGCCCGTAGGGCGCTCCATCTCAGCACGCGGGTCCTGCCCCCAGAGCTCTCCCCCACCCCCCGCTCTGCCCACCTGCAGGGCTCCCCCGTACTCCCGGCGCCTCTGTGCTGCGAGGTCCCTCGGCACCCCCCCCCCGGCCTGCTCCCCTTTTCCTTGGTTGACCCCGGTGTTCTGGCACGTCATCGGGGAGCTACCTGGCGGGAATAGCTTGTGGCTGCAGAGGCCTTAGGAGACAATCGAGGGGAAACGCTTTATGACTCGGGGTGTGCTGATGGCTTCCTGGATTGACACGGAAAGCACAGGCAACCCAAGGAAAGGGCCTGTTGGGCTTCATCAAAATGAAAGACTTGTGTGCCCCCAAGAACACAACAGGCAGAGCGAGAAGGCCCCACGGGATGGGAGGAAATGTGTGAGTCATATCCCTGTAAGGGGCTGTCCAGACTGCACATCAGCAACCACAACACCCCACAGCCCAATTACAAAGCAAGCAGAGGCCCCGGCTCGGGTGGCTTGGTGGATAGAGCGTCAGCCTGTGGA
This sequence comes from Myotis nattereri, assembly GCF_964212035.1. NCBI lineage: Eukaryota > Metazoa > Chordata > Mammalia > Chiroptera > Vespertilionidae > Myotis > Myotis nattereri. The sequence goes on along the minus strand of NC_138081.1, from coordinate 98,900,129 downwards.
CTGAAGGGTCCTGGGCTCGATTCTGGTCAGGGCACATGCCCGGGTTGTCGGCTTGATCCCCAATGTGGGGTGTGCAGGAGGCAGCCGATCCATGATTCTCCCATCATTGATGTTTCCCTCTCTCTCCCTCTCTCTTCTTTCTTCTCTGAAATCAATAAAAAAATTTTAAAAAAGCAAAGGACTTGAGTAAACATTTCTCCAGGGAGACGGACAGAGTTTAATGAGCACAGACAAGATGCTTAGCATCTCTAAGCACCGGGGAGACACGATCAGAACCACAGGGAGGCCCCACTCTGCTCTCACTAGGATGGCTGTTACTTAAAAAATAAATAAGGACATGGAGGCATTGGACCCCTGTGCCTTACGGGTGGGCATGTGACGGGTGCAGCGGCTGTGGAAATGGTGTGGTGATTCCTCACACTTTCCATGTACAATCATCACATGATCCAGCTCTCCGCTTCTGGATATGAGACTCCAAAGACATGGAGGCAGGAGGCCAAAGAGAGAGCGGTGCCTCCAGGTTCACAGTGCTGTGACTCACAGTCGTCAAAGGTGGGAGCAGCCGTCAGGGGTGAGCGGATGAGCCAAGGCCGTCTGTCCATCCAGCGGAGTCGTATGCAGCCTCAGAAAGGAAGGGCTTCTGACCGCACTGCAACGCAGATGAAGCGTGGCATGTTGTCGCGTGAATAAGCCAGGCTCAGGGGGACACATGCTGTATGAGTTCACGCAGGTGACGTTCCCAGAGAGTCAGACTCACAGACAGAAGGTGAATTCCGGGTGGTTTCCAGGGCCTGGGGGCGGGGAGGGGGAGCAAGTATTTAATGGGGACAGAGTTTCAGTTTAAGAAGATGGACAGTTCTGGAGAGGGACCGTGGTAATGTCTGCACAACTATGTGAGTGCATTTAATGCCACAGAACCAACCACTTTAAAATTGCTAAAATGGTACATTTCCCAGCATCCCCAGTGGTTCTGAAGTGGGGGTTGGAGCTGATGCGAGGTCCTGGCCGCCACGGCTCCAGATCGGAGTGGGGAGCTGTGCCATGTGGGCCTGTGTGGGCCCCACTTCCAGGTCAGCTGTGGCCCTGGTCACCGTCAGCTGTCCTAGAGGGTCTCCCTGGATGGAGACTCCCCATGGGTGTCTCCGGAGACACCGGCATTAACCCACGTCCCGTTGTCCATGCAGGCAGCTGCCTCCCCTTCGCACCAACAAGTGGGAGCAGAGGGCCCGCCCTGCTGACCCTGAGAAGTAGGACCGACGCCCGGGAGCAGATGAGCGATGACCCGGCCGCAGGCACCCCGGACTCCCGCCATGCCCCAGGTACCTGAGTTGCTGTGTGACCCACCCCACCCCCTCTCCAGCGGTTACTGTTGAATTATCTATTTCTCTCTCCGATTCTGTCTGCTTTTGCGTCATGTGTTTTGGTGCCCTGTTGTTTGGTGCATATATTTTTATGGCTTTACTAGTGACCTGGTGCACGAAATTCATGCACATTAAAAGGGAATTAATTAGAGGAAATATTTTAATATTGCTATTTGCCCTTTCTCTATAATAGAAGCATCAGAGATGAAAGAAAATTAGTAAAATGCATGTGAAAACCTTCCTCCTGTCAGAGTCTGGGACGCACCATGGGACCCAGAGTCAAGTCCCCGCCCACCCACACGCGCCTTGAAATCGTGTGAGACCCAGACCTGGCCGGCCTCACCACCATTGGGCTAGATCAAGACCTGACCAGCCTCACCCCCATCAAGCCCTGCTCGGTGGGGGGTGTGGCCTCAGCTTGCCTGGCCCAGTGCCAGGGCAGGGGGCACGGCCTGAGGTCTCTGTCAAGCCCCACCAGGTGGAGGGCGCAGCCTCAGGTCCCCTGGCCTGGCACCGGGGTGGGGTGCACGGCCGGAGGTCCCTGGCCCAGACCAGGGCAGGGGGCACACCTCGAGGTTCCCGTCAAGCCCCACCAGGTGGGGGGTGTGGCCTGAGGTCCCCAGGCCTGGCGCTGGGGCAAAGGGCATGGCCTGAGGTCCCACAGCCCGGCGCTGGGGTGGAGGGTGAGGCCTGAGGTCTCCTGTCAAGCCCCACCAGGTGGGGGGAGGGGGCAGCCTCAAGTCCCCTGCCCTGGCCCAGCACCACACAGCCTCAGGTCCCTGCTGATTGCTCGTTAAGACTCATTACGGGCAACTCAGCCTCCACTGTGGGCGCAGCCATCTTGAACATTGCGGTGTGATGGTCAATTTGCATATTCCCTCTTTATTAGATAGGATATTTTGGTGGTTTGAACTCTGTATGCTCAGCATGTTACTCATCCCATGAGTGGGGTCTGGGTAGGCAGAGGAGTCCCCTCCCGCCACTCTCGCCTGGGACACAGGTGTGGGGGGAGGGGCAGGATGAGAAACACCAAGTCTCCTCCTCCCAGGAAGGCAGCCCAGTGACCGAGGGCTGGGGGACAGCGAGCCCTGCTGTGTTCCTGCTGTGGTACCTGGAGGGGCTCCCGGGAGGAGGGAGTGACGATACACAGGCCTCGCCATCCTTTACCGATTTCTGTAGATTTTCTTGGACACACACTTCTTCGTCCGCTGTGTGCCCTTAGGGCCACTTGCGGAAGCTTTACCTGTTTGGTTTTATGATTAAAAATAGTTCTCATGCCCGGCTGGTGTGGCTCAGTGGTTGAGCATTGACCGATGAACCAAGAGCTCACAGTTTGATTCCTGGTCAGGGCACATGCCTGGGTTGTGGGCTCAGTCCCCAGGTGGGGCGTGCTGGAGGCAGCTGATCAATGATTGTCTCTCATCACTGATGTTTCTGTCTCTCTCTCCTTCTCACTCCCTCTCTGAAATCAATAAAAATATATTTGAAAAATAGTTTTCCCCAGTTTCACCGGGAAAGGTCTGCAGAGCTCTCACACCGCGTGTGGGAAGCCGTTAGGTTTCAGTATAGAAACATTTTTCACTTCAGGGGAAAGCGTGTTACGGAAATGAGGCCGTAAAATGGACGTGGTTTCCCACTGGCTTCCTTTTCGAATAAGAGGTTTCAGCCGGGGCTCCCACGCCGCCCGAATGGAAGGCTCCGGCAGACACGGAAGCTGCCGCGGTGGCACCGTGTGCTCAGGGGTCGGTGGCTCAGTGCCAGGTTCTTGTTTTGTTTTCGAGCCTGATTTTGTGCTGACTTTGCGTCCTCACCGTCAACAAGCCGCCTTCTCACGCAGCCTCCGTCCCACTCCCACATGGAGGGGACCTGGGCCTGGGACGCGGCATGTGCGCCCAGTGGGGACGGACGGGGCCAGTGAGCCAGGGAGCAGGGCCCAGTGAGCCAGGGGGCAGGGCCCAGCGAGCCAGGGGGCAGGGCCCAGTGAGCCAGGGGGCAGGGCCCAGCGAGCCAGGGGGCAGGGCCCATGCTGGGGGTGAGCAGGAGTCTCTGCCAAGGCCAGTGATGGTGAGGGTGACACAGGGCGTGCCCGATGCTTCATCCTGAATCCCGCCTCACCCTCCCTCACAGTGGCCTGTACCGCACGGTGCACCGTCTGCTATGAAGTGACGCCCTAGAATCTGAGCTAAACCTCTTCCCCTCCCTCTCAGCACACCTGGATCTGAGTGCCAGGAGAGCACACAGGTGTCCCTCCGGCTCCTTCGTGGGCTCCCAGCACCCGGAGGCGGGGGTTGGTGTCCTCTCTCTGGCAGTAGGTGGATGGGGTCTGGCCAGGCCATGAATCCGGTCTGACTGCCCCCAGGGCCCCTGGAGTCACCCTGCCCCCACCCCTTGCACTTTCATATCCGTGGGCTCCGGGATCAGATCTCTGTATCAGGGTGAGTCCTGCTACTAATTAGATGCCTTTAAAGACACCTTCCTTCCACCTACAATTACTGAGCAAAGAGGGACCTGGTCAAGGGGTGACTCATCTTAAGGGCTCCAGGGCTGATGCAAGCGCCTGCTCATCTGGGTGCATTCAGCCAGCCTACAGGGTGTAATTAAGATCCATTAATTCCTGCCTATTTAGTGAGAGCTTGTTTTCAAATCCTGGGACAAAATGGTAAACAAGCCGACTCAGGGGTCACGGCCCAGTGTGGCAACAGGCCAGCTCCGCGTGGGGAGGGAGCTGGGGGGGCCAGGCAGGGGGGCAGCGCCCCCTGAATCCAGGCAGCACCAGCCACCGTCACCTTCCAGGTCCTGACACTGAGCTTACCTGGCTCCACCAAAGCCACACGTAGTGGGTGGACAGGCTCGGTATGAACCCGGGTCTGAGGGATGTAGCCCCTACGTGAAGTCTACACGCTGCCACCCGCCCGTGCCCTGTAATCCACACGCACCCCGTCCGTCCTACGCTGCAGACACAGTGCCGGTGGGGGTGTGCTGTTTAGCAGGACTTCAAGTCTAAACAATTGAACTGAGTTGATTTTAAGTAAGAACAGTATAGACAGGAGCACTGCGCGACGTGACCTCCTGCCCTGCCGCCTCCCGGCACTCCCACCGGCAGGTCCCCCGGGCGCAGGTCCCCCCCGGGTGCAGGTCCCCCCGGGCGCAGGTCTCCCGGGCGCAGGTCCCCCCGGGCGCAGGTCCCCCGGGCGCAGGTCCCCCTGGGTGCAGGTCCCCCGGGTGCAGGTCCCCCGGGTGCAGGTCCTCCGGGCGCAGGTCTCCCGGGCGCACTGAGATGCGGCCGGGCACGTGGTGGCCTGCAGGTCACACCTGTGGGAAGGCCCTCTTCAAGGTCGTCCCTTGGCATCGCTGCCAAACGTGACCGTCGGCGTGGGAAGTGGCTTCTTGCTAACGGACCTCGTGGGAAAGTCAAGTCGAATCGACCGTCTCTAGAGTCCGTCTGCCTGTCGGGCGCTTGTTCTGAGCAGAAACCTTTTACTCCACCGAGTTCTCCATTTGGCAATTCTTCTATTTTTTTTTTAGTCCTCACCCTAGGATGTATCTTTCATTGATTCTAGAGAGCGAGGAAGGGAGAGGGAGAGAGAAACATCGATCGGCTGCCTCGCGTACACACCACGACCGGGGTTCGAACCCACAACCCTTCCTGTAATGCTCCAACCACTGAGCACACCGACCCGGGCGATTCCTCTGTTCTTATCAGAGGGAAACACCGGGGGTGGGGGGGGGTGAGCCTCCTCTTTGTTTTAAAGGACCAGCCTGGGCCCTCAGATTGGTAACTGATTCCCTGGTTCAGAAAGCCTCAGTCCCGTGCAGGGAGGCACAGCTCCTTCCAGAGAGCCTGCCTCTGCCCGCGGCAGCCTGCCTGAGCGTGGGGAGCTGGGCGGGGGGACCTGTGCCGACAGGGCAGGAAGGTGGAGGGGGTGTGGGCGCACTGGGGGCGGCAGAGGGAAGAGAGGACGCCGGTCCCAGCGTGCTCGGAGTTATTTTGGGGTGCTCTACTTTGAACAGAGAATCGTGTGACATTTAAAAGAACCGTTGCTTTCGTTCCGTGTCACTCATGTCACTCTCCTTCATGTCAAACCGCTTTGCATTTTCCAACGCCTTGCTGAGCGCACAGAACAGCACCTCCGGGAGGAGGCGGCTCCGCGGGCCCGTGTGGAGGGGAGGCTGGTGTGGGGTGAGCGCCGCCCGCCCGCTGGGGGGAACGCGATGGCCTGGCACCCCCTGTGCCAGCGCTGCGCTTCCCTCTGGGTCCCCACCCCAAGGCCAGCGGCCTAGTGCCCTCTCCAGGGCTGCCCTAAGAAGCTCAGACCAAAGTGTGGGAAGAGAAGGACACACGCCGATATAATGTACAATGTGATTGAAGAACATGATTGAGTGTCCACCTATGAACCAGGAGGTCACGGTTCGATTCCCGGTCAGGGCACAGGCCCGGGTTGCGGGCTCGATCCCCAGTGTGGGGCGTGCAGGAGGCAGCCGATCCATGATTCTCTCTCATCATTGATGTTTCTCTCTCTCTCCCTCTCCCTTCCTCTCTGAGATCAATAAAAATAAATTTTAAAAAGAAAAGAAAAACATAACTATTTCTTTTCCTACCAAATGCATTTGACATGACGGTCCTTAGCTTTAGAAATGGGTGTATTATTCTGCCCTCTTATTTAAAATGTTGTCTCTGCGAGAATCCAATACTCTAATGTTTACAACAAAACCAGTCGCCGGGCTCTGGGGCGTGGCCAGGGCCCTGGTGAAGACCTCGGAGGGCTGGTACAGCGGGAGGGTGAGCGCAGCTCCCGGGGAAATCACCAGGAAATGCCTCCCGGCACCCGTGGCCCATCAGGCACAGCGAGCAGCACAAGGCCCCGGCTCTCACAGGCTGAGCCTGTGCTGTCCCGGGACCCAGGCTCAGCGCAGAGCGGCCGGAGGGCGGGCTCACGCCTGGCGGAGAAGGGGCTTCCGCAGATGGTACAGACACAGCGGCGGGTGCGGCCTGCGCAGGCAGGGCTGAGAGCAACATCTGGTGAGGACGGGGCTCTGTCCTCTGCTCCGGCCCCAACCCGCCCTCTAAGAAGCTCCTCAAACCAAAAAGGGTGCCTCTGCCGTTCCCGGAGGCACCAGGCGTGGGTTGGGTCTCCTTTCAGCGTTACCCGCTCACGGTTTTCCTTCCTGACGGCTCCCTTCCCACCTGCCTCGCCCTGACCCCGGGTCCTGTGGTGGATTCCACTTTCATGGTTTATACATCACAGTGCAGGCGCCTCCCCAGGGAGCCCTGCGCGGGGGTGGGGGTTGGGGGGGGCTCTTCCCACCAGGCCCTGGTGTGCCCTGCTCGCGGGCTCTGAGACGCCCAGGCCCAGCCTGGCTGGTGTTGGGCTGGAGCCCCACCCTCGGCCCCACGGCCCAGGCCCAGGTCCAGCACCCTGGGTGCCTCTTCCGGGGGAGGGGGCTCACCCACGTGGGGAACTGGCCTGGAACATGGGTGTGTGAGGACAAGGATGGGACGGGCTGGTGGGACAGGCACGACACATTTCCCCAAAGGAAAGCCTGGTCCTGCCCTGGACCAACGCCCCCCACAGGCAGGCGCCTCCTCGTTAGTGTGCGATGGCGGGGAGCGGGCGGCGGGCGATGTCCTCAGTGTTAAAGATTTGGTTACGACATGATGCTTAGTTGTCCGTCATCTGTGATAAAAACCAGCTCAGGTGATTGGAGCAGGATCCCGATTAAGGACACTGATGGCTGAGTCCGTCTGTCTCACGTGCCCACAACACTCGCTGACAAATGTGGCTGCCAAGCTGGTTCACCGGGGTCATGTGTGTGTGCGTGCGTGTGTGTGCGTGCGTGTGCATGTAGTTCCTCTCTGCTTTTCCCTCGCGTGATCGTGCCGATTCCCAGGAGGCTGTGTTGGGGAAGCCCTGTCCCAGGTCTTCAGCGTGTCCTGAGACCTGTTCTCTGTCCACGCTGCAACCTTCCGCCTGTCGCTGGAGACCTGTGTCCTGCTCCGATACTTGATTCCTTTACAATTATTGTCACCACCTGCAGCCTCTCTCTCTCCGTCCCTCCGTCCCTCCGTCCATCCGTCCCTCCGTCCCTCCGTCCCTCCGTCCCTCCCTTCCTTCCCTTCATTCGGAAACGTTGCTGAGGGTACACACTGTGTCGGGAGCTGTGCTCTGAGGCAGGTCCATGCCCACATGGACGGCAGTGTTAACCCCATGGCTGAACGGGGAGAGTTTGGGTGTCTGCAGGAGCAAATCGGAGGGGCGCCTACCCAGACCCGAGGGTGCGGGCACAGCCGGCGGGGGCAGTGGCTTCCTGCTGGCATCAGCCAGAGTCCAGACCGCCCTCCCTGTGGACCTTCCTGGCCCCGGTGATAGTAAGGAAGGTGTTCAGATACGTCTGGCGACTTGAGGAGGTTGCTGGGAGCGCAGCAAGTCCAGGACTAGACCACGGACTGAGTGGGACTGCTTCGGCCACATGACAGTTTCCCAGAGTGACACCCCTGCTCTCTGAGCCAGGTTCCCGCCTTTGACGACGATAATTGATTCCGAACAATTACGCTGATTGCATTGGGCAGATGACACATCGCCACCGGCTGGCGGAGGGCCCGCCCACTGACCCTCCCTAAGCCTCTCACTCCCTATAGCGGCTGCTGGGGCAGAAAGCGGGGGTGGCAGACTCTTTGCAAACCCGGCCCGTGAGTCTGCAGTCACCATGACTGCGGGGGCCACGCCTTTGTACGGTGCTGCAGCTCAGCCATTCTGTGTGAATGATGAGTGCATCTCACAGCCGTTTCTCACAGATGCTGCCTGTATCCTGTCCACAATGTGCTCTGCTTAGGAGGCGGGTAGCATGTGAAATAACGATAGGCTCCTGCATTGGTGTAAGAGGTGATAGCACCCTGGCCAGTGTTCTCAGTGGTTAGAGCCTGGGCCCTTGGTCCGAAGGGTCTCGGGTTCGATTTCCGGTCAAGGGCAGGTACTGCCTTGCAGGTCCCATCTCCAGCCCTGGTCAGGCAGGTGTAGGAAGCAACCAATTGATGTGTTTCTCTTATTTTGAGGTTTCTCTCTAAATATACCTCTCTCCTCTCTCCCTCTCTCCTGTCCACTCTCTCAGAAACTCAACGGTAATACCCTCCAGTGAGGATTAAAAAAGAAAAAGTGGTGGCAGGACACTGGACCAGCAGCCAGTGTCACTGCGAACTCAGTACAAACGGACCTCAGCCCCAGCCAGACCCAAATCTGCAACTTGGGGCGTGGCAGCCTGTTTCCCAAACCCTTGGGATGACCTGTTGCTTTAGGGGAACATCACATGCACACACATACACACACACCCCTTTCCAGAACAAATCCTGATGTAAGCATTAATGACTAAAAAATATAACTGAACTTTTCTTTTACAATTGTTCCTCTTTCTATAGACCCTTGGACCTGCGTGTTAGGAGGTTGGCATTTTATTGCTTTTTGAGCAGCAGACGTCACCATCCTCCCCTTGGGAACTGATTTAATGATGGAGGCTCTGATGTCTGTCACGTGGGCGTGTGGATGAGGCAAACCGCCCCGCTGGTGCTCCGTGGATCGGGCGTGGTTGAGTGAACAAGAGACTCGACGACGGGCCTGTCTTACTCTCACAGGATGGGTCCCCTGTGTGCCCTCTAGGGGCTTCCCCATGTGGTTCATGAAGGGACTTGAGAGTCTTCAGAATTATAGGGTTCGTGGTAACGCAGTGATATTAGCACATACGTGCATGTTCTGCATATTCTAAGACGGACAGCAGGACACGGGCGTTCGGGCAGGAGGCGGGTTCTGAAAGGAAGTGTTTTCACGTGTCTGCGTTTCAGTGGTCATTTCTCAAGGTTCCTTTATCTAAAAATTACCCTCAGATTATGACTCACGTTCAAGGTCAATTTGTGTAATCACGACTCCATTTCTTCTTTTCTTGTTGTGCCTGTGAGCTGCCCAGCCCCAGGGAGAGCCCCTCGAGTTGTAGCTAGAAGTTTGCCTTCTGGTGAGTGGAGATGGAGTGAGTTTGCCTTCTGGTGAGTGGAGATGGAGTGAGTTTGCCTTCTGGTGAGTGGAGATGGAGTGAGTTTGCCTTCTGGTGAGAGGAGATGGAGTGAGTTTGCCTTCTGGTGAGTGGAGAAGGAGTGATTTTTTCATGTGTTCACTCAGTGGACGTTGCTGCAGCTGAACTGTGATCCTTTCTGGCTTTTTTGGTAGCAACTCACATTTTAGAATTTGCAAAATATGATATTAGGCCTAAGTCTTTCTTTAGCATATGACTCCCAAAACCCTAGAGACGAAATTTCACTTCTCCCAATGAGATGCTATACTCCTTCAGAGAAAAACCAAAGAACAAACTCTGCGATTGCTTTTGTTTCTATCCCAGTACCTAATGGTGCCCCTAACAATACCCAACAGTGCCCATCATAGGTACCAGCAACACCCAGCATAGGTACCCAGCAGCACCCAACAGTACTCGCTATAGGTATCCAATAGGACTCAACGTATCCACGATGGGTGCCCAATAGTATTCAACAGCACCAACCAAGGTACCAAACAACACCCAACAGTACCCAGCCATAGCCACCGTGGGCACCAATAGCACCTACTAGTCGTCACCATGGGCAGTCAACAGCATCTACATCGGTGCCCAACATGAGCCTGCTGGTTATAAGATAGAGGCTGTTCCAGAAGTCCTCTTCCCATCATCCTCTCTGCAGGCTAAACTGGACACAGGAAACCCCGTGTCTTCAAAGGAAGCCGAGAGAGGGCCTCGCTAAGTGTGAGGCTGAACCATGTAAAATTCCATTTCTATGGTGGCAACCACTGACCAGCAGCAAGTTCACGGTCCAGCTGCTCTGTGAACTTTCTAACTGTGAGCACAGCCTGGAGCCGCAGGGGACTGCGAAGTGCTTACTTCCAGGGTGTTCGGCAGCGTTGACAGCTTTGGGGGCCCAGACTCGCTGGGCTGACAGGCTCTCAAGAGGGTGTCTGTCGGGGAAGGAGGCGGCCCCACAGCCCCCCAAGGGCTGGGAGGTAAGAGCTGCATCAGAATCCAGACTCGCCTTTCCCTGGTAGCCCTTTCTGGCCCATATCTTCTCTAGGAAGGTTCTTCATGACTTTTCTACGTCAACTTGGATGCTTATTTTTTTCTGCTCGCGCCTGAGGCTGGTGCCTGCAGCATAAAGACTTGAAGGCGAGGCTCTGGTGACCCCGTGTAAACCGAGATGTACCTGCCTCGGTGAGTTCTTAGGTCTCCCCCTCTTTCAGATCTACCCACCCGTGCAGAGTTCTGAAGGTAAACTGAGGCGATGGATATGGCAGCCCCTTGTACTGGACACCCCCGGCCACACTGACCTGGACTGAACACAGGCTGCATGCGTGTTGCCACGACACCCGTGGGAAAGGCGGGATCCCCAAGCCCATCATTTCAATGGGATTTGTTTCTGGACAACCTCCCATCTCCTCTCATCTCATGATCTGCATGAGAGCGGGGGAGGGCGGGCTGCTGCGAATCTCTTTCTAGAAGGAAGCAGACGGTGTCCTTGTGGGTGACAGTGGGTTTGGTGGCTGTTGCTAGGATAGAGTATCCGCCTATGTGGTGCTAACTTACCATTCAGAGGGATTCTTTTTTCTCTTTGGTAAGAGCTAATGGTAAAAACCGTTAGTAGGAAGAGAGAAGGAGAGAGAGAGAAGCGGCGAGCGGGCAGGCGAGGCTGCTGAGGCACTGAGGACTTCAGACGCGCGTTGGGAGGGACGCCGGCGGGGGGCCGGGGCCGGGCCGTCTCATGAAACTGTGTCCAGAAGACCCTGAGAGTAGGAGGGGGAGGGGAGGACACTCTTTAATCACTGTGTTTTGGAATCCACGGGAAATGGTTGCGAGGATCTGAGCCTTCACAACTAGAGTTTACATTTCAAAAGGAAACCCCAGGATGTTCCTGATTCTTAAGGGGCCACCGAGGATATTTCTCTCCCAGAAAAACAGAAGAGAAAGTGTTGAATCCAGAGCTGCGGCTTGACAACACAGGAGTCCCAGGGAAGGGTGTTATTCCGAGTCTCTAGAGAAACAGAATCAATAAAGGAGAGAGAGAGAGAGAGAGAGAGAGAGAGAGAGAGAGAGAGAGAGAGAGAGAGAGAGAGAGAGAGGGGCTTGTTGTCCCTCTTACTTATGCACTCATCTCTTGATTCATGTCTGTGCCCTACGTGGGGATTGAACCCACAACCTTGGCATATTAGGACAATGTTGCCAACCAGTTAGTTGAGCTGCGGGCAGGGCCACTGTGCAAAACTTCTGACTGTGAGTCCATACTTTTACTTTCAGGTTGAGATTTCCCCGCCCCGAGGAGACCCCCCCTTACATACCCTCCCCCCGCCCCTCCCAGCACAGCTCTCAGGGGCCCAGGAGCGGGAGGGCACGCCTTCACTGTGCGGTGTTTTCAAGTGAAATGGGAATCGTATAAGCCACATCAATGATTTGAAAAAAAGGCTTAATTTCCCTAATTACATTTTCTTGAGTTATTCTCTGCCTGGTGGCTCGTTTCTGGGTGAGTTGGCTTAGCAATGGCTGCGCTGGGACCTGCTGGGCAGTTAATTCCTGCTTAGCTGCTGGGAGTCGCGTGGGCCCACAGCCCTCACTTTATTTTAATCCGTGTGAAGGGTGGGGCGATACTCTTACACCCAATAAAGACGGGGGCCTCTTGTGGCCCCGTGCGCTGCTGGAGGGTGTGAGGAGGCGCTGGCCAAGCTACAAGACCTTGCTGCACACCCCTGGCCGGCGAGAGGTATATGAGCTGCGCAGACCTGTGCAATTCATGGTAAACTCTGTGGAAACTTCCTGATAAACTTAGTGGAAATCTTTTTATTTTATTTTATTTTTTTAATAACTAGAATCAGGTTGTAAATGCAGGATTCAAGGGAATATTTTAGTGAGTCTGCTTGTATTATCTCTCTTCTAAAAACTTACTTATATTGGATTTCTTTAAATCCCAGTGCAAAAAAACACATCCAGACTCTACCTGTTTTTCACTGTAACTTAAGCGGTACAGTTTGGCTGCTCACAGGTGGGTAGGTTTCTGAGCCACATGCTGCCCTGGCTGTCAGCCGGCTGCGTGGTGTGTAAGCTGCCCTGTGCGGGGGGAGCACTGGGACTGGTCCTCCCTCAGTGATCGCGCCCCAGGCAGCACAGGTGCTGGGAGTACCCAGGGCGGCGTCCTGCCTGGAGAGGAGAGCGCGGGCCTGTCTCAAGGGGCGATCAGGGGCCCGGCTGGCCTTGGCGGCTGCTTTGCGGCAGGGTTATGATCCAGGTGTGCAAGGTCTACAGAACGGACCGAGTTCCAGCCAGAGAGGCCCCCTGGGGGCGGGAGGGGGGGCGCTAGGAGCAGCTCTGACAGCAGATGAGTCTCCTGGCGTGGCCACAATGAGCACACTCACCGGCCACTGTGAGCACACTCGCCGGCCTCCGTGAGCACACTCGCTGGCCACCGTGAGCACACACGCCGGCCACTGTGAGCACACTCGCCGGCCACTGTCAGCACACTCACCGGCCACTGTCAGCACACTCGCCAGCCACTGTGAGCACACTCACCAGCCACTGTGAGCACACTCGCCAGCCACTGTGAGCACACTCACCGGCCACTGTCAGCACACTCGCCGGCCACCGTGAGCACACTCGCCGGCCACTGTCAGCACACTCACCGGCCACTGTCAGCACACTCGCCGGCCACCGTGAGCACACTCACCGGCCACTGTCAGCACACTCACCGGCCACTGTCAGCACACTCGCCGGCCACTGTGAGCACACTCACCAGCCACTGTGAGCACACTCGCCAGCCACTGTGAGCACACTCACCGGCCACTGTCAGCACACTCGCCGGCCACCATGAGCACACTCACCGGCCACTGTCAGCACACTCACCGGCCACCGTGAGCACACTCGCCGGCCACAGTGAGCACACACGCCGGCCACTGTGAGCACACTCGCCGGCCTCCGTGAGCATACTCGCCGGCCACCGTGAGCACACTCGCTGGCCACAGTGAGCACACTCGCCGGCCACAGTGAGCACACTCGCCGGCCACAGTGAGCACACTCGCTGGCCACAGTGAGCACACTCGCCGGCCACAGTGAGCACACTCGCCGGCCACTGTGAGCACACTCGCCGGCTACTGTGAGCACACTCGCCGGCCACAGTGAGCACACTCGCCGGCCACTGTGAGCACACTCACCAGCCACTGTGAGCACACTCGCCGGACACACACAGCCCGCGGTGGGCAGGCCATGCAGGTGCTGGTACTTTCTCCTCCTGGTTGAGGCGACCACCAGGGCTGTGCCCATGGCGTGTGTTCAGCTCCCAGACGAAGGCCAGGAGGACTCGGGCTGTATTTATGCTCTTCAGGGGTTCCGCATGCTCCCCGATCATCTGGGTCACTGCGGCCATGGAGTCCCTAAAGAAGGAAGTGACCAGGCTCAGCAGTCTCAGGGGAAGAGGGTTAGGAAAACGTCATCACAATAGTTAGAGGCAGGAGAGGGCTCTGCCTCGTGCGGTCCCTGGATGACAGTCACAGGAACAAGTGAACTCTGGGGGTTCAGGACAAGGATGGTGGCTCCCCAAAATGTGTACACACGGTAGCAGCTGAGAGCTCACATCTGAAAGTGGGTCTTAATGTAATCAACACAGCCTTTATAATTATTCAGTGTGTGTACATTTTGGGACACCCTATATACATCTTTTATTAACATTATTGGAGTTATTGGTTAATGAAATTGCATGTGCTTCAGGTGTATGGTCTGTAACACATCATTGTATATTGTACCCATGTTCGCCACCCAAAGTCTCGTCTCCTTCCGTCACATTTATCCCCCTTGCACTCTTCGACCTGCCCCAGCCCCCCTCCCTCTGGTCATCAGCGTGCTGTTGTCTGTGTCTATGAGTTTTGTTTTTCTGCTTAATCCCTTCAGTTCTCTCACCCAGCCCCCCACCACAGACTCACAGAGAACACAGCACGGAGCACAGACAGACAGTGGTCAGCGGGAAGGGTGCGTGGGAGCCGGGTGACACAGGTGAAGGGATTAAGTAAAAATAATAAAAAGATGGTTTACTCTTTATTCTTTAAGAAACGGTGAACTTCTTGCCCGCAAAGAGCAATTGTACATTGACACGTTGGAAACCTATGACATTCATCTCTTCACCGTGCAGCCGTTTTGAAAGGTGGCTGGGACAGCCATGGGCCATGGGTATGTCCATTGCCACTGGTGAACGTTCTAACGGCCAAGGAGAAGGTGGCAGAATGGGATCCGTAGACACCTGGCAGCTGTCCGGTAACATGACCAATGTGTCCTGCATACTGGACGGGGCAAAAGCAGGCCTTACAGTTGCGAGTACATGAAACAGAGTTTATTCTTGCATTATTACTTATTACTTTATTTTCCATGTGAACAACTGTAAACCAACTTTTGCCCCTCCCTGTATTGGGGCGCTACCGTAATTCATCTGAAGGGTCCCCATTCCATTGTAACTTCTCCATTTGCTCAAATCCATTAATCTCCATTCTTGGTCCTCACCTAAAGCATGGATGACTGCTCAAAGTTTGGGGTTCTCTGAGACCCCAGACATCGTCAGCCTCTCTATCACCTCCAACCTGACCAGCTTCCCATAAACAACGCTTCCTCCAGGTAACTCCAGAGTTTGGAAGAGGTGATCACAGGAAACATTCGCATTTAAGTGAAGGGGACCATACCGTAACTTATATGTCAGTTATATAAGACTAGAGGTCCGGTGCACAAATTTATGCACCAGTGAGATCTCTTGGCCTGGCCTGCGGTACTGGGCCGAAACCAGCTCTCCAGCATCCCCTGAGCAGGTCTTGAATTGTGAGAGGGGCAGGCCAGGCTGAGGGACCCCACTGGTGCATGATTGGGGCTGGGGAGGGACCATGAGAGGGCTCCAGAGCGTGTCTGGCCCATCTCACTCAGTCCAGATCGGCTGGACCCCAGCAGCAAGCTAACCTACTGGTCAGAGCGTCTACCCCCTGGTGGTCAGTGCACGTCATAGTGACTGGTCGACCGGTTAACTGTCTGCCCCATGGTGGTCATAGCAAGCAGTTGAGCAGCCTTAGCATATCATTAGCATATTACACTTTGATTGGTTGAATGGATGACCGGATGACTGGACACTTAGCCTATTAGGCTTTTATCATGTAGGATTATTAGATGGACATCACAGTCATTTTTAACTCGGTTTAATTGTTCAATGCCAAACACGTAGGAGAATCTTCAGCATGTGCTTGCCAGCGTTTCTAAGCTCCTGTTACCAGAGGAGTTGCTTGGAGTTAACCATGCCCCATTAGGTGTCTCAGTGGCCCCGGGGTACGGCCTTCACCTGTGGCCCACAAACACTGCTGAATGGTAACAACGTGATTGGTGACTCATGTTAGGAGAATGTCAGTCTACACACCATAAAACACAGGCCCTTGAGTCACATTTCAGGACCCAAGGCCACCGCAGAGCCTGTGGAAGGACAGGGCAGAGGAAGTCTACACAGAATGTGCAAACTGCTCGCCCACCCGAGGCCTCTCTCTGGCTCCCCACCTTGAGCGTCCCGTGTGGCGGGGTTGTTTCTCGGGTCCCCTGCCAGGTGCCCCAGCTTGAGCCAGTGCAGATGGTCCCGTCCTGCCCAGTTCGACCACAGGTGGAAAACTTGGGCGTGGGCCAGCTGTGTCCCTTACAAAGTGACCCATAAGACATGGTAAGCTAAGCCACCCTGTTGTTCATGCCACTTAGCTCCGGGGGGCAAGGGCCGCATTCGCCCTGTTTGCCAGGGCTGGGCCTTGGGCTGCGGTTGCCCATCCACAGCAGACTCACATCTCATGGCGAGAAAGGAAAACAAAGATTTATGATGGAGATTTCCAACCAGGAGAAGACGGCTGGCTTTCCAGTGTATTCTTTCCAGTAGGGCTGATACACTGACCTGATTTCTGTCACTGGTGGCAGGGATGGTGGGTTATCTGCGTAGGGCTGCGTCCTCACGTCGGATGAATTTGGATGTCCGTAGGCATAGTGCAGAGTAATCGGCAGGAGCACAAGTCTCCTGGGTGGATATTTCTGGAAACTTCCAGGTGAAGCAGCTACCAGAATGAAGGCTGGAGGGAGGAGGAGCAACGCAAACTTCCTCACAGGCTAGCGGTCGCAGGGTTCTCACGGGAGACCTGGAGTCAGCCCAGGGACAGGCTGGAGTTGAGGCTGCCTGCGCTCAGGCTGCTGTGTCTGGCACAGTGAGACCCTGCCCGACATCTGCTTACACGTCAGGAGCATAATGTGGATGCAAATGAGCTCTAGGGGGGCAGGGGGAAGTCCCACTTAAAAAAATACTTTTATTGATTTCAGAGAGGAAAGGAGAGAGAGCAAAACATCAATTATGAGAGAGAATCATTGATTGGCTACCTCCTGCACATGCCCCACTGGGGATGGAGCCCACAACCGCGGCCTGAGCCCTGACTGGAATGGAACCTGGGACACTTCAGTCCAGAGGCTGAGGCTCTCTCCACTGAGCAAACCGGCGAGGGCCGAAACCCCTTTTCCGACAGTACTTTGGTGACTACGATGTTACTGAGTGCCACCCTAAACTTATTAAGCCCCAGTGTCTCAACAGGCAACATGGATGTGGCAGGGAATCATGGGAGATACGCTGCCTCAGTTTCTCCTTCCTTCCGCTACCTGGTTGATGCTGGCAGGTTTCTCTGGCTCTCGGTCAAGTGGTGGAGGGGACCCACGGGCTGAACGCACAAGGCTGCCTGCCCTTTGGCTGCTGCGCGTTATGTTTTCTCATAAGGGTCCACTCAGTCTACAACGTTCCAGCTGTGGCTCGCGTGCAGCGTAGCGGCACAGACGCCGGGTGGTGCTTGCCAGCAGGGGGGCTGGCATCGCCTAGAAAGGACTGAAACGTGGGCTCCGCAGCGTGTGGGACACAGCCTGGCGGCCGTGGGCGCCGGGCGCGGGCTCGCTGCGTGGAGCTGTCTTTCCTCCTCTGGGCGCGTCGGTAGAGAAGCGCAGGGAGAACCTGCCTTCCTAAGTCAAGGCCTGATGTCAGAACAGCTCCCCGTGTGCTCTGCTGCCCGCCCTTCGATGCCCGTCCGCCCTGGTCCCGGCCGGAGCACCTCCGTGCGCCCACCTGTGCCCCTGGCTTTTTTTTCAGATGAACAGAAAGGAATACATTCTCCTGATTAAATAACCATGTTGACCCTGGTTTCTGAGACAAATCTGTAAGACCCAACCATTCTTCTTTCCCCCATAACTGCGTCCCACCCCCTTGGGTAAGTGCCCGGGCTCCTTATGAAACTGGGGCTTTTAGAATAAGAGGCTGTTTGCGAGGAAAAGACGTCCGAGCCACAGAAGCAGCCCCACTTGCTCCAAACTACGCGGACCTTCAAGCATCACACGCTACCAGCACGCCTCGCGGAGGGACAGACTCGGGAGGGATTTGAAGGCAGCCTGTTAGGAAACGCAAGCTCCCTGGGGCCGCAGGGGTCCCTAGGGCTCCGGACACGCCCCGGAGGAGTGAAAGCTGTTCCCGGACCTCAGCTTCTTATCCCGAATTCTCCTCTGCGTTCACTCTCTTTCTTGTTAAAAATGTGTTTTTATTGATTTTTAGATAGAGAGGACGGGAGAGGGAGAGAGAGAAACGCTGATGAGAGAGACACATGTATTGGCTGCCTCCTGCATGCTCCCGACTGGGGATCAAACTTGCAACCTGGACATGTGCCCTGACCGGGAATCGAGCCTGGCACCTCCTGGTCCATGGGACCGTGCTCCGCCCGCTGAGCCACACCTGCCGGGCGGTGCTCAGTCTACTCGAATGCTTTAATGGGGCTTGGGCTCCCTTAAACTTCTCTCTTTCAGGCCCCTTATATACAATATACACTGAGTGGCCAGATCATTATGGCCACCCCAGCAGTATAATGATGTGAATTAGGTATGCAAATAAAAATAATAAAACCTTGAGAGTATTTGCTTAGGAAGTTTTCAATATTCAGTATTTTTGGAAGTGTCAATGAAGTCCTGATGGGGTGGGCATCATAATCTGGCCGCTCAGTGTATATGCATACAGTTCTACCAGACAGCATTTATTTGACTCTGAAAGCACAGTTTTAAATGAAATGGATACCTCTGACCTGTAAAAGTTCAGTGAAAGTGTTGATTAACCAGGTCTCCTGGTTCTAGTCTGGTGTGCATGTTCCTGAGAAATGAAAACTGCTTCAGCATTCCACAGACCTCACGGGGCTTCCAAAGTGATTTCCTATTTGTGTTTTCTTAATGGCAGCGTCTTCATTGTTTAGTGTTGTGTCCTAACACGGCAGCGTTATGTAAGAGGCTCGGGGCTCACATGGTTACCACAAGAATTTAGCATCGATTATGTAACCTGAGCAGCGCTTTGAACACCAGTGTCCTCAGGGCGCGGCACAGCCATTAGCAGAGCTTCCTTTCAGCAGGGAATGAAATGTTGTGCATTTAATTAATGAAAATTTACCTTTGGATCTTACCCTTCATCACGAAACACACCTAACCCTCCCTCGTTGGAGGGCATGGATACTGAAGATTTATTTGGAATATTAATATTTTAACAATCTGCCTATTATCAATATTGTCGTTAACAATTAAACACTATTTTTTAAATGAAGATAATATCATCTATACTGAGTTTTAGTTGTTTTAGAACATAAAGCGATAATAAAATTGTAGGTTATTTTATAGTTAATTTGTTTGAATTCATAAGAATAATTTAAGTGAAACTGAAGATTTAGAAGTATTAGGGGTTGCTGAAGGAGTTTTTTTTTTTTTTTTTTTAATCATCTTTGGTCTATTTTCAAGGGTGTCTTATTCAGTGGATTGACTTTATAATATTTTTCTTACTAAAATTATAAAAGCCCCTTCCCTTTCAGGCTCAACTACAACAATACTGTAAGAAGGCATTTTACATTCCTCAGTTTACCCAAGATTTTGTTAACATCAACACCAACAGGAATTGTAACCAGTTGGCACGCAGTGACAGGCAGACAGCAACTATTGAGTGCCTGCTGTGTACTGACTGGCCTTTGTGAAAGGTGACAGGTGGATAGACAAGCCTGCCCCTGGCATCAAGCTGTTTAAAATGGAATCGTCAGTGCAATTTATCCGCGAGATCATTTCTTAGGAAGAGGGTCCATGCCACTTGCTGATACGCACAGATAAGATGCACCAGTCCCAGGAGACAGGCAACAGGCGATGCTGATCGGAGGTGAGAAATACTGCAGGAGGCTTTCCACAGAGACACACATGTGACTCGTGGCAAGGGGTTCAGTGGGTGTGGGAGGCAGAGGGTAGGGGTCTGGCCACTGAACTCCAGGTATGACCTGCCAGAGGAGGCACCAGTGATCTCATCAGAGAGTTTGTGGGACACGATTTAACCCACCTCAGTGACAACACGTTGGTCATTTACTAGCAATTGAAAAGCCTACGGGCAGACCCCACCTGCTGCCACTGCGCTGCTTGCTTATGAGCTGTTTTGCTCAGGTGACTATATTTTACACAGTCACACACGTTCAAATCAATGGGAAGAAAATGTGGCTTTTGTACAGACTTCATCTGTGTACGTAGATGAGCTTCACATTTAGTCAAGCTTGGTGTGATATTTTATAAAATTTACAAGCATTTTTGAATGAGAACACAGGAGATTCAAGGCTCGGTGAGCAATGTGACATGGACCGCTGCAAGCACCAACAGTCAAAGCTGTAAAGTAAAACCAATTAGGACACACACCTGCTGGTTGCCGGAAGAGCTCATCAAATGCTGGCTCCGTTGGTGGGAAACCTCCCTTGTAGGCTACTAACAGGGGTGCCTGGTTAAATTATAAAGAAATCTCATAACTGGGTGAGTGAGGAAAATCATCATTTTAAAATGTCTTGGGATCTACCTTGACCGTTGTTTTAAAATGTTTTTAGGAACATAGAATTCAAATTAGAACATGATCAGGTAGATATTGCTTTCTCTATAAATGAATTGTTCATCATGAAGTACTGAAACATAGAGAAAGAACTTGATTTAAAAATAACCATGTGGGGAAGCATGTTTGGATCATTTGAATGTACTCATGGCTGCATGGACAGACGAACCGGGCGGTTTCATTCCCACATCAATGCCTTCTGCCTCCTGCCCCTGGGGAGAAGCTGGAGCCGGGGCTCAGGTTGTCTGACGATGTTGAACCGCTCGTCAGAATCATCGTGTTTATTGGGGTCGAACTGCCCTCTTCCTACACTGAGTGTTCATTCTCTGCAGAGTGGACTGGCGTTTTCTCAACGGGGAATGAGGAAGGTCCTTTATTTCACAAACAGGCGCCCTAATGGCATCCATCAGGGGCCCCTGGAGTCACAGCCCTGAATTCCCCTGGCGCTGAAATCCTACAGTAATGGGATGCCACCTGACCCGTGACTACCTCACAAACTTCCTGGGGACCATCGGAATGCTGAGTTCTCTTAATTCGGGACCAATGTGTTCATTCTCACAAGGCTTGGAGTAACAGATGTGTAGCGGCCATCGTTTCCCTCTTCTGTCTGGCCCATCCCTAGGGAGGCCAGAGAGAAGGAAAAGAATCCACAGGAAACATCCCGCAGGTGTGGGGACACCTGGACATGGTGCGTGGCGCGCGCTTGCGTCTGGGTGTTTGTCAGGGAACCTTTGAAGTATTTCCGAAGAAAGAAAAGTGGCCGAGCGCCTGCTGCACGCAGAGCGGCAGAAACGGACTCCGGGATTAAGCAGGGAGCGCGCTTAACAAACGCGGTCAGTGCGCAGCCAGCACCTGCCCCAGCGGCCCTTTTCCGTTGCCATGCGCTTTCTCTCTGGTTTGTCCAGGAAGTGCGCGCCCTCCCGCCAGCGTGTGGAGAACAGAAGGACGGAAGGCAGCGGTTTGACTCCAGAAAAGGGTTAGTGGAGATGGTTCAATGTGCGCCCTGATTGGACAGACCCACAGGATGCGCCCTCCCCGCACAGGTACGGAGCCTTCAGTTCAAGGTCAATGTAAATGTGTTTGTAGCTGGAAAGTCACGTTAATGACTCCAAAAGGCAGGTAAAGGAACGGAAACGACAAGAAGAATCACGTCGCGTGTAAAGGGATGAACAGTGACACTGGGAGGTGAAACACGTCCTCCCCAACCCAGGTGGGCAGCTGCTGAGACGCCGCGCGGGCTGGCGCAGCTCGCACAGAACCGCGACTTCCAGGGAAGTTACAAGGGTCAGGTGCGCGCCGCCCCGCCCTGCGGGAGAGGAGGCGCGACAGCCAGGAGGCCGGGCAGACCAGACTCAGGAGCGGGGTCATTCTCCTTCTTTCCTTCGCCGCCCCTCACCCCAAAACAAAGCAAAACGGCAAAATGTCCCCTGAGTGAGGTAAGAGCGCCCGAGTCGTTTTCTCGAGGCTTAGGGACTTGGACCCCTGAATGCCAGGGCCGGCGCCCCTGAATCCCTACCGGCGACCCGCGGAGCGCACCTGCCTGCGTCTTTGCGCGGGAGGAGAGCCTTGCGCTGCCCCGGAGCCCCGCCTGCCCGGTTTGCTTCCAGTACCAACATGCACCTTTCCAAGGCGCGGGGTTTGGATGGAAGAGGGAAACGCATGGACTGTGGGAGACTCTGCAGCAGCTTCACAATAGAAACACCTGAGAACTGGCTGGAGAGACGAAAACTTGGAGGGGGCGTGCGAACCGGCCCTGGGATGGGCGCCGCCGGGGCCAGCCCTCCCTCGGCGCAGCTGGGGGGCCTTCGCCAACGCCTCTGGCTTAGGTGACAGCTCGCCCTTCCCCAAGCGGGGCTCTGGCGCGCGCTCCATTCCTGGGAAGGTGACCCAGTTCAGGGCGTCCGGGCAGCCCGTCCCACCGTGGGACAGCCGCTCCCCGCCCCCACGCTAACCCCCGGGCGGTGGCGGCCCCGCCCCGCGCTCGCCAGCCCGCGCGCGGACCCCTGCGCCTCTGTGCGCTCAGGCGGCTCCTCCTGCTTAGCCCCTTTGGGCGGCACGCGTCCCTCCAGCAGCGCTGACTGGGTGCGAGGCTGGGAAAGGCGGGCCGGCTCTCTGAGAAAAGGGCAGGCTGGTCCTCAGGGCTTTGGGGCCGGGGTTTCAGGGGGTTCTCTTTTGGGCCCTATTTGCCCCTTCCATTCCCAGTCACCGGGCCAGCTGGGCCGCGCACACGAATCTCCGAGGAGGTGGGTGGCCGAAAGGGAGCGCGGGGAGGGCCTGCCTCCACCTCAGTTTACTGGGGGCACTGTGCGGTGATTGAAACCCCGACCAAGCGTCCGGCTGGACCTCCCTGGGGGACCCCAGGGCACAGCTCTGCGGGAGCTGCCGGCCCGCCGCCACCAGCAGAGGCGGCTCGCACAGCTGGGGCCGCTGCAGGGCGGTGCGTTTAGAATCCCGAGTGGCAGGCGCAGTTGCGACCCCTGCCCCTTGGCCCTCGCCCGGGTGCACCCTGTCCGCCGAGGGCCGCGGGTGCTGGAGCCTGCGCGCGCGGCGCGCTACGTGGGCGCGGCCCGCGGCGGCGTGGGGAGCGCTCGCTCCGCCAGTGGGCGTCCTCTGCCGCCGCCGCCGCCGCCTCCACGGGCAGCGGCATTGCGGCGCTTTGCTCCGCGGCTTTGGGGCAGTGGCCGCGGCTCGGCCGCCGGAACGCGCACACACCACGCCACGCTCGGCGGCAGCGATCCGCGGCCCGCGCCGGCCAGGGACACGCGGATTGTGCGCGCCAGCAGCCGGGCGCCGCGGCCCGGGCCCTCTCGCACCCGAAGTGAAACACGATGTGAAGCCTGGGCCGCGAGAGGCGCGGAAACGGGAGAGAAGCTCCGGACGACGCTCGGCCGTCTGGCCACGGAGGGCCGGTCCGGCGGGGGCGGAGCCCGAGGCCGGGCGGAGGAGGAGGGCCATGGCCAACCGCGAGGAGCCACGCGCTCCCCGCCCCCAGGCCCCCCTGCCCGCGGCCGGGGACCCGCCTGGCTCCGGCCCCGGCCAACTCCGCCTGGAGCCCCAGCGCAGCGCGGCCCCCGAGCGGCCGGGCCGGGGTCGGACCGAGCGCGCCCCGCCCACGCGCCCACCCCCCGGCAGCGCCAGCCCCGCGGGGGGCCTCGGTGCCCCGGCTGCGCGCGGCGCCTGGGTCCCAGCCCGCGCTCCCTGCGCGCTCGCCCTCCCCCCCTCTGTCCCCTCCCCCTTTCCATCTTCCTTTTACTTCTGGCCGCCGCCCCCGCTGCCCCCTCCTCCTCTCGTCCCCTCCTCATCTGCCTGCCGCCTCCCCGCGCGGCTCCCGGGAAGGGAGGGCGCAGCGGCGGCTGGAGGAGGCGGCGGCGATGCTGGCGGCGGCGGACCGGAGGCAGCTCCCCTGAGCGTCCCCCCCGGCGGCAGTCCCCGTGGCGGCGGCGGCAGCGGCGGGCGGCGGCCCCTCCTCTCCCCGGCGCTCCTGGGTCTGCTGCTCCCGGCCCGCGCCGGGCCCCGCCTGCCGCCGCCGCCCCGGCTCCCGCTCGGCCCCTCCGCCCGCCGCGCGGGCTCCGCGGGCTTCCCGGGCCCCGGCCCCGGCGCGGGAGGTGGCGGCCAGAACCCGCGGCGGCCGCGAGGCGCAGGCTTCGCCCTCGCCGCCGCGGCCCCGCTGCGCTTCGCCTCCGACATGGAAAATGGACCTTCTAACAACACGAGCTGCTTCCGAAGGCTGACGGAGTGCTTCCTGAGCCCCAGTGAGTGCCGCTCCGCTCCCCGCTCCCCGCTCCCCGCTCCCGGGCGGGCGGTCCCCGCGGCTTCTCCCGAGGGGCGCGGGCTGGGGCGCGGGAGCGCCGGCCGGTACGGGACCCTGGGCTTCCCAGGCTCCGCGCGCGCGGGACAGGGGCCCGGGGGCTTTGGGCGTCTAGAACCGGACCTGCTGTCCGCGTGGCCGCCCTGGGCTGTCCCGGCCACAGTCCCGGACTCGTCTCCGCACTCCCAGCTCGGACCGCGTGCGCCCGGCTCCTCTCTCCTCCGCCCGGGACCCGGGGGCTGGAGGAGAGAAGGCGCTTCTTTCGCTGGGGGAGGCGGTGTCCGTGAAGACCGGCGGCTGGGAGAGGGCTGGCCAGGCCCCCGAACCCCGCGCCCCAAAGGGGAAGGCTCTCGTGTTGGTCGCCCGGCGTTCCGTGTCCCCAGCCCACCCCATGACCCTGTTCCACCCCGTGACCCTGTTCGGAGCGAGAACTAGCCGGGGGACGGCTGCGCCTCCACCCAGAGGACGCACCCCCACCCAGCACGGCTCTCCAGATCCTGGGGGACAGCTGGCGCTCGGTCGGTGAAGGCGAGGACAATGGGCTTTGGGCTGGAGGAGGGAGGCGCTGCCGGTTCGGAGCCCGGTCACCTCGCCTCGCAGCCCCGCAGCCCCGGGGAGAGGGCGCGGAGCGGGCAGGGGGGCAGAAGGCGTGTCGCGGGGGAGGGGGCGAGAGGAGCAGAGTCACCAGGCAGAGGTTCGCCAGAAAGCAGGAGGCGGGAGATGTCAGGGGAAGAGGCGCCCGGCGCGCAGAGGAGGGGACCGCCTTTGTCGCCGATGGAGGGCGAGCGAGGTGAGGCCGGGGTCGGGGGCTCCGGACTGGGTACACCGGTGACTCCGGCGCCGGCGGAGTCGGGGCGCCGCTCCTCCGGGCCCTGCGCGCGGGGCTTGGGCGCAGCATCCACCGCGTGCGCGGAGCCTTTGTCTGCGCCTCCTGGGAACCGCGCTTCCGCGGCGCCTGCTCCTCCGGGCAGACTCTCCGGGCTGGGCTGCTGGTTCGCTTCCTGCTCAGGGTCCAGGCTTCCCGGCACCCGGGGTCCAGCCCCTCCTCGTGGCTGAAACTTGTCCGGGTGCCTTTGGGGTGCAGCCGTGGGGCGTGCAAGCCTGGCCCAGTAGGGACCGGGCTGACCACTCCCCTCCCAGCGGACCTGCCTCCAGGGCTGGGGATGGGGTGGAGATGGCAGGGACAGCGTGGCCTGGTGGTCGGTGGTCTCTCACACACCCCTTGGCCACTCTGGTCTCTGCTCCTACCGGCTGCTGGACCTGATCTGTTGGACATGGGCCCTGGTGTTGGAGCTGAGCCCCGGTCCTGTGCCTGCCCTGGCCTGATGGGTGCAGCAGCTCTGGTATCTGCAGCCCCCGCCCCACCTGCAGGGTCGATGCCTTCAGAGAGGTGGCAGGTGAGGAGGGATGGGGTTTGGGCACTAGGGCTGGCCTGCTGCCTGGGATGCCTTAGGTGTGGACATTGGCACCTGCTGAGACAGCCCCGCTGACTGTGATGGGAGGTCGAGAGCTGGAGCTGTCAGCTGAACCTGACATGCACAGGGCTGGCCTTCCTCCTTCTCTTGTCAATTCCTTCCTTAAAAAATCAACGTCTACTTTTTACAGCTGTCGGCGTGGGCTGGCTGAAGGCTGCCACCTCTGCCCTGTGACAGCTTGGCTCTTGGGAGAGGCGGGTGCTGAGGAGACAGGGGTGTGGGCATCTGATGGGACCCGTTTCCTAAAATGATGAGGTTTTGTTTGCAGGTTGTTGTTCCTGCTGCCGTGTGTGTGTGTGTGTGTGTGTGTGTGTGTGTGTGTGTGGCCGGGCATGTGGTGAGGGGTGTTATGGAGCAGAGAAAAGGTGAGCAGGTCAGTGGGGTGAAGTGGTTCCAGGGGAACCTCCAGCAGGCTTCCCCTTTGAAGGACAGGGGATCTGGAGGGGACAGGGGCCATGGGGGGCCCTCTGCCAAGACCCCACAGGGAGAAGCCAGTGATGGTACATTCAAGAGCTGTTGTGCTTGTTGCTCTGTTCCCTGACCCGGTCAGCGGGGGGAGGGGAGCCTGGTGTGTGCACGGGAACAGACCACAGAATCTTCAGGTCGTGGCTGAGGCAGTGCGTACGAAGGTACTTTTAAGGTCAGTCTGTTCTTAGACCACCTCGGGGAGAGATGGGCAGTGGCTAGACCGACGCTTAAAGGACAGAGCCAGTTTCTGCTGGGACGCTGTACCCTCCACCTTGGGGTCTTTGTTCCTGTCATTGCTGACAACCGTGTTTGTCTGAATTGCTGAAGTGTCTGAAGTTGGCAGACTTTTTAGGTACTTGGCAGATAAAATGAGACTTTTTGGAAAAAAATCTGGATACTATAAGAATGTAGAGATGCCCACACTCATGCAGATGTATCTAATTATTTTTAAGTCCTCACCCGAGGATATTTTTTTCCCATTGATTCCTAGAGAGAGAGTGGGGTGGGGGGGAGGGAGAGAAACATTGATGTGAGATGAGAGAGACACATCAACTAGTTGCCTCCCACTCGAGCCCCGACTGGGGCCAGGGATCCAACCTGCAACCCTCGACTGGGGATCGAACCTTTGACCCTTTGATTAGCAGGCCAACACTGACCGCTGAGCCAAACCGGCACAGACGTAGCTTCATTGTGTTGATTCCCGCTTCCCTTTCAGGGTGACCTCTTGGCCTGACGAGCAAGTGGACATGTGTGAAGGGCTGTGGTCAGTTACCGGTTAGAGCAGTGGTTCCCTCGGTGGGGCACACGTCCCACAGGGGGGCGATTTGATTTTTAAGGGGGGGCAATTCGAGAATGAGTTATTAACAGTGAATTTTTTGCATTTCTTATGGTTCTAGTGCCTCACATACAGTCTATAAACATATATTATGACATCCTTAGGCATTTCTGTTCTCTATTACATGTTTTGAAACTTTATTTGCTATTTTTCCATATAAGTTCATATTATTATTACTATTTTAACAATTTCCTAGTGATTTCTTCCTCAGTGCTTCAACTGTCCTTTTGTTCTTTTATTTTTCTCTTTCATGGATGCCATGTCCTTTGGAAACTTGTTTAGACCAAGTTAATGGCCTTTTAGGCTTCCTCCACGCGACCAGGATAATAAGAATTATTATTCAAAGAATATCCTCTTTGAATAATAAGAATTGTATGTCACAGGTGGGCATCAGGGTTTTAGAGGTGCTTAGGTGGGGCACGCCAAAAGCAGGCTGGGAGCCACTGCGCTGAAGGAATGCCTGTCTTACCTAATCGCCACCGGAAAGCGCCTCGTGTAGCAGCTCTGATACCCCAGGTACATCCCGTCCCCTTGGCCCCGCATCGGGTTCTCACTGCTTCACTCGGTCACGCACAGAACAAACTCAGTCAAAGCTACCGCCCGTGCCAGGCGCTGCCCTGGCCAGGCCTCCATCCCGAGGAACCAACGGACTGACCAGTGGGAGAGGCCCTGGGAGCGGGCCAGCACTGATGCCGGGCGCTCCCAGGTCAGTGGTCCCCTTCCCTCCCCATCAGGCCATTCCTGACTTCATCTCATTCCTCCGTCTGCCTGGAATGCTGACCTCTGAACTTTCCAGAAAGTTGCTGGTTGGAATAGAAAATGTCTGCACAGGGACAGCACCAGGCCCCCGGGGGACCGAGCAGCTAACTTTGCAGGGGTGCGTGTATATGTGTGTGTATGTGTGCGCGTGTGCGTGCCGTGCGTGTATGTGTGTGTGCGCATGTGTGTGCATGTGTGTGTGTGTGCGCTCCAAGGACCCTGAACGTGGCTCTCCCTCTCACCATGCCCACCTCCCTGATGGGTGTGGAGTCCCGTCTGGCCGCTGAGTGAGGCAGGGCTGTAGAGAAAGGAGGGCGGGCGGCCAGGGGGCACAGAGAGCCGGGGACAGACTGGCGACGCAGGCTGCAGGGTACTGGCGATTTCTCAATTTCTCAGCACAACAGTGCGCGTGTTTCCAGGAATGGTGGCTTGGAAAGATGCTCTGTGCGCGTCACTCTTGCTCTGCTTCTTGAGGCGTAAGACACCGTGTGGCCAACCCGTGAACAAACTGAGACGAACAGGGTCCGTTTGAAGAGCCAGTGCGATGAATGCATAGACGCTCCCCTGGGCTTCATATCCCACATGTCGTTATAGGCCTGAGACTGAGGTCACCCGGGTGCAACTGAGGTCACCGATGCCAGGGCCGCAAGGGGACCAGGCCAGCCACGCGGCAGCAGAGGCAGGTGCAAGCCCCCGACAGTCGCCAGCAGGTAGTTATGAGGACCTGTTCAGTGCGAACTGTTTGAGGAGACGGAAGTAATGAGACTGATCTCCTCGGAGGGCCTGGACTACAGAGGTGGCCACCTGCCCGGGAACAGCAGAGCCAGGCCAGGGCGGGTCTGGGCAGACCAGGTGTCATGGAGATGCCGGTGACTAGAGTCATCGGAAAGGACTGCCATCCGCGGGGCCAGCTTTATGAACGGGGTGGAATGGTTTAGGGCCGTTAATTTAAATTTCATGACTGTTCTTTCTCTTTTTAAATTCATTTTTTATTGATTTCAGAGAGGAAGAGAGAGGGAGGAAGAGATAGAAACATCATGATGAGAGAATCATTGATCGGCTGCCTCCTGCACGATCGGGGATCGAGCCCGTATGAGCCCTGACCAGGAGTCCAACTGTGACTTCCTGGTTCATAGGTCGATGCTCAGCCACTGAGCCATGCTGGCTGGGCACGGCATTTCTCTTTTAATTAAAAAGAGAAACAAAACACGTGCGAACAAAGGAAAGCCGTAATATTTGAACGAGAGCAACAGGACAGGAGGTGTCGTCCTTCATCTCAACCTGCTGTCTCCTTAGGTGATGTCACACACGCAGCTTTCTCTTCCCACCAGGAACGAATATGCGCGCCTGGGCCGGGGAGACGGGCAGCGTGGCGGCTGCGGGTCACAGCCCTGGGTCGCGTACTTGAAAGTCGCTAGGAGACCGGGCCTTAACCGTTCTCATCACAAGGAAGCGGCGCATCGCGCTGGTGGCTGAGCAAAGGTGAAGGCTGTGTTTACAGTGCGGCAGGTGGAACACGGTGCGGCGAGCCTCCCGCCAATAATAGCGCGTTAATTGTTTGTTTAAGAACAGCTCGCGAGGTGCGACCAGGACGGAAAACGTACCTTCCACGCAGGGCTTTCTCCCTGGAAAGGAAAACTCTCGCAGGGGTAATTCAGAGCGTTTTCATTTCCTCCGAAAGGAGAATGAGCCGCTGGGCCCATCTCCCTGGGCTACGGGAGGGCGCAGTGCGGGGCGGGCGGGCTCCCCGAGGCGCGGCAGAGGCCGCTGTCCGGTCTGAGTGAGCGCTGGCCGCTCTGGAAGCTTCCGGCTCACTGCTGCCTGCCCGTGCCCTCCCCGTGCGGGAGGCGGCCGTGGTAGGTGGCTGGCACGCGGGTGGAAGGTGCTCAGGTATTTGTGTTGGAAACTCACCGATGAAAACAAACAGTTGACAGCGTGGTGCTCGTCTTCAAGGCAGTAGACAGGGAAGGCCACGCACCATCGCTCTGGGCCTCCGTGGGGGAGCCAGGACTCCCCGGGAGGCAGTCCGTTTTCCCAGGCGCCTGCGGCCGCGGGAGACACAGGCCGAGGAGGGCGGAGAGCCCAGCCTCTGACCGCCCAGCCGAGGTTCCCAGAGGGCCCATCTGAGTGTGAGGCGCGTGGGCTTGTTGGGAGCAGCCTGGGGAAGCCTCAGCGGGCCCCTGAGGGCATGTCCACCGGCCGCCATCAGGAAAGCCGGGGGTCTGGGGGGGTGGGTGGTGGGGCCAAGAGAGGATTCTCTGGGGCTGAGGCTGAGGCCCAGTTACCCTGGACCCTGAGCCCTGGAAGGACGCGGGACTCAGGTGGGGACGCGGGACTCAGGTGGGGAGGCGGGTCAGGGGGGGAGGCGGGTCAGGGGGGGAGGCGGGTCAGGGCGGGGGACGCAGGACTCAGGTGGGGACGTGGGTTGGGGGGGGAGGCGGGACTCAGGTGGGGAGGCGGGACTCAGGTGGGGACGCAGGACTCAGGTGGGGAGGCGGGCGGGGGCGGGGGGGAGAGGCCACCTCCCTGGGGGGGCAGGTTTCCGTGGGGAGGTGGAGGCTGCCGTCTGAGCAGAGGAGCCCACCCGGTGAGGAGCCATGGAAGGGTGGGGAGCGGAGGGAGAGGCCGCGGTGAGAGGAATAGGTCTGGGCGATGAAAGATGGGGTAAGGCAGGGGCAGGACAGGTGGCTGCCGAGTTTCTGGAGGCGAAGTTGGGGGTGTGGGTGGTGGTTCGGCGCTCAGACGGGAGACATAGGCATCTGGCACGTCTGTGGCAGGCTCCGTGGTTGGCCCCGGGGAGTCCTGCGTGTATGGTGCCCACACCTCTGGTGTAAATACTCACCAAACACACACACACACCAAACACCACAAATGTCAGAAATATCAAACGCCGCGGTCTTCAGTGAGCTCAGACGGATGCCCGGCCGTGTGGCTCCTCTAGTCTGGGGGGCTGTGCAGGCCTCCCGGGGAGCGGCAGTTACCCTGGGCTCTGAAAGGCCAGAGGCAGCCAGCTGTGTGGACCCCGGGAGCAGGGCACCCCCAGCGGAGGGAGACTCAGGTCAGAGGGTCAGAATGAAGGGGTGCTGCTGGGGCCTGGAGCCGAGCGGCCCGGGGTGGGATGAGGCCCAGGGGCACACTGCCGGGCCGGGCTGTCAGTCGGGGGCAGTTGGGTCGCACTGTGGGAGCCGGGGAAGCTCCTGGGGTGTAACCAGGTGGGGGTAAGTGGCTGGTGCTCTCAGCAGCTCGTGGCGACTGCAGTGTGGTGTGTGGATCTAGGAAACGGCCCATGGAGGCCACCGTGGGAGCCCAGGCGAGAGGAGCAGTGACCTGGGTGAGGGTGGCAGTGATGGAGATGAAGGTGGCTCCGTTATCCACAGGTGTGAGGAGGCAGGTGTGTCAGCGTGCAGGGGGACAGGGTTTGGGGGGGAAAGGAGTCAAGAACTGCGCCCAGCCCTAGCTGGTGTGGCCCAGTGGATAGAGCGTTGGCCTGCAGACTGAAGGGTTCTGGGTTTGATTCCAGCCAAGGGCACACGCCCGGGTTGTGGGCTTGATCCCCAGGAGGGGGTGTGCAGGAGGCAGCCCTTCAATGATTCTCTCTCGTCGTTAATGTTTTTATCTCTCCATCCCTCTCCCTTCCTCTCTGAAATCAATAAAAACATATTTAAAAAAATAAATGGACCCAGAGGGAAGGAACACTCTCATGCCTGGACACACATCTTGAGCGTTGCCTGGCAGGGGGCACTGGGGGGGCAGAGCGTTGGTGTGAGGAGCGGAGGGAGAGAGGCCCCTGGAAGGAGGTCCCGGAGGTGGGAGCCCTGGAGGTGAGAACTCGGACAGCGAGTGGGAGGGGTGAGCTGAGGCGGGCAGGGAAGCTGGTGGAAGGCCAGGAGGTCTCTGATGTGTTTATGGGGGCGGGTGGGGTGGGGTGGGAGACACAGTGTCCTGAGAGAGTGTCACATGCCCCTGCCCGTCGCCGTGCCAGCTGCTGGCTCATCACCCGCCAGAAGTCTGTGCGGACACACCTGCTCCTGGCCTTCAAGGAGCCGCTGTCGTCTGTGGGTGGAGCCGAGGTCAGAGGCCCGCCCTCTACCTGCTGACCCTCCCCTACCTGCTGACCCTCCCCTACCTGCTGACCCTCCCCTACCTGCTGACCCTCCCTCTACCTACTGACCCTCCCCTACCTGCTGACCCTCCCCTACCTGCTGACCCTCCCTCTACCTGCTGACCCTCCCCTACCTGCTGACCCTCCCTCTACCTACTGACCCTCCCTCTACCTACTGACCCTCCCTCTACCTGCTGACCCTCCCCTACCTGCTGACCCTCCCTCTACCTACTGACCCTCCCCTACCTGCTGACCCTCCCCTACCTGCTGACCCTCCCTCTACCTACTGACCCTCCCTCTACCTGCTGACCCTCCCCTACCTGCTGACCCTCCCCTACCTGCTGACCCTCCCTCTACCTGCTGACCCTCCCCTACCTGCTGACCCTCCCTCTACCTGCTGACCCTCCCTCTACCTACTGACCCTCCCCTACCTGCTGACCCTCCCCTACCTGCTGACCCTCCCTCTACCTACTGACCCTCCCCTACCTACTGACCCTCCCCTACCTGCTGACCCTCCCCTACCTGCTGACCCTCCCTCTACCTGCTGACCCTCCCTCTACCTACTGACCCTCCCCTACCTGCTGACCCTCCCCTACCTGCTGACCCTCCCCTACCTGCTGACCCTCCCCTACCTACTGACCCTCCCCTACCTGCTGACCCTCCCTCTACCTACTGACCCTCCCCTACCTGCTGACCCTCCCCTACCTGCTGACCCTCCCTCTACCTGCTGACCCTCCCCTACCTGCTGACCCTCCCCTACCTACTGACCCGCCCTCTACCTGCTGACCCTCCCCTACCTACTGACCCTCCCTTTACCTGCTGACCCTCCCCTACCTGCTGACCCTCCCCTACCTGCTGACCCTCCCTCTACCTGCTGACCCTCCCCTACCTGCTGACCCTCCCCTACCTACTGACCCTCCCCTACCTGCTGACCCTCCCCTACCTGCTGACCCTCCCCTACCTGCTGACCCTCCCCTACCTACTGACCCTCCCCTACCTACTGACCCTCCCCTACCTACTGACCCTCCCCTACCTGCTGACCCTCCCTCTACCTACTGACCCTCCCCTACCTGCTGACCCTCCCCTACCTGCTGACCCTCCCTCTACCTACTGACCCTCCCTCTACCTGCTGACCCTCCCCTACCTGCTGACCCTCCCCTACCTACTGACCCGCCCTCTACCTGCTGACCCTCCCCTACCTACTGACCCTCCCTTTACCTGCTGACCCTCCCCTACCTGCTGACCCTCCCCTACCTGCTGACCCTCCCTCTACCTGCTGACCCTCCCCTACCTGCTGACCCTCCCCTACCTACTGACCCTCCCCTACCTGCTGACCCTCCCCTACCTGCTGACCCTCCCTCTACCTGCTGACCCTCCCCTACCTACTGACCCTCCCCTACCTGCTGACCCTCCCCCTACCTGCTGACCCTCCCTCTACCTGCTGACCCTCCCTACCTGCTGACCCTCCCCTACCTGCTGACCCTCCCCTACCTGCTGGCCCTCCATCTACCTGCTGACCTTCCCCTACCTACTGACCGTCCCCTACCTGCTGGCCCTCCATCTACCTGCTGACCTTCCATCTACCTGCTGACCCTCCCCTACCTACTGACCCTCCCTTTACCTGCTGACCCTCCCCTACCTGCTGACCCTCCCCTACCTGCTGACCCTCCCTCTACCTGCTGACCCTCCCCTACCTGCTGACCCTCCCCTACCTACTGACCCTCCCCTACCTGCTGACCCTCCCCTACCTGCTGACCCTCCCTCTACCTGCTGACCCTCCCCTACCTACTGACCCTCCCCTACCTGCTGACCCTCCCCCTACCTGCTGACCCTCCCTCTACCTGCTGACCCTCCCTACCTGCTGACCCTCCCCTACCTGCTGACCCTCCCCTACCTGCTGGCCCTCCATCTACCTGCTGACCTTCCCCTACCTACTGACCCTCCCCTACCTGCTGGCCCTCCATCTACCTGCTGACCTTCCATCTACCTGCTGACCCTCCCCTACCTGCTGACCCTCCCTCTACCTGCTGACCCTCCATCTACCTGCTGACCCTCCCCTACCTGCTGACGGGCGGTGGGTAGAGGAGCGTGTAGGGGTGGGCGGAACGCTGTTTCGTGGCCTCCACTGCCCATGGCGAAGTCTTTGTCCCTCAACCCGCTCCTGTAAAGGTCTCCACACGGGCACCTCCGTGTCCTCCGCGTGTCCCCTCCACACCTGCCTGTTCTGGCGTCTCCTCCTCCGGGAGCCTGGCCTCCCGGTTGCCCGCTGGGGTCCCTCAAGTCCCCGCCTTCTCCCGCTGGCTCGGGGTCCCCTCCTCTGGGCCTCCCTGACGCCCCGCGCAGACCTGTCTGCGTTTGTGTGTCTCCCGCCGGCATGTGCTCCTTCATCCATTTCTCACGCTCAGCGCCCAGCGCGCTCGCCAGCACAGTGCACGGTACACGGGCCTTTAAAAATACCAGTTCTCCCGAAAGGCAGGAAACAGCGAAATAAAGTGCCCATTCAGCTTTGCCAGCGTAACGGGAAACTGTTCGATTCCTCATCGCCGTTAGTTTTGAGGTAACCCACGCACACGCTGCTCGGCCCGACGCCGGGCGCTGTCCGCACGCTCTGCTCCGAGCGGCCGTCGGGTGCTGATGGGAGGCGGGAGGGCGCTCAGAGCACGTGGACCCCTCCGTGTTGTCTCCCGAGGCGTCGATGGAACGGTCTTTACTTGGAGAAAACACCCTCTGCGCCAGCACCAGCAGAGAGAGCCGCGCGCGAGGTGTGGGAGCCGCGCCATGTGTTGGATGCGATGGATTATTTATAAAAATACGGGCGTAGTTGCACTTTTTAAAGTTGGCAGGTCCACGTCAGAGCAAGTTTGCATGGAGAGCTGGCCCCTGAGCCGGAGCGAAGGCTGGAAGGAACCTTCCAGAATCGCGGGGCAGCCTGGCGGGGAGCCGGCGGGGGAGGAGGTGCTGCACCCGCACCCCGAGTGCGTGCACCGGGTTCAAGCCATCCTCCTCGGAGGGGGCGGAGCGGTGCGGGTCTGAACTGTAGTTTCAGCAGCTTCCCGGGCGGACGTGAAAGGGAATCCAAGAAGGTCTGGCACCGTGGCTCCTGGTTCAGTGGTTCCAGGTCGTTCCGTGGCTGTCGGGGCCGCACACCCTCCAACGCCCCTTTTGCCCCGGAGTCAGGAGTCTGCTGCTCACAGCTGGCTCGTCCCATCTGTCGGCACGCCTCTTTAGAATCACGCTGGCTGGGTCCCCTGATGAATTAATTATGTCCTCTTCTTACTTTGAGGCCGGTTGAAGCCGTGGTTCTAACCCCTCAGCTAAAACCATGGGAGACTGGCATGTGGCTAGACAGAGCGATGCCAGGGGATAGGAGAGGCTTACAATAGACCCAGCACCTGAGGAATTCGGTATGTTTTTGAAGTGCCTTCTCATCTAGGAGGAGTGGAGATCGGGAGTGGAGTACAGGCGTGTGAGACACCTCGGTAGTCATCCAGAAGAAATAGGTCATACTTTCACTGGCAACACAGGATACAGTGGATCCAAATGGATCCTATGTTTACACACAGGGCGTCCCCCCCCCCCAATTTGTCTACACACACTCTGAATAGCTCCAAAGGCCGTGTTTGTTAAAGTCCATTTCATTTTCAAGATTGGGCGCTCAGCTGTGAAGGTGTGTGTGCATTTGTTGGGACACCCCGCATGTATACTTCTGACCTTGCACACCGTGGGGGTTAGGGGCACCAACCCCCATGCAGTTGAAAATCTTTGTACAACGGTTGACCTCCCCAATAACCTGACTTCGGGCATCCCTTGGTCTTCGTGGGGATGGGCTCCAGGAGCCCCACGACACCCCGTCTGGGGATGCGGGGGTCCCTCCTATAGAACGACGTAGAGTAGAGCAGCGCACACAGCCGGCCCCACCCATGGACTCCCAGCTGCCACCAACAGTATTGCTTCGGATCCACAGTTGGTTGGATCTGCAGATGCAAAACCGGGGATGGGCAAGGCCCAGCCAGCGTGGCTCAGGGGTTGAGCGTCGACCTATGAACCAGGAGGTCACAGTTCGATTCCAGGTCAGGTTACCTGCCTGGGTTGCGAGCTTGATCCCCAGTGGGGGGTGTGCAGGAGGCAGCCGAGCGATGATTCTCTCTCACCATTGATGTTTCTCTTTCTCCCTTCATCTCTGAAATCAGTAAAAAAAATGTTTTGTTTTTTTTAAAATCTGTATGTTCAGACTTGTGTTTTTAAAGTGTCAACCTTAAAAATACGAGGAAGTTTCTTTCTAGCCTTTACATGTAACTCAAAGTTCAGAAGTATTAAAAGAAAAGCTTGATGTTTATCAGCATTAAAAACATTTTTTTTTGGCCCTAAAGACCATAAGCCAATGTGACCTTTTCCTGGGGGGCCTGTGCGGTGGCCCTGCCCTCTGCCCGCCCCCGGCCACTTCCTGCCGGGCCTTTGAAGCTGGGGCAGCACAGGCTGCAGGCAGCGCTCGGCGTCTGCCCCAGAAAAGGAAAGCTCAGCGCTCAGATCCCAGCGTTGAGCTCACCTTCCTGGCGCGGAGAGCGCGCCCAGAAATGGCGAGAAAGAACGACCCCGTGGAAAGTAGTGCAAGGACAGGGACGGGCTGCTTTTAGGACGTGGACAAAGGGCGATGCTCAGCCTCCTTCTCACTGCGATGAGCGCGGATTAAAATAGCGCCGAGTACAGGTTCCCGGCCAGGGCGGCAGCAGCGAGTGACCCTCTGCACGCCGGGCGGTTCCGCGAGGAAGCCGGCTCTCGGGGACACTCCCGCCTTTCGGCAGCATCGATCGGTATTTAGGAATGCATGTCTCCATTGATCCACTGATTCTACTTCTGGGAATTGACCGATAGATAGACTCACCCATAGGCAAAGTGACTTAATGAGATACTATTGCAGCAAAGGCTGAGAGAGAACCCGGGGAACTGCGTCTGTAAAGGTCTGTCCGTGGGAATCTGGCGAAATAAAGTTTGCAGGCCGGAAGCAGATGGACTGAAGGTGTGACAGGTGCACCCCTTTGTAAAGAAAAGCAGGTGTCAAGCAGTACACACCGTACGCACACACTTTGTTAGAAAGGGCCGCATACTTAGTATGTCTGTGGTTCCCTAAAGAAACTGGCCAGAGCCCGGCCCGCGCGACTCAGTGGTTGAGCGTGGATCCATGAACCAGGAGGTCACGGTTTGAGTCCCGTCAGAGCACACACGCCTGGGTTGCAGGCTCGATCCCCAGTGTGGGGCGTGCAGGAGGCAGCCGATCAGTGATTCTCATCATTGATGTTTCTATCTCTCCTTCTCCGTTCCTCTCTGAAACCAATACAAAATCTATAAACAATCACACGGAAACTGGGCAGAAACGGCAGAAGCACTGGGCACTCCTACCTGGCAGTGTGGGTGGCCATGGGAGTCGGGGCTGGGGGGCAGGGGGTGAGGTCAGGCCACAAGGGTTTGGAGACTTCAGTGCACACCTCTTACCTGTTGGGGTTTTTGGATAGTGTAACTGGTTCCCTTCTCAAAAATTAAGTTTAAAAATGAGAATTGACTGAGAGCCACTGAAGTAGCCGCCCGGTGCTCTGCGTGGGGCGACGCCATCTTTCCCGCGTGGCTCTGTTGTCTTCCTGTTGAGATCTTAGTTCTCAGCCCCTGAAGTAGGTTCGCTTGATGTCTGTCTGCCTCTAGCCTCCCACTTGCCGCTCCTACACAAGATCCCCAAATGTCAAACCACGAATATTAACCCCCCACACGCATCAGCACCCCGATCCTTGCCAACGCCTTTCCACGTCACGTGCAGAGTTAGAAATGGGAAACGCGAGCGCGTCTCCTGTAACGTGGTTCCGGACTGGCACCGTCTGTGGTTTCACGCCGGAGCCGGAGCTGTTGTTTAAACGGCTGGAGGGCTGCCCAGCGGCGCAGCTGGTGCAAATCACTACGTTTTGGCAAAGCACCCAGTGTCTTCCCCGGGGAACGTGGGCTCTGCGTTCTCGCGCTTGTCAAGTGAGCGTCAGGCAGCGTGGCCTCCAGTGGTCCTGCCACCTAGGGCCACGGACGGGGCCACACCGCTCATGGTCACCTCGTCTGATGTCACAGCCACGGGGCTTTCGTGTGGAGCAGGGACCGCGGGCACTTCCGCATCCATTCATCCCACGGCGGGTGGTCGCGTGCGGGTGGGTGTGGGAGCCGAGTGGGGCGGACGCACCGATGGAAGCCGCCCGGCCCCGAGGGCGTCCCCAGGAGCAGGACGGGCCCTCCCCTGGCCGTGCCTTCGTGGTGGCACCGGATTCTTCAGGTCCGCCCGTTTGATCCCGTCCCTGGTTTTGTTTGGGGTTTGACCCCCCCGACACTGTCCCTCTGAGCAGCGGCGGGCGTCTCCCCTGGTCCCGCGGTGTGGGTATCGCCTGGTGCTGTTCCGTGCTCTGTTGATGATGCCGGCGCTTTCCTTTGTCTTATCCCGTATTACCGTTTCCTCCTGGTCCACCCGCTGGTTTTATTTTAGCTGCCGCTTCCTTCCTAGTCACTGGGTTGGTGAGAACCCTTCCCCACCTTCCCTGTCAGCCTCCCAGCCCCTCACAGACGTCTCTGACCCAGACATCCGTGCTCCCGGGTCTCCCAGGGACAGTGCGCGGCACACGCCCCGGGCTCGGGTGGGGACGTGGTCCACACGCACGCCCTTGGCCTTGTGCTTGAAGCGCTGCCTTCTCCTGGGCGCCCAGGCTTGGGGAAGCCCGACGACTCCTGCCTCTGCTTTGGGAGTGGGCCGTGGCGAGGGGGGCGGTGGGCCCGCGGTCCCTCCCTCCGTGGAGCCCGCGGGTGCCTCTGGCGGCTGTTCAGGCCCCGGGACCGTGCTGATGCTCCAGGTTGTTCGTTGTCACGATCAGCTCTCGCTGCGTGTCGCTCCCCGTCAGCTCGCACCACAGCTGCGGGCTTTGGCACCGCTGTGCTGTGTGACTGTTCTCGCCACATGGGCCATCAATAGGGAATGTGTCCTTTCCCTCGGTGGTTTGAGCTCTTTTTGTTTTGTGTTGATGTGATTGTAGAGGCATCCTGGCCAGATTTCTGAGAGTCGATTTCATTGTGATGCCTGTCTCTGGGTTCCGGCGGGAAGCACCCCGTGCTGCTGGGACAGGGAGGCATTCAGCCCGGGGCTGGGGGTGACCTCAGCGTCGCACAGATGCCATTGTTAGAAACGAGCCTCGGAGCCATGTGTGTGTGTGTGTGTGTGTGTGTGTGTGTGTGTGTGTGAGTGAAGGATACACACAGTTTACTCCTGTTCCTTTTCCCTTCTCCACTGTGTTGCCTAGCCCTGCGGGACTGGCGACTTCTCGGTGAGGAGATGCGGGACCCGAGGTGTTGAGAAATGGGTCGGGGGTTAGGTTGCCTCCTGAACTTGCCCCCGACCAGGGCTGGGGATCGGCCTACAGCCGAGGTGCGTGCCCTCGGCCAGGACTCAAACCCACCACCCTTGGGTCTGTGAGCCAGCGCTCTAACCACTGAGCGCCAGCCAGGGCACAGGATGTTGTGTGTGAGTAATTGACTAGCAATTCCCTCTCACTTGAGGAAAGCAGAGACTGCCCATCAGCGGTTCTCGGTGAGGGTGAGTTCTGCGGCTACACCTTAAACCCCATTAAAATTCATTCTGGGTGGGTCTGGTTGCCTTTCTCTGAGACAAAACTCTCCCTGTGTTCTATTTCAACGTAGCACCCTCCCCATTGTTGGAGGAATTTGCGCTGGTCCCTGCGGTGCTCTGCTGGAGTCTAATACCGCAGAGAGGACACGTGGGCGTGTTTTAAGTTACTGAAGTGGATCCCGCCTTTCCGGGGGCAGCGCTTCATCAGCCTTAGACGGATTCTGGACGGCGTGGCCATGGCGCATGGCCCTTCCCCGGCCCCCCCCGCCCCCTGCCCCTGCCGTCAGCCCCCATGCTGCGATGAGCTTGTCAGGAGGCGAGAAGTGATCGCCTGTCCCTCTGTCTTTCCTTGACCTTGTAAGCGTGAGGTTGGCTAAGCTTATATTACAGAGTGTCCAGTATGGATCTCTCGCTAAGTAAGGGTTGGGTGAAGCATTCCCGGGAAGCGGGGTGGTGGGGGGCGGGGGAGCTGGTGCCTGGAAACATGAATTTTACTGTCAAATTTGGGCTCAAGTCTCAGCTCTGCTAACTTTCTGAGAATTTCTGTATCTGTGGAACGGGTGCTCGGTCGATGTTAACTTCCCCTTAATACGTTTCCTTCAGACTAGAACGAGCACGTCTGGCTTAAGTCATAACATTTTGGGATTTTCTCACGTTGTAAAAATTTTGCATTTGTCGTATTTCCGTTTGGCGTCTACGTGACGTCAAGAGGCTCGCTGTGTTGTAGTATGAAAAGAGAAAAGAAAGTGCAGGGCGGTTTTCAGAAACCCTGGTGTGTGGCCTCTGATTTTTAAAGGAAGCTGTGGCCTCATGGGAGGTGCATGGAGCATGTCCTTGTGCCCGTGGCTGTGCGGGACCGAGGGCAGGGAGCCCGTGCCACCTCCGGCCTGGTGCCGCCGTCCTGGCCGCTCCCAGTCTGGCCCGCTTCCTGGGAAGACTCAGCAGCTCCTATTTTAGGACCTGACCTGCTGCCGGCTGGCCGGTCGGCTCCTCACTCCGTCCCAGCTTAGACCCGCGTGTCCTCAGGTGCAGAGCCTGTGGAACTGGTGGGTGGCGCTGGCAGCCGTGGTGGGCGCAGACTAGTAAGTGGTGTCTGGTGAGCGATTCGAAAGTGGTGTGAGATCTTAATGCTGGATATAGAGTATTAACACAGAAGCAGAGGGTATGCGATTTCTAAAGGAATTTTTAAAACATTGGTAAATAAAAGCCATCAGACTGTTCCTTACTTGGGAGCATCTTGGCAGTCTGAAGGCATTTTCGGCATCTGGAGATTTCACATGTTCTGCATCGCTTGTATTCTCATGGAAAACGGGGACAGGCATGCAGTTTTGAGAACTTTGATCCATTGGATGTTACGTGGGTTGCTCTTTATGTCTACCTTTGTTTTGTTTTTTTAAATATATTTTTGTTGATTTCAGAGAGGAAGGGAGAGGGAGAGAGAGATAGAAACATCCGTGATGAGAGAGGATCATGGATCCGCTGCCTCCTGCACGCCCCACACTGGGGATGGAGCCCGCAACCCGGGCCTGGGCCCTGACCGGGAATCGCACCGTGACCTCCTGGTTCATGGGTCAGCGCTCCACCCCTGAGCCGTACGGCCGGGCTGTGAAGTGGACAGCACCTCCCCTCCCTCTTTTGCTCCAGGTGAAGATGAAACGGTGAGAAAACGCCCCGGAGGCTGGGAGTTTCCCACACACGAGCCTCTGTGAGAATCCGGGACACGGTGCGGAGGCGAATAGGCCCCTCTGTGACCTGGCGCGTGAGTGGCACGGCTCGCCCTCCTCTCAGAGTCGCTGACTGGCCGTTGTTGCTCCTTATTCGGCTTCGGGTCCCAGGTGGGCAGCTGAGCGCGCTCCTTAGTGCACCGTGTGGGGCCGCGCGGGCGCCTTCGCCTTCGCCTTGGGAGGAGAGCTGCGCTTTTCCTGACTTTGACAAGGAGGTCACCAATGATCAAGTTTTACGATTTCATGGCCCATGCCTTTTAAGTGTTCTGTTTTTGTGGCATCGATCCCTGCAGTTATGTTTACGACATGGACTCTGTGATGTCAGTAAGTGTGTCTCAGGCACCGCGCGATTAGATCAGGAACGGGGACCACGCGCATCCCTGCAGACGACAGCTCAGCCCTGGGCCGAGAAAACAGTTATTTTCCTTTAGAGCTAGGTTTTGTTTTCGATGTAAAAATGACAGAATGACTGAGTCAGCCCTCCCTCCCCCCCTCCCTCCCTCCCCCCCCCCTCCCTCCCTCCCTCCCCCCCCCTCCCTCCCTCCCTCTTCGTTAAAAACCCCTTTGCATTTGGCTTTATCTGCCTCTAGTTGTCACTCCTGCTGGGCCTGAAGGAATGAGAATTATGAGTGGAAGTGAGGGGGCAGGTGGGTGTGCTGCCTGTTAGAATCCTTTCCAAATAGAAAAGTTCAAATAGCCCCCCACTTTTTTGCAAAAGCAGGAGTCCTTACACGGAGGTGTTTCTCTACAGGCTGCTCACAGTCCGACTGGGTGCCCCTCCACGTTGGACCCTTTCCCAGCGTAGAGCCGGGACGGTTTAGAGGAGCTGCCACCCATAGCATCTCCTGCGGGCAGGAGAGGGCGGGGATGGAACTGGGAAGTGCCTCCGGCAGAAGAAGCGATGGAAAGCACCTCCTCGCTTCCGGGGGCGGAGACGAGACACATTTTTCAGAAACTGGTTTTCGGTCGCGGGGCCTCCAGCGGATCTGCCTCCTGTGCGGGCACCTGCCTTGGTTGCACACACCGCGCCCCAGCCAGTGCAGCCAGGATGCTGTAGGGGTGCCAGCGCAGAGCCAGTCCCGCCTGTGTGGCGGGGGGTGGGGGGGCACACTCTCCTCCTCCCACGGCGATGAGAAGAGACCCCTGGAACGGTGCACAAAGCCTTGACATTCATTAGCAATGATCCCTTTGTCTCTGTCGTCCTGCCCTGCTGCCCGACACACAGTAGGTGCTTCAGGAAGTGTTTCTGAGAGTGGACGGGACGTATCATCTGTTTTCTGACTCGGGGGTGGGGGGCGGTCATGCCCAAAGTCTGTGCCTGTGTCACTGCCACAGCCATCACACGCCCTGGAAGCCCGCAGGCCTGGCGGCAGGAGGTGTGGCCAGTGGCAGTGACGAAGGAGAAAAGCCCTGGTCCTCTCCTGCTGGTTCTGGTGTCGGCCATGTCCCACACAGAGTTCTTGCCTGGCACCATGGTTCAGTGCCCGGGTCCTGGGACCCCACTGCGCCCCATCCTGGCCTTCACTACTGACTGCGACGGACTGTCCTCACTTCCTTTAGCCTCACCTCACCTGTAATGTAGAGTGAGAATAATGGCCCTGTCCCATAGGCGATAAGTTAGTTACATAGGCGCGCAGGACTGTCCATGCACGGCACGTGCTGTGTCCTTTACAGAGGACGCCCACGGGCATCCTCCCAGGGGAGGGCATGGCGAGCCGGCTCGAGTGGCGGCTTTGAGGTGCCAGGTGAGGTCCCCGCTCACTTCCCTCCGCAGGGGACAGGTGGCTGGGCCGGAGGCTGGGGTGGGAGGCAGGCAGCTCTTCCAGTAGG
The DNA here is from genome assembly GCF_964212035.1 of Myotis nattereri. Classification (NCBI taxonomy): domain Eukaryota; kingdom Metazoa; phylum Chordata; class Mammalia; order Chiroptera; family Vespertilionidae; genus Myotis; species Myotis nattereri. The sequence continues at coordinate 98,857,164 of NC_138081.1, read as the reverse complement.
TGGAATAACGCCTGGTTAAAGCGAGCTCACTCACGCGGCTGTCTCAGCAGGTGCGTTTCTGTACCGCCCCGCCTCTCACAGTGTCTTCACGGAGCGCCCAGACACACTCTACAGTTGTTGTTTGTTTGCTTGTTTTTAACAGAGAGGAAGGGAGAGGGAGAGAGGGAGAGAAACATCAAGGATGAGAGAGAGTCATGGATCGGCTGCCTCCTGCATGCCCCACACTGGGGATGGAGTCCACAAGCTGGACACGTGTCCTGACCGGGAATCGAACTGTGACCTCCTGGTTCCTCGTCGACGCTCAACCACTGAGCCACACAGGCCAGGCCTCTCTCCAGTTTTTGCCAAATTGTTGCTCGGGCAGCAGTTTCCCGCTGGAACAGTGAGGCTGCATCTGCCGCGGGCAGACGGGAGCAGACACCGCTGTCCCTGGGGCCCGGGGGCAGGGCCGCGGGGAACACCAGGAACGCAGGGCTCCTGCGAGGATGTGCGACCTGGATTCTTCCCACGAAGAGTCCCAAAGCCGTGAATTGTAGTAAAATCAGATGCTCCTTTTCCACGGTCACGTTTCATCCTCAACATTGTGTGTCAGGGCAAAGACCAGAGATCTCGCCGTGTAAGTTATGAAATTACAGGCCCATCTCCAGTCCCAATTTAGCTGCTCAGGGCCATTCTTATAACTTTGTTTTTAGGGGTGTGTGTGTGTGTGTGTGTGTGTCAGAGCTTTCTTTGGAAGTAGCCAGGGAACCTGCGTGGATGTTTGCTCCTCTGATAGACTGCGTGGGGATAGCACGTGGGATGCATTTCCCGGGTTCGTCCTGGCCCCAGGGTAAGAAATACGGGGTTGCTTTGATAATATGCACCACGTGTCCTGGGTAAGCAAGAGGTTTTCACTCGCCATGTGAGTGTAAATGTCTGTCTGCAGATGAGAGGGTGCATTTGGCATTTGCAGAAGCATAAAGAGCAGGGGCGTGGGCCTCCCCGGCGACCACGGGGCGGCTCCCCCGGGCCCAGGTGCTGGCCCAGCCACCACACTCGGCTGTGATGTTTGCGCTTGTGCCGATGTGGCTCCCGGAGGCCTTGCCGGAGGCGGCGTGCTCTACCTGTACAGCCGGCAACCTTTTCCTGTGAGAACAGAGCTCTGGCTTTCATGAAATTACATGACACAGTCCTGTTTATTTCCTCGTTCGTCACATGCGCACAGGTGGCTCTTGAAGATTTCTTCTGTCTTGAATGCCCCCGTTATCTATCTCACCAAACGCGAAGACTGTGCTCTGTTCACGGGGTCTTTACAGTGTGTGACCGGAGCAGACCTTCCATTTGTTTGGGCGTAAACGGAGCTGTTCTCTCCAAGCAGGCGTTCCCGGTCCCGGGGAACGTGCACAGAAGGCAGAGGTGAGAAAGGCTGACGCTGTCACAGACCCCTTTGGAGTAAGTTCAGATACATGTAAATAGACTCTCCATCAGCGGTTCTCAACCTTCCTGACGCCGCGACCCTTTAATACAGCTCCTCATGTTGTGGGGACCCCCAATGTCATTGTTACAGATGGAACATCATTAAAGCACAGTGATGAGTCACAAAAACAATATGTAATTATATATGTGTTTTCCGACGGTCTGAGGCGACCCCTGTGACAGCGTCGCGACCACAGGCTGAGAACCGCTGCTCTACGTGAAGCATCCGCTTCCCCTGTCGCGGTGCCTGGGCCCGGGCACGGCAGGGACTCGGTAGGATCACTGTCTCCAGGACAGACCTCAGGATTTTTGCAGCTTTCTTGCCCACGCACCGATTTAACGCTGTGTGTGAGCGGCGCAGCAGGACGCCGGGTATGTAGGACCCCCCGCCTGGGATGGGAAGGCCACCCGCCCCGCACCCCGCTCACCGTCGCCGCGGGAAGACAGACGCAGCAGTGACGGGGCTCGTGCCATGCTAACTGTCGCCTCCGTTCCGTCTCATGGATGGCAAACCGCCACCAGTGCTCCTCACCGTGCGAAGCCAGTGAGAGCCTTTGGGGCGGGGCGCTCCTGGATGCCTTTTGTCAGACCAGCCTCTGTGCCGGGCACGTGCCATAAATGAGTTTATTTTGGGGCCCTGCTCGCCTGTTCACCACTCCAATGAGGGGGGACACTGCCCAGCCTCTGCGTGCGGGGGTGGCTCCTGCAGGGAGCGGCCTGGCTTCCTGCGGTAGTGAGGGCACCCCCTCTTTCCTCCATCTCAGCTGGTGATCAAGGCTGGCAGGCCTTTGTCTGAGGGGTCCCCTTGGGGGGTGTGATCTTTGTCTGAGGGGTCCCCTTGGGGATGCAGTCTTTGTCTGAGGGGTCCCCTTGGGGATGCAGTCTTTGTCTGAGGGGTCCTCTGGGGGTGTGATCTTTGTCTGAGGGGTTCCTGGGGGTGTGGTCTGGCACTTTTCAGGAGGGATGACAGCAGGGAAGCTGGAGGTAAGCCAGGCCAGAGGCGGAGGCCTCACTGGACCCTATCACCTTGGACTGGCCGGAGCGAAGCGGGACTCTGTTCTGGGGACATTTAGTTGTGTCTACAGAAGGTTTCTTGGGAAAGAGCGGCAGTTGGGGGACTCCCGCATTCTGTTTTTTTATAAAACGTATTTGTATTGGTTTCAGAGGCAGAGAGAGAAACAGAAGCAGCGTGATGAGAACCATTGACTGGCTGCCTCCTGCCCCTCCTGGGAATCGAACCCGCAACCCGGGCGTGTGCCCTGAGCGGGAATGGAACCGTGACCTCCTGGTTCCTAGGCCTCAACCACTGAGCCACCGCGCGGGGCCCAGCCCTTCTCCTCGCAGCAGGGTGCCGTGTGCTTCTCCGGACCAGGGGTGCCTGTATCCCGGCTCTGCGCTGCGGACACGAGCGCTCGCAGCTTCACCCTGACGGCGAGGAAGTTCCCGTCCGACTCCTGGCTCCTCTGGGCTGCGTGTGGCTCTGTGGGTGCGTTGTGTGTACCCCTCTTCTGCTGTTTTCTCCCGTTCTTTCTTCCTTCGTGTCCGTGCTGTGTGGTGTGTGGCCGTGCCTGCCTGCTGCGCTGCCCGTGCGCCTGAGCGCGCTCTGAGCTCCGGTGACCAGGCAGGCCGGCCGCGTGGGTTCGCCCCTGCTGCCATCCTGATCAGCGGCCCGTGTGCACGGAGGAGCCCGTTGGGGGTCACGCGGCGAGTGAATTCCGGGGCGGGACCTTTCCCCGAAGCCCAGGCCCACGCTGCCCGCCACGCGGTTCCCGGTGACAGCCCGGGTGCCGTCGCTGGCCCCGCGCACAGCTGCCGGTCCGGGCGGCGGCGAAGCTCACCGGAGGCGGTGCCCACAGTGCGCCGGCCCCAGGCCCCCCATCAGACGCGGGGCCCCGGCCACCCACTCTTCACGGTGGGAAGCACGTCGAGTGTTCATTTCGGGAGAGAATCGCTGTGTTACTGGTGGGATTTGCTCAAATGGCACCCCTTCCGGCTCCCTCCATGCGGACTCGGTTGTAAGCGTTCGGTGTGTCTGTGTAGCTTTCGGGAAACATCTGCGCGGGAAAAGGACTTTTCAAAAGTAGAAATGGCCTTCGCTCGTCCCATTCCCCGTCCCCCTCCGGACTCCTGCTCCCCTGGGAAGGCACCTGGGCCTCCTGCTGGGGGCTGGTGGCTGGCTTCTGTTTCTCATGGCTCGGTCCTTCTCTCTTCCAAGGCAATTCCAGCTGCGGTGTCCGTACCGTAGAGAAAACGTGACCTGTCGGGAGGGTTTCCTCCAGGAGACCCGCCTTCGGGAGGGGCCGAGGCCCAGCGCAGCCCGTGGTGGGCGTGGGGGCTGTCACCCTCCTGCGCTCTGTGGGCTCTGTCCCTGCCCCGCGGGTGGGCCCAGCAGCTGCGCTTTCCCGCGCGGGTCACTCGGATCCTCCCTGTGTTCTAGAAGCCTCTGCCCGGCAGGAGCACGCAGGCCCCCGGCGTGGAGAGGTGCCGCTCAGCTGTGTTCGAGGAGCGTTAACCTAGTGAAGGGCCCACGGTGGCCTCTCCGATTAATTCTCCAACATCCCCGAGGGGTGAGGCTGCCAGGATGCCTCGTCCCTCCAGCGGCTGTGGTGATGCAGAGAAGCGCGTCAGCATCTCACAGATGCCGGAACCCAAGGCCCGTCTCTGTTCTGCAGGGTTAACACCCGATCGAGACCAAAACCTCTTTTTCTACAGTGACTTTCTTTATTCTCGGAAACAGGTATAGGGCCTGGCCGGCAGGGCTCAGCGGTTGAGCGTCAACCTGTGAACCAGGAGGTCACGGTTAGATTCCCAGTCCGGGCACATGCCCGGGTTGTGGGCTCGATCCCCAGTGAGGGGCATGCAGGAGGCGGCCTATCCATGATTCTCTCTCATCATTAATGTTTCTTTCTCTCTCCCTCTCCCTTCCTCTTTCAAGTCAATAATAAATAAATAAATAAGTAAGTAAACAAGAAAGAAACGGGTGTGGTATGCTCCTCACCGAGGCCGGAGGGGAGGTAGCCTCTTCCAGCCCATTGGCTGACGCAAACGTGTACACAGCGAGGGCGGTGCCCCTTTGCCCTGGGCTCTAAGCAGAGAGGGTCTCAGCCTTGGCATTGCTGCGTGACGCGTGAGTGCATAGCTCCGGAGGGCCCTGTGTTCCACAGAAGCAGGCAGATGGCCTGGTGCTGGTGTTCACAGCCTGTAAGGCGTGTTTCTGTTTTGGTTTATGGGCCCAAAGGGACACTCACTCCCATGTTTGTGACGAGGGCTGTTGGACGCACCCATCTGTCCTGCTCTGACGTGTGTACTCAGACAGGCCTCTTCCCCGAGAGGCGCATCATCTGGGCTGAAATTCTCTGACCAGTATTTACCGAGAAGCTTGGATCAAAGTCAGAGTCAGTCCATCTTGTTTTGTTCTTAATTTGAAATCACAAGATTATTATTGAAAGGCTAGCGGCCTGGTGCATGGATCCGTGCACATTGAAAGGGAATTAATTAGAAGAAATATTTTAATATTGCTATTTGCCCTTTCTCTGTGATAGAAGTGTCAGAGATGAAAGAAAATTAGTAAAATGTACATGAAAATAATACATAAATTGATTAATAATAAACAATAACATGATATAACAAAGACATGACATAAAAACAAAAAACATATAAAAACAACAAAAACATGATATAAAAACAAAACAAAAACAATATAAAAACAATGACTGATGAGTTGATTAAACTTATTCTATTATCTCCCTGTACACCACATTAAGAATGAAAACACTTTCAGAGTGCTTGACTAATTTCCCTTGTGATGAAGTATTTACAACTTTAACATCACACGCTCTTTGAACTTGAGAGAAAGCAACATATAACTGATCATGTGTGAAAACGGGTTCAAGTAAAAATATTCCTACTGTGTCTAGAGTTTGTCCTTGTGATTTAATAATTTTTTTATTTTTATTTTTAAAATATATTAATTTTTTACAGAGAGGAAGGGTGAGGGAAAGAGAGTGAGAAACATCGATGAGAGAGAAACATCGATCAGCTGCCTCCTGCACACTCCCTACTGGGGATGTGCCCGCAACCAAGGTACATGCCCTTGACCGGAATCGAACCTGTGACCCTTGAGTTCGCAGGCTGACGCTCCATCCACTGAGCCAAAATGGTTAGGGCTCCTTGTGATTTATTAAGAGTCATCAGAAATGCTGGCATCATGGGGAACTGTCTTCGAATTAATTTAAATGGGAGGCCAGTGTCAGACGGGGACGCCGGCTTCTTTCGGCTTCAGAGGTATGTTGTGCCAATAGTTAGTCTTCAGACATATTCTGTTGATGCCGCCGCTTTCTTTCAGCTTCAGAATGTCAAGGAAAACAACCAAAATCAGATCGAAACACACACGTGCGGTTGGCGCCTGCGAGAGCTTTGTATGTATCATGTGTGCGCGAGTCAACGTTTATTTTTAAATTGCCAGTGTGCGTCATATGTACTGGCCGGTCAGTCGGTCGGCCTGTTGGACATACGTACGGTCGGTCGGTCACTTGGCCCCCTTATATAAATAGATGGTGAAGCCCTTTTCTCGCAGCTTCTTGTTCACTGGCAGATTCAGAACACAGCCCAGTTCTTGTCTCATTCATTTCAGGATTCCCCGAAGCCTGAGAAGTTTGTTGAGATTACGGTGTAAAGAAATTTCTTCTTAGAGAGGGGGACCCACCGCTCTCTGTGCCAGGGCGTTCTGACTGTCTTTAACCTTCACGGTCGCAGTTTCCTGGCCGACCTTTCTTATAAGCTGTGAACTTGAACTGGAATTCCATTTCCTTTGATTCAGAAGCAGCAGAGCCTCCTGCTCAGGCGGGGATGGCATCCCCTTTACCCCCAGGCCTCTGCAACCTCAGCCTCATAATTGCCCTTTAAGAACAACATGGCTGGTGTTGCTCAGTGGATTGTGCATTGTCCCATGGGCCAAGAGGGTCCTGGGTTTGATTCCTGGTCAGGGCACAGGCCCGGGTTGCAGGCTCGATCCCCAGTAGGGTGTGTGCAGGAGGCAGCCGATCAATGATTCTCTCTCATCATTGCTGTTTCTCTCTCTCACTCCCTTCCTCTCTAAAATCAATAGAAGTATATCAAAAACAAAACAAAACAGACCCATTCAATTAAGTCACTGTCACCTTGGGTCTTTGGCACTGTCTTCCTTCCTAGGCGTCTAAGGGCACTTTTGTTAGTTTAGGTTTTGTTTGAGAGCGACTACCTGGCAGAGACGTGTAGGACGCCACCTGGGTCACACACGCACTGCTCTGGGGGACGGGCCCGTTCCTCCCCTCTTCACTCTTGGTCATTACAGTTCTTACAATGTGTATAATGTCATGGTTTACTCGTGGTATTATAGCAGTGAAGGCAGTCAGGCAATGGAAAACAGGTAGAGAGTGATTTCATGCAGACATGCTCTAGACCAGTGATGGCGAACCTATGACATCTGTGTCAGAGGTGACACGCGAACTCTTTTTTTGGTTGATTTTTGTTAAATGGCATTTAAATATATAAAATAAATATCAAAAATATAAGTGTTTGTTTTACCATGGTTGCAAATATCAAAAAATTTCTACGTGTGACACGGCACCAGAGTTAAGTTAGGGTTTTTCAAAATGCTGGCACGCCGAGCTCAGAAGGTTTGCCGTTACTGCTCTGGACTGTAGATCTGGAGCGAGGGGGCTCACGCGGCGGTCACCTGGGAAGGCAGTCACTGATGATAGTTTACTTTTGTCCAAATGGCCTCCCTTACATGACGCCGAGGGGAGTGGCCTTGCTCCCAGCCTGCAGCCGGGTGGATGTGAAGGGTGGCGTGCACATTTGTGAAATGCCACATGGTTGAGTTGCGATTAAGCCTTCCGTCATCTCTTTAAAAAAAACAGCACACACTGCACGGGAAAACAGCAGTTCCAGGAACTTCCATACCTCCGTTTATGTGATGCTGAAATCCATGGTGCCGGGCCCATTGGCAGGAGAGCTCGGCGGGCAGACCTGGGGCGCGGGACAGGTGATAGCTCTGTCCAGCTGACTCTGCAGGGGCCGTCCCTGTTGTCCTGTCTCTCCCAGATTTGCCCGTTCTTCTCCTTTCCTCCTCTGAAAACTTGCTGGGGGGGGGGGGGTCCTAGACCGGAGCCTTTGTCTGGGCTGCATGTCTTGCTTTTCTGTGAGATGATGTCCCCCCCCCCCCGCCCCCCAATGCGGATTTAAAACAGGATCGTCCAGTTACAGGTTTCTTTAAGCAGAAACGAACCCGCTACACTTGCATTTCTAAGCAGAAATGGTTTTCTTTTCCAAGTGTACTCTGTACTTGTGTCCTACCCGTGTCAGTCGTGGCGGTTGGAAGCGTGTTCTAAGTGTATAATGAAGAATCTACCTGCATAGATAGAAGCCTAAGCGACCATTACCACGGAACGACCAGAGCGACCGGCCGACTGGTCGCTCTGATGCACACCGACCACCGGAGGGGCAGACGCTCAACGCAGGAGCTGCCCCTGGTGGTCAGTACGCTCCCACGGGGGGAGCGCCACTCAGCCAGAAGCTGGGCTCATGGCTGGCGGAGATTGCAGCTGCGGCGGGGGCGGGAGCCTCTCCTAACTCCACCACAGGGCTTCTGAGCAGTGGCTGCAGGCACAGTGGGCCAGGATGAGTGTGAGCAGCGTGGCACCGACCCCAGCTCAGGCTCCTCACTGGCCATCTGCCACTTGGCACACTGCTACATCCTCAGGGGATGTCCGACTGCTGGTTTAGGCCCGATCCCAAGTGGCCTGTGGGGATCGGGCCTAAACTGGCAGTCAGACACCCCCCGAGGGGTCCTGGATTGCAAGAGGGCGCAGGCCAGGCTGAGGGTCCCCTCCCCCCACCCCCCACCCTCCAACCTCCACCAGCAAGAACATGAAAAGACAAGCCCACAGCTTGGGAGAACATATTTGCAAATCATATACCTGTTCAGGATTTAATATCCAGAATATATAAAGGACTCCTACAACGCAAGAACAAAAGGGCAGGCACCTCAATTAAAAAATGGGCAAAGGACTTGAATAGACATTTCTCCAAAGAAAACACACGGATGGCCAAGAGACACAGGGAAGAATGCTCAGTGTCGTTAGCCCTTAGGACAGCGGTTCTCAACCTGTGGGTCGCGCCCCCTTTGGCGGTCGAACGACCCTTTCACAGGGGTCGCCTAAGACCATCCTGCATATCAGATATTTACATGACGATTCATAACAGTAGCAACATGACAGTTATGAAGTAGCCACGAAAATAATTTTATGGTTGGGTCACAACGTGAGGAACTGTATTTAAAGGGCCAGAAGGTTGAGAACCCCTGCCTTAGGTGAATGCACCACGAAGCACCATTTCACACCTCCTACAATAGCTGTCACTTTATTTTATTTATCTAAGTGTATTTTTATTGGTTTCAGAGAGGAAGGGAGAGGGAAAGAGAGAGAAACATCAGTAATGAGAGAGAATCATGGATCGGCTGCCTCCTGCACGCCCCCCACTGGGGATCGAGCCCGCAACCCAGGCATGTGCCCTGACGGGGAATCAAACCATGACCTCCTGGTTCATAGGTCGACCCTGAACCACTGAGTCGCGCCATCCGGGCTATAGCTGTAATTTTAAAAAATGGAAAGTGAGTGGTGGTGAGGATGCAGAGAAATTAGAACTGTGGTAGACGACAGAGGGGGCACAGTCAGAGGGAAGGCTAAACCGAGAATTACCATGTGACTTAACCGTTCCACTCCTGGGAGTATGTCCCAAGCAGTTGTGATCAGAACTCACAGACACTTGCCAATTCAAGTTTATTGCAGCATTTCTTCACAACACGGGTGAAAACATCCGCAGCTGGATGGGTAAATAAAACATGACACCTAACACACTGAAATGCTGTTTAACCTTAAGGAAGGGAATTCTGAAACATGCTACGACATGCATGCATCTTGCGGCTGTTACGCCAGATAGAAAAGGGCAAATATCGTATGGTTCCACTCATGAGGGACTTGGGCAAGTTTGTCAGGATAGAAAGTGGAGCAGAGATGGCCAGGGGCTGGGGAGGGGAGAGTGGGGAGTTAATACTCAGTTGTAACAGAGTTTCTGTTTGGGTGAGGAAGAAGTTTTGGAACTAAATGGTGGTGATGGTTGGATAGTATTGTTTCCCCCCCACATGTACTGCCATTGAATTGTACACTTAAAAATAGTTAAAATGGCATAATCGATGTTCCATATCTTTATCACAAGAAAAAAATGTTACATACCAAAAACCATTGAGTTGCACACCTTGCACAGATCATTGTGTGGTATGTGAATTACATCTCAATCTAGCTTTACAAAGGAACACGCGAACAGCCCTGGCGGGTGTGGTTCAGGGGGTTGGGCATGGTCCTGTGCAGCGAAAGGTCGTCAATTCAGTTCCCGGTCAGGGCACCTGTCCGGGTTTCAGGCTTGATCCCCAGCAGGAGGCAGCCCAGCAATGCTTCCTTCTCTCTCCCTCTCCCTTCCTCCCTCTCTAAAAATCAATTTAAAATATCTTGAAAAACACATGCATATAATATGAATATTTCAAGAGACTCAGTTGACTTGATGACATTCCGTTGTGAAAGAAGTCATCACATCGGGATGCTGTGAGGAAAGCTGGTCCCGCCCCCACGCTGCCCCAGGCAGGAGCGCGGGCCCATGTTCATCACACACGGAGGGCTTCCCAGGTGGGCCTGGAGGACTTTCCATTTCTTCCCAACATGCCTCCCTTAATGACTTATTTAGCAGAGGGAGAAGGAGCCTGCAGGATTCCCTCACGTCCCTATACTTTATTGATTTAAATCGATGGGGGTGAATTGGCTAATAAGATTATATCGGTTTCGAGTGCACAATTCTGTGCGACATCATCTGTTTCCTGCACTGTGTGCCCACCACCCAGAGTCAGAGCTCCTCTGTCCCCATGTATTTGACCCCAAGGCCTTTCCTACCCTCCACCCCCTTCCCTCTGGGACCACCTGCCCGTTGCCTGTGGCCGTGTTTGCCTGCTTGCGTTTCTCGTGTGTTCGCTTGTGGCTTTCGGTGTGACATCCCCGTGTGAGTGAGATCGGATGGCCCCTGCCTTTTTCTGTGTGACTTACTGAAATCGGGCAGAATCACCGAAACCCATTTCCACGCAATCACAGCCTGCAAGCACCCGGCGGGCGCTGGAGCAGCCTCGCTCGGCTTCGCGCTTCTGTGCCGCAGCGTGGAGCTCTCGGGAGCTGCCAGCGCCGTTTCCGATGGCGAATGTGTCCCACAAGGTTTTGCTAATTGTGGCTGGATCTTTATATCGGCAATGGTGTGTAATTGGAACCAAAATGAAGTGTGTGCAGTACAAATGATTCAATACGGTAACAGTTTATTCTGGTTAGTGTTTAAATGGAAAGCAGTTGCTACTCCTCAGCTCATTAAAATTCTCTCGTGGGCTTTAATTTAAAACAACGCAGGACTCAACTAGGCTAATTGAAAGTAGTTTTTAATATATTTTTTCATGCTTTACTTGGGTAGTTTGTACACTCATTTATATCAAATTAAAAAATTAAAAAGTTTAGATTTGAAACTGTCATCAAACGACTTGTTTTCTGAATTTCTGAATGTGGTGTCACGCTATTTAAAAATTGTAGGCCCAGCCGGCGTGGCTCGGTGGCTGGTGTCGACCTATGAGCCAGGAGGTCATGGTGCGATTTTGGGCCAGGGCACATGCCCAGGTTTGCGGGCTGGATTCCCAGGGTGGGGCGTGCAGGAGGCAGCCGGTCCATGATTCTCCTCATCATTGATGTGTCTATCTCCCTCTCCCTCTCCCTTCCTCTCTGACATCAGCGAAAATACATTTTAAAGGATAGATAAGAACTCTAGGTCAGGGGAAGCTGTTTTATGGAACCTGAACCACAGGCTGTTCACGTCCCACCTCGTGCGGGCTCACGGCACTCAGCTTTCTGGAACTCTCCTTCCCAGTTCTGTTCTCACCTTGGTGTCTAAGGCAGCGGTTCTCAACCTGTGGGTCGCGACCCCTTTGGGGGTCGAACAACCCTTTCACAGGGGTCGCCTAAGACCATCGGAAAACACATATATAATTACATCTTGTTTTTGTGATTAATCACTGTGCTTTAATGATGTTCAATTTGTAACAATGAAATCGGGGGTCACCACAACAGGAGGAACTGTGTTAAAGGGTCGCGGCATTAGGAAGGTTGAGAAACCACTGGTCTAAAGGGAAGGAAGAACCCACGTTTATAATACGTTTCCTCCGAATTGCAGTTGCCTGGGTCTGTGAGGGGCTGCCGCCGAACTGTCTCATGCTGCACAGCCCGATTCCCCCAGCGCTCAGGAACTCTTCAGAAGTTTCTCCCACACTTAGTCATCACACCCTCCCACCCCGCCTGCCCACTCGCACATTAAAGATCCCGAAATAGTGCAGAGTCACTCATCTCTGTTCTCAGCATCAGCGCAGCCGGGCGCTCCTGCCCAGAGGCGCTGGCGGCTGTGGCAGAGGCTGGCTCCCTGCACCCGGCCCGGCCGCCCCCCAGGCCAGGGCCTCCTCGGTAGCTGGACGCTGTCAAGTGCAGCACTTGAACGTCCAGAGCGTTTCCTGTTTGCTGAGGAAGATGCATGGCCACACCCCGATCTGCCGTTCTGGGGGCTCCAACCCGCTCGGGGGACTGGAAGTGCAGCACTTGGAAGAAGTAATCGTTTTAGAGCAGCAGTTCTCAATCTGTGGGTCGTGACCCCTTTGGGGATCGAGTGACCCTTTCACAGGGGTCGCCCAAGACCATCGGAAAACACATATATAATTACATATTGTTTTTGTGATTAATCACTGTGCTTTAATTATGTTCAATTTGTAACAATGAAATTGGGGGTCACCACAACATGAGGAACTGTGTTAAAGGATCGCAGCATTAGGAAGGTTGAGAACCACTGTTTTAGAGGGAAAAAATCATTCAAACTTGGCTTCAAAAAGGATGCGTGCTTCTCTGGCTTCCGGATCAAGCAGCCTGGTCTCACTCACGCTTGTCCTGGTGGAGGTGACAGACGTGAGAGGCATTTACTGCCGGGCGGGTGCTGTGCCTGGAGCCTTGGCCTGGATCATGGTCACAGCCCCAGCCCCTCCCGTGCGGAGGTGACGCCTGCCTCACTCACACAGCAGGAGCGAGGGTCGGGGAGGGAGCACCAGAACGTCGGACCAAGATGGCTGGTCCCCGTGTGGCCCTCGTGCTGTGCTCTTAATCTCTGATGGTATATAATATACTAGAGGCCCGGTGCACGGATCCGTGCACATTGAAAGGAAATTAACTAGAAGAAATATTTTAATACCGCTATTCGCCCTTTCTCTATAATAGAAGTGTCAACCAAATTCATGATCAACAATGACAGATTGAAACACACATGTGCGATTGGCGCCAGCAAGAGCTTTATACGTATCGTGTGTGCGCGAGTCAACTTAGCCTTTTATACATATAGAATAAACTTGCTAATTAGACCTGCTTTCTGATTTAGCTAAACTTTTTCCAGTCCAGTGAAGCATCCTAACTTCTCTTTCAGGTAATTGTCAGCAACACAGCAGTAAATAGCAACATGAAGCAGATTATTATTGTAGATCACGCGGGGAGAACAAAGGGTGAAATATTTAACTGCAGCCATGTCTGACTGTATTCCACTGAGAAAACCTGAAGTCATTTTCAAGTTCCACCATTTCTTACTTCTTTTCAGTCATGTCAAGTTTCTAAGCTTCCTAAATCTCCATGTTCTGGCTAATGAAAATAGGATTCCACCGAGTCTCCTATCTACCTACTCCAGGACTTCCGTGAGGATCAAATGAGATGAGGCTCAGGAAAACACTTCACAGACGTTTGGTTAAAGTGTAAAATGTTTGCACCTGTCTATAAAGCAAGCCGTGTTCCTGGGCTGAAGAAACTCCAAGGCGGCTAGTTGCTAGGGAGAGGAAGCTGGGCTTTGCTACGTGACGTCATTACCTGGTGCTGACAGCCACCTTTTCTGGGCTGGGCTGGGCTGTGGGCCGCATTTTGTGCCATGGGGTCTTAGCAGCATCGGCTGTGATTTGGTGGCTGTCACTCTGGGGTGGTGGTGGGGCCTGTGTCCCACTTGGGGAAGCCGAGTGTTGCTTTGTGGGTGCCAGGTCCACGGTGCAGTTTCTCTGTCAATGGTCAGTGCGTGTCACGGCAGCTCCTGCATTGAGCACCTGCCCCCTGGTGGTCAGTGCCTGTCATAGCGACTGGTCAGATGGTCGGACACTTAGCATATTAGCCTTTTATATATGTAGATAGTACATATTACTTATTACATGTGTATCTATATAATAAAAGCGTAAGCGACCATTACGGTGGAACGACCAGAACAACCGGTCGCTATGATGTGCACTGACCACCAGGGGGCAGACACTCAATGCAGGAGCTGCCTCCTGTTGGACAGTGTGCTCCCACAGGGGGAGCACTGCTCAGCCAGAAGCTGGGCTCATGGCTGGCGAGTGCAGTGACAGTGGTGGGAGCCTCTCTTGCCTCTGTGGCAGCCCTAAGGAGCAGCAAGCTGAGCAGTAAGGAGCAGTGAGCAGGTGGGCGGTAAGGAGTGAGGAGTCCCGGACTGTGAGAGGGTGCAGGCCAGGCTGAGGGGACCCCCCCCCGCCCCCAATGCACAATTTCATGCACCAGGCCTCTAGAATAATATATAGTGGACTAGAGCCCGATGCATGAAATTTTGTGCAAGAGCCTTGGCCCCAGTCTCTGCCACCTCTGCCACGGCCCCCACTGGCCGCCGCCATGGCTGGGACCTTGCTGAGGCCTCCGCCCACTACGGCTTTGTCTGGAAGGACACATTACCCTTTCATTACGATAGATAATACTTATTGTTGCTATCAGAGAAGCAGGTCGCTGTATTCTCTGATTGTGATCGGCCCGTTTTTCTCAGACTTGACTGATCGGTGTAGTTTATTTGGGGACAGAGCAGTCTCCATCCGGGTGATGATTCTGCTGTTGGCAGTTGACTTCCCTCCTGAGAACCGAGCGAGGAGATGGAGTCCTTAGAGCCACTGGTTGGGTGGTTTTCTCGGCTCTGCACCTTCATTCTGTGTTTGGTGGACCTTTATTTTTGCTGAATGTCACCCTGCAGCTACCTTTGTCCTGGGCAGGCGGACCCCCTGACCTGGGGGTTGGCCTGGGACTGCCCCAGGTTTAGGAAGGAATCCCATGTCCTGGGACCCCTCAGTCCCCAGAAACCCTCAGTTTCGAAGGCCAGGAGGCCCATTCACCCCAGTGCCCATTCACCCCGGTGCCCTTTCACCCCAGTGCCCGTTCACCCCGGTGCCCTTTCACTCCGGTGCCCGTTCACCCTGGTGCCCATGCCCACTCACCCCAGTGCCCGTTCACCCCGGTGCCCTGTCACCCCGGTGCCCTGTCACCCTGGTGCCCACTCACCCCGGTGCCCGTTCATCCTGGTGCCCTGTCACCCCGGTGCCCACTCACCCCGGTGCCCTTTCACCCGGTGCCCATTCACCCCGGTGCCCTTTCACCCCAGTGCCTGTTCACCCCGGTGCCCATTCACCCCGGTGCCCTTTCACCCCGGTGCCCGTTCACCCCGGTGCCCATTCACTCCGGTGCCCGTTCACCCCAGTGCCTGTTCACCCCGGTGCCCTTTCACCCCAGTGCGCATTCACCCCAGTGCCTATTCACCCTGGTGCCCGTTCACCCCGGTGCCAGATGCTGGGAGGAGTGCAGGTCTGGGTTGGCCCCGCCCCTGCGCTGGCTGCCCAGAGGCCAAGGCTCTATGAGTTGATTGGGGGGTGGCCTGCAGGACCTGTGATTCTTACAGCCGGCCCCATGACTTCTAGGACCTGCTCTCCCAAGTATGTATTTGGTTTTTTAAAAGTACATTTTTATTGAGTTCAGAGAGGAAGGGAGAGGGAGAGAGAGATAGAAACATCCATGATGAGGAGAATCATCGATCGGCTGCCCCCTGCACGCCTCATAGGTCGACGCCCAACCAGCCGGGCTTTATCTGGCTTTTTGCTGGGGGTCCACCTGCCCGTGGAGCCGGACGACAGGAAGGGACTCTGGGCTTGGTGGTTGTCCTGAGCGTGGCCTCCAGCCAGGACGCGATCCGGATCGTTGTCATTGCGAGCGTCTCCAGTAGTCACGTCGCCGTTCTTGAAGTTGTGCCCGTACGTTTCCTTGTCAGCATCTGAGACGGGAAGAGCTTTGACTCATCAGCAGACACTCAGGAGGTGGCTGCCAGCAAAACTAAACCGAAAATATTTACTTTCAGTAAAATACATCGGGGGGAGAAAACAAAAACACGACCTGTTCGCCAATGTTTGTCTATAAAGAGGTTTAGTTTTTTTCAGAAAATACTGGTCGTGTACAGTATCACGTGGGCCTCCTGCTTTGTGGTTTGCAGATCACTCCATTTCCTCCTACTTGTGTAGGAAACGGGAGTGCATGTCAGAGTGTGAGCCTCCGGGGGGGCTGGTGTAGTACGTTGTCTGCTGGCCGGTGGTTTGGCTGGAAGGGAGCTGGCACGCAGAGGCTGTGGAGTGAGAGCCAGCAGGACGCGCAGTGGGCATCCACACCGAGTGCACGAGGCATCGGCATGAACGGCGGCCAACACAGAGAAACCTTAGAAAAGTCCACAGAATCTCCGCCTCCTTCAGGCCCTCTGCCTACAGAACATGCTTCTCTAAAGGAGTGGAAGCTACTTGGGGGAAAGCATAATTACGTTTTCAATTAATTAGTTAAATAACTTGAAGACTTTAAAGATATGTCTTTATTGATTTCAGAAAGAGGAAGGGAGAGGAAGAGAGAGAAACATCAATGATGAGAGAGAATCATTGATCAACTGCTTCTTGCAAGTCTTACACTGGGGATTGAGCCCGCAACCCGGGCCTGTGCCCTGACCTGGAATCGAACAGTGACCTCCTGGTTCCTAGGTTGATGCTCAGCCACGGAGCCACGCCAGCCTGGCTGTAATTGCGTTTTAAAATGTGTTTGCTACTGCCTGCCGTGGAGCTGCCACTGCAGGGCCTCAGGCCACGGCTCGTGAGGGTTGCCCGGGGACCTTATGCTGTTTCCTTGCTGAAGATGGGAAGGGAGTCTTGCCCCTTTAAAACCAGGCTCTGTTGCTCGGCTGGCATGGCTCCGTGGCTGAGCGTCGACCTATGAACCACGAGGTCAGGGTGCGACTCCTGATCAGGGCACAGGCCCGGGTTGCGGGCTCCATCCCCAGTGTGGGTGTGCAGGAGGCAGCCGATCCATGATTCTCTGTCATCACTGATGTTTCTCTCCCTCCCTCTCCCTTCCTCTCTGAAATCAGTAAGAACATATTGAAAAAATAAAATACACATGAAACCAGGCTCTGCGCTTTGTCTGAGAGCACTGTTACAGTTCGGTTGCTCAGAGAGCTCAGGGTGGGGGCCGCGGCTGGGAAACAGTGGCTGCTTCCATTTAGTCCTGTTAACGTGTGTACTGGGTCCATGCACAGGCCGGGGGACAGGCCTTGGGGGCCACGGCATTTGGAAAGAAAAACAGAGGAAAGGAAGTCCCGGGGCTACTCGACAGCCAGGACGTCCGCGCTGGCCATCGGGTGTCAGGCTGCAGGAAGGAAACCCGCGTTTGTGGGGAGAGCGGAGGGCTGCCGGTTTCTCACAGGCATCAGTGGACACAGACTTGGCTGTTCCGGGCCTGGCCTGCGGGGTGTGGGTCACGCATTCCCGGGCAGTGAGCGCTGCACACCCGGAGGGTGCGGCTCAGGTCACGGGAAGCAGAAAACGAAAGTGGCCGCGGCAGGGGCATGTGTCCGCTCACGGTGGCGCCGGGAGGTGCCGGGGCGGGGGTGGGGGTGGGGGGGGGGCAGCCGGTATGGGCAAAGGTCCTTGGCTTTAGCAAAAGAAACCCAGTCGTGACCTAATCAAGTTCATCTCCTCTGACCACATAAGTTCCGAGGCAGGGAATCTTGGCAAAAGGAGTTTTCAAATAAAACCTGCTTTACATATTTAAATACATGTCATAGTTTAAAGGACCTTAGACTCACACATCGAATGTTTCATCGTTTTTTGACAAAAATTCTTTTAAGAAGGTAACAGTCTCGTCGGAGCCTGGTCCTCTGCCTTTTGCTCCTGTTGGTCGCACATGGGAGCAGCCCAGGCCTGTCTTCATCACTTTGGAATCAGAAGCATTCGACGGGGCTGGCCGAGAGGATCCGAGTAACGTCTTAGAAAAGGGACATTTGAGACGACAGGCTTAGGCAATGGTTGTGGCTCAGTTGGTTCCCGTATCAGTTTTGTTGTATCCTGACATGAATGGGTTTAACTCTTCACTTCACATGCAGCCTGTGGGTTCTGTCCTGAGTCTTACACTTTGCCTGGATGCTCATTTCACCCGATTCTTCGCGGCGAGCAGCACCCACGTTGTGTTCCTGGCTCCTGTTCCGTTAGGAAGGCCGCTGACCCTGTTCAGGGGGGTTGCTCCATTTGAAGGTATTGCACCCGTCACTCAAACATTACTAAACGCCTCCTGTGAGCCAAGGACTCGGCTGGGCTCAGACATGCAACAGTGAACATCACAACAGTCTTCATCGCCCGGCCGGCCTGGCTCAGTGCTTGAGCATCGACCTAGGAGCCAGGAGGTCACAGTTTGATTCCTGGCTAGGGCACGTGCCCGGGTTGCGGGCCCTATCCCCCAGTGTGGGGCGTGCAGGAGGCGGCCGATCCATGACTCTCTCTCATCATGGATGCTCTCTCTCTGTCTCCCTCTCCCTTCCTCTCTGAAATCAATAAAAATATATTAGAAAAGAAGACACCCCCTTCCCCAGATGAGGTTACCCTGGTCTCGCAGCCTCACTTTGCAGAGGGCTCATCCGCGCAGTTTCCCTAGACAGCGGCTCCTGCAGGGCCCGTCTGGCCGTTGCCCCTGTGACCAGAGAGCTGCTGGGACCCCAGGACCATGCATCCCGGCAGGTGGCCCTTGAAACCCAGCGGGTCCTCCCTGGGGCCCTGAGGAGTGAAGGTGGTGGATGGCAAGGTGTCACCTCATTCGGGGAGGGGGTGCTGATTGAGAGACGGAGCCTCTGGCTGAGGCTGTGGGAGGTGGGGGTGCGGGTTCCGGGGCCACTGTGATGTCAGCAGCGCGAGGGCCCAGGCTGGGGACAGGCAGTTGGAATCGGTTGGAGGCAGTTGGTGGGTCCTGGGCCGGAGAGAGTGGGGCAGCAGAGGGCACCCCCTCCCCCGGGCCCAGCTCTGCTTCGGGTAGGAGGTGACTGGGCCCGCCCCAGGCCAGGACCGGCTGCATGCCTGATGCCAGCGCTGGGGCTCAGGTGCCCGCGGGGCCAGGGGCGCCTGCATAGAGGCTGTGCTGTGGGGGGACAGGCGCTCCTGCTCCTGCCTGCACCCCTGGCCCGTCCATGGCGACCTCCCGTTCCAAAGCCAGGATATATGGTGAGGAGGGCGCTTGATTGAATGGCACGGCGGTGAGTGCTTGTGAAGTGCTGTGAGCCAGGGGCTCTGCTGAGCCTCTTTAAGGGCCCTGAGAGCCCGGCCAGCGTGGCTCAGTGGTTGAGCGTTGACCTATGAACCAGGAGGTCACGGTTCAATCCCGGGTCAGGGCACAGGCCCGGGTTGTGAGCTCGATGCCCAGTGTGGGGCGTGCAGGAGGCAGCCGACCCGTGATTCTCTCTCATCCTTGATGTTTCTCTCTCTCCCTCTCCTTTCCCCTCTCTCTGAAAGTCAATAAAAACATTTAAAAAGAAGTAAGTGAAGACCACGGGGTTCTCCAAGTAGCTGTTTATAACACCCCGTGTATCGGGGCACCCCGCTATTTACTGGTGGGTGGGGGTTACCTGACGGAAGCAGAGGCTCGGCCGCGGTGGTTCTAGCTTCCATCATTCCTGGAGCTCGGGGGGCCTCTGAGAAAACAAAACCAGAACCTGACTGGCCTGTGCGTTATTGGAAGAAGCCGGCAGAGAGGTGGGACCGGGAGACGGGGAAAACCGTGGGGGCCGAGCATTCGAGGGCCGGAAACGCACCCTGCACCCGAGTGCGGCCGGGCGGCTGCAGGGGAAGGCGGCCCGGTTTTGTGACCGCCTTGTTGTAGCTGCTTTTGTTTCCCGCGGAGCCCCTAGGACAGCGATGGCAAACCTGACAGTGATGGCGAACTCATTTTTTTGGTTGATTTTTGTTAAATGCCATTTAAATATGTAAAATAAATATTAAAACTATAAGCCTTTGTTTTACTATGGTTGCAAATATCAAAAAATTTCTGTATGTGACACGGCACCAGTTAAGTTAGGGTTTTTCAAAATGCTGACACACCGAGCTCAAAAGGTTTGCCATCACTGGCCTAGGATCTGCCCAAAGCTCGCTCCCAGTGGGGAGAGCTGGCCTGACCGTCATTCTGATTTGTTTGTATTCTTTAAAATCCTCCATCGCTTCCCGCATGGCCTCTGTAAGGGTGGCGGAGTGCAGGTGTTGGAATCTGTGAGAACGGGAGTGGAGTTCAGCTAACCTGGGGCACCGTCCGGCAGGGCTGTTCTACGGCTTTGGGAGGGTTGGGGGCACACATGCGGGGGTGTGGGGGGAGGAGCAGGAGGGAGCACTTCCCTGGTCACCTGGAGTCCCTCGGGAGGCAGAGGTGAAGCCACACCCAGGCAGCCAAAGGGTGCAGGCCCGGTCACCATTCTTCACATGACAAAGTCCATGGCCGCCTCTGAGGTGGCAGCACAACCAGTTCCTGACTCTGAGTCCAGGAGTTAGGAGTTAGCATTTTCCTCATTTATTTGAAAAGAGAGAGGGATAGTGGAAATTTTTTCTTTAAAAATTGGTTTGTGATTCTACCTATTGTATGGGCTTAATAGAAAATAGAAGAACCCAAGGAACCAGTTTTTTGGTTTTTTTTTAAAATAAATAATCTTGTTCTAGAACAGCGGTCGCAAACCTTTTGGACCTCATGGACCAACAGTGGCCTGCAGACCACCAGTTGGCAACCACTGCTCTCAACAGTATATGGAGCCTTTCCCATGCATTATCTTCATCAGTCTTCACAATAATTCTTATAAAGTTGTAGTTATTATCACTTCACAGGTCTGAACGTCAGGATAGTCCGTTTCCCAGGGGCGCCCACAGGGACCTGCCATTCGTACCCGGATCATCAATGCAGGGCAGACCTCCCGTTTCATGCTATGGAGCAGCTCTGGAACAGTGTCTCCAGTTTGTAAAGTTTTAAGCAAAGTTTTGCTAAAAAAAATGTATTTTTCATTTATTTTTCCTGTTTCAAAAGATGCTTTGACAGTGAGTTGCCGACACATTTGCATGTCACTCTTAAAAGCTGTATTTTGAAGGTCTCTTTGATATTGTTAGTCTTTTGGGGAGCTCTCTCCAAGACCTGGAAATAAGGAAAACAGAAATTAATAGGAGTTGGAAAGTTTCTTTCAAAGTTGTGCAAATGATACATGGCCCCATTCCGAGGTGTGACTAAATAATGGCTAACATGTGTTTGTATTTTAAGGTCGAGCCAGCAAATGAACAGGTTTGGGGTTTTTCTATCAACAAAAATAAAATGGGGATAATCTCTTCTTGAATTAGACTCATGCGTGGTGGGCAGGTCTGACGTGTGGCGTTGAGTGGCGAGGAGGCGGGGCCCAACCTTGCTCGTGCTGGCAGAGTTCTTGCTGCCACCGGGTCTGTTTCCTTCCGGGGACACCTGCTTCTTTGCTGTGACACGTGGGCCGAGCAGCACGTGTCTGCTGCCCCTCTTCCTCTCTCCCAGTCACTCGCCTCACCGTCTTCTATCAGCTTCTAATTACAGTCCATTATATGAGTGGGATTTACACGGCACGAAGGACACAGTCAGGGCTGTAAGTGACACCACCCAACACCACCCATGATTTCCCCCATCTCCTTCCTGGCCTTGCCGAGGCCGGGTCCACAGCTGTGAAGCGCGGGGACATGGAAGGTGGGCATTGTGTGTCGAAGGCGAGCTTGTTCCTATGCCATGTCCCCAGGCCTTTGAGGTGGGAACCTTCTTTCTGCCAAGGGCCCCTGGATATTTACACTGTCATTCACGCCATACAAGACAAGCAGCTTAAACGTTAGTCCTGCTGCGTCCGGTCATTTAATTAACTCACCCTAACGCCGTGGCAGGGCCAGACCCAGTGAGTTCAAGGGCCTTATACGGCCCGTGGGCCGGACGTTCCCCAGCCCCTGGATTTTGTGCTTTCTTTGGACTCATCTGAGGGACTTTTTCCTCCTATTAATTTGTCACATGTCATATCAGACATAAGCTGCCTTAACACTGTTTTGTGGTCAACTCAGATAACCAATAGGGAGGAAGCATTTTTGTGCCGGAAACCTGATTCTATGGAGGAAAATGCTTGGGTGCAAATCCAACCAAAGACTCTGTTGGCTTACTTTTCTACACGCAGTTTGTCTAGGGAACGGAGATAACCAACTGCAGGACCAGTTCAGCACTACAGCCTGGTTGGGATTTAGTTCTCTAGGTTAGAAGCATGTGGCTCAAACACCAGTCCACAAGGATGCTTTTCTGGATTCGTGATCTGTATGTCTGGGTTTGTCAGATACTAATTTTTTCTTCATTTACGCCACAGGTATTAGGTGCTGCTGTTTTTAAAACTGGGAGTAGGGCAGTGAGCAAGCAGATGAAGAAGAAAATTTCTGTCCCCTGGGGGCTGCCTGGGGTGGAGGGGGAGGTGGTTGATAGAAATCTATAATAATAAAAGCATAATATGCTAATTAGACCGATGTCCTTCCGGATGAAGCCCCGGTGGTGGGGGCCGAGGCAGAGGCAGAGGCGGCCACGGCAGCGGTGGCAGGGTTAGAGCCCCTTGCATGAATTTTGTGCACTGGGCCTTTAGTAAACAAATAAGTACAAGGTATGGTGCCTCAGGCTGGTGGTAATTGCCAGGGAGAAAACACAGCGGCGAAGAGGGTATGGAGTGTAGTTATACTCTCATTGGTGAAGGCAGGGAAGGCCGCTCCAAGCAGGTGAGATCTGAGCAAGGATTTCTCGCAGGAAGCGGGGAGCCATGCAGACCGCGGTGACAAGGCCTTCAAGCCGAGGGACAAGCAGCAAGTGCAGGGCCCTCACCTGAGAGCATGTGTAGGTGCTCAGGACCCCGTCACGGAGCTCTTCTGTCCTCTAAGTGAAGCCGGCAAGGGTTTTAAGCAGGGGAGTGGACTGATCTGCTGAATGAAGTCACCCCAGCTGCTGTGCTGAGGACCGAGGCCGGGAGAGCCAAGGGCAGAAACGGGGACAAGTCAGGAGGCCAGGGACTGACCCAGACAAGGTGGTGGTGGCCGGGACCACGGTGAAGGTGACATACTGGGTGAGAAGCGGTGGGATTGTGAGTGTATTTTAAAGGTACAGCCAATCTGTGGGTGAAGAAAATGAAATTGGGTGGTGGACACAATGCAATTTACAGATGACGTATCATAGACTTGTATACTTGAAGCCTATACAGTCTTATTAACCAATGTCACCGCAATACATGCGATTAAAAAAGAGTGTTGGCCAAGTTCCTGTTTTTCCTAAAGTTTGTAAAATGGAGGGTCAGATTTGTAGGGAAATCAGGTGTTTGTTGTTGTCAGGTTCACTTCAGGTACTGACGAGGCTTTCGGCTGTATCATGAGAGAGGTCTGGGTGTTAGTGTTACAAATGGATTAAGATAAGTGTTGATTTTCATTTGAGGCTGTTATAATGGATCCCAGGCAAGCATTTCATGGATGTGTCTCAGGATTGATTTTATTCAGTCATTTCAATGGACTAGAACAATACTATATAATAAAGAGCTAATATGCTAATTAGACCGAACAGCAGAACGACCAACCTTCTGGATGACCGTCCAGACCACCTTCTGGACAAAGCTGGGACTGCAAGGCACAAGGCAGCCTGGGGCTGTGAGGGCCGAGCCCCTTGCACGAATTTTGGGCATCGGGCCTCTAGTAAAATGATAACCCTTTAATTTGGGGTGTTCTGTAGGCTTATCTTTATTACCTTTGCAGGCACCCATCCTTATGGTAGTCGAGCCAGTTTTCTTGACTCTGATACAGCCAAGGATTCCCAGCCTTGGCTATACAGTGCTGTTGTGCAGCCTGAGGGGGGTGCTCTTGTTGAATCTCACAAGGACTGAAGTAGAGACGACTGGTTTAGGGGAACAGGACGGAGGCTGGGGTTGGCCCCTGGAGGAGCTGGCCAGGGTTGAAGGGAGCCATCCACACTTGGCCGGACCCAGACTTCAGACCGGAGGGTAGCTGGGGAAGCCAGGCTCCTGTGGTCTGTGGAATCTGAGTTTTAGAATCAGACAGAGCTGATCCCAATTCCCACTTTGCCGCTCACTGGAGAACTTGACTTTGAGAAAGTCGTCTAGCTTTTCTGAATTTCAGTTTCTTCACCCACAGATTGGAGGCAAGCCCAGCGACATGACCTGCATCTTGTTTAAGACCCTGCTACCCCTTTCTGCATGAGTTCTCTTTCAAACTGTGCGGGATGGTACCCTGTCCCCTGGTTGTCCCCTGGTTTCACACGGGCTCTCACTGCGTCACTCAACGTCAATTCTGCTTGTGGTGATGCTAAATTTGCTCGCCAGGTTCAGATGGTGGCTGCCGGATGTCTCTACTGTGAAGGTATCTTTTCTGCTTTGTAATGAGTCCTCAGTAGATGGTAGTTTGCGATGGTGTGAATATCATATTTCTGGTTTGGGCATTCATTGATTAGCTTTGCCTGGATTAATTATTTTTTGGGGGCTGGGAGCTTACAGAATGATGGTATTTGAAAAATTCTACCCTTCCTTCTACACCTAAACCTGAATTATCCTATAAAGAGCTCTTCTCACCTTCCCCTCCCGTCTCGTCTCCTTTCTTTCCCTTTGCTTTGGGTATGAGTATGGACTCATGGATCCCTTTGGTGTTCAGTGTTATAACACCTGCCCGTATTTATTCCTTTTCCTTTTCCATGCAGTGTGTGACAGACAGCACGCTGCTGTATTTATTCGTTCTGATCCTCACTGGCCCAGACTTGGCCGGTATGGATTCGTTCAAAACATTTCCTTGGCCCATTTCGCATCGTCGCCATTAGCCTGGAATGCCTACTTCCCCTTCTGGCATAGAATGTTCCGTATCTACTTGATGCTTTCCTACCTCCGACACGGACGCAGCCATTTCTCCACGGAGCCCTGGTCCTGCTCATGGGAATGGGCTTCAGGAATTCAGCTCTCACTCCTTCCGGGCCTTTCCGTTTACAAAGCCAGGGATGTGCACTCAGATGCATTCCCAACGCTTGCTCCCGCTGAAACCCAATATCGTAGGATTCTCACCAGCCAGTGGCATCTTAAAAATTATCATATAAAGTAATCAGCACAGAAAGGAGTTATTAGAAAGCTTATGTAGTGTGGGCTTCTGTGATTCAATCTGAACCTCAGCTTATGGTGAAAGTATTCCTGTTGGCGATTGCGTTCACGTAGCACGCGTCACTTTGTGTGGTCTGCTAGAATAAGAAGTCCGGGCAGTTCTGGTTATCTCTGGGATTTTGACTTGCTACTGTTTGAAACCCCAATTACTTAGAATGGCCTGTGTGATGAATGATAGCAATAGGGCCCTTCCCAGATGGAGAGTCTAGCAGCACATGTATCATTTAAAATGTCTTGTTATCATAAAAAGCTCTTCATGGAAGCCAATGTTTACTGCTCAATATTTAAAGAAACTATAATGTGACTAATGTAATGTCTTCATGTAAGTTGACGTACATTTTGCTGACGTAAGTTCTGAATTCCGCGATTCATGTGATTTTATTGCAGGAGCCCACATGCGGCTGCTCTTGCTCACTTTAGAATGTTGACTCATCGACTTTCCTACTTAGGGCATTTCGGACTTTCTCATTTGTCTGTGAGGATTTGAATGAAAACTTAGACATGGGTTTTCATCCTAGCATGGCATCTCTGTAGGCTGGTATGTAAGACACATCCTTCGTTATGAACGTGTAATGCTGTCTTTTCAGTGGGCAGCACTGATGGATGGACAGGCCAGCTTCATGGGTTAAGTTCCTTTCCTCCCACAAGCAGCAAACAGGCCATTGGCTGCAATCTCAGGCGGGCCCTTCACTTATGTCGGTGGATATATGCTCAGCAGCCACTTACACTTTTTGTTTTATGTCTTTTGAGGAGCCTTGTTTGTGTGTCTCAGGTTAGAGGTGAACTTGACATTGCCCTTTGGCCGAGATTGCAGAGAAAGGCCGGGCCAGACGAGTGATGCGTGTGCGGTTCGCAGCTCTGGCAGGCCCGCCGGACAGCTGTGCTGCTTGCTGCTGGGAAACCCGGGCTTTGAAGGAGGGACAGCAGCCGGGACTGGCAGGTTTACCCTAACGGAGCAGAGCCGAGCATACACCGCCGCAGACGGGCGATTCCCCATGGACACCGTTTCATGTCCAGTGCGGAACCTGAACTTCAGTCCAGGCTGTGCCTTCAAAGAATAGCAAACAAAGGCAGGCAGAAAATCCTCATCAGGGCAAAGGCTTGAAGCCTGTTCCACTATTCGGGGCAATGGAAACAGCTCCCCTCGTGCTGACCCCCAGGATTTAGACGGGAGGGTTTCGACGGGACCCCTTTTGGCCATGCTGTTTAATTTACAATGAATGGTGTCTATTTTAATTTTCCCTCCTTTCCTTGCACCCTCTGCTCCTCTTCTCTTGCCTTACTGCCTTTAGGATCCAGATGACTGATACGATATAACGAGAGTATCTGCCAGCAACTCTTTCCCATTTTGGGATTTATTTTGATTTAAACACTTCGTTATTTGAGGGGAAATAACTCTACCCCTCAAAAAAGCCCCAAGATCCAAGATTTTCTTGAATACTGGTGTTGTTATACAGTGGGGCCTTGACTTACGAGTTTAATTCGTTCCGTGATGGAGCTCGTAACTCAAATTACTCGTATGTCAAATCAAAAAGTGAATGAGTGAGACACGAGATGCTGGCCTGATGTTGTGGCGTTCACTGTGACGTTCGCTGCGCCAACTAGCGGTGGGGTATCTGAAGCTGGCTCGTAACCCGAATTTTAGCTCACAACTCAAAGCAAAAAATTGGCCGAGAGATGGCTCGTATCTTGAAAAACTCGTTAGTCGGGACACTCGTAAGTCAAGGCCCCACTGTAAATGGAAAGCCAGTCATTAAACATTCGTCAGTATTATCCTATTTCTGAACCTCTTCTAGTCTTTATAAATATTTCTGAGACAGTCACTGATAATCCCAAAATTTATCTCAATCTCAAATGAAAATCCAAATTCTTCAAGTACCCTTCAGAATACTCTTTTATACTTTTTTAAATCTTAGTTTGTCATGTAAAATAAATATAGTAAGCATATTTAAACTTAAAATGTTGATATTTGAAGTATTTTTCTTAGCACCTTAAATTTTAAAAATTATATGTATATTTTGACGCAGTTTTAAATACAAATGAAAAATGTTAATGTATCTAGATGGTCAGGGTGTTGAAAACCTATTCACTTGCTTACTAGTTTGATATTAAACTTGCAGTTTGATTCACATTGCAGAGAAGTTAATTAGCCTGAGCCCATATAAAACTCCAGTTATGACTTTTCCCCCCAAGTTTAAAATTTTTCCCATCTACTCATTTGGCTTTCCATCATCTGCTTGTCTGTCCATCCATCTAGTAAAAAACATCCTCTATGCCAGGCACTGGTATGTGTCTGGGATAAATGTAATTACTTTAAAATACGAGGATAAAATGAAGAACCTTGTACTCACAACCCAGTGTAAGAAATACTAACTTGATTTTCAAAGTAAATAAAAAAAAGGTTGTGGTGTTCATTTTCTTTAGTTTGCGATTAAGTCTTCATTTTACTTAAAGCTAATATAAGAAAATAAAATATTTTCCTGACATTTTAGACAATATTTTTAATGTAGAGTAATAGAGAATAAGTAAAAGTGGGAAAATGTGATGTCACCTACTCACAGGCATGTGCAGGTCGTGTGTGCTGGGCTCTGGAGGGAACCCGGCCAAACAGAGCTTGGACTGACGGGAGATTCACTGTCATTTCAGTTTTACCGTTTGCTGTTCTCCGGTGCCTTGTCCAGTAAACAGAATTAGAAGCTGATAAAGGCCTGCAGCATTTTAATGGCACTGCTCTGTGTGTTTGCAATTGATTAAATTTTTATCTTTTTACTTTATGGACTTCAGCAATTTGCAGAGAAATATACAAGCGAGTTGATAAATGTTGGCAGTATATTAATCTGTCTTAAATATATTAGTTTTCTGGTCATGGCTGATTTAAAAGGAACTTTATCATTATGCTTCTTAACGACTTCATTGCATATGAGAGTGTTTTTTTTAAAGGACAAATATTTAAATATTTGCACTGTGTGTTCCATCCTATATGACTTTAACACCCAAATCAAGTTTCCTTCGGTTAGGGAAGGACTTTACTGAGGATGGTGGTAAAGACGATGAATGTAATAGATGCAGAGACAAACTTCAGAACCCAGAAACTAGAGTCTGTCTTATAAGCATTGATGTCTGTATTCTATGTGTATTTTACCTGTATGCACTCTCCCAACCTCTGGGAAAGATACCATGTGTGACATTGTGTTTATTTTAGTACATGAGTTTGTGTCATTATCAGAAATTGCTGTAGTGAATAGTAAACCATTACTGTATGTTTTTAAATTTTCTATTTTTCATGGAATAGTGATTGGGAACATGCACACATGGCATTATATTTCCCTTAGAGACAGAACTTGAGAAAAGTTAGGTTTTATTAGAGAAGTTATACAGACTCATTTTCCTATTTATGAAAGGATTGTAATCCCCTCTAAGATGCCTTCGCACAGATGAGAAAATATAACTTAAATAAAGGTAATTTACTTTGGAATACATTTGAAAGTACGAACTTGAGGGCAGGGAACCAGTGAAATCATAAAGCTCATTCCCCAACAGTTTAGTGCCATCGAGATATTTCTCCAGTATTAAGCTGGGCTTGGGGTGGGGAGATATTTCTCCCCTAGTGTCTATTGCACTGGTTCTCAACCCTCCTAATGCTGCGACCTTTTAATACAGCTCCTCATGTTGTGACCCCCAACCATAAAATTATTTTCGTTGCTACTTCATAACTCTAATGTTGCTACTTTTATGAATCGTAATGCAAATATCTGATATGCAGGATGTATTTTCATTGTTACAAATTGAACATAATTAAAGCATAGTGATTAATCACAAAAACAATATGTAATTATATATGTGTTTTCCGATGGTCTTAGGTGACCCCTGTGAAAGGGTCGTTCCATCCCCAAAGGGGTCGCGACCCACAGGTTGAGAACCGCTGGTGTATTGTAACATAGTCTGAAATGCTAGGGCAAGATGTTAAAAATTCATTTTTATAGTAGTATTTTGCAACTTTATAAATTACCTTAAGAGCTGAAGACAACTTCCTGGTTGATGTTCAGAAAAAAAATGTAAAGGCTGATCCTAGTGAAAAGAGAATGGAGCCCCCTGGGAGTGGCAGCAAGGAGCCTTGAAGGGGCCGAGGGCTGGCAGCACCGAGGCCTGGGTTTGGTCGCTGGTCTCCGAGCCTGCCAGGCCGGGCAGATGACAACAGCAGTGTTTTCCGGGTGTTCCCTGTACCGACACCCTTGTGAGACGCTCACCCTCATTTAATCTCTGCGGTTTGCAACCTGAATTCTAAATAAAAAGGCAAAAATAACTGTCCTCTTTCCCGGAGATTTGTGAAAGCTGCACCTTGCATTTCTTCTAACAGTACTTGATGCCTTAGAAACAATGCACAGCTTACCTCCGGAGAAGCCAGGACACACCTGCGGGGCGTGCGGGTCTGCAGCCGCCTTTGCAGGCCTGACCCCGGGATTCAGGACCGGCCGAGGGTCTGGAGGACCGAGCGCCGGAGCCCAGTGTCCCATGAGCTGCGCTGCAGGAGCGACGCCATCTTCCCGGTCGTCATTTGTAAGAATCAGAATCGCTGGGCTTCGTATTAGGTTTGTTGACGCTGTTGGTAAAACCTATGAATTGTGACGCGACTCTCTGTGCCAGCGGCTGGGCTGTTTCTGCGTTTCCGGTGCAGGAGGCTGGGCCGTTTCCGGTGTGCGAGTGACGTCACCGGAAGTGCCCGGCGCCTGGCGCCCAGTGCCGCGTGGCGTGGCCTGGAGGGGCGAAGGCCCCTGAGGGCCCGTCCGGAACTGTGAGCGGCCTCCGCGGAGGGGCTGCGGCCGGAAGTGCCCCGGGGACCCGGCGGCGGCCTGGATGGGCCCGGAGGTGCGCCTGAGCGGGTGCTGCTGGGGGCGGGGGGCCAGTCACAGCCCGTGGGCGGCTGGGGGCTGGTGGCGGGGTCGGGGGCCGAGGAGCAGGGCGGTGGGGACGCCGCAGGACTCACCCCGGAGGTCAGCTCGATGCCTGAGGCCGTGGGCGGACTTGCCGAGCGGGCGTGGGTGTGGGTGGCGCGGCTGGCGGCCCCAGGGCCTGTGAACGGGCTGCCTGTCCCGCCGGCCGTGCTCAGCGCGGGGCCTCCCGGTCCCCCTCCTCCCACATGCATTCCTGCGCGTGCGCAGAGTACTGGTCTGCGGCCCCTCTCCACCGAGGCCGAGGCCGGAGACACCCAGCCCCGAGGGAACGGCCTGCACTGGGGCCAGAGGAGCCGCAAAGAGGAGGCCCCGGGCGGGCAGCGCCGAAATGGACGGCCTCGGCCCCACGCCCACATCGCAGGGCCCCACTCCGCCCTCCCCCTGCCGTCCCCGCCCCCCCTCCCCCTGCCGTCCCCGCCCCCCCCCCGCCCCCCCCCCCGCCTCCCCTGCAGCCGTCCGGGTCGGGGTGACCTGCGGGCCTCAGCAGGGCCGCCGGAGCCAAAGGTGGGGCACACACGTGGGCAGGAGCGCGGCTTTTCCCGTGCGATGACCACACAAGTGACCGTCATCCCACCGGACATTGTATCCGTGGCTGACGGTCCCGCGAGGCTCTGGTCTGAGCTGGAGGCAGGGCCCGCCCTGACCTTGGGAGAGGCAGTGGCGGCCCACGGCCGGTGTCCGAGCAGAGGCAGTGTCCGTGGGAGGGGACAGGGCCCCGCGGGTGCAGGCGGCACGAGCATGGCGCAGACCTGGCACGTGTTGGGGGATGGAAGGAGGCTGTGATTCGGGTCGTGGCCGGGGGTTTTGGCCTCGATGGCCGGGAGAAGGGTTGGACCTAAAAAGGAATGGGGTACCGGAGAGGGAGGAGTCAAGATGGAGGAAGTGGGGGTGTCAGATATGCGGTAGCTAGTTGATCTTTTCCATTTAGAAGCCAGGAGTGCGGGTGTAGAAGGCACCCACAGAGACCTCCTCCCCCTCCCCCCTCCTCCTCCCTTCTCCCCCTCCCCGTCTCATTCATACCAGAATCGAACCTGGGACCCTTCAGTTCGCAGGCCCATGCTCTATCCCAGTGATGGCGAACCTATGACACGTGAACTCATTCTTTTGGTTGATTTTTCTTTGTTAAATGCCATTTAAATATGTAAAATAAATACCAAAAATATAAGTCTTTGTTTTACTATGGTTGCAAATACCAAAAAATTTCTATATGTGACACGGCACCAGAGTTAAGTTAGGGTTTTTCAAAATGCTGACACGCCGAGCTCAAAAGGTTCGCCATCACTGCCCTATCCACCCAGCCAGACCAGCCCGGGCTGTTCTCTCTTCTTTTTCCCCAGGAGAAGGAAAGGAGAAAGGCAGAGGGTTTTGAATCCGTGCCAAAAGGAGGGAAAAAGAACTCTACATGGACACAGAGCAGTCCAAGTAAGACCCCAGAGGCTTGAAATAGTGTACAAGTTGGGGAATTGTGATGTGTTCCAACCATAAAGTGAAAGAAAGGATGGAAGGAGATGAGGTTGGAGAAAGGGGTCCCAGGCTGTCCTCACATGGAAGTCATTACAGAGCCTCGCTTTCTCACACTCCCTCCTCACTCTCTCCCTTTCACCAGGTTCATCTGTTTGCTTTAAAATAACCCCTTAATTGAAAATGGAAAACAATTCAGGAAGGGAGACTTGCAACATAAATGGCATCTGTGAATGCTCTGGAAATTATTCTGTTATATACATCATTCTTTTTGAGGTTGTTTTATCTTCCTTCTAAAGAGCCCTGACTGGCTTGGCTCAGTGGCTAGAGCGTCAGCCTGCGGACGGAAGGGTCCCAGGTTCCATTCTGGTCAAGGGCATGTGCTCTAGGAGTCTTTCTAATGACCTGTTCCTGTCTGTGCGAGGTACCCTCCCCTGGGGCCCAGTGCTATCCTGTGCTTATCTCTGTCCTGGTTCTAGTCATATCGGATGGAAATAATCACTCTGATCCTCTTTTCTAGTTAGAGTGGTTCTCAACCTTCCTAATGCCACGACCCTTTAATACAGGTCCTCATGTGGTGGTGACCCCCCCCCCCCATAAAATTATTTTCGTTGCTACTTCATAACTGTAATGTTGCTACTGTTATGAATCGTAAATATCTGATATGCAGGATGTATTTTAAGGGGTCATGACCCACAGGTTGAGAACCGCTGGTCACTAAAGTATCTGTCACTCACACATGGAAAGCCTTGGACCGGACCGCCCTTGCTGGGAGGGTTTTGTTGTGTTAAAAAGTGCCCAGCGTTGAAGCTGGAGGGGTTGGTTCCAGCAGCTTGTGGAGATTTCTGTAAGTTCTGGTTGGCCGTTACTCATTGTAGATTTTATAAAGTGATTGCTCTGTTTAAAAGCGTATTTGCTTTAGGCAAACGGACTGTTGGGTACACTGGCCCCCTTTGCTGTGTTGTGGGAGAAATTCTCAAGCCAGGGACGGGTCAGCAATCTCTGTTCCTGCTGAGACCAGCGAAGATGAAGCTTGAGATCATCCTAAAAGTGAGAGAATGATGTTTGTCTGTTCAGGGGAGCGGCTTCTCTTTGCAAGAGCCGTTCAGCGGTTCAGTGCAGTGCTGGCGGCTGACCTCACTGTGGGATGATGGAGGCGTGAATCGGAGTGAAGGACATTGGCGTGCACACCGGGCTGCTCCTTCCGCTCCGAGGGTGGAGGGGCTTGCGGAGACTGTTGTTGTTGTTTCACGGTTGTTGGGAGCCTGAGCGCAGCAGAAATCTGTGAGGAGAGGGAAGAGCTTGGAGCTGAAGAGCTGATGAGCTGGAGGGGGTTCAGTGAGGGAGCACATTGAAGGCCCAGAAGGAATCCTCCTCCCCCGAGGCAGAGAAGATAGAAAACAAGGGAAAGTTCAGAGAAACGTGGAGGAGGAAAAAGGAAGGCTCCCTCGGGGGAAAGGGAGGAGGCCCGGTCACGTGTCCGGGAGGTGATGAGTGTGGATGCTTTGTGAGTAGGCCGGTCTTGGCTCGTGGCTGTGGGAGCGGATGGGAGTCTCGGGGGAGAGAGAAGGGGCGTGGCTGCATTTTCTCTAAACAGTTAGAAATGTCAGGGAGGGGAGTCCACGCTTGTGTTTACGTGCTGTTGTGTTTACATACTGTTGTGTTTACATACTGCTGGGGATACGCAAGGGGTTCCGTGGTGGCAGCTAAGGCATTACTGCAGCAATTGGCAAGGTTTTCAGAATCAATAGGGAGGCAAAGTTTTAGGCAAGAAACCAGGTGAACAGGAGCCAAAGTGTACAGTTGAGGGCAAAGGTCAGACTCTGGAATGGAGTGAGGCGTGAGGACCGGAAAAGTGTCTTAGCCTGCTTGGCTTGCTCTAGAACAGTGGTTCTCAACCTTCTGGCCCTTTAAATACAGTTCCTCATGTTGTGACCCAACCATAAAATTATTTTCGTTGCTACTTCATAACTGTGATGTTGCTACTGTTATGAATCGTCCTGTAAATATCTGATATGCAGGACGGTCTTAGGCGACCCCTGTGAAAGGGTCGTTCGACCCCCAAAGGGGTCGCGACCCACAGGTTGAGAACCGCTGCTCTAGAATAAAATACTGTAGGC
Source organism: Myotis nattereri (assembly GCF_964212035.1). Lineage (NCBI taxonomy): Eukaryota > Metazoa > Chordata > Mammalia > Chiroptera > Vespertilionidae > Myotis > Myotis nattereri. Next base: position 98,823,725 of record NC_138081.1, on the reverse strand, counting down.
TGTGGGCTTAGCCAGCAGACATTTATTTCTCACCTTCTGAGTGCGGGCAGGTCCAAGATCCCGGTGCAGGGTGAGTCAGTCCTGGTAGGAATCCTTCCCTGGCCTGCAGGGGGCTCTCCTTGCTGGGCTCTCACCTGGCGGAGGGACATGGCATCCCTTCTGATAACTGGCATCCCTCCCACCGGGAGGCCCGCTCCCTTTGCCTGTTCCCTGCAAAGGCCCCCTTTCTGAGGGCCTCCCACTGCGGGGCAGAGCTGCACCCTAGACTGCTGGGGCATGTTTCAGTCCACAGGGGCGGTTGTGGGCCGGGAGGGACGTGTTCTGGGGGAAAACAGGTTTCTGCTTACTCATGGCTCAGAAGAGCGTGACCGCCAACCCATCTAGAAGAGCACCTGGGGTCACATGATTGTCTGAATTCTCCTTTAACGGGGGAGCGTGAAGGAATAGGAGGGGGTGGGTTTAAATGCGATTTAAATGATTTTTGTTTTGGATATTAAAAATATGTTTATGACATCGGAAAATTAATTTTTACTTAGCAAGTGTGACATTGTCTAAATACTTAAAATTTCTTTTAAAGTGATTTTAAAATCATTTTAAAAACGTTAAGCTCTGGGTAGTTCTTATCAGGTCACTTTTCAGGAAATGCTCAGTCTGGTTTGAGTGAGGGACTGATCCCCACGGGCCCTGCAGGCTCCCTCCCGCCTTCCAGCCGGGTCTTTAGAGCTGCAGACGCTGCAGGCAGGCGTTTGGAGGCCCTTTTCACCTATTCGCAGCCCCCAAGAGCTGCTTCCCGGGAGCTGATGGAAGAGCTACGTGTGCGTTTTCTAAGAACTGGCTTTTCCTTTAGCTCCGCCGGGGGATCTAATGGAATCACTCTCCCAAAGGTCTAGTTTGCCACAGGTTTGCCTGGGTAGGAGAAGTTGTGGTCACAGAGGGCTGGAGCGCTTCGTTGTAAACTCTCTTTTAGGCTTGGGTTCGAGGCCAGAAACTTCCCTCACCATTACTGTGCGGCCTGTTGGTTTTGTGAACAACTGGCAGAGCCTGCTTAGCGCACAGCTTTAACCTACACGCTCACAAGCACACACCTTCCGCTCAGGTTCACACACCGGTTCAAGTGCCAGACACTGTAACTGATAAGATAAGGAACACATGGTCCGTGGCCAGGCCAGGTCCCTCCTGGGCGCTGACGCACGCAGCCCGCTCTGATGTCAGCCGGCCGATAAGGAGCCTGGCGCCCTTCCCACATTCTGTGCCGAGCGAGCGGGAAAGGCTCTTTGTCTGGAAAGCAGCGCTATTGAAGTGTTTTTTTAAAAATGCATGATTGCTTTTCTTGACTGTAGGCCAGATTCCTGTCTGTTTAAATGGTTCAGTATTATTTCTGAATTGTTTGGCGGAAATAAATGTTTGTTGGCACAGATGTGTTTAATTCATCAGGAATGATATTCTGTGATATGTTTGTTACCACTTATTAGTACAAGTCTTCACATTTGTGGATTTATTTTGTGTGTGTGGAAAAATAAGTGGCAAGTGTGATGAAAGGGGCTCGTTGAGTGGGTTTCATAACCTCTCCCGGGCTTGCTCCGCCACCAGGGCTTGCTCTGGCCCGGTCACCAGTGTCTGCGCGCTCTGATTCTCTTAAACCTCCAGGAGGGGAAACGGAGTAGGGCCCGGGTCAGTTCGGTGACACTTCACATCTGAGAGGCTGTGTGTCTCAGCATACTTACTAGAATTTACACAGACATGTGGAGAGGGACGGGTGCATGAGATTGCACCCGCCGAGACTGGTGGCAATCCGCGCATTTGCCCACCTTACTCTGCTGATTAAGAAGAACCCAGACAGAACATAGCACGCTCTGAGCCAAACTGTTGTCGTGCTGACAGTCTGAGCAGAATCGCGTCTGGCACGGGGTGTGCTTCGCTGCCGTCATGGTTCATTATGAAACCCTAAAGTGGGTGGGGAACGTCCAGCCCTCGGGCCGTAAAAGGCCCTAGAAATCACTGACTGGTCTGGACCTGCCAAGGCGTTAGGGGGAGTGAATTAAATGTTTGACCAGAGAGAGCAGGCTCCTGTGTAAGTTGATGATTGTGTATGGCCTGAGAATGATGTTGGAAAGATCCAGTGGTCCTTGGCAGGAAAAAGGTCCCCACCCGTCCTAAAGGCTGAAGATAACATCAGCCTGTCACTCTGTGCTTGCCGTGCTAAAGGGAGCCCGAGGTGCCTGTCGCAAAGCGCATCATATATCAGTTATCAGTCACTGTTCTTAAGACGCTCAGGTTAGTGAAACTCAAGTTTTCATCGTCATGTAAACTACATTTCAAAATACACGCTAGTTAAATAAAGTGAGCAGTGAGCACTGTTGATTACAAAAATAAGCTCATATAGCCAGTTAAAGCCATGAAGAATGGTGAAATGCATGCGTGGACATTGAAAAAATCCGAGCATAGCCCTGACCAGTTTGGCTCAGTGGATAGAGCGTTGGCCTGCGGACTCAAGGGTCCCGGGTTCGATTCCGGTCAAGGGCATGTACCTTGGTTGCAGGCACATCCCCAGTAAGGGGGTGTGCAGGAGGCAGCTGATCGATGTTTCTCTCTCTTCGATGTTTCTGGCTCTCTTTCCCTCTCCCTTCCTCTCTGTAAAAAATCAATAAAATATATTTTAAAAAAAGAAACATCTGAGCGTGGCTGTGGAATATCTAAATTTTGTCACCGAGGAAGCTGAAGAGAAGTGTTGGGAGTTGAGCAATGCCTCTGAATTCCTCACGTTCCATTTCCAGGCTGTGATATTCTACCGAGGCTGCTTTTCTAACAACTTAGTCCTCTTTTGTTGGCAGTTACATAAACGAATATCATATTTATGTGTTAGCAATAAATAACGTACTGAGCACTACTTTAAGCAATTTTTATCTATTATTATTATTTAATCCTCAAAACAAACCTATGAAGTACAGGTACTATTATTACCTCCATTTTACCGATGGAAATTGAAGCCCAGAAGGTTGGCTAACTTGCTGGGAAGTCGGCATGTGGTGGAGCTCGGACAGGCTGTCTTTGACAGGCAGGCTTAGGCTCTAATGAGGTGATGCCATTGTGCCCAGAAAAACAGTGCCCCTTCCGTTTAGCTGCTAACTTTCTGTCATTAAGGGATTAAGCACTGAGTTAGCGAGTAGGAGTTTTAAAGGTAATGTGTGACATTCATGAAACTTTCAAGAAAAGATGTGCTTTGTTTTCATTTAACCATTTCTCTGCGAGAAAGAGACGGCAGTTCTGTGCGTTACTGTTTCTGTGCAGTGAGTTGAGTTGAGTTGTGTGCAGAATGATGCGGCTATGTTCCCCCCCCCCCCCCCCCCGGGTTTATTTCTGAGTGGCTGGGAGGATCGGGCTCACTGATTGTTCAGAAAGAGTTGGCAGCTGCCATGAGTTGGGAGAGCTGGATGACAGCGAGGCAGCAGGCTGAGGCGGGGGAGGTGTCTGCATGGGAAACGGTAGAACTCCAGCGAGCAATTGCTTGAAAGCTTTTGTATGTTTTTGCCACACAACTTGAAACAGTGGAGAATGCCTGTGGCTTGTGAGAAACATCACAGGCCGACCAACTGGGACTGAACACCAATGAATGGAAACTTGTTGTGAATCCTCACCCAAGGATATCTTTCCATTGATTTTTAGGGAGAGTGGAGAGAGGGGGAAAGACAGAGAGAAACATTGATGTGAGAGAAACACATCGGTTGGTTGCCTCCTGCATGAGCCCTGACTAGGGCCTGACTGGGGAGGAGCCTGCAACGAGGTACATGCTGTTGACCGGAATCGAACCCAGGACCCTTTGGTCCGTAGGCTGACGCTCTGTCCACTGAGCCACACTGGCACTAGGTCCGAATAGAAACTTTTTTAAAGAGCAGAATCAGTTTGCACATGAGGGAGTGTGTCACTTCCCCAGGGTGTCACGTGCTTCCAGGTGGCCCAGGTCACCAAGGAGAGCTGTCTTTCCAAGAACACCAGGTGACCGCTGCGGGCAGCCAGCAGCTGGCCCGCCCCCTCGGAGGGAGCATGATCACAGGCATGTGTCACTGCGCCCGTGCTGGTGCCTGAGTGCTGGGTAAATCTTGTCCCGGCCGGTGGGAGGACTGAATGAAGTCCGTACGTTTCCCAGCAGAATTGGGCGACACGCGTTGTTTCAGAAGTTTCCCACTTAGCAGCCAAGAGCTGCGGGATAAACAGCGAGTCGCCTGTGCTCGCGAGGCTGGCGGCCTAGTTTCCAGGTCCACCGGGCCACGGGGAGTGCAGGTTCGCCGGTGGCTCCCTGTCACGTGGCCGCGTCTCAGTGGACCAGGAGGATGCTGCTGGAGGTCACGGGAGCACCTGACAAGATGATGGTCTCATGCACTCCCTCTCCATCCCAGAGCGTTCCTCCAGTGCCTGTGTGTGAACACAGTCTGTCCCCATTGCGAGGGGATCCTGTCCTCGCAGACCCGTCTGCTCACTGAGATGTATGTGCAGCCTAGGAGCGGGGCTCGGGGGGCTCTCGCCGTCACTGAAGCAGGGTGTGGGCAGAGCCGTGGGAAACGGGAGTCATCCCCGGGCACGTTCCCGGTGAGGCCACACCACGCCGCACTCTGCCTTTTGGTCCCAACTCATGCTGGGAACGAGAATCCTTTTTGCCGTGGATTTAGTACCCTGTTTTTTCTCATTTCTGTGCATTTAAAAAAATATTGTTACTAATTTCAGAGAGGAAGGGAGAGGGAGAGAGATGGAAACATCAAGGATGAGAGAGAATGCTCCACACTGGGGATGGAGCCCGCAGCCCAGGCATGTGCCCTGGCTGGGCATTGAACCGTGACCTCCTGGTTCATAGGTCGATGCTCACTCACTGAGCCACACCAGCTGGGTTCTGTGCATCGTGTCGGGGACCTTGCTGTGTACAGTGGCCCAGGCCTAGTGCTGTTGCTCTGTCTGGGGTCCTGCTAGGCACGAGGAGGCTGCGATGAGCCCCGTGGAGAAAGTGTGAGAAGCGTCGTGCAGACCTGAGTTAGGTGCAGCGCTCACGAGCCCACAGTGTAGACTGAACGAGGTGTCTTTGAAACACACGTAAAACACCTTACGTAGTGTCGGTGGGTGGAAACGTGACCCGAAGTTCAGAGGAGCCTGACTGTTCCCTGGGGCAGTGGCGCCCTCTCAGCTAACTCGGTGCGTGTGTCGGCCACATAGAACGTGAATCCTGCTCCTAACAAGACGTGGCCATCGCTGCGGGCTCTGGGGAGGTGATGAGGAACGCAGTGTCCTTCCTGCCTTTAAAAATTCGCGGGTGGGGGAGAGACTTGCTGTTTGAAAGTGGGCTTACTAAATATGCCACCTCGCATGCATCTTCCACCAAGTACTTCGAAGATGTTTTCTGGTCGAGAGGCTAGTTTATTACTTTATTAAAGAAAATTAAGTTGTTCCTATTTTAAAGTTAAGTAGTACTTGAGAAAATTGGTTTTGATTCTGAAAACATGATAAACAAAATATGCTCTTTCCTTGATATTAATATACTAAAATAACCTGAATTGCCATCATTTCCCGCATGCATTTGTGAAAGCAGATGGTAAAACACATTATTATATGCATTGCATTAATTCTTACTCAAGGACTCACTTATCTTAATTGTTTCTCCTGGTGGAAGCAATTAAATGTGAACATTAGGAAGACTGTAGGCATACATTTGCATGTTATACATATCAGAGCAGATTAATAGTCTGTTTTTGCATGTTTATTCTTCACACAATGCAGTGGTTAAAGAGATCAGTCTGTCTTTGAACGTATTTTAGGAAGAAGTGTAAGGTGGTCAGCAGGAGGGGTGTTAGTTTGCCAGGGCTGCTGCCCGGACACAGTCACATGGGATAATCCACGGTCACATCCTTTCACACCATCTGCGATTACTTTTTAGTGTTTTTCTGCATGTAAAATGCAGTCCCAAGTCAGTGACTTTTCCATTAATTTCTTGAGCCAAATTGCCTGGAAGACCGTCCTCTGGACGGCACTTCTCTGCTCTAGCTAATGTTTTCAGGACGTGCGAGCCAAAAATATCTCAAGACCAGTAGCCACTCCAAAGACTTGTCAACATCAGCGTGTAAACATCACCCAGGAGCCAGTAAGGAAGTGCGGCCCGTGGAGCGGCGTCTGTCAGCGTGGGGTCCCAGCGAGGGAGCCCGATGTGCTCTGTCTGCTTGGGGCGCAGTGACGGTAGGAGACGGGCTGTGCCGAGCTTTGCTCGCTGGCCGCCATGTGCTCCTCATGAAGCATTTGTCAGGCAGGAGACGCAGGACGAGCCCATCTTTAACAGGGTGCGGGCTGGGTGCTTCAGGCCGGGCTCGCGTGGGGTTCCGTGTGCAGCTAAAGAGCCTCTTTTTTTTTTTTAATATATTTTATTGATTTTTTACAGAGAGGAAGGGAGAGAGATAGAGAGTTAGAAACATCGATGAGAGAGGAACATCGATCAGCTGCCTCCAGCACATCTCCTACTGGGGATGTGTCCGCAACCCAGGTACATGCCCTTGACCGGAATCGAACCCGGGACCTTTCAGTCCGCAGGCCGACGCTCTGTTCACTGAGCCAAACCGGTTTTGGCCTAAAGAGCCTCTTGTACCGCACGCCATAACTCAGCCTGGGGGTGCACGCAGAGCTGGGCAGCCGGGTTACCCTGTAACTCAGCCTGGGGGTGCACGCAGAGCTGGGCAGCCGGGTTACCCTGTAACTCAGCCTGGGGGTGCACGCAGAGCTGGGCAGCCGGGTTACCCCGTAACTCAGCCTGGGGGTGCACGCAGAGCTGGGCAGCCTGGGTTGCTCAGGGCTGTGCCAGCAGGTGTGTGCTTGGGAGGGAGGGAGGCCCGGGTGTCATCGGACTGAGGCCTCGTCTGAGGGAGGAGGAGGCCCAGGAGCCGGGGTGGTGCCCGGTGCTGGTGCTGCTTTTTATTATTGTACTGACCATAAAAGTCCATGCGACCGGGGTTATGTACTTTGATCAAACAAAAGGAACGCGAGGCCCAGGGACTTGAGCACTTTATCCAAACTCACACAGTTACCACCTGTTGGAGACACCTTTTGGGTCCGGGTCTGCCTGACTCCATATCCTCACCTTTTCCCTAATCAATCACATTTTTCACTATTTCCGGGGATACCAACCAGGGCCTGTGAATTGGAGGACAGAGCCATGCTCCACTTTCCCAAGCTATTGACCCTCAACTTAACTGCAGAGTCTGTGGCTATGACCTTATTTGGAGGAAGTCTTTGCAGATGTGACGAAGCTAAGGATCTTGAAATGAGTTCATTCTGGATGACTTGGTTGGGCACTAAGTCCGATGGCAGAGGGAGAGATGGCACACCCCGAGGGGAGGAGGCAGTGGGACCTGGGCCAGTGGTGCCACCTACCGAGACAGGTTCTTCCCCGAGGCCGGGAGGCAGGGTGCAGCCCCTCCTGGGCCGGGCCTCGGCCCTGTGCGTTTCTGTGGGTGAAGCCCCCGTTGTGGAGATTGTGGTGCGGCCACAGGACACGGGTAGAGACCAGCGCTCACTCGGAAAGCGCCGCGGCGGGTCTGGGGTCCGACTGGAGTCTGCTCCGCCAGCAACTAGCCCTGTGTGCCTGGCACATGGCTTCCCCTGGGCCAGTGCTTTCCATCAGGAAATAATGCGCTGGGGGAGCCGCAGCGCTCTCAGGGTAGTGGATCGAGAACGTCATTTGTTTTACCTGCGGTGTTCAATTAAATATCTTCAATATTTATCTGAAAGTTATCTTCAAGAACAGCTAATGCTACTATTTTCATATAAAATTAGAGGCTCGATGCACGAAATTCGTGCAAGAGTTGGCCTTCCTTCCCCTGGCTGCTGGCACCGGCTTCCCTCTGGCCATTGGCAGGCACCCGGGATCCAGGCTTCCCTTGCAGCCCTGGCTTCGTCCAGAAGTTTGTCTGGAAGGATGTCCAGGCTAATTAGCATATTACCCTTTTATTATTATAGATAGGTGAAAAATTGAGACCTTTCATGTTGGCTTAAGAAGGTCAAATTCATGACTTTCCCCAGGCTTGTAGGGTTAATAACGAAGGATGTTCTAAAGAAATCTACCCTGTGAATGGACATTTGGTTTCTCTCTCTTGAACTATTTTAAATGTTATAATTTTTAGTATGAAAATAAGGAACGAGGATAGATGGGGCCATGCTGAGCCAGGCTTCGCCCAGGCTGGGCTTCGAGAGACGGCTGCCTTTCCTGACTCAGCCTCAGAGGGTCCTTTCAGGTTGTTCATTTTTTCTTTTAATGCAGTTACATTAGGAAATAGGTGTTCTTATTGCCAGTCTTTCTGATGTGATTAAATTTCATTGTAATACGTAAATTGTTTCCAATTCTAATGTTGGGATTTCGAAACAACACAGTGGCACTAACAATTAATGGAAAGGACTTCCCACGTGATCCAGAAAAACTAATTTTAATGCTTCATAAAACTTTATATTTTGGGGTTTAAATATGGAATTGAAGGTAATGTGATTAATCTTTAATGTGTTCCTATTGGTTAATTATTGGCCTAGTTTTGTTTATCAGCTGTGAACATGACGTTGGAGGAGAATTCCGACCTTGTTATACAGAAGTAGAGGGAGGCAGAGGGGTGACCTTACCCCAGGTGCCCATCGTCTGTGCTCTGACTTTCCACTCCATTGCGGACGTCACACGTCTGGGCTCCTGGGCTGCTGGCTCCGTCCTCACCAGCAGGGAGTGTGGGAAGGTGTTAGCCTTGGGAGCAGGGACAGCCTGGGTCAGGGTTTGCTAATGGGGCCAAAACTTGCCCAGGAACAGAAAGATGTGGAGACAAAGGATAAAGAAACAATCTTGTCAAAATGTCGTCTTGGATGAACTCCTTTGGTGTATGTATGGAAGACATAAGAGCTTTCATTTCTTAGAGCTTCTCTTCCTTCTTCCCTCTGACATCCTGAAGGAGCAGTGCTGCGCTCTCGCTCCGTGGGATGGAGCCTTCCTCTCTCTGCGAAGATGCCAGGACCGCTGTGTGCAGCCGTGTGCGAGCATCTTTAGTGTCTCTTCTCTCAAAATGCGTTCTTTTAATTTATGATCGGAGACCAACTTACAGACTTTCATTCGAGTTCATTTTATCTGTAAATCTGAGTCTTGATGATTTGAATAAAGAGGTGATTGGTCAAAGGTTTTATTATATGATCTAATTGAAAAATATACATGCATGATTTTTATTTTTCTAGAATGACTTAATCTTTCTAATGAGACTATACTTAGTATAATTTTCTTTCATAATTTAAAAAAAGTCATATAGGGTGAAGATGGGAATTAACATTTTCTTTTGCCATATGGGATGCACTGCAGTATTCCTGGGCAATCTAATGTGTTTGTAAATCGATAATCAATATGGGTGACTTCTGAGCTGCAGATTAGTATTTCCTGCTGGCTCCTTGACGTCACCATATAGGTGGCCCAACAGTCACCTGCAGTTGAGCAGGTCTGAAACTCAAACCAGCTTCTTTTCCATGAACCTGTCACTGCCCTCTGCCTTTCATATTCCCGTCAGTCACCTGAGCTGGAAGCGCTGGGTCACCTTCCACATTGCCTACTGCCTCATTAATTTGTCACTAGTTACTGTTGGCTAGACTTCACCGGCATTAAAGATAATTTCAGAATTCCACAAGGTTAAGGAAATGTTTCCTAGATACCAACCACAGAGATCTGTCTGGTTCGTAGAAGCTCTCAGCAAACATGTATTGAGTGAATCAAGAATCTCAAGTGTTTAGAGTTGATCGTGTCCGATACACTTTATGTTCATTTATGCATATTAACCTTTCAGCTTGGTGTGTGTCTGACTACTCATCTTCTTACTATTTCTCGAGTTCCCTGATTTAAGACGTTATATAATGCCTGACACTGTAAGAACTCAATATTTTTAAATGAATTACTGCATTGACTGGAGAAGTATAAATAGTGATACACTTTTATAGAGGAAGTCCAGGAAATGCTATTTCTTGGTCAACTTATAATAAAATCTTAAGGTATGCTTTGTAGCAAAGAAAGAAAATGTATGACTTTTACATTTTTTTTTGAGTAAACTTTTTTTCTTTGTTTCAAATTTCTTTATTAATATTATGGTTTTTAAAAATCTCATTGGACAAGCAATAAAAAGAAATGGTGCCTAGAAATCGCCAACATATGGGATTTGCATACATTCACCTTTAGGGTGTAATTCCTTTACACTTAGATGAATGAAAAAACTGATGGAAATAAAGTATTTCACCAGGGTATTAAATCACCATTAAAAATTACAGTTGTTAATTCTGCTTATCTTATCTAAATCCAAGTTTTAAACCACTGAGGTTATTAATTCAAAATCTGCCTGTATATTATTCCACTCTTTTTGTGCCTCTCTTTTCTCTATTTTCTCTTCTTTTTATTTCACTAGATTAAATTGTATCACATGAAACCTATATTCTTTCCTTTCTATTCTAAAGCTTTCTTAAAATATTGCATGCTACGAAAGGTTTATTTCGATGGCACTGTTTATCATTAGTTTTTTTTTTTAACATTTTATCAAACGCTTCCTGAAAATCTCAGCATAGAGTGGTAGGTTTACATTCTCTTTGTAGAGCTACTTTACCTGCGTAGGTTGTGCTTGCTCTTCGGTAGCTGCAGTTTGCCCACAGGTTCACTGGATGTGCCGGGGCTGAGGTGCAGCATCAGGCTTGTCTGCCTGTTGTGTTGTTGTCCAACATCTGAGACATCACGTTCGCCTTCAGGTGGCAGAGTTTGACGTTAGTCTTTGGTTATGGTTACCGGCTGGTTTGTGTTAATAACATTGATTCTATCTGCATTTTTCAAAGTCAGTGATCACTCAGTCCTTGTGCCTTTTTTTTTTTTTTAAATATTTTATTGATTTTTTACAGAGAAGAAGGGAGAGTGATAGAGAGCCAGAAACATCGATGAGAGAGATCGATCAGCTGCCTCCTGCACGCTCCCCACTGGGGACGTGCCCGCAACCAAGGTACATGCCCTTGACCGGAATCGAACCTGGGACCCTTCAGTCCGCAGGCCGACGCTCTATCCACTGAGCCAAACCGGTCTGGCAGTCCTTGTGCCTTTAATCCACATCAGTTCCTCCGACCAGGGCACCATCATCCAAGAGCCTCGTCCACCCGCTGTCTTCAAGGCCTCTGCTCGCTCCTCCTCCTTCCGCATCTCCCGGGTCACTGGCTGCTGCCTCCAGGGCAGCTCTTCGGTCCCTGGCAGACCTGCTGATCTCCTCACCCCTGACTTCGGGGGCCTTACTGATTTTTTACAGAGAGGAAGGGAGAGGGATAGAGTTAGAAACATTGAAGAGAGAGAAACATCGGTCACCTGCCTCCTGCACACCCCCCACTGGGGATGTGCCCGCAACCAAGGTACATGCCCTTGACCTGAATTGAACCTGGGACCCTTCAGTCCACAAGCTGGCTCTCTATCCACTGAGCCACACCGGTAAGGGCGAGTATGAACTTGTTTATGCTGCACGACTTGTGCCTGACTATCAGCCTCCCTGTTGGAGATGCACTTTTCTGAGTCCTGGGAAGATGGGCTTTGGTGTACTTCAGCTTACTCCTGCAGCTCTACTCACAACCATTGCTGTCGTCATTCTCCTGCCACTCTGAGGGGCCTAAGTGTTCATCTGGCTTTCTCAGTCCAGAAACTGGCATGGCTGCCTCGCCATGGAGAAGCCCATCTCTGCGCTGGTGCAGAAGGGCCGTGGGGTCGCCTTCTGATCCATGCAGATGAGGCATGTTGGGGGCATGTGCAGTGGGCGTCAGTGATGTAGGTCAGAACCCTGGCAGGGCATTCAGCTGGGGCTCATGAAAGGACTGCTTTTTAGGTCATAGACACACCTTGTTCAGGAGGAATGTACTAGGATGGGACAGTGTATTTAGGTGACATGGACGGGTAGGTAGAAGGCAAGGATAATTAGAAGACAGAAACAGTTCTTCAGTTTCATTGAAATGATTGACTCACAGGTAAACTTACGGTGTACAACTTGATGATTCATACACCTGTGTATTGAGAAATGATTACCCCAATAAGGTTAGTTAACACCCCATCCCCTCCCATAAGTACCTCTTTTGCGGGTGATAACTTTTAAGATCTGCTCTGTTACCAACTGTCAAGTATGTAATGCAGCAGTCACCCTGCTGTACCTGAATTAGGGCTTCAGAACTTACTTATCTTACGGCCAGAAGACTGTGCCCTGTGACCAACCGCACCTACCCCCCCACCCTGGCCCCGTGCGCCACCCATTCGGTCTTCCTCCCTCCCTGTGGAATACCTGACAACCAGTGCCTCTCTCTCTCTCTCTCTCTCTCTCTCTCTCTCTCTCTCTCTCTCTCTCTCTCTCTCACTTTCTCGCGCTCTCGCTTTGCTTCCCCAGGATGTTGTATGCTTGGGATTTGATGGTGCGCAGCCTTTTCAGACTGCCCTCGGCACTGTGCATTTTGGAGTGGCTCATCCTTTCAAGGCTGGGCAGCTACTGGCTTTTAATGCTGAATCCCATCTAACGCCGTGGATGGGCCACGGCGTGTGCGCCTGCTGTTGCAGGGCACCTTGGACTTGCTGTTTGGGTGAAGGGTCATGAGTAGAGCTGCTGTCAACAGTCACAGGCAGGCTTTGGTTCGGACACACGTCGTCGTGTCAGTTAGGTGACCCCTCGTAGTGAGCCCCGGATCACGTGGTGAGACTGTGCTGAGCTTTAGAAGACATTGCCAGGAAGGCTTCCAAGCGACCGCCGCTTTGCATTCTTACCAGCAGCGAGTGGAGATCCTTGTTACGCGGCAGCCTCACCACCAGCTGGTCCTCGGTGACTGTGACTGCAGCCATTCTACTAGGGGTGTAGTGAAATCTCACTTCTCATTTCACCGTCCCTTCATTGACAGTTGAGCATCTTTTCATGTGCTTATTTGCCATTCATTTATCTTCTTTGGTGAAGTATCTATGTAGATACTGGATTTGCTTTTAATTGGTTCATTTTTCTTGTTGAGTTTGAAGCATTCTTTGTCTATTTTGTCAGATGTGTAATTTTGGAATTTGACAAATAAGACTTGAATAATAATCCCTAACATGAAATGAGATGACAAGGAGGGATGAGTCAATATGGCTCTTTATTTTCTGCCCGGGTTTCTGAGAAAAGGGATAGAAACAGGAAAAGGAAAGTGGGAGTTAAAAGCACTTTGGGAAGAAATAGGGAGGATAAGGATCATGGAGTTTTGAGTCAAGAGGGAGCTTGTGGTGGTGGAAGAACATCCAAGGACTAGAGATCGCACGTACGGGCAGACTCCTGGTTTAGCTCTCTCTGCCATCACCATTGCTCATTGAAGAGAAAGCAGAAGGCACACACACAGGCGGTTAGGATGAGAACTGGAAAGTTGGGTCACAAGAGTGACGGGAGGAAGCATAAAGAAGGAATCAAGCATCAGCTCCCCGCTGTGTTGTGGAGGAGATGCTCCAAAAGCATGCACTGTGCATTGTCTGTCTTCCTGAAGGTCAAGTCAGAGGTCATCTCCCCTAACACCCTGTTTCTTTTGTGTCTGGGACGGCAACTTGCTCGTCAGGGAAGCTCTCTCTTTAATGAGCCAGATGTGTCACCCTTTGTGGAATTTCTTAAGTAGAATTTTATAGCATTGGGGCTCTTGCAGGGTGAGCACAGGTTCTCATTGGAAAAATCTATTACCAATATTCAGCCTCTGTCTCTAAATCTATGTTTCCATAGCTCTCCCTTTATTTCCCGCTCTCTCTATAAGTCTGTTGTTTTAGTCACCTAAGTACTGATTTCACTGAAAGAAGTCACCTGTATTCTCAGTAACACTGTCCTGTTGTGGAGCCGTCAGAGTTGTGACTTCCGTCCCCTGCAGTCACACCCGGAAATCCTGTGCCTCGTCTGGTGGGAAGCACCAGCCTGTTCGCTGGGGTCAGACAGGTTTACTTTTTTCTTTTTTTAAATATAATTTAATTAATTTCAGAGAGGAAGGGAGAGGGGGGGGGGGGAGAGAGAGAGAGAGAGAGAGAGAGAGAGAGAGAGAGAGAGAGAAATATCAATGATGGGGGAGAATCATTGATTGGCTGCCTTCTGCACACCCCAAACTGGGGATCGAGCCCACAACCTGGGCATGTGCCCTTGACCGGAATTGAACCCAGGACCCTTCAGTTCTCAGGACAATGCTCTATCCACTGATCCAAACTGGCTAGGGCTACGTTTTTCTTTACAAAGTAGAATCTGTCTATTGTCCTTTTCACCCACCCAGCCCTAAGGCTGGCAGTTCTGTTGACTGATTACAGTGAGGTGCAGTAGAAGCAGCTGCCGGTCCTGAGTGATAATTGTGGGGAACCTGTTTGGATTTGGAGTTAACAGGGTGGCGTAGCAACAGAAGCACCAAATGCAAAGCGTGATTCTCTGTATTCAGTGTGAAAACACGTGGGAGTGCTTTGAAAATCCTGGGTGGGTTAAGGGGCAGCTGTCATCAGACGAGGAAATTATTTCAGTGAAATAGACGACGGACGTAGAATATCGGTGAACACATTTCACGATGACTCTGCACGGACAGATTCAGTGACCCAAGCAAGGGTCGAATTTGTCTTGTAAACAATCCATGATAAGAATGTGCTCATGAACCATGTCCGGGACCTGACATGTGCCAGTGGCACGTTCTCCCGTTTGGTGCTGTCACAGAGCGTCCTTTACGGGGGTATTAAACCCAGGGTGGCTGTGCACACACCACACACGAGTACTCTGTAGGGCGTGACTGCACAGCTGGGACACGGCCTCAGTTCAAGTGGAACGTTGCCAGGGACCGTCGGAACACAGCTGTTTTGTGATGTAATGTTTATAGTTTTAAATCACTGAGGTTCTAACTTCTTTTTCTGTTTTCTATGGTGGTAACATATATAACAGGAAACTGCCATTTTTGCCATTTCCAGTGTGCCCTTCAGGGGCATTGATTGTACTCCCGGTGTGCAGTCATCACTCTGTCTACTTCCAGAACATGCCTTCCCTCAAAGGAGAAACTGTACCCATTAAGCAACACTTCCCCATCCTCCCCTTCCCAAGCCCGGACTCCTCAATGCCTCATCTCCGTGCATCTGCCCCTCGGCATGTCGTGTGGATGGAAATGCAGGGTGAATGTCTGTCCTTCGGACTGGCCTATTTGACTTGTTTTTAAGGCTTCTTCATGGGGTACATGTGTCAGAACATCTTCCCTTTTTATGCTGGATATTACTCCATTGTATGCATACATATCTTTATATTCTTGTATTTATCATATTTTAAATCAGTATTATTATATCTTTTATGTATATGAAGATGTCATATGGGTTAATTTTATTCTTTTCAATTCCTTTACAGGTTTGACAGATGAAAAAGTGAAGGCATATCTTTCTCTTCACCCTCAGATATTAGATGAATTTGTATCTGAAAGTGTTAGTACAGAGACGGTAGAGAAATGGCTGAGGAGGAAGAACAACAAAGCAGAAGGTGAGATCTCATTCAGACTGAATGTGGATTACTTCCCACTTTATAGTGGCAAAGGACAAGCATTTAGTAGACGCTGGAAAGGAAACATGGGGTAGACAGACAGTAGCTTGTCAGCTTTGTGATCGTTTTATTCTGCTTAAAGAGATAACTTGACGTTAGAGTGAGGGGGACTAGACAGAAAAGAAAGATCCTTGACTAAAAAATATCTTGACAGGTAATTCTTGAAAATTTATTTAGATGTGTTCACATTGAAAAATGCAATGTTAGACTTGGTTTTATTTAATGATGATTATTAATGATTCTAAAAAATTATTTGTATTGCACAGCTATATTTATGTTAATATATTTTACCAAAAGAAGTCTTCACGCAGTTTTTACCTGGGCACAGTAGGAAAACTGATGACTTGGCATTAGATTGTCACTCAGATCCGTCCACGGAAGAAGCAGCTCTGATGAAAAAAGACTTGGGCTCAGGAGGGATGTGAAGTCCATTTCCTGCCAGATGGAATGCACATATTAATATGAGGATCTGAGTAATGTCATATAATTTTGGTTTTATATAAATTGCATTTGGCCAAATATTCATTTCTAAGAATATTGTTTCAGAGTGGAAATTAATTTTAAATATGATTTTAAATAAACGAAGACCTTTTATATTAAAAACACCAAAATAAATACTGTTCTTCTGGGAATGTGTTTAGTGTAGCAAAGCGCTATATTTCACGCTGAAGGATCATTGTTGAGAAGCTGTGCTGTTAGGCGGGTGCTGCGAGCATGTGCTCAGCACTGATGCTCCTGGCTCTGGTTTTGAAGTTTCTGCATTTGATACTCAAGAGAGGGATTGATGGAACTCAGATGATCTAAAAACTATGGGCAGCGGAGATTAAACATGGCGGCAGAGTAAGCGGATGTGCACGGACATGCTCCCGGGAACAAGCTGGTATTACAGCTAAAACACAGAAAAACTTTCTAAATATCACTGGAAAACTCGCAGGAGAGAACCCTGATACCTGAAGACTGGAAGTGGAGACCGCATAGAGACTGACTTATGTCTCTATAAGAGAAAGAAAGAAAAAGTTCTGCAATAAAAAATAAAAATAAAAATTATGAGCACCAGTGCTATGTTTTATGGCCAATACTTTTTATTATAATTCTATGTCTATTCAGTAGCAGACCACGTAGCTATTGGTATATTTATAAATGTCAAATAATTAATAATAAAAATATTGGTGCTTTCAGCTGCCTTAAATATGTTTCATCCAATACATGAAGTTACTTTTTCTTTTTTTACTCAAAGAATGTTATGTATTTTTTGCCTGTCCATCATTCTAGAAATAAGATTTAATATTCATTCAAATATTTCATGCTTGGAAGGAGTGAGATTTCAATTATGCTCCTAAATTGCAGACTAAATAGCGTTTGTTCTGCTTTGTATGCGACAGTTGTTTTCTATGCACATGTGTGCGTTGTAGGCGATTCAGTGACCGGGGCATGAATCAGTTTGCAATGTTAGATGGTTTTAGCGAACAGGACGCTGATGAGTGGGGCAGTGACTATAAGTACACATCACAAGGAAGGAAAAAACAGGTCGTCGAAATGGTTTACTTGGAACTTCATTTGGTGCTCTCTCTCCTTTCCCTGAAAAACCTTCTCTCAGATACAGAAACTACACTTTCACTTAAATAGAACTTTCATATCATTTTTCTTTGTAATACAAAACCAGAAAATGTGTCAAATGTCTTGATCTGAACTAAAAGCAAACGAGTTCACCATCTATCCCTTAAAAGCTTCCTGGAGATTTAACATTGGCCTGGATTATTTAACCAAAGGTTGGATAATAATTTCTAGAAACATTTATTTGAGTGGTGACTATAGCAGGAATGTGACCAGGTTCTCCTCATTGCTCTGGCTTGCCATTTAGTGTGTCAACAAATAGATATTTATTGAATACCTGGGTATGTAATTGTGGAATAAGCAATATATAAACTTAATCCCATCAAGGTCATTTTCTTATAGGGAAGACAGATGATAATAAGATTATTTCATATTTGTTGACTGTGTATTTGAAAATATCTAGCAAGTAGAAATTTTTAAAAATTTTTATTTTTATTGATATCAGAGAGGAAGGGAGAAGGGAAGAGAGATAGAAACATCAATGATGAGAATCATGGATTGGCTGCTGCTTGCACGCCCCCACACTGGGGGTTGAGCCCACAACCCGGGCATGTGCCCTGACCGGGAACCTAATTCTGACCTCCTGGTTCCTAGGTGGACCCTCAGCCACTGAGCCATGCTAGTCAGGTACTTGCAGATGTCTTAACACAGTAGCTCAGTCTTTTAAAACCAAAGCAAAAACGGTCTCTCCCGTGTTGGTGAAATATCAGGAGTAACGTTTTGCTGGAAGCTTTCATAGAACCTGGTGGCATCTTTCCGAGTGGAGTAGGTAACTGTTCCTCTTGGCTGTGGCACGTGGTAGAACATGAGTGTTTGTCGGGAGAAGGGCACGTTGAGTGAACGAGACTCAGGAGGGGGAGCCCCCGTGCTAAACTGGTGCCTTCGGAGAGAGGATCCCCAGTGACTCATGCAGCCCAGGCAGCCAGCAGAGGGGCCCAGGAAGGGCTGCCCCCCCACCTCACACCTCCACCAGGAGGCGACAGTGATGAAAGGAAGGGTCTGCCTTCAGGAAATTATAAATGTTTTTGCAATCGATCTCAGGCTCAGGGTTTTAAAAGCCCAGGGTCCTTAGATCCATCATAGTCAAAACTCCGCATTTGAGAGTGTATCTGATGCTTTTCGTTTAGAGAGTTCGTCTAAAACAGATCAGCAACCATATATTCACTTCCCTAATTCAATATGTATGAGAATTACTTGAGGTGGGCTTGTTAATAATACTTCTCCCAGCCTTACCATTTCAGTAGGAAAATATTTTTTATTGGATTCCAGTGATGTATTTTTGTCATTTCATTTGTGCTCTCTATTTACTCTCAATAATTTGCTCTGCTCCCATAATTTGTGGATTGAATAAAGCCGTGATTTTTAGAAGACAGTGTTTCTAGCAATATTATAACGTTTGGTAAATATATTTGGGATCAGACAGCTCTACATTGAAATGTGGGGCCCACCTCTGAATCCTTAGCAGAATGTGGCTGCGCGTATCACTGGTGTGTGCCTTGTGCTGCTGAGTGATATTTATCCATTTCTCTGCTGAAGCACATTCAGTTGCTTCCAGCTTCAGAGAATTCTGAGTGACATTCGTGCTGTCTTAAGTCACACCCTAGAATGAGAAATGCTGGCGTTAATTGCTTTTACTGGAGTACTTTTATGTGTTGACCAACTTACCTCATGTTTTTGTCTCTGGTGAGATTTGAATTTCACTCTGATAGAGGTCTGTGGTCTTCTGAGTCTGTCTGAAACTGGTGTTAATACGTGTGAAAAGTGCCCCTATGTCATAGTTATCCTACTTCGCTTCCATTTCATAGAGAGAGATTTTGTGTACTAGCTTTTAAATTTTAAGAAGGAATCATTTAATCCCTTTTAGTAACAGAGCTCTCCATGCATTGGCTGCATCTCTAATATCTTTTGCAGTGTTGGACATAATGGGCCACATTAAATCTCACTTAATGAATAAAAGATTGAACGAGTGAATAAATAATTTAAAAGCATTCATGTCTATTATGAGATTAATTTTGACACAGGGTTGATAGCAAGATGAAGTTGTATTTCTTAGCACATTATGTTAAAATATAGGCTTTATATTAATTGGAAACTATAGTCTTTAGACTAATTTATTTATTGCTTACCACAGAAAATGAGCCGTTCTTTGGTACCTAAGGATATATTCTCTAAAGGTAGCTGTAATTTTATTCTGCTATGGCCTTGTTGCCTTGTTGCTGTTGAACATGGTAAAGGGACTAATTATGTATGGAATCTAAAGAGAAATACTCTATTACCATGATTATTTTAAATGTTATTTTCAGTTGCTAGAGAGGCTCCCCTGCGGATTTTATCTGATAAATGATGGAGGTGCCTGCGGCCCATTACAGCGTTGCCTTCCAGTCCCTGACTGGGCTGTGCCTTCACTGTTTCCTGCCACCCCTTCCACGGACACTCTGTGGACTTTGTTGCACAGTCTTTCATCTCCGTGGCTAATTCCTAGGTGCTGTATTATTTTTGAAGCTACTGTAAATGGAATTTTTTAGTTTCCTTTTTGAATTGTTTGTTGTTAGTGTATAAAAATGCATCTGGTTTTTGTGTGCTCGCTCTTTTATCTTGCTACTTGTTGAATACGTTCACTTTATTGAATTCTAAGTGTTTTTTTGTGTGTGTGATTGTGTGAAATCTTCAGGTTTTTACCTGTGAGATCGTAACACTACAAACAGAGATCATTTTACTACTCCTTTCAGATTTGGATGCCTTTTGTTTATTGTTCTTGCCTAATTACTCTGACTAGAACTTCTGTGCTCTGTGCTGAGTGGAAGTGTTGCAAGTGGGCATCCTGGCCTTTTTCCTGGTGGCTGCACAGGCCTGCAGAGCGCAGTGTAAACAAGAGGCTGCCCCGTGCGGGCCTGGGCGGACCGCACACCCTCTGTGTGAGAGCCGGTGGCCTGGGCTGGGACACTCAGAGCCAGTGGCTTCCAGTGGGGTCTGGGCCAGCTTGTTCTTGTGCTCTGTTGGCCACACAGTCTGTTCTTGCCATGTAGCCGGCCCCGCCCCGACGTCACCGTGCTCGGGCGCGGCCGGTGTTCGCGGAGGCTGTGCTGTGTAGAGCTTTGCGAATGTCACACACCCCTTTCTGTGCGCATATCTGAATAAGCCACAGTGCAGCCATGTTGGCAGTACAGCCATTGATAGGGGATGGTGAAGTGCCAAGCAAGTCGGGTCATGTCAGGTCTCTCCAAAGGTCATGGGTACATCTAGCTCTGTAGTTACTATGTTTAACACTTACTTTACAGATTGTAAGACCCAGATTCTTAGACTACATCCAAGGAAGCGTTGCAGTGAAGCCTTCTGTTTGTGGAATGGCCCTGCGCCTCGCTCTAATTGTGTTTTCCCTTCCTCTCCCTCCCCCAGATGAGCCGGCGCCTAAGGAAGTCAGCAGGGTAAGTGCGGGGAGCCTCACTTCTTCCACCACCGCAGGGAAAGGCATGCTTCTGTTGCTTCCTCAGAGCGCTCCGTGCTGAAGGGTCAGGTGGCTGAGGACAAGGGATCAGAGAGCTGTGTGCCGCGGGAGCCGGGAGTGACAGAATTTTATTTTCCAAGCTCACCCTGGCTGGTGCTAGGAGAAGGGGCCAAGGGGAGTGTGCTGGAGCTCAGGGAAGCTGCTGTTAAGAGCCTGCTTCTCAGTGATTTTTCAGAAGACCCGGTGTGGCTTGTGCTGGGGACAGCGCAGATGGCTGCCACCTTCTCCCAGGCCCCACCTACCTGCCGTGTCCCTGGTCCCTGGATGGAGCCCAGGGCCTGGACTTGCCGTGGGACGGCCCTGACTGCAGTGGCCGTGAAGGTGGTGGAGTGGGGGTGGGACTGGGTGGCAGCCGCATTGAGGCAGAGGCCTGACGGTGGTACTCGGTTCCCCCAGGTGGTGCGTGAGGCTGGCTTTTCTTATGGTGCCTCGCTCACTTGGCAGACTTGGACCATTTTCACTGATGAAGTTGCTGGCAGCATTCTATGTAAAACTTGAGAAGCACAGCTGCGATTTGTGACATTTGGTATAAATAAGCATGCATGGGGTCTCTGCTAATTCTAAGTAGCTCATAGCAGTTTTACTTTGTCCTGTTTTACCGTAGACTATATTAAACCATGCTGTGTAAGAGCATATAACGCCGTACAGAGAATGTTTTATGAATGAAGGGATTTTTATTCTATTCTATTTAATTGTGCCGTGTGTGTTTTTATTAAAGTACCAGGATACGAACATGCAGGGGGTCGTGTACGAACTGAACAGCTACATCGAGCAGCGGCTGGACACGGGCGGGGACAACCAGCTGCTGCTGTACGAGCTGAGCAGCATCATCAGGACAGGTGAGCCCGCGGTGCGGGCGGGGATGGAGGACGGAGGGTGGCCGCTCAGCGCTGCTGGCGGAGAAGGGCACAGCCATGGCTGCTGCGGGGCGGAGGGCGGAGGACGGAGGGCGGCCGCTCAGCGCTGCTGGCGGAGAAGGGCACAGCCATGGCTGCTGCGGGGCAGGGACGGAGGGTGGAGGACGGAGGGCGGCCGCTCACCGCTGCCTGCGGAGAAGGGCACAGCCATGGCTGCTGCGGGGCGGAGGGCGCCATGGGCTTCCTTCCACTCGTGGGCTACGTTTGAAGTGAAAATACTTTATTCTGAAACTGTCCGAATTCCAAAACCAGCATCTGCCTGAAGTTTAATGGAATGTACTGTGCCTTCCTATTCAAACCTGGCTTTCTTTGTATCGTTTTATTGAACTAAGTCACATTTATACAAGAAGTCATTAATTTTAAGGAAGAAGCAGCATTTTAAACTTATTTGGGCATGTGACAACTTTATATACTATTATGACCATCCGACTGATGAGAAAGCTGCGGTAGAGACAGGCCACACGGGCGGAGAGGAGTTCAATTCGGGGCATTCCTCTAAGCCTTACTCTGTTCGCTGCTGTGGGAGCTGCCGTCAGCCGACCCCGAAGCAGTTTTAGAAAAGTTCAGTCACGTTCTCCTCAGTGAGGAAATGCAGATGCGAGCAGAGTTCTTTTTGGCTGATGCTTATATTGGTTATTCAATATTATGAAAATCAATTCTAGTATTTTTAATACTTTAAAAATTAAATACAACTCTGAGATTTTAAAAATATTTTTCAATAATTCTGACCTTCAAGTTTGACAATACATCATTACATAGTTCCTGACTGCTCATCTTAAGCTTTGCAATGGCTGATGAAGTAAATGAAAACGCTCTCATTATGTAAACGAGTGACGCCATAGACCGTTTGTTCAGTTTGCCGCCCGACCGGTGACTGTTGGAAGCCCGCTGACCGTCTCGGTGCCGAGGCCTGGCCTCGGGGGCTCCCGTGCTGTGCCTGTGTTCCCATCGGTCTCTTCCTCTCTCATTGCCTTGGCAGCCACAAAAGCGGACGGATTTGCACTGTATTTCCTTGGCGAGTGCAATAATGTAAGTATCTACATTTAGATTTTGGCGCCCTAGTTAAGAGAATGTTCTAAGCTTTTTAGAAGATAAACTGTGATGTTAACAACGTAACAGACATATTGGAATGAAGTGCTTGAAATTCATCTTACCGTTTGTTTCTACATGTGGTGGTTACCAGCCAAGAATTTTACCAGATGGCAACAGTGAGGTGTAAAGTCTTATAATTGGTCGGTTGCTTTGGTTTTGGTGTGTGGTCTACCTTACAAATGACATTTCTAGATGATGGTTTTGTGAAGAAGTTACTTTATCCCTGTGGACCGCCCTTTCTGTACACAATCTGCAGCAGGATAAAATGAGAACAAAAGTTCCGCGTTGTTAAAATGGCAGGTGGTTTTTTGCGCCGGCCGGTGTGGCTCAGTTGGTGGAGCTAGCCGCCTGCACTGGAAGGCTGCTGGTGGATTCCAGGGCAGGGCACCTGCTTGGGGTGGGCGCGGTCCCCAGTAGGGGGAGTCCAGGAGGCAGCCAGTCGATGCTCCCCTCTCACACTGAGGCTTCTCCCTCTCCCTCTCAATAAAGAACCTTTTTTAAGAAGTAGAATGAAATGTGACTTCTAGATTGTTGAAGACGACTCAGAGTTCTGGGAGAGTTTCTAGGAAGTGACTCCCTGAGCTGCGTGGGCCTGGGTCGGCCCTGGCGTGGCTGCGCTGCCTTCCTCGGGGGCAGACCGGCCGTGTCGCTGGTTCACCGGGCGTCCTGCAGAGCATCTCACGGTGTTCAGTTCCCGGCCTCTCGGTGTTGTTGCGGCATTAAACACACACGTTTTAGGAGGATGTTCTGAGCTGATGGTACTTACACTCATAGCTTAAATACATGCAGCTCAGTTATGAATGGATTTGGCACACTCCCGCTGTGCGTTAGGCGTGTGATTTGAGGTTTGGCGTGTATTTTTGCAGGTTGGCGTGTATTTTTGCAGGGTGATCCGCAGGGCCCTGTGCCGTTCATGTGACGTGAAACGGGGATGGGAGCGGAGACGCAGGGCTCCGAGGATGTGTGGTGGTCTCGTGAGCACACAGCCGGGCCGGCAGGAAAGCCGGTGCAGGCAGTGCCGACGGCCGGCTTCCCCAGCTCGCGGGGCCCCGCGCCTCCGCAGCCTGGGCGCTCTGCTTTGCAGTCCCCGTTCCGGGCCTGGAAGGGCTTCAGGGACCTTTGCTCAGCCATTTCTGTGTTCCCCAGCGTCTCTCCTGGTGCCGCTCGTGTCAGCACCACCGAGAGTGCTTACTGAGTGGCGTTACCCAGGTGCCACTGCTGCCGCCACCTGCTTTCCATTCCCAGGCCGGCACTTGGAGTGGCTCAGACACTGAAGAAACAATGATCTCACCGTGTTCTGTCCATTCTAAACTTTTATTTCTAAATGTTGGGAGTTTTATTAAAAAGTGAGAATTCCTTTTAGAAAATTCTGGTATGATTGCATTTATTCTTATTTATTGCCGGGCATATGCGCTCCGGGTGGAAGGGAGCCTGCCTCTCCCGACTCCTTCCCCGGGAGCTGCACCTGCAGGGCTGGCCACGCCGGCCTGTTGTCCCCGTGCCACCCGTCTCAGGCACAGCTATCTGTGACCCACCCTGGGCCATTCAGACTCTGCCAAACCCGGACCTGGGCCTCAGCATTCCGGCTGTTCACCTGAAAGGAAGTGATGGGAACCCCAACACTGAGGCCGCCGCTCTGGGAGGCCTCTTCTGCTCAGAGAAAGGACAGTGAGGAGACCTAGTTGGCAGAGGCGGGTAGGGCGGCCGCAGAGGCCGTGGGGTCACAGTGTGTGGGAGCCCCAAGAAGGGCTGGGCTCTCAGAGCGGGGATCGAGATTCCGGACCCATGTTCTTTTTGTATTTTTTAAAAATATATATGTATATATATATTTTAAATATATTTTATTGATTTTTTACAGAGAGGAAGGGAGAGGGATAGAGAGTTAGAAACATCAATGAGAGAGAAACATCTATCAGCTGCCTCCTGCACGCCCCCTACTGGAGATGTGCCCACAACCACGGTACATGCCCTTGACTGGAATCAAACTGGGACTCTTGGGTCTGCAGGCCAACGCTCTATCCAATGAGCCAAACCGATTAGGGCTAAATATATTTTTACTGATTTTAGAGAGGAAGGGGGAGAGAGAGAGAAACATCAATAATGAGAAAGAATCATGGATCGGCTGCCTCCTGCACGCCCCACACTGGGGATCGAACCTGCAAACTGGGCCTGTGCTCTGACCTGGAATTGAACTGTTACCTCCTGGTTCATAGGTCGATGCTCAACCCCGGAGCCATGGCGGCCGGGTGGAAAGTGAAAGCACAGCTGAGTGTCATTCTTAGTTACTCCACTGTGTCTGCACTGCCTGGCCTGTGGGCTCCTTTCTACGCTGACCTCGGAAGTAGCCTCCTCTGCTGTGATGAGAAAGTGCTTTGCATCTGCAGGAGTCAAGCTGTTACCATGGAGATCAGGATCCTCTCACCCTACTCATCATCCACCTTTGTAACTTGGTCGAGGATGACATCACATCCTCTCCGCATTCCTCTGGCTCCTTGCCCTAAACTCCTGAGGTCAGCTGATGTGCTGTGTTCTCTCTTGGTCCCGGGCCTTGCACCTCTGCTGTCCCCACACCTAAGGAAAGCTGTGCCCTGTGCCATGGCGGACCCCTGGGGTGGCAGCAGGGGTCCCAGCAGATGGCAGCTTTCTATGGGTTCCTGGGTCACACCGTGTTACACTTTCCTAATGGCACCTGGTTCCTCTCGGAGCTCAGGGAGGCTGTCATTGCCCATGTAGCTGTGATTTGCGTGGTAGAACATAAGCTTCATGGAGGCGGAGGGCTGGTCTCCTGGGAGGTGAATGGGAGGTGGGGGTGGCTGTATTTTCCCGTTTGTGTAATCGACATGGGGGCGAGGCCCTGGCTGCCTCACAGCCTGGTTTCTGTGGGTGGGAACTGTGAAGTTCCCCTGAGTGTCTCCTTAGCTGTGTCTGCCCCTGCCCTTCGCTCTCACTTCTTGCATCTCTGCTCTCCCATCTGGAGTCCTCCTTCCTCTGGCCCCTGGGATTTCCCTAAACGAGAACCTGTGCTGGAAGCCGTGGTTGCCTGTCTGAATGTGTCTGTTTCACATGCTCTTTAAAGAAGCTGTGTCTGGAGAAAGGGTTCACGTTGGTCTATGTCATCTCTGTAGATTGACTAGATACAGTCACTTTTTGGTTGTTTTCCATTTGTCTGAGTCCTTCATGATAGTGTTTTATCCCCTGGACTTATCTTTTATTTCTTGAAATAGATGAATTATACCTTTTTAATATTGTTTTATATTCTTTCTGAATTTACAGCTTCCTGGCTTTCATTTCTTCCATCTTTTATAGAAAGTGACTTATTTCCTCATGTGTTTTATGTTTCCCATTTTTAACCGTGAATCATATTATTCCTTGGGCCTTTTACATTGGGTGTTTTTTAAAAAATATATACTTTTATTTTTACAGAGAGGAAGGGAGAGGGATGGATAGAGAGTTAGAAACATCGATGAGAGAGAAACATCGACCAGCTGCCTCCTGCACCACCCCTACTGGGGGATCGAGCCCACAACCAAGGTACTTGGCCTTGGCCCGTATCGAAACTGGGACCCTTCAGCCAACAGGTCATGCTCTATCCACGAGCCCAACAGGTTAGGGCCACAGTGGGCATTCTTTAAGCTCATGGTGCAGTTTCTTTCCTAGAGGCAGGTTATGTATTTGTTTCTTTTCTTAAAAAATTATTTTCTTTTAAAAATATATTTTATTGATTTTTTACAGAGAGGAAGGGAGAGGGATAGAGAGTTAGAAACATCGATCAGCTGCCTCCTGTACACTCCCTACTGGGGATGTGCCCGCAGCCAAGGTACATGCCCTTGACCAGAATCGAACCTGGGACCCTTGAGTCCGCAGGCTGATGCTCTATCCACAGCCAAACCGGTTAGGGCTGTATTTGTTTCTTTAAGCTCATGTTGCGGTTTCTTTCCTAGAGACAGGTTATGTATTTGTTTCTGCCTATCACCCGAGGAAGGCGTGGCCAGTCCAAGACCATTTAAACCAGATCATCTCCTTGAGTTGTTTTCGTTCTACAAAGCGGTGTATGGTCCAGTCTCCGCCCACGTGACGCACAGTTACTTTTCTCAGAGGAGAGTTCCATTCTGGCTCCAGCAGTAGATGCAAGAGGCTCTGGTTTCCGGGTGGGGCCCTGCGGCGGTGAGTGTGTTTGCCCTTCAGCCTCAGCTGGGGCAGCCCTTTGCTGGCCGTGGCCCCAGGCAGGGTCTCCCATGAGCCTTCCCTGGAGAGGACCAGGCTTCCTCTCGTCTTCGGGTCCCCAGGCGGCTTTCCCGAGGGAACGTCGAGATGGCGAGCTTTGGTTGCTACTTCCAGTTTGGGGTTGGCTTATGTGCAGAATCCCTGTCCACACTTCCTTCTCGATGGTTGTGGGTCCTCCTTCCTCCTCAGCCCAGCACTGCATTATAAAAGATCTACAGATTTTTCTACACCCGCCTTTACATCATTTTAAAGTTGTTCTTTTCAGGAGCATCAAATGATCTCATCTGCCATATTGCTTGCAACAGATGTTGACATACTTCTGCAATGTAAGCCAATAACCCCATAAAATAAAATAAAACACTTCTTTGCACAGATGAGCAGATGCATGTATATTTCCTTACATTCCTTCCTTTTGCACATGAAAGTTACCATATACAAAGTTTATCAATGTTTTTAAAGATTGAATATGGATTTTGAATCATAGTTAGTTAGAAAGCTTTTCTTAAATAACTTACTTTGAAAACAAAATGTATATGCTTTGGTGACAAAATTACAATATACAATCTAAATAGACTGAGATAAAATTTTTACGTGTAGATCAATAAGTACCATGGATTGAGATAGAGATGGAAGGAATTATAAAATTCTTATACTTATAAAAGTATTCTTTTTTTTCATGAATGAGAATGAGTCGAAATAATTTTCTGAAATTGATGTATCAAGAAACATAATTTTAAATAATATTTAAATATATCAGAAGTTTCAGTAGTATAATTAAATATCTGCATTCATATTGCAAGAGAGGAAAAATGTAAAGAAAACACAAAGTTACAGAAAACAAGCTAAATAGCATTAAAACACTAAGAATAAAACATCAAATATGATTATGAAACTCATTATAAAAATATGTCACAACAAAATTACAAGTAGAATAGGTCCACCTATTAAAAGAAAAAAAAATGTAAGTCAGGTTAAACCCCCCCCACGGCTTCCTTCTGTTTTGTAGAGGGACATGTCGACAAAGCAGGCCCAGTGGAAAAGGACCTTTCAGCTGGAGCACCTGCTCCCGAGAGATGAGAGGAGAGAGGGCACGTGCCACGAGGGCAAGAGCAGAGCTGAGCTGGAGGGAGAGGAGGATTAGGCTGGAAAAGGAGGTCACCTGATTCCTCGAGGGCTCAGTCTGCAGTGAAGGTCGAGCTCCCCGAAGTTTACACAATAAACATTGGAACATTGAAATTGATAACACAAAACAGTCACAGAAAATGGGCAGAAAATGCAGGCATGTTTTTAGTTGCTGACAGATCAGAAACGTTACATATCTAATTCAGTATCTTATTTTAGGATTTACCAACTTGGGGTTCCCTTTCTTTAAGTCATATCCTACATTGATGTATGTAGCCCCTATTTAAGAAGTTCAGATCCCCGTAATGGCCGAAAACAAGGAAATTAAACCTTTCTATTTAAACATTAACAATAAGCCCAGTTACTCTTTGAACAAAGAAAAGAAAACAAATATAGTGAGTGGAATATTTGGAGAACAATGTTGATGAACTTGGATTACAATATTGCTAAAGTTGTGAACAAACTTAGCTCACAGTGGAAAATTCACATCCTTAAAGTATTAAACATTTTTATTCATTTTTGGAACATTAATAAATAAAAATGTTTAATACTTTAAGGATGTGAATAAATAATATTCAAAGGATATTAATAAATAAGAGAACAAAAATAAGTGGATATATTGCTCGGACACGTTTTTTACTGGGCTTGATCACACCCTGTCCTGGATACCAGAAGCACTGTCGTCAGTTAAAATCCCTGCCTCTTGGGATTGACCAGTTTAACCTATGGATACAGAAAAAAAAATCTGTATACACACGGAACTCCCAAATACTTTAAGATAAGCCACTGTTAACCTAATTAACAAAGAAGAGAAAACCATTATATATGCCTAGTAATTTTAAAAATAACAAAACAGTGGTTACAGTGAAAATACGAGAGGGTACTTGGACTGATAAAAGTGAAAGTCTAAATAAAATGGACAGTTTTCGAGGAAACTGAGTTACTCTATTTAATGCAAACAATGATAGAAAACGTAGACCAGTAAGTGGAAGACATTGAAAACAGTGCTAAAATAAGGCTTTACTAAAAACTAGCAGGACGTTCATTCAACACACTGTTTACATAGGTTTTCACAGGAGTTTGATTCTGGAGGCAGATTTGGTGAGTGCAGTTCACCGCTTGGTGACTTTGACAAGAGTCTCACATTTTCTAAGCGTTCATTTAACCTGCATTGCTTAAATGTTACGAGAATGTTATTCATTCATCATCCCACTGTAAACACCTGCAAGGCACCAGAAAACGCTGCTACATGCAGGACAGACAAAGGCAAAGAACAAGTCCTTTCTGTCATCAAGGCACGTGCAGCCAGAAGGGAAACGGGGAAATCCACACTGAATCCCAGCACGTGGCATTGAAGTCATCAGGGAGGAGCCCGCGGTGCCCCGAGTCCCTGCATTGGATGGGGTGCTGGGAGTGGGTCCATGAAAAGCAGCTTGGCTGATTGGCCCTGTTGAGCAGAGCTTGGAAGACCTTGCTCAGGAGATAAGGGGAAACAAAGGCCTTTTGGGGCAGAAGAAGTGAACCTGTGGGACCTGGGAGCTGGGAGAGGAAGTAGGTGCCGCTGAGTTCCGGCCAGAGCAGCGCCTGGCACGTCACTGCCAGGTGCTCCAGAAACGCTGTGGGACAAAACCAGTGTTTCCACGATGAAGATGGGCTCAGTTCACCCCTCAGTGGTCTTACAGTTCTTGTCTTCGATGCCTGCTCACATGCCCCAGCTGGTTGGTACCTGGCATGCCTCATGGTGTTATCATTAGTGTGCTGGTGGTCTCCATCAGAGCTCTTTGTAAAAGCTGAACGCCTGGTAGAGTCCAATAATACATTCAAAGTTTTTAATACATCAAGTAAGTTCCTAGATAGCTGTTCGCCTGTTGGTTTTAGCAGCCAGTTTGGAGCCAGTAGTTTATAGTAATTATGTGACTTTTTCAGTTGTGCAATAAACTTTAGAAGGTTTATTTTTAAGAAATGTGCGAACAAAGTCACCTACTTCCAGTTCCAGGTGGGTGTGAGCTCCTGCCATCTTCATGGACCCAAGTTCATTTACTACCTAGCGCCATCTAGCGTCTCCTAGGAAAAATAACGGCCCAGCTAAATAATTTTTCATCTTAAAAAAGTTTCTGAGGTTTAACTGGTTGTGAACTAAAGCCTTCCCATAAAGTGAAGTTTCATGAATAAAGGGACCTTTGAATTGCATATGGAAAGGAAAATGAGAACAAGGGAAGTAGAACTGCCAGTTTAGTTGGTGGTAGCGAATCACACATTCCCGTTTCATTAAACATCAGGTATTTAAGATAGATTGTGAGTCTGTTCTGTTTCCCACTAAATCGTTTTTTCAGACTTGCTTTTTTATCCTGTTTTAAGTATGATGTGAAGATATTATTAAACCCATTCTTAATGCGCACAGAGCAAAGTCATCCAAAATGACAAGCAGCCAAGTCAGCGCCGCGATAGTAAGTCAGAGCGGCTCGCAGGGAACTGCCTCTCCGTCCGTCCGGCCCGGAAGCTCCTCGAGAGCCGCCGCGCCTCGCGGGTCACCTGCAGTTCGTTTCCTGAGCCCGGCGGCGGCGGAGACGGGACAGGCCGGCATCTCCTCCTGATGAACTGCCCAGGGCTTGGGAAAGCCCCTGCTTCGAGCTAAATATACCGCGTCCTGTAAATTTCTGCCTTGAAATCATCTCTTCCTGTTCTTGACTCCTGTTTCTGCGCTCCGCCCAGTCTCGGCGCACACGGAATTACTGCGAGGAGAGGCAGTAGGTCTAGCCAAGGCCTTGCCGCCTCCGCCATATGCAAATAGAATGATCCCCACTTACAGACAGGGATTCTGATTCCTGGCCTCTTTAAAAAGAAGTGGGGCCCTAACCGGTATGGCTCAGTGGATAGAGCGTCAGCCTGCGGACTCAAGGGTCCCGGGTTCGATTCCAGTCAAGGGCATGTACCTTGGTTGCTGGCACATACCCAGTAGGGAGTGTGTAGGAGGCAGCTGATCGATGTTTCTCTCTCATCGATGTTTCTAACTCTCTATCCCTCTCCCTTCCTCTCTGTAAAAAATCAATAAAATATATAAAAAATAAAAATAAAAAAATAAAAAAGAAATGGGGTGCAATTGTTATTCATCATCTTCTATAGAGCAATGTAAATGTTCAAAATCTTTAACGTGTGTAACTTGTATTTAAATACTTTAAAATAGAAGCACTTAAAATATATTTTCACAGGCACATACTCAATAGCCAATACTACGCAAGCACTGCCCTGACTGAGGTAGATGCTCTTGTGAATGGAAATGTTTGTCGCGGAGCTGCCCCTGCGGAAGGTGTTGTGTAAGGCAGCCGGGGCGTCACCCCTCCTCTCCCTGCTCCCGGTCGGGGAGGGGCCAGGTGTATGCGGCTCACTTCCTTGTGATTATAGATGAGATTTTATGCGAAAAAGGGGTCTCTGACATTACAAAGCTTGCAAACCACTCAACTAAGAAGTTAATAAACACACCCAACTCCTGCCTTTACCCAGAGCCAGCTTAGGGGTGGCCTGAGCTCAGAGGGACGTGTTTGGCGTGAGAGGTGGTCTGATATTTATGCTCCAGGCCTTCCACCTGGAAGTCCCAGCAATCCAACCGAAGATGGAAGTCGGTTGGGAGACATCCCCTGAACCTCAGCGGTTTTCACACAGGGTGTGTAGTTATTATATATAGTCATGCCAGGGTGCTGCCCCAGCGCCCAGGGGATGCCCATAGGCGAGCGATTCTGATTCTGGTTTAGTAGGTAGTTCTTTGAAATATGATTTGGTTTAGTCAGAATAGTGGATCATATTTTTAAAAACCTTTATTTGAAAATGATGTGAGAACTGGACTCTCCCACCCAGTCAACTGACGGGCAGGTGCCTCCAGACGTGTCCAGAACTTGCGTGCAGAGCAGCGTCTTTACCCCTGTCCTGCGCGGCCGTCACAGGCGTGTGGCGGGCGGCCTGTTCACAGAGTGGAGGGACTGCGTGTGAGATGAGACAAGGCTCTGAGAAAGCAAGGCTTCCAGGAAAGGGACGGAGCCGCATCCTCTGACCGTTGTTACTGACCCGCTGGAGGTCGGGGCCCAGGCTGCAGGGCGGGCGGGCCTGGTTCTTGTCAGACACCATCTTGAGCCCAAGGACAGCTTCCTATTTTTTCATGTCATTAATTTGTAGATACCAAAATAGGCTATTTTAAGAGCCTTTCTGTGCACGTTCATTCATTCAAGTCCTGCATCTCGCCTGTGCTGTGTGCGAGGATGTGAGAGTTTCAGCTCAGACGCTCCAGGCTGGCCCCTGTCTGCTCTTCCCAGCGCCCAGCCTTCTCGGGATTGTCACGAAACGCCAGGAGTCTCTGCCCCGTGCCAGGGCGCACGAAAGCCTACAAACCTGTTCTTTCTTCTCCCAGAGCCTGTGCGTGTTCACGCCCCCTGGCATCAAGGAGGGCAGACCCCGGCTCATCCCCGCGGGGCCCATCGCCCAGGGCACCACCACCTCCGCCTACGTGGCCAAGTCCCGGAAGACGCTGCTCGTGGAAGACATCCTTGGGGTACGTGGCTCCTCACTGCGTGCCGCCCCTTGGGGTGTGGGGGGAGGTGTTAATTAAGAGAGAAGACTTACCACGTCGATGGTATAATTTAAGTCATTTATTAAAGCATCAAAGCATGACATAGGTCAATAAATGAATTTGTATGTGAACAAAGTTTTTGTGCTCAGAAAACCATGTCTTAAACACTAAGTGCTAGATTCAAATAATTTTTATTTGAACATATGCCAGTTAATCATAAAAATGTATATTTATCCTCATGCAGACTAAATGGTAGCTGTCTGTATGTCACATCCTAGCAGGATATGCATGAATGGATAGCCATCGCTGGGGGACGGATGACCCTCAATTTGGGTGTCACACAACAACCACCTGCTATCCCCATGAGTCTGGACGGGCCCTCCTGCTGGTCTGGGCCGGGTCTGGCTGGGTTGCTTACACAGCTGCCATCAGCTGGCTACCACCTCGGAGCTGGTGGGCCTCAGGTGGCCTCGGCTCTCCAGGCGTGTCCCCCACCTCCCAGAGGGGGCCTGGCATGCTCTTACGGTGGCGGCCCGGGTCCTAGAGACATGCCTTTGAGGTTCCGAGTCTGTGCTCCCATCACATGTTCTGCCCTCCCTTTAACCAGAGCGGACCCTGTGGGTAGACACAGTTTTAGGGGAACTGATGAAGGACAGGTACAGGGACCGTGACCAAGTGGAGCCCTCCAGGTGACAAGTGCACCAACAGGTTTTAGGTGCAATCCATTTGCTCTGGAAAACTAAATGAGATTCACGAAATGTGGGTTTTAATTGTGGTTCCGCCTCTAACTATCTGTATGACCTTGAACAAATCAGGTAACTAGTTATTTTATTTAGGAAAAGAAAACGGAAAGTAGATTTCACTTTTAAAAAGTATTAAAGATACTGTATTAAGATACTGTATAAGTTGTAATCTGAAAATGCTCTATTGTATATGCAAACTTTCAAAAGGTTTGGAAATTATACTAGAGGCTTTTGAATAGTATTGTTATTACACTAAAGTTATTTTATGTTAGAGTCCTTGGACTCTAGCTCTTTTAATCCATTTATTTTATTTTTTATCCAAAATGAAGGGAAACAAGGAAGCACTTGATTCCATTGTAAAGGAAGGAGGAATAGAAAAGAGAAGTCCTGTCCGTATTTGATGCTTTGTGCTTGGCAAAGCATTCACTAGTATATACTAGTAAGTGTAGCTTTGTGCTGTCCTAGATTCATGAAAAGCATCCCGCAGACAGCAGAAATTGAACAAGTAGAATAAGTTTCTTGATATTAATTCATTTGAGAGATTTGGCTAAGCTAGAAAATTATTAAATTCAAAGAATGTTTTTTGATAAAAAATTGCCAATTATTGGATGACTTGAATATTTAATATCAGTCTTTGAGGTTCAGGTAAAATGACTATCAAGAACATCCAATTTTGTGTTATTCTAACATTCAAAATAAAAGAGAAACATTTACTATGTAACTTCTTTCATATGATATTTATATTTGAATTTTCACTTGTGACATTATACTTAACAAACCATTACAAAAGTTCTTGCTTATGCATGAGGTTGATGTGTGTGAGTGTGTTGAGCCCTGCTCCACAAAGGTAGGCTCCGAGCTGGTTTGTGCAGGAGCCACGCTGCTGACGGCTAGCGTTTCCTGAGGCACGGCCGATGGGGGCCAAGGTCATTAGGGTTTTCCTTGAAAAGGTCTGCTTGTTATTGATGGTAAGTATGAGGTGATTTCTTACAGAAATAAGGGTCATGACTACATTATTCCATTTATTGTACTGAACTTACACCTTTTCCCATTTAATTTTTCAGGATGAACGATTTCCGGGAGGCACTGGACTGGAATCAGGGACGCGGATCAAGTCCGTTCTCTGTTTGCCGATTGTCACGGCGATTGGCGACCTGGTGGGCATCCTGGAGCTGTACCGGCACTGGGGCAAGGACTCCTTCTCTCTGCGCCAGCAGGAGGTGAGGCGGCGGGGCTGGGCTGGGCTGGCCTCGGAGGGCTCAGTCAGCGTCTCAGTAATGAAGGAATGAATAGTTGAAGCCACAGTTTGCTTTTGATACTAGTACTAATGATTTTTAAAAAACTTTTTTTGTTTTGTGGTTATTTAGAGAGGGGACTGGTTAAACTGGAAATTAGGCATTTTAAAGTGAGAATCCATTGAAACAGTAAAAGTAGGAGTACGTCCTATTGTAAATGAGACAAAGCAGTAGCTGACTCCGGAGAGTGCGCGCATTCTGGAGGTCCTCACGTTC
Source organism: Myotis nattereri (assembly GCF_964212035.1). NCBI lineage: Eukaryota > Metazoa > Chordata > Mammalia > Chiroptera > Vespertilionidae > Myotis > Myotis nattereri. The sequence goes on along the minus strand of NC_138081.1, from coordinate 98,788,864 downwards.
TCCTAAGGATGGCAGCTTCCTCCGGTCCGTCCTGTGTGAAGGTGCCAGCACCAGACCCACGTGGAGGGCAGTGCATTCTGTCCCCATTCGCTGAGCTGGAACCGGCTCATTAGTACATTCATAAAACGGCAGCGATGCCTGCCACACCCGGGTACGCCAGCCTCCCTCAGCGGCTGCACCTGTCCACTCCCTGGGTGGCACATTCTGCCCCCACCTGCCCCTCCTCCTGCACTAGCCCCTGGAGCAAGGCTGCAGGGCTCCCAGTCAGAGCCTGTGTGTGTCCCCGTCCTTCCAGCTCTAGCCCCTTCTGCAGGGGGTACCTCCAGTGTGGCCTCTCAGGCGGCCCCCGGAGCGTGTGCTCACCGAGGCTTCCGTCGCTCCCGGTCCCCGGTCCCAGTCCCTGGTCCTCTGCGGCCTCCATCGCCAGCTGATGCGCAGTGCACGCACTCGCTCTCTTTCTCGCCTTTTCTTTTTTTCCAAATAAGTTTTTACTGATTTCAGAGAGGAAGTGAGAAGAAGAGAGAGAGAAACATCAGTGATGAGAGAGAATCATGGATTGGCTGCCTCCTGCATGCCCCACACTGGGGATGGAGCCTGCAACCCAGGCCTGTGCCCTGACCGGGAATTGAACCATGACCTCCTGGTTCATAGGTCAACATTCAACCACTGAGCCACGCCGGCCCGGCCGGGCTTTCTCTCCTTTCCTGTCCCCACAGCCAGCCATTCTGTGTCCCTGTGCCCTTTCTTCAGCACCGAGGACAGTGCCTGGCACCTGGTGGACACCTGGTAAATACTCGCCAGGTGAATGGGTAGCACAAGAAGTAGAATAGTTAGTAATGTGAGAACTCTTCAACAAAGTTTTACAAATACTTCCTCATTTTAGAGTTGCTGTTAGAGGCTATTCAAGTTATTTTATGTTAGAGTCCTTGGACTCTAGCTCTTTTAATCCATTTATTTTATTTTTTATTCAAAATGAAGGGGAACAAGGAAGCACTTGATTCCATTGTAAAGGAAGGAGGAATATAAAAGGGAAGTCCTGTCCATATTTGATGCTTTGTGCTTGGCAAAGTATTCACATGTGCAGTGACCTCAGACAGTGTCCTCCACGCTGTGGGCTGGCCCACCTGGCTAATGGCGGCTCTTTCCCCTTCCTCAGGTGGCGACAGCGAACCTCGCCTGGGCGTCGGTCGCCATCCACCAGGTGCAGGTGGGTCCCTGTCCCACGCTTCCTGCGGGGGCGCTGGCCTCAGCCGCGGGCTTTCTGTTGGCACCTTAGCGATGATGTTATTTCTAAAACCTTCATCTATGCACTTCCATTTCCTTACTCGTTGGCTTACCTACGTGGCAGTTATTTTTATCTACTTATATACAGTTGCCCGTCATTTATGCAATCTAGGGTATGTGTCCTATTAGAACCTTTGTTTCCCTCGAAAGCCCAGGCTCAGTCTCCTACTGGTCGGAACATGGATGTTTCTCTAACTCTGTTTCCTAAGTTAAGGCATCCTCTCCACCAAATGGTGTGTGAAACATAAACATTGAATTTCAGACCCGGGTTCTCCAGAAAAGATGCCCTCGTCTACACACTGCAGCTTTCGTGGGAACTAGACTTGCGAAGCTCAGGGACACGCGGGCTACAGTTCTGCGCTGTATCTTCCGCCGCTCCTCCTTGTGTTTTGTTTTCTGAGTCCCCTTCAGCCAGCTCGGCTCAAGGTGGGACCAGGGGATAGAGAGAACAGTCCTAAGTGTGGGAAAGTGGGCTGAGGGGCAGGACTTCGGACCTGACACGAGAGAGTGGGTGGAAGATGTGTCCACGCCAGTTTCTCAAGCGCAAGGGGTTTTGAAGAGCCAGCGGCTCTGGGGGCCGAGCGCCTGGACCGGATGCTGGCTCCGCCCCGCAGTGCTCGGGGGTCTGAGCAAGGCTCTGGGCTCCTCCTGCCTCAGTTACTCAGTCAGCCCCTAACCTGCAGTGTTCGTGGGGATCAGATGAGGTCATAGGTGTGAAGTGCTTATAGCACATTTAAGCCTTCAAGAAAAATGAGTTGTGATTGATAGTATTGCTACATGATAAGCCAGCGACTGTGTTACACCTTTTACATTCAACGAGGTCAGTAGTATTCTGGAATGTTTACTTGTCAACAAGCAAACACCTTTTGTCCTGATGGCCTTTGTTTCATATGGCAGCTCTGCAGAGGCCTCGCCAAGCAGACGGAGCTGAATGACTTCCTCCTCGACGTTTCAAAGTGAGTGTGCGCTTTAGGGGGTGGGTGCTGCTGCTGCTGGTGACTGCACTGGGCAGGTGGGCGGGCCAGAAGGACTGGGGCACTCTCTCACCCTCGCTCACTGGTTCTCACCCTTTTCACTCCTTCACGCTGCCGGGGAAGGCTGGAGACAGTTATGTGATGGTTCTCGTTTGCCGTTTGCTGTGTATTTCTTTTAATGTATCTTTATTGTTGGAAGTATTATAGATGTCCCCTTCTCCCCCCATCAACCCCCCCACCCCACTCCTGCCCCAACCCTTGTGTCCATGGGTTATGCATATGGTACAGACACAGGGTAGGAGAGGAAATGTTCTAGGTAGTTCCTTCCAAAAAGACCTCTGGCGTTTTCTATAAATACCAGTCAGTGAAATGCTATTGTTACTATTTTAATTTCCCCGTGGACAGTGGCTGAGACAGGATTTTAGAGAAAAGGCCCATCGCCCGAGGCTGGACCTGAGGAACTGCCGGGCGGGGTGGCGGCAGGTCCAGGCGCTTGATGGAGCCCCAGGTGCACAGGTCTTGCTTGTGCTTGCCCTTGAGACCTGAGGCTGCGCAGGTGCGGTCGGGGTCAGGGCCTCGGGGCTCACACGGGGAGAGCGGGCCTGCCTTCCAGGCTGCCAGCAGCCCTCGGGCCTGCCTGCTCTGCCCTCACGCTCTCCTGGCGTCCGTGACTAGTTAGTTAGTCTGAGGTCGCCGCGTCGTGTTACACTTAGTTTCTTCAACATAAAGTTAGAGAAACATGGGATTGAAGGAGATCCTCTTGGATCCCCTGATCCTTGAGATAAAGTGAAACAATAGCTGTGGGGCATGTGATATTATTCAAAACACATCGAAAGGGAAGCCGTTCGGCATCTCTTGTCCATGTGCTTGAATCTCTTGTAAATTTCCCAAAGCCCCGTTCATTCCCTCCTGTGGCACAGCACTTTGCTTCCCCCCTTCCTGGCCGAGCGATCCTCAGGGTGCGGGGCCCTGAGCCCCAGTCTTAGTGTGTTCCAGCTAACGACGCCTTTAAATGAAAGGCGTGGCTTATTTATACGCTGTCCTAACGATGAGCCCATCGCTGGATGTACACAAACGTGTGCTGACAGATGCCTCGCCAACACAGCCCACGCGAGAAGCCTTCTTTGCAAGGACTGTGTTACATCCCTGCACGCCATGCGCACTGGTGGGTCCTCCATTCACGAGGCTGCGTTTTGGTGTGTGTGCCAGCCACCTCCACAACCCTGCCTCGCCGCTCACCCTGCTGAGCGCACACTCACGGTGTGTCCTCGGGGGCCCCACCGGCGTGTTTGTGCCGTTTCTGCGCGATGAGTGGCGTTGATGCCTCGGTGTGGCTCAGCTACATTCGAACGTGCCGGGTTTCCGTGGTAAATTTACATCTTAAGCATATTCATGAGGTGCAGCAAGTTTATTTCCGTGGTAAATTTACATCTTAAGCGTATTCATGAGGTGCAGCAAGTTTAAATGTTTTTCATTTCAGATAAAAATTAATGACAGTGTTACATGTAGTGAACCTAGTTTTATTCCTTCCTAGTTTTAAACGCTACAGACTTCCTGCATCTGTACTTACCAATAAAAGAATTACTTCACGCTCCCTCTGAAATGAGAGTCCTCGGGCTAACGTCAGTAACGACGTTCCATGTGTCTTGAAAATGCTCTTGTGCCTTGTTCCACAGAACGGCAAGAATCAGACACAGATGGTCACGTTTCATTTCAGTGAGGAACAGCGGGGATGTGGCCCAGGGCCCACGCTCTGCGCTCACTAAGGTCACTCACCATTTCCCGTCCTCTTTTGCAGAACGTATTTTGATAACATCGTCGCCATAGACTCTCTGCTGGAGCACATAATGGTAGGTTGCCGCTTGTTTACCAAGGCTCTTCCTTACCTTAGACTCACGCCTAGTGGATGGGGCAATGTTTAAGGTGCCAGACGTGAACGTTTAAAGGGGTGAGAAGGGTCTGGAGGTGCCACCTGGGGTTTTTTGGTCACTTCTATGAATTTTGGAAAAACACCTCAGCGTTTTTCATTGCTTAGTGGTGAGCATGGGAAACATTTATACTTTGAAAACATTGGGCTTCAAATGCCTTTGCATATGTTCTGGGTTGGGAATTCCCGGCCGAGTCTCCCTGACAGGGAGGTCCGTGCTGCTTCCCCTCCGCCGTCAGCTCGTTTCTAGGCTCTTGGTCCTGCCCCATCGACCTGTCTTTCTTCCTCACGGACGTGTCACACTGGCTGGGTTACGGTTGTTTCGTAGAAAGTTTTGAAAATGGGAAGTGAGAGTCCTCCAAATTTGTTCTTCTTCAGTAATTTTTGGTTCCTTGCAATTTCATATAACTTTTAGAAATCTACTTGTCAATTTATACAAAGAATTCCGATGGGATTCTGATAGGGATTGTGTTGAATTCATAGATCAATTTGGCATCTTAACAGCATTAAGTATTCCAGCATGAACATGGGGTCTTTTTCTATTTATTTACATTATCTTAACTTTCCGAATAATGTTTGTAATTTTCAAAGCATAACTATTGTTTTATTTTGGTAAAGTTATTTCTAAATATTTTTAATGCTATTGTAATGGAATTGTTTTCTTAAATTTATGTTCAGATTTTTATTGAAAATGTATAGAAGTAAAATTGGTTTTTGTGTATTGATCTTGTATCCTTCAAATGTGATGAAGTCATTATTCCCAGTAGTTTCTTCAGTGGGCTCTTCAGGGTTTTCTGTAGCGGGATCATGTCGTCCAGAATCGGTGGTGGTTTTACCTTCCCCTGTCCAAGCTTTATTTGTTCCCCGTGTAACTGTCCTGTAGAACCGCCAGTACAGTGTTGACTAGAGGTTGAGAGTGGGAACATCCTTGTCTTATTGCGGATTGTAGAGGAGAAGTATCTAGTCTCCCACTATTAAGAATGATACTGGTTTTTTTGTAGATGGCCTTCATCAGATGGAGCAAGTTCCTTCTGTCCCTAGTTTTTTTTAAGTCATAATTGGGTTTCAGCCTCCACTTTCTCTGCATTCATTGAGACAATGATGTGTTTCTTACCTTATTGTATTGCGATAGCTGAACTGAGGATGTATTTCTGACGCGAAGTGGATGCCTTTCTTGTCGGCTGAGCCGTGCCTTATGGTCTGTCCTTAGATCTATGCCAAGAACCTGGTGAACGCCGACCGCTGCGCCCTCTTCCAGGTGGACCACAAGAACCAGGAGCTGTACTCCGACCTCTTCGACATCGGGGAGGTGAAGGAGGGCAGGCCCGTCTTCAAGAAGACCAAGGAGATCAGGTACACAGGCGCAGGTCCTGCCGCCGCCGCTCCGTGCCTCCCGCAGGGGCGCTGACCGCCTGTCACACTGTGGTATCATTCCCACCAGGACCCGCCTCCTGAAGGCAGTGCTTCTGGGAATGGCATTGCAGTGCCGGCCAAGCCGCACCGAGAAGCGTTAGCGTCCCCCCCGGAAACGCCGTCTTCGGAGGCGGTCCTTTTGGAAATCATGTTGGAAAAACTGACTAGTGCTCCCAGGTAGGTAAAGGCGCTCCCGCCTGGATGGAGGCGGCAGGTTTCCCGTGTCTCGGGGCAGGCGAGCTGAAACGGGGCGCCCACCGTCCCCACCCGTGGCCATCGGTCTCCAAGTCCAGCCGCAGTGGGCGCTGACCTGCAGCGTTGACTTCAGCTCGCTGTGCTGTAACTGAGCAGGCGGCGTAGTCAGTCACGTGACACTCCTGTTGCCTCTTGAAACCAAAGCCGCCTTTGTGCTGGAAGCGGCAGCTTTTGTCACGTACCTGAGCGGAGCTCCGTCCTGTCACAGTCCGAGCCTGCAGGGAGCACTGTCAGGACTGTGTGGGAATCAAACTGAACAGTCAAACTTGGATTCTCTTTTCTTTATGTGCTTTGTCTAACGGCTTTCCACATACCCCTCTAAACGCTTTGGTGGTCACAGCATCCAGGAAAGCAGTGTTGTTGTTCACTAGGAATCGCTGTTCCTTTGGCCATAGTCTGTCCCATGGGGGTGCTAACCAGGTGTGAAGGGGACCGTGTGATCCTGCAGGCACTCACCCACTTCCCCCCAGTGGGCAGTCCTGCTCCAGGCCCTAGGGCAGTGATGGCGAACCTTTTGAGCTTGGCGTGTCAGCGTTTTGAAAAACCCTAACTTAACTCTGGTGCCGTGTCACATACAGAAATTTTTGGATATTTGCAACCATAGTAAAACAAAGACTTGTATTTTTGATATTTATTTTATATATTTAAATGCCATTTAACAGAGAAAAATCAACCAAGAAAATGAGTTCGTGTGTCACCTCTGACACAGATGTTATAGGTTCGCCATCACTGCCCTAGGGGATAGTCCTATATTCCACTTGTGTGGCTGGCTGGCAGGCACTATTGAGGTTTTTAATTGTGATATTGAGGCTGGTTGTTTTTGGGTCAGTCAGCCTGGATCTAGTCGTAGGTGAGTCCTTTCTCCTGCGGAAGGTCCTTGCCCTCCCGGAAGTGCTGGTGTCTCACATGCTGAGGCCGGGCCCTTGTGGAGCCGCGTTCACTGGGCTGGGAGCAGTGAGGGGCCAGTTGACAGGGATGTGTTTGCAGGGCAGCCGCCTGAAGTGGGAATAAAGGGACAGTCGGGCCACCCTGACCAAGCCATCCCTCGCAGATCCCACAGTGCATTCTGACTCCTGCTCAGGGCGTCAGCGTTGCCATGGCCATGCGGGTCACAGCCCAGGAAAACTATGACCTTGAAGCAGCCTTGTTTCAGGCAGCGTTGGGCTCACCTTTCAGTGTCATCAGTGTCATATCCACTTTCTTTTGAATATTTTTAGTGACAGTCATCAGGGTGGAGCTTTATTTCAATAACTAGAGGCCCAGTGCACGAAATTCGTGCACTCTGGGGGTTCTCTCAGCCTGGCCTGCACCCTCTCCTAGTCCAGAAGCCCTCGGGGGATGCCTGACTGCTGTGGAGGTGGGAGAGGCTCCTGCCCCCGCTGCTGCGCTCACCAGCTGTGAGCCCAGCTTCTGGCTGAGCAGCATTCCCCCTGTGGGAGTGCACTGACCATCAGAGGCCAGCTTCTGCATTGAGCATCTGCCCCCTGGTGGCCAGTGCACGTCATAGCAACTGGTAGTTCTGCCATTAGGTTAATTTTCATGTTAGCCTTTTATTATATAGGACTAGGGGTCCAGTGGACAAATTCATGCACCTTGAAAGGAGCTGTGGGCTGCGAGGCTGTGTGGGCACAGGGGCGGGTCTTGGCCCATCCTCTGCGCCCCCACTTAGCCCCTCCTGCCACGGCCCCCAGTCCCTTGTCTGCCAGCAGCCCCGCTCCCACCGCCGCCATTCCCAAGTGCTGACTGCACCAGCCCCGCTTGCACCTGCTGACAGCGCAGAGGGATTGGGGCTGGCGCCAGCAGTGGGTGCAAGCAGGGCCAGTGCTTTCAGCGGGTGTGAGTGGCAGCTGCTGCCCTTATCACCCCTCTGGAGCAAGGGGAGGTGGAGAAGCCTTCAGGGGTGATTGGGACCAGCAGTCGCCGCTTAAACCTGCTGACGGCGCCAAGCGATTGGGACTGGCGCCAGGTGCCGGCAGTGGTGCGAGCAGTGGCTCCAGCGCAGGCTGCAGGTGCAAGCAGGGCCATCGCCAGCAGTGGGTGCGAGCAGTGGGTGCAAGCAGTGACTCTGGTGCCAGCAGCCGGTGCAAGTGCCGGGCAGGACCCCAGTGTGTGGGAACAAAAATTTTTAGTAACCACCAGAGGCTCATCCCGATGACAGCAATCGGCACCCTGCCTTGGTCTGGGGCCCCTGCTCACCTGCTCCACCATCCCTCCATGGCTGACACCTGCCTTGTTCCACATGACCCCCTCGTGGTCAGCACATGTGATGCAACTGGTTGTTCAGTTCGGTTGTTCTGCCTTTCAGTCTATTTGCATATTAACCTTTTATTATATAGGATGATTATCTTTTATAATGTGGAAACTAGTATGAAAGTTCTGTCTAGCCATAGCAGTGCGACAAGATTGTGGATTGCAGACATCTTTGTTAACAACATTTCAAAATAACTGCATGACTGATGATAATATTGTATCAGAAAACTGTATATGAGAGAATCCTCCTATATAATGAAAGGGTAATATGCAAATTGACCCTAACAGCAGAGCCACTGGGAATCACTGGTCACTATGACACACACTGACCACCAGGGGGCAGACGCTCAATGCAGGAGCTGCCCTCTGGTGGTCAGTGTGCTCCCACAGGGGGAGCTCTGCTCAGCCACAAGCCAGGCTGATGGCTGCCGGTACAGCGGTGGTGGTGGGAGACTCTCCTGCCTCCTCAGCAGCGCTAAGGATGTCCGACTGCAGCTTAGGCCTGCTCCCCACTGGCAAGTGGACATCCCCCGAGGGCTGCCTGGCTGCCAGAGGGATGTCTGACTGCCAGCTTAGGCCCAAACCCCCGGGGAGCGGGCCTAAGGCAGCAGGTGGTCATTCCCTGAGGGGTCCCAGACTGTGAGAGGGCACGGGCTGGGCTGAAGGACCCCCCCCCCCAAGAGTGCACAGATTTTTGTGCACCGGACCCCGAATGTGTTTATAATAGAAAATGTTGATATTAAATATCAAAACATAATTATAGACAATGCTTGCATTTTGACTATTTTTAAACTCAACAAATTAGAGAAATAAAAACAGTAGGAGTTTTAAAGTGTATTATTTTTATAGAGTGCTGTATTGCAAATGCCTTAGCATTCCAGTCCTATGTCCTCTCTCAGAAATCAGCCATGACTTGTAATTCTGGTTATATATGTGGTAGGATGTGCACTGCTATAGAGCTGTGTTCTTGCTTTCCTTGTACCATTGATATGTTGCAAATTTTAGCAAATTACTGAACCCAAATGGGCCTCAGTTCCCACCACAGTGAGAATTAACACAGAAGATGTAGGTTGAAGTGTATTGTAAATTATAGTGTACGTTGTCAATACGAAGGCTTGCTATTGGTCATTGCAGGAGAATGCTAATTAATTTTTCAATTTCAATTTGTGGTTCAGTATAAGTTCATATATTTTGAATTATATCTTAAATTAAGGTCTCAAGTGATTACTGTGCAATGTTTTTCTGCTTTACCTTTGCACATTTTATAATAATAATATGATTTAAAATGTGTGAATGTAAAGTGAACCCAAGCATTTAAAGTGCTGTTCTGTTCAGTGTTTGGTGGCAGTTAACGGGTTCAGAGTGGGGACAGCCTCTGTTTAACGAGCGTGCTCCTCTCTCCTGTGTTTGCAGGTTTTCCATTGAGAAAGGGATTGCTGGCCAGGTAGCGCGGACGGGGGAGGTGCTGAACATCCCGGATGCCTACGCAGACCCGCGCTTCAACAGGTGCAGCAAGCAGCTCTTGTCCCCCTTGGCTTTTGCCCTCCTGCTGAGACCCCTGGGCTGAGGCCCCTGGGCTGAGACTGCTGTGCAGCCCAAGCTCACACCCCATCACAGTCTGTCCTTTCCTCTCAGCTCTGGAACTCTTTGCAGCGACCCTGTTATCAGGAGTCAGTGCTTTCAGATACTTCACAATGATGGGCACCAGACCATTAGCGATACCCAGCTAACGGGGTTTAAAATACTATAAAAGCAACAAAAAGCAAAAGTGTGCAGTTAGAAAGCTGCTTGTTTCTGTGGCGCCATCACTTTGTCCCAAGCGCACTCCGATAGCACCTGGTCGTAAGGGCCCACTTTAGGGTGACTGTCCTGTCACTTACAGCTCTAGGGTGACCTGGTAAGTGACTTCATCTCTGAGCTTTAGTTTCCTCCTCTTTAAAATGGTACGATGATGCCTATCTTGTGGTTCTGTTTTTATTTCAAGTTTAGAGGAAATGTTTATACATGTCTGTCCGCTTTGCCTGACTCGCGGAGTGGGCACGGGCACGGCTGCTGCTTCTGTCAGAAGCTGTGAGGGTCGGAGCAGGAGGGCGGAGAGGGTTTGGTTTTGTTCTGTTTTGTGTTTCTTCGGAGAACTAGAAACTGAATCATGTAATAATAAATTTAATAAACCTCTAGAAATTGAGTCTTAAGATTGATGCTATGATTATTAGGGAGTAATAGTTCAGATATTTTGACCAGAGTGTTCAGTTAAATCAAGCATTCAGTTTATTTTAAGAGACACTGAAACGAAATAAACAATAGGAAGTTCTATCAGGTATTTTTTGATTAATGTCAAACATACACAGCTCGTACATAAACACAGATTGTATCTATTCTAGTGATGTGTTTTATCAATAAGGAGTATGCTGAATGTATGCTTTTTCAGAAAAGCGCAAACTCTATTTGAGAAATAGGCACAGATTTCAGCAGACACCTCACAACACAAGCTCTGTGAACGGCCAGTGAACGCAGCCTGTTTGAGGTGAGGGAACATGAACTTAATTGAGGGTGAGATCCCACTACACACCGACGTGAATGGCTAAGATTTTTAAGGTCAACATTAGCGAGGGCTGGCAGGGGTGAGGGACGGGCCGCTCCCGCATTGCGGATGGGACGTGTGATGGGACAGCGCTCGGAAAGCAGTCTGTGGTTCTTGTAAAGACAAGCAGGTGCTGACTGTCCTCGGTCAGCTCTGCTCCGGTGTCGCCAAGAAAAACCATAACCCCTGTCCACGAAGAGGCGGAAGCCAATCTTCATCGCGGCCTTGTTCACACTCGCCACACACCGGCCGTCAGCCGTTAGTCATGCCCGTGAGCTGGTGAATGGGTCCATAAACGGTGACACATCCGGACCATAGAATCCTACTCAGTGATCAGAGGGCGGGACCCTGCTCCACGCAGCCCCGTGGCCGTGTCTCAGAAACACTGGCCTCAGTGGGAGGAGCCAGGCACACAGATCCCACCCCACTAGTTGCCTAGTTTCACGGCTGCCTCTGTGGAACGGAGTCTGACTTTCAAAGAGTATTTCCTCGACTTCCAAGTCGGCAGGCTTATCCTGAGAGTCAGAGCAGTGCTTTGGGCTTCGCCAGCCACGGCGTCTCTGCTGGGAGCCGGGCAGTGCCTTAGGGAGTGGTGTGGTCTAGTCCACGAGAGTTCCGTGTGCAGACGGGAGGGCTGGTGCGGGCCCGCTCTGCACACCCATGTATGTTTGCAAAGCAAGTTCACCTCATAATGCAGCCAAGGCCAAAGGCACATGCTCTCACCACATTGATTCTAGTTTTCTCTGGATCAACAGTTTGTGTTGTCCCAGTAATGCTGGGTCCTGAAAACGGAGCAATAAGCCGAAGGCCTCTGGTCCTGTTCTGAAAAGCTCTTGAGAACAAAAGAACAAACCGGTTAGAATGTTCTTTGAAAAGGTTTAAGTAGAGCACTTTCAAATGCCATATGGTCCTTGAATTTGGAAGCTAACGGCTCCATTAGAGGTATTTGTAATAGAAGCATGTAATTTGCAAAGCGGAGTTGAGGTTTATGGTAGAATAAGTTGTTTACCTTCTGTTTTGTGTGTGTGTGTGCGCGCGCGTGCACGCGTGTGTGCGTGTGTGTGTGTGTGTGTGGTTGTCCCCCTCCCCCCCCAGGGAGGTGGACCTGTACACGGGCTACACCACACGCAACATCCTGTGCATGCCCATCGTGAGCCGTGGCAGCGTGATCGGCGTGGTGCAGATGGTGAACAAGATCAGCGGCAGCGCCTTCTCCAAAACGGACGAGAACAACTTCAAGATGTTTGCCGTCTTCTGTGCGTTAGCCTTGCACTGTGCCAACGTGAGTGATGCTTTTAAATACCTTTCTCACTACTCAGTAGTAACTTTAAACAATGGCAGTAAAGTGGTGTAAGGGGTGTGTTTTTTTCCATTTAAGTTTTCTTCATTAAATCAAAAACACTAATTCCTGGTGGCTCGAATTTAGAAAAAGCCATGCCTTGGAGGAAAACATCTAATATTTTGCATTTATTTCAAGGTGTGAATCTGTTTTTTAAAAAAACGAAGTTGCCCTAGCCAGTTTGGCTCAGTGGGTAGAGCGACGGCCTGAGGACTGAGGCTCCTGGGTTTGCTTCCGGTCAAGGGCACGTGCCCGGGTTGCAGGCTCAGCCCCAGTGGGGGGCGCGCAGGAGCAGCCGATGGATGATTCGCAGTGATTGTCTCTCGTCTCTGATGTTTCTGTCTCTCCCTCTCCCTTCCTCTCTGAAATCAATACAAATATATTGGGGGGAAGAGAAGTTCAGCGAGGTGAAATGTTCAAGCCTAAGGTCTGTGTCTCAGTGTCCACTGGGACGAATGAGGAGGCGCTCTCGGAGCCCACTGCCTGTCACCACAGGCCTCTGCGGGCTCATGCGGAGCGGGGCCCTGAGGACATGCGGACGTGCGGACGGTGGTGCCCGGGAGCAGAGCTCACCTGTCCTGCCTGCTTGCCCACCCTGTGAAGTCTCCCTTTAAAGTTGAATTTACCATCTTTTCCATTTTCAATGAGTTGAACATTTAGTCTGTTATAAACTCTAAGATTCCTTTCGTGACAGGACTGGGATTTCGAAGTTAGGGAACATTTTATTAACTTTTTGATAAAGTGCAATCAGTAGAAATGGGAGTTACCACTTTAATAATTTAGAGAAATTGCCTTTTTGGAAAGCGAACCACGTCCCACAGGATTAATTTTGTAACTAATGGAAACGGCTTAACCAGAACTAGGACCAAAAATGGGGGGAAAACAGTACTTCAGGGACTGGAGGGAACTGCAGCTCAGAGCGCCTTCCTGAGGGCACCCAGCTTCCTTTGTGGCGCCAGGGCGCCCTCTCCTGGGGGACATTGAGTGTTGCATGGCTCATCAGAAAGAAACAGGATATCAGCTATCTTTTCGCTTTAGATTCTATCTATCACCCATAAATAAAAACAGTGACACCTTACATTTCTTTATCTTCAGAGTTGCAGAGAGTGTAATTTCCAGTATATTCTGAGTATTGATTTTTACCTTTTTAAATGAATCCAGTGGAATCTAAGTGCTGTAGCAACTTGATACCTATACAGCCCATTTAAAAAAACAATGGCAAACTCCAGTGATTGGAAAGTCAGCATCATTCTCTTCTCTCTGCACATATTTCTATGACCCACCAAAGTTTGTTCTAATACAACATCTTCATGCCCCTCCCCGTGTCTTCACCTGGTCCTTCTGCGGTTCCTGTCTGTTTGCAATCTCCTCTCCTTATAAGGACTCTAGTTGTATTGGGTTAGGGCTGCCCTGTTGAGCTCATTTTGCCTTAATTACTTCTTTAAAGACCCAGTCTGTAAACGCGATCACATTCGAAGGGCTAGGGTTTCAATGTCTGAATTGTGGGAACACATTCCGCCCCTAACAGGTGCTGAGTGTGGAGCTGACTCGGGCCTGTCCTGTCTCCGTTCATCGACCCGTCCCCGCCTTCGTCCTGCAGGCCGGGGCTGTGAAGCATGTAGTCCACTTTGAGGAGCGTGATGGATTATCACAGAGTGATGTGCTCCCGCACCTGCAGGCAGGCACCTCCCATTCCCGTGATGGTGGCCGCTCGATGGAGGTTTCTCCACTGGGACTTGCCCCCTTGTCTCATTGTTTCAGCAGAGAGTTTACCCAGAAGCCTCTGCGTGCATTTCTCTTTCTGTTTCTCTGATTGCACGTTGGCAGCTCTAGTCCAGCCGTCTCCCTGTCGTCCCGGAGCCTTGCTCTCCGACGGCCCCGAGATGCAGCATCGCTCGTGTGCCTACTTCTGGTTCCCTTTTGTGTTTAAGGGACCGGGAGCATTGCTCTCACTCATTAGAAGATGGAAGCAGGGAGTGTGTCTTCGAAGTCGTTTCTCTGAAATTGACTCCAAAGGAGCTGAGGAAAGTGGACACGGAAGCTTTAGTTCACTCACGGCCACACAGCAAGCGGCATTAACACTGAACAAGAAAATAATTGCTTTCCCAGCAAACTCCCGACCTGAAGAGAGCACTTTGAAGACAGACGTTTACCGTTGTTTCCTTGGCCTGAACCTGTCTGATGATACAGGGCGGGCAGAAGCCAGGGTGCAGTTGTCGGTGTGGATGATAGTGCAGTGATGAGTCAGAACACAAGAACAGACTCTTCCACTGCCCACAGCTGTAACCCTTCGCTTCTGTAAAGATTCAGGCTCCTTCCCGAGCCCTGGTTGGGGCGTGTGCAGGAGGCAACCAATCGATGTATTTCTCTCACACCAATATTTCTCTCTGTCTTTCCTTTTCTCTTTCACTCTCTCTAAAAAGTTAATGGAAAAATATCCTTGGGTGAGGATTCACAGCAGAGCAACAAAAGGACAGCTGTCCCAGGGTTACTCAGTCTTTCCAAACACACGTGGTCGTCTGCATTGTGCCGCCAGGTCGCATGGGTGGGGCTCTCCAGTGTTGGCGGCGGTGGAGTAGAAACAGGTTCAGGGGTGGTGGTGCCAGGCGCTGTGCCGATGCCTCCACACCAGACCCTGAGCTGCGATGACGCCACATTCCCTTCCTGTCTGCCTGCAGATGTACCACCGGATCCGCCACTCGGAGTGCATCTACCGCGTGACCATGGAGAAGCTGTCCTACCACAGCATCTGCACGGCCGAGGAGTGGCAGGGCCTCATGCGCTTCACGCTGCCCGGGCGCCTCTGCAAGGAGGTGGAGCTGTGAGTTCCCGCCCGGCACACGGGCTTGGCTTGGTCCACCTGGAAGGGAAACGGGTCAGAGAATTTGGGTCACAGACGGCTCAGTGCAGGTGCAGCTGCCCTTTCTCCCTTCCGAGGGGATTCCAGGTCTCGGGGTACAACTTGTCGGGTCTCATATTTAAAAACAAAACTGAACGCAATTTTGAAATGAGTTAACCTAAAAATTAGCTGTTCTCTGTAGGCTTTTGTACAGTTTACACTATATAATATTTAATATTTAAATGGTATGTAATATCAGATTCTAAGTTTTCTGTATAATTTTAAATTTACAAATTTGAGAAGCTAGTAATTCAACTTTCACAATTTGTTTTCCAGTCCTATGCTCTATATGCCAATGTATGCAATTGCTGGTGGTAGAACCTCTGGTAATTTGTACACCCATTGTAAGTACAAGCCAATACTATTTCACGGCATAGAAACTTCCCAGAGGTGACCCAGAGCTGATAGTTGCCTTATGATTGGGCAGATAGTGGTGTTAAGTTAATTAAACAAGGAGGCCCTGGGATGGGGCGGCCTCACTGCCCTGGTGGCCTAGGGACCAGGTGGAAACATAGGGACAGCCCTTCCCCAAAGAGCCAGTGTGAAACTTCACCTGCCGCCAATCAGTGAGCGCCTCCCTCTGCTGCAGCCAATCAGTGAGCGCCTCTCTCTGCTGCAGCCAATCAAAGTGAGCGCCTCCCTCTGCTGCAGCCAATCAGTGAGCGCCTCTCTCTACTGCCTCTTCTCTCTGGTCTCCCATCCCTGGATGCAGCCCTTCTCACCACCTTGGGGCTGGCACTGCTGGTTGAATTGATGTTGGCTCAGATCAGCTCATAAAATGTCAACTATGCCTTAGTTTATCTTTTAATGGTATAATAGTATGCATCTATCTATAATAATAAAAGCATAATATGCTAATTAGACCGGATAGCCGAATGACCTTCCGGATGAAATCTGGGCTGCGAGAGACAAGGCAGCCGCTGCAGCTCCCAGGTCTGAGCCCTTGCACAAATTTTATGCATCTGGCCTCTAGTCCTATCTAACACTAGAGAAACATGGTAATTAACTGTAACTTTGCTACCCTTCCCATTGGCTAATCAGGGCGATATGCAAATTAACTGCCAACCAAGATGGCGGCCGGCAGCCAGGCAGCTGAGCCGAACAGGAGGCTTGCTTGCTCCAGTGAAGGAGGAAGCCAAGGTTCCCCGCCTGCCGCTGCCGGCCTCTGAGCTGCAGTCTAAGAAACAATGTTTCAAATATAGAAGCTAAACAAACCCCATGCTTTCAGCCAGCCGGCTGAGCTGGAGCTGCAACAGAGTTTCAATTATAGAACCCAAACAAACCAGATATCTGCTTTCAGCAGCTGAGGTCTCAGAGCTGGAGCTGAGCCTCAGAGCTAAAGCCGGCTCTCAGTTCCAGTGACAGCCATAGAAGGTAAATAAATCCCAGAATAAAAAAAGAAAAAAAGGAGAGGTTGGGAGCTTCAGTCACCTGCCAGCCTGAAAACGGCCCTCAGCCCCTCACCCAGACTGGCCAGGCACCCCAGTGGGGACCCCCACCTTGAAGGGGGTGTGACCAGCTGAAAACAGCCATCATCCCCTCACCCAGGCTGGCCAGGCACCCAAGAGGGACCCCCACCCTGATCCGGGACACCCTTCAGGGCAAACCAGCCAGCCCCCACCCGTGCACCAGGCCTCTATCCTATATAGTAAAAGGGTAATATGCAAACTGACCCTAACAGCAGAAGGACTGGGAATGACTGGTCACTATGACACACACTGACCACCAGGGGGCAGACGCTCAATGCAGGAGCTGCCCTCTGGTGGTCAGTGTGCTCCCACAGGGGGAGCTCTGCTCAGCCACAAGCCAGGCTGATGGCTGCCAGTACAGCGGTGGTGGTGGGAGCCTCTCCTGCCTCCTCAGCAGTGTTAAGGATGTCTGACTGCAGTTTAGGCCTGCTCCCCGCTGGCAAGTGGACATCCCCTGAGGGCTTCTGGGCTGCCAGAGGGATGTCTGATTGCCAGCTTAGGCCCAGTCCCCCGGGGAGCGGGCCTAAGCCAGCAGGTGGTCACCCCCGAGGGGTCCCAGACTGCGAGAGGGCACAGGCCGTGCTGAGGGTCCCCCTCCTCCCCCCCGAGTGCACAAATATTTGTGCACTGGGCCTCTAGTCCTATCTAATAATAGAGAAACATGGTAATTAGCCGTAACTTCGCTACCCTTCCCATTGGCTAATCAGCGAGATATGCAAATTAACTTCCAGCCAAGATGGCGGCCGGCAGCCAGGCAGCTGAAGCGAACAGGAGGTTTGCATGCTCCAGTGAAGGAGGAAGCCAAGGTTCCCCGCCTGCCACTGCCAGCCTCTGAACTTGCACTCTAAGCAACTGTGTTGCAATTATAGAACCTAAACAAACCTCAGAAACCTGCTTTCAGCCATCAGAGCTGGAGCGAGCAGGACCGAAACAATGTTACAATTATAGAACCCAAACAAACCCAGATACCTGCTTTCAGCAGCCGAGGTCTCAGAGCTGGAGCCGAGCCTCAGAGCTAAAGCCGGCTCTCAGTTCCAGTGACAGCCATAGAAGGTAAATAAATCCCAGAATAAAAAAAAAAAAGAAAAAAAGGAGAGGTTGGGAGCTTCAGTCACCCGGCAGCCTGAAAACGGCCCTCAGCCCCTCACCCAGACTGGCCAGGCACCCCAGTGGGGACCCCCGCCCTGAAGGGGGTGTGACCAGCTGCAAACAGCCATCATCCCCTCATCTAGGCTGGCCAGGCACCCCACTGGAGTCCCTCACCCTAAAGGGGGTATGACCAGCTGCAAACAGCCATCATCCCCTCATCCAGGCTGGCCAGGCACCCCAGTGGGGCCCCCCACCCTGAAGCAACAAGATGGTGGCTAATTTGCATACTGAAGGCGGGCGGCAGCGGGCAAGGCTGTCTGCGGTCCGGGATCCGGATATGTGACCCTGCTGGGCAGGGGGCAGCACAGGGGGCTGTCCGCGGTCCCTGAACCCAGATCTGTGACCCTGCCGGGCAGGGGGCAGTGCTTGAGGCTGTCCGCGGTCTGGGACCCGGATCCATGTCTTGGCGGGCGGGGCGGCAGTGTTTGAAGCTGTCCGCGGTCCCGGGGACCTGGATCCGTGACCCTTCCGGGCGGGGCAGCACCTCGCACAGGGGCGGATCGGCTGGGGTTGGGCAGGGCAGGACGCCTGGCTTCCGCCCATCCCCAGTCACTCTGGGCAGGTGAGCAGAGCAGAGAGCCTCTGGACAGGGGAGGCAGGCTGGCGGAGGGCAGCCTGTACTCTCCACATGGTGGTGGTGACAGCTGTGAGTGCGCCAAGCGGAGCCTGCAGGCTGAGCTGAAGTAGCGCCTGCAGGCCATCAGTGCCCAGGAGTGGCTGCGCAAGATCCGCCTCCTGGCCCAGAAGGTGCAGGATCGCAGGGACAGCCACCGTGGCGGGCCAGACTGACATCCTCCTGGCCGCACCATGGGGGTTTGCGGATCTGCAAAGCCAGAGGCCGCTGGTGTGCACATCCCCCCCTGGCGTGCGAACATCCTCCAGCACACTGTCACCCTCCCACGCCTGCAATAGTTGCAAACCAAGGCGTGCACAAGTTCCCCCTGCCTCTCCACCGCACTTCCATCAACCCAGCATGCCTAACACCCCCACAGGATGTGCACACATCCCCTCTGATGCGCTCACGTCCTTTGGAGAGTGTCTGGGTGTTCTGGGTGCTGAGGGTGGGCGCCTGTGAGATGACAGTGAGAGGGCGGAGTGGTGATGCCCTGTTCCCACGGAGGCCAGTGCAGCTACGAGATCACCTCTGGGGGGTTAATGCAGGTGCTGAGGCAGGAGCAGGTGCAGATAGACACACCTGGTGGGCACGGGCGGCCCTTTGCTGAGGTGCCTTCGGTCAGCGTTAAAAATCAAGAACCCAGAGGCGGAGAGGAATTCTCTCCTCTCAGTGAAACAGTGGGATAGTCGGGGCGACTGTAGAGGAGGAATGTGCACTTTGGGTGCCAGCACCCATGAGCGAAGGCTGCCCTGACTGAGCCTCGCTTGCTTGGGGCCTAGTGCACTCCTGCCGGGCAGCGGGTGACAGGACGTGCTTTTCCGAATTAATGAGAGAAAACGTTGATTCTCCTGCTGCCCACGAAGGTGGAAAGTGAAGTGGGGAGACGTGGGGAGTGAGCGAGGTTCCCTGTCTGGGGGTTCCAAATCTGCTGTTGGTTTCTTTCACTGCTGACTAGAGATATACCGGGTGTCCCCCCAAAATGTATACACACTTTTAATACCTACTAATTCCAATGGTTTTAAACATAAGAAAGAAACAACAATGGAGCTGTTATCTGTTAAAAGTGTGGGCACAAACAGGTAGTTGGACATTCCCTGAGGGGTCTCAGATTGGAGAGGGTGAAGGCCAGACAGAGGGGCCCCTTCCCCCCCTCCACCCCAGTGCACGAATTTCATGCACTAGGCTACTAGTATATATAAAAGCCGAAGCGACCATCTGACTGGTAGCTATAACGTGCACTAAACCACCAGGGGGCAGACGCTCAACACAGGAGCTGCTGAGCTGCGGTGACTTGGCAGCTGCGGTCCTCGGGTGACGCACCCCAGAATCGGACTCCCTCCTTTCCGGTTCTGGGTGCATCACCCAAGAACTACCCTCTCGCAATCTGGGACCCCTCGGGGGATCTTGAAGAGCTGGTTTTGGCCCAATCCCCGCAGGCCAGTCCGAGGGACCCCACGGGTGCATGAATCCGTGCATCGGGCCTCTAGTTGTGCTATATTAAGAAATGTATACATTTGGTCTTTTAGTTGTTTCCTGGCAGGAGCTCCTAACACCCTGTGATACAGGTGAGGGGGTGTCTTTCCTAGTTTATAATAAAACTCAACTGTACAAGGGTTTATGCCAAGGAAGAACCTTTAGAGCAGTGGTTCTCAACCTTCCTAATGCCGGGACCCTTTAATACAGTTCCTCATGTTGTGGTGACCCCCAGCCATAACATTATTTTCGTTGCTACTTCATAACTGTAATGTTGCTACTGTTATGAGTCGTAATGCAAATATCTGATATACCGGATGTATTTTCATTGTTACAAATTGAACATAATTAAAGCACAGTGATTAATCACAAAAACAGTATGTAATTATATATGTGTTTTCCGATGGTCTTAGGCGACCCCTATGAAAAGGTTGTTTGACCCCAAAGGGGTCGCGACTCACAGGTTGAGAACCGCTGCCTTAGAGGGTGAGGTCTGGGTGTCAGGAGCAAGCCATGTGATTAGGACTTCTGGGGGTGCAGGAGGTGGGGATGAGGTCATCATCAAAGGCCAGTGACTTAGTCATGCCTGGGGGTGACGCCTCTCTCCAGGAAAACCCTGAATAAGGTTTGAGAGTCGTCCGCGTGCGCGCATCACATCCTGGAGTGGGGGAGCCTGAGAGCATGGAGCCTGTGCCCCTGCCCACAGCTTGCCTGTGCCTCCCTTCCCCTGGCTCTTCCTGATGTGCTTCCTTCCTCCTGAACCCCAAGTAGTAAGCAGAGTGCTCCCCGGAGCCTGGGAGCTGTTGTCGCACGTCATCAAACCTCGGCTTCGTAGCTGGTTGGCCAGAAGTCGGAGTGGCCCGGGCTTGCAGTTGTCAAGTGAAGTGAGGGGCAGTCTGTGGGCTGAGGACGGGGCCTGTGGCTCTGCTAATTCCAGGTGGTGTCAGGACTGACGTGCATTGTGGAGCGTCACTGGGTGTCCGCAGAGGATTGGAGAACTGCTCGGTGCAGAAAACTCACACCTTTGGTGTCAGGAATATTATGACTAGAGGACAATGTATCTTTTTAAAATACTATACCATATACCACTGTGTTTATTTAGGTTAAATGTCAGCAAATTAGCAAATGAAAAATAGGTAAAAACTTTGGATGTGTGTTTATATTTATGAAAATTGTTTTGTGGCTTTAAATAGGAGATAGGATAAACAAATTTTTATAAGGTTTTTTACTCCCTTATGTAATGTATGTGCATTTTTCATAATAGAACTTTTTTACTTTTTCATTGCTCTGATAGTAACCACAGCATCCCCTTGTTACAGATTGTTTGAGAGAAAGTTAAGCAATGACAGTGAAGCAAATATTGCACTAAGTTCCTGAGGGCATGAGTGGCGTTTCCTTCTGGAAACCTCTCCGTCCAGCAGAGACGTGACTGAGGCAGGAGAGCGGCTGAC
The DNA here is from genome assembly GCF_964212035.1 of Myotis nattereri. Lineage (NCBI taxonomy): Eukaryota > Metazoa > Chordata > Mammalia > Chiroptera > Vespertilionidae > Myotis > Myotis nattereri. The sequence continues at coordinate 98,767,784 of NC_138081.1, read as the reverse complement.
CCGTGTCCCTCAGTCCTCAGTGGACAGCAGTTCCCCTGCCTTCTTCTCGTTAGCGTGTGTCCTGATGTCGGAACAAACGAGCCTTCTCTGCGTTTCTTTTCAGGTTCCACTTTGACATCGGTCCTTTTGAAAACATGTGGCCTGGGATTTTTGTCTACATGATCCATCGTTCTTGTGGGACGTCCTGGTACGAATGGCCCAGAAGCATCCTTTTCAGACTGTTGAGTGACATGGCCCCTCCCTCCCTTACCTGGACGCCCTGTCAGTTTCAGGCGGGGGCGGGGCAGTATTAACACATGCTGTATGTAAATTGCCTTTTCTAAAGATTTAACATTAGAAAGGCTAGTAGACTTGGACAGAGCCGCAGCCCTCTCGTTTTCCCCGTAGCGGCTATGAGCTCTCTGTCCCTCGGCTCACAGCCATGGACAGAACCAGGTGGCCATTAAAATGTGGGGGAGCGAACTTAGGCTGTTTAACTGGAAGAGGTAGGAGTTCCCCGTCCACATAATCGCACACTGCTTTGAAGTGTGCTTGGGAATGCACGCATGCATTTGTATCAACCTTCAACTTCCCTGATGTACCAGTCAGAACAGGTAGAAAGGAACAAGGGTCCCCTTCACAGCCCAGGCCTGTGCCAGTCACTTCCTGGGGCTGCTGCTCGCGTCGCAGGCCCCTCGCCGCGTGGCCCAGAGGAGCACCTTCCTCTCTCGCCGCCCCCGCTGCGTGGCGGAGCTTAGCTTCTCTAGAGCCACTGAGGCCCGTGCTTTCTCAGTGCATGAGTGACTCTTTAGAAGGAGTGCACACAGGGCGACGAGCTCTAGTTAATTCTCACCTGCTAGTATATCAAAGAGGCTGACCATTTGGAACTCTTAAAATGGCATTCCTTACACTCTAAGGACATTTGAAATTTTTCAGTGGAGAAAATATAGGTTACATATTTTTAGAAGCTTTTTGAACCCTCATTTCTTTGGTATTTCAAAGAGCCCTGTTTTGTCTTGTTGTGTTTTTGATTTAAGCTGCCTTAAAATCCACTGAGAAAATTGAAGCCCTTCAATAAGTATGAATACATGGCTATATTATAACATAACATATGATAACCATATTGTATAATGAAAATGCCATTTCTACCATGTACTGTGTCAGGATAGAGTCATTGCTACTAATAGTTTGAGGACCATTTAATTTGGATTCGTTTTAAAAAGATAATCACTCATCACCAAAATTCCCATGGTATACACATTTGTAGTTCGCGAATCTGAATATGCTTTTGGGAAATGATTAGTTCCGAATGCTCTTCAGCAGATGGTCAGAGGTTGTCCGCTGAGCTCGGGTCGGGATGCCTGCCGGGTGAGGAGGGCGATGGGCGGGAGGAATGGGGAGCCGCAGCCGGTCAGGTCCTCCTCCCTGGTGGGCGGCTAGCACCTCAGAGGGAAGCTCTTACAGAGCCTTCCTCTCCACACTGGCCGGAGAGTCGAGGGGAAGCGTGAGGGTCCCAGGCGCCTGGACTCGTCCCCAGACCCTCACGGTCATGCGCATTCAGTACAGACGTGCGTGCGGCACAGACCAGAGACCTCTCCTGGGCGAATTGACTGCCGGCTCCTGTCGTCTCTTCCCACAGCTTTGATCTTGAGAAGCTGTGCCGCTTCATCATGTCCGTGAAGAAGAACTACCGGCGGGTGCCCTACCACAACTGGAAGCACGCGGTGACCGTGGCGCACTGCATGTACGCCATCCTGCAGAACAACCTGGGGCTCTTCTCCGACCTGGAGGTGCGCGCCGCGGGCTCCCTCCCCAGGACCTGTGTCCCTGTCACCCTTGGTGTCGGGCACGTGGGTGGCGTGGATGTGCGACAGGCTCCGGGACAGACCCTAGCTCCATGGCTCCCAGGAGCACGTTGTAGAGACAGCCACACCCAGGCTTGTGCCGTAGGGTTTTGAGTAAGAAGTGTAGATGCACAAACTCTAGCTTCAATGAACGATGCCCAAGGGAAGAGTAGAGTCTGCAGCCTTTCCTCCTTGTCAGTCTGCTGAGGGATGTAGCAGTGGCTTCCCCGTGGCCTCGTGCTCTGGGTACGTGGACACACCCACTGATGGGCCACCCGGAGCAGGAAACACGATTCCGACCTCAGTGCGCACACGATCCCCTCTTGCAGGAAGCAGGGCCCTGAGTGGTGTCACTGCTTCCCCTGCCTTCTCACACCTGGCGTGGATCCACAGGGGAGGCTTTCCAGCTCAGAGCTGGGAGGCTCTGGGACGGCTCGTCCATTCTTGCCCCGCTGTGCGCTGGGCCCACTGTGCGCTGGGCCCACTGTGCGCTGGGCCCACTGTGCGCTGGGCCCATTGTGCACTGGGCCCACTGTGGGCTGGGGGCTCGGAGCTTAGCCCCTGCCGCAAGCATTCCAGATCCGGAGCTGCCTGGTGCCGCGCGCACCCTCTCCGCCTGGCCTCTGTGCAGCCCTCACAGTGGTCCCCTCTCTCCTCTCCATCACCGGTGTCCTGCTCCAGGAGACCCCTAGCCATGGAGGGAAGGGAGCCCTCCTCTCTGTGATAACAAAGTTGTCTTGTCGCTGTTCCCTGGCTCATGCAGGGTACGAGGCCTATGAGGTCCTCAGCCTCCCCCCCTCCGTCTCTCTGTCCTCCTCTCCCCGTGGTCCCCGAGCCACAGCCTCCCTGACCCGCTGGCTTTCGGGGAGGGCCCACCTGCGCCCTCCTTGTCTTCAGGCCCCTGCTCACCTGTGTCCCTCCCTGGGCTGCTGGGCCTGCCTCCCGCCGTCCCTGCAGCCTGCTCGCCTCTTATGTGATTTGCCATGTTGCACATTCCTATGACCTAGCTGTCGCCCTCCTAGTTTACGATGACTGTGACGTGTTGTAATTTAACACGAGCAGGTTGCTCACGGAGGACGAGGCTGCCCTCTCCCTGGCATTTCTGCTGCTCTGTCGCCAGGAGCCTTGGCTTTCTTGAATCCCACCTGCCCTCTTCCCAGAGTGAGGAGGGAGCATTTGACTCAAGTTCATAAGCAGGAAAGCCCAGAGGTTTAGATGCAGTTAGACTTGGATCCAGCGTTTCCTGAGGAGCTGCTGGTGGGGATGGCAGAGGCGGTGTGGCAGCAGTGACGGCCGTGGGCCTCCATGGCCCGCTCTTGGTTTTCAACGCCTGTGCCCTGTGTTGTGTTTACAGCGCAAAGGACTGCTGATCGCGTGTCTGTGCCACGACCTGGACCACAGGGGCTTCAGCAACAGCTACCTGCAGAAGTTCGACCACCCGCTGGCCGCGCTCTACTCCACGTCCACCATGGAACAGCACCACTTCTCCCAGACCGTGTCCATCCTGCAGGTGGGCCGGCCGCTCGCTGGGCTGCGCCCAGGCAGGGCTGGGCAGTGGGGGCTTCATTCCGGAGCCTGGTACACAGTCAGTGCTAGTGACTGTGGGTTTAGGTCAGGAATCCCTTGTGATGATTTTGAATGTATTTTGAGTTGAATTTGATGTTTCAGTACATGGCACCCTACACTTTGTAGTTCAGACTGTTTAACGCTGGGCCTTGGGCACAGTAGGTCCTAAACTGCTGCCATCCTCACACAGGGAAGCCCTGTGGACTGAGTATCTGTGAAATGAGCACCCATGTCCCTCACTTGGAAATGGGAAGATATGGCTGAGGCAGGAAGGCGTGCTCCGGCGGGCGGGGGGTGGGGGAGGGCACTGCGTCCTTAGCACCCCCATGGCTAGGGCTGGAGGCCTCTCGGCACTGGGTGGATCTCAGCACAGGGCAGGTCTCAGCACCAGGTGGACTCCTTGGTGTCTCTGACCTTAGGATCTGGAGGACCTACAGAACCCACTCACCTGCTTCCGTGGAGATAAGAATGTATGGGCCGCTCACCCATTTGGGGCTTTAGAAACATTCTTGAGTTTACAGTTCTTTACCAATTGGGATATAAATGTATTGCTTCATGAGGTTTTAAGTTATTAACTAACTGGAGGCCCAGTGCACGAAATTCGTGCACAGGGTGGGGGTGGGGGTGTCCCTCAGCCCAGCCTGCACCCTCTCCAATTTGGGATCCCTCTCACAATCCAGGACTGCTGGCTCCTAACCACTCGCCTGCCTGCCTGCCAGCTTGATCACCCCCTAACCACTCCCCTGCCAGCCTGATCAATGCCTTACTGCTTCCCTGCCAGCCCGATTGCCCCTAACTGCCCTCCCCTGCCAGCCTGGTCACCCCTAACTGTCCTCCCCTGCCAGCCTGGTTACCCCTAACTTCTCTCCTTGCCAGCCTGGTAACCCCTAACTGCCCTCCACTGCCAGCCCAGTCACCCCCAGCTGCCCTCCCCTGCAGGCCCAGTCACCCCTAACTGCCCTACCCTGCCGGCCATCTCGTGGCCACATGGGGGTGGCCATTGTGTTGGAGTGATGGTCAATTTGCATATTACCTCTTTATTAGATAGGATGTGAAATTGGAGCTTTAAACATATTTTTGTATCCAGTAATACTTTATTTATGGATATGAAAATTAGAATTTCATAGATACTCTTCTTTTTAAATTATCTTTTTAATTAAACTTATTGGGGTGGCATTGGTTAATAGAATTGTAGGTTTCAAGTGCACAATTCTACATGACATCATCTTCATATTGCACTGTGTGCCCACCACCCAGAGTCATGTCTCCTTCCATCCCCATATATTTGACCCCCTTAACCCTTTACTGCCTACCCCTTCCCTCTGGGAACCCCTTCCCTCTGGTGTTTTGTTCCCCCCACTCCTGGCCATTTGTGTGCCCAATGCCATTGGCTGACTATACAGTAGGTTACAGTTGTTCCTGTGGAAGATAACAGTAATTAACAAGTCATAACACAAGGATAAACTCTGTGTAACTGGCCTGCTCTTGTTTGGAGGAACTGAAAGCGTCGGGGGTGCGAGCAGGTGCCTGTCACTGGTGTGCTTGTCTCCACAGCTGGAAGGGCACAACATCTTCTCCACGCTGAGCTCCAGCGAGTACGAGCAGGTGCTGGAGATCATCCGCAAAGCCATCATCGCCACGGACCTCGCCCTCTACTTTGGCAACAGGAAGCAGCTGGAGGAGATGCACCAGACGGGCTCGCTGAACCTCAACAACCAGTCCCACAGGTGCACGTCCTGTGCAGCGAGGGGGAGCCCGGGAGTGCTTGGTGCTTGGGGGAATCCATTGGAGTGCCACTGGTCCTTTCAAATCCTCTCCCATCGGTCGTTCATTCCAGTCAGTGTTTTGTTTTATATACTCGAGGCCCAGTGCATGAAATTCGTGCACTGATAGGGTCCCTAGCGGCTGCTGCTGCTAGCTGGGGCCTCCCTCTTCCCCGGCCAGCCCCGCGCCCTGGTCAAACTCTCGGACAAACTCCCGGTCGAGGGGACAATTTGCATACTACGCTTTTATTATATAGGATTGAGATTTCTTATTGGCTCATTATTATAGCTTCCGTATCTCTCGTAAAATTTCCCAATTTTTTCACCCCTTGTAGCCAAATATGTATTTCCCTGAAGGTTCCCACACACTTGTCAGTTATGTTAAGTCCTCATCTGTGGACGGAGTGGCCGCGCCTCCCAGGTGTGCTGTCCACAGGGCCTGGAGCTGTCAAGACAGCTCTGACAGAGCAAAAGCCAAATCTGCAGACTTTGACCTGACGTGAGGCTCCCTGTACTAGTAAAGTGCCAGCCATCAGACGGGTGCGCGGTGTTAGTGTGCACAGACAGGCCCATGCTTGCAGGAGGCTCACGCTAGACTCACGTTGGTGTAGAAAGTGGCTGCAGGCCAAAGTCCTAATTCCCAGCATGTTACCATTGGAGATAGGACTTTTAAGAAGAAATTAAGGTAAAATGAGACCATGTAGGTAGGCCCTTCCCCAATATGAGTGGTACTGACCGCTCTGTGCCCCATGCCCTGGAGACCCCGCCTTGTCACAGGTGGGCAGTGCTGACTGCTCTGTGTCCTCTGTTCTAGAGACCGCGTCATTGGCTTGATGATGACTGCCTGTGACCTTTGTTCTGTGACAAAACTGTGGCCAGTTACGAAGTTGACGGCCAATGACATTTACGCAGAATTCTGGGCTGAGGTAGGTCGTTGGTTTTCATATGACTATCAATAATGTCAAGAAATGGGAAAAACGAAGAGCAAGTAAACATGCGGGTGATTTAGTAACACTACGTTAGCTGCTCACGTTGCAAGTTATTTTAAAAGGCTGCGGTCGGTCACGCACCGATGGGCTCAGCGTTCGCACAGAAGGTGAGCACAGGGGTTGCTACGTCTGACGAGGGTGTGCGTCAGCTCTGATTCACCCGGAAGGGACTGCTTCCAGACAACACGACAGTTTTCCTTGTGGAGTAATGGTTCCCTCGCTCAGGAGTAATCATGCTCATCTGTCGGGGACAGGCCCTGTCCAGGCACCGAGGGGATCGCAGTCGTGGGCAGTGCAGGTAGAAATGCGAGGGGGTCGCGCTGTCCCACCGGCCAGGGGCTGTCTGCGCTCCTGTCCACAGCGTGTGCCCGACTCTCCCGGCCTGGACGGCAGCGTGGGAAGCACTGGTTTGTGAACACCTGTCCTGACGGAGACCTCAGCTTTCCTTCTGAGTCGTCCCCGAGCGAGCAGCATGCCCTCTCTTGTTCGCGTGGCTCCACAGTCCGAGGCCCTGCCTGTGTGACGGCGCTTCCGCTCACGCTGTTCACAGGCTGCTCGCCCAGAGCTGGCAGCACAGCCGTCTGCAGTGAGCGCCTGTGGCTGGGCCTTTACGACGACGCATCTGCACCAACACGCTCTGGACCCGTGTCCCTCCCCTGGCCCGGCTTCGCCCGCTCGGCCCGGGAAGCGCTGTGGGAAGCGCCAGGGGACGGGCTTGGAGTTGCTCCATGGTTCTCGCCACTCCTCTGACGAAACACCTGCCTCCTGCCGAGGGACAAAGGCAGCTGGGTTCTGGGCAGTGCGTGCAGAGGGGCCTCAGGACAGAGACCAAAGGGCGACGCTGCGGTTTTCACTGTCGGGCTTTGTCATGTCGGTCACCACAAGCAGGTGCATCGTGAAGAAACGAGTGATGGGAGGGAGGAGCCGTGAGCACTGCGCCTGCTTGGCAGTGAGACATGACTGTCCCGCTCCTTCCAGGGTGACGAGATGAAGAAGCTGGGGATCCAGCCCATTCCCATGATGGACCGGGACAAGAAGGATGAGGTCCCGCAAGGCCAGGTATGATGCGGGACGCCCGGGAGCGTGAGGCGGCCGTGCCGTCGGGCATGGATAAAGCACTCCCATCTGTGTCCCTGTGCACGGCGGCTCCTGCGGGCCTGGCAGCTCATGCAGGAGCGTTCGTGCTCTATCTGCGAGCGCCTGACAAGCCTCCGCTCTGTCCTTGACTCACTGCCCGGGCCGAGCCTGCGGGCTCAGAGCTCAGGCGCGCCCTCGCAGTGGACGCCGGCCGAGCCTGCCCTCCCGGCTGGTGCTTCTACCCGTGCAGTTCCCAGGCTGCCGCGACCCTGGAGGCTGAGGGCAGGGCGGTGGTGTGGGCGGGTGGGGGGTCGTGTTCAGAGGGCAGAACCGTGAGCCACGTGGAGCCCTCCCCACTGAGGGTGTGTGGGAGCTTAAGGACCCGACTGGGAACCGAGTCCACGCCCACCTGGTGGGCAGGCCCTCCCACAGACGCTGTGCAGTGGACACACCTTTCCTGACGGGAGATCCAGGTGGAGGAGTGCAGTTGTGAATATTTTTTTCACTCAGAAACATTTTGTCATTGAGTGAACAGGTAGTTTTTGGAGGTTAGCATCATAGATTTTGATTAGGCCCACTTGTCCTAAGAAATAATGCATAGACTTTTAGTACATTCGAGTTTTATCTTGCCATAAATTGACTATCATTCCCTCTCCAGGGAACATACATAAAATACTTAACTTACACTGACTTTTTGTGTCTTGAGAGTTCTCATGCCTTGTTAACTTTCCATGTGCCCATGTGTGGTGTAATGACTTTCACAAGATTATGGCCTTTTTAACTCCCCACCCTCTAATGCCACAATTAGGAAGTTCTGGACAAATAGTTATCATATGGAATTAAGGGTAGAAATAATTCCAGAAGATTTACAGGATGATGGTGTTTTTAAATATATATATTTTTATTGATTTCAGAAAGGAAGGGAGAGAGAGAGAGAGAGAGAGAGAGAGAGAGAGAGAGAGAAAACCATGATGAGAGAGAATCACTGATTGGCTGCCCCCTGCACGCCCCACACTGGGGGTCCAGCCCACAACCCCGGCCTGTGCCTGACCGGGAACGGAGCCCTGACCTGGTTCCTAGGTTGACGCTCAACCCCGGAGCCACGCCGGCCGGCGACAGGATGATGGTTTTGACTAAGTCCTCCAGTTTCCTACTTGGTGTGAAGGTGGTTGTTGACTGCTCACACAAGCGTGTGTGTGTGGAGGGCTCCTGCGTCTCCACGGCCTCTGAGCAGAGCCGGGTCCTTGGCCGGGCTTTCGAAAGGGCTGCTCCCTCCCCTTTGGGCGGATGTGCACCCGCACGCCTGGCACGCACGCTGCACGGACTCGAGTTTAGCGGCTCTTTCCCGTTGTTTATGGCTCGTTCCCTGTGGGGTCGTGGGGTCAGTCTCCAGCCTGGCGTCTGTCTGCGGGCTCCCACGCAGGGCCCGTGGGAAAGGCTTTTCGTCCCGAGATGGCGCCCCTCGTGCCACGTGGGCTTTCCACGCGTTGTCTCACCCTCACTGGGTGGGGAGTTCGTTGGGGGGTTGCTGGGTGTGCGGTTGCAGGCCGGGGCCTCGGAGTGCTTTTCTTCCTGGGGAGCTGAGCGGACATCGCAGCAGAAGGCGAAGGCACAGGGCGCAGAACAGTTTGTTTTTCCCAAACATCACAGGCTTGTTTGCAGGGGGAGGGTGTTTTAGATACAGCACTTCTGTGGTCACCTGATACGTGGCCACTACGTTGCTTCTAAATGGCCATTGCTGTGCAGTGCTGCCCTGCCGCAGTCCTGACGCCTGTCTCCAGCACTTGCCTCTTCCCGCTCTCGTGCTCCGTGAGGCTGTTCCATGTTAAAGAGGCAGGCAGGCCTCCGCCTGGCCGCGGTGGAGGGTGGGAATGCGTGGGCACGAGCTAGTAAGGGGTGTGAGTGCAGGAGGATGCACAAGGACCAGTCGTTCCGCACCTCTCTCCCCCGGCACATCCCATAGAAGGCTGTTTTCTTCAAAGACACTGGGAAGCCACGGGAAACGGGATTTGACGGGTTGAGAGGACTGGGATCCAGTGCACGGGATTGTAGTGGGTCAGGCAAGGGAGTGGGGCCGAGTGGCATCAGGAGAGAGAACGAGGCACCAGAGCCAGCAGGCCAACAAGCAAACAGACCCGGCCGTGGTCCCGAGCGGGAGGGGGAGGGCTCTGTAGAGACAGGTGCTTGGCCTGGACACGCCTTGGGGACCCCAGCTCTGACCAGCGGTAAGAACGGCACCTGGATCACAGCTGCTTCATCCAAAGTCAATCCCACGGAAGGTGGTGCTTGGGTTTACAGTAACTGATATGCTGTAGGCAGCCAGGCTTAGGGACAGGATGTCCCGGAGGGGACACGTGCTGCTGGTGGCTAACGTGTGTGTGTTTCTTGCCGGTGGCTCTGTGGGCAGCTCGGCTTCTACAACGCGGTGGCCATCCCCTGCTACACCACCCTCACCCGGATCTTCCCGCCCACGGAGCCGCTCCTCAAGGCCTGCAGGTGTGTACCGCCTCGGAGGAGAGACTCAGACTGCGCGGGCTCTTACGTTGACACGGTCACAGAGGCCCCCTTTGCTAAGCCCCTCCCCACCCCACTGCCTCCTCTGATGCCACTGGTATGTGTGTCCACGAGCTGTGCACATTGGTCAGCTCCCTCTTCTCCTCCAGGATCCAGTGTCAGCCCTGCTCTGACACTGTCTGTCCTGGGACCCAGGCCTCCGGTTCTGTTCATCAGCTTATTTTGTTCATTAGATTCCATACCTAAGTGAGATCACGTGATACTTGTGTTTCTCTGCCTGTCTTATTCACTTAGCATAGTGCTCTCCAGGTCCCTCCGTGCTGCCTCGAAGGGTAGGAGAGCCTTCTTTTTCCCAGCTGCATGGTATTCCATGTGTAAAGGTACCACACGTTCCTCAGCAAGTCACCTGACGGCACATCCCCGCTTTGCCACCCCTTCTAACTGGGTGACATGATCTGTCTGAGCCTTGCTGGCCTCCTGCCCGTGCCATCTGGGACCTGGGCCCCTCCCCCAGGCTGAGGTGGCTTCAGGCTCTCCTCAGACACTGAGCTGCCGTGTCCAGTCAGGGAGGCGAATGGGAGTCTGCCAGCCTAGCAAGCAAGTTACCAGCAGAGTCAGCACAGCCCCCCAAGCCCTGGGCGGAGCCTCCACAGGGGTAGGTCAGCGTGAGGCCAGCCCAGGGCCCGAGTAAGCAGCGCGTGTCGCTGCCCCGTCTGTCCTAGGAACAACCTCAGCCAGTGGGAGAAGGTGATCCGCGGGGAGGAGAACCCAGCCTGGGCCCCGTCCCAGCCGGTGACCCCGTCCCAGTCCGTGGCCCCGTCCCAGCCCGTGGTCCCCGGCCCCTCGGAGAAGCTGCCCGTGAAGATGGACGACTGATGGCCCGGAGCTGCCCCACCCACAGACGCTCGCCTCGCTGCTTGGACTTTTCTACCTTTTATTTTTGTGGGAAACCTACACCTGGCGACAGGGATGCCAGCCTCGTGCAGAAGGTACCATCACGTGACTCCGCCCGCAGCTGACTCCTGCCAGGCTCACCCTCAGCGTCGCAGACAGCGACCTGCAGGACACGGGCCAGCGAGCCGGCCTGGCCTCCCGGGCTGACGTGGCTGAGCCATCCTGGGGACGCAGACGTTCTCCGCCGGGGTGCTTTGCCCAGAGCTGGTCTTTCTAGTGCGGGTTGGAAACGGTACTATGACGCTAGTGTACTTTGGCTCTCACACCAACGTCGCTCCCTGTTGTTGGCTATAAATAGGAGTTTTATGCATTCAATCGTGGGTGTTCATGTGTGGCCTGCCTGTGATGGGCGTGGGCGCAGCAGGCAGCCGCAGGACCGAGGCCACCGAGGTTCCGTGGACGCATCTGTCTGCATCGGCGAGGGAGGAGGGCGCTCATTGCAGAGGTCCGTGGATGGAGTGCGGGCTCTGGAGTGTGCACTCTGCAAGCCCTGCAGGCAGGAGGCAGCCTTCTCTCCTGGGGAAGAGCCGCGAGGATGAGAGCAGGCGTCTGGTCCCATGCAGGGGGTGCAAAGGGTATTAAATGGTTTCATTGCGGTCTTGGCACAGTCACTCATTGTTTTACAAGGAGAACGAAATAAAAGCAAGGCATACGCATTTTTTTAACGGACAGGTTTTAATGGCTGTAAAATGTGAATTTTGAATAATGATTTCTTTATAGTTTCACTTTGTGTCATGGCAGAATTTTACGTCCACATTCACAATGAAGGGTTTCTTCTTCAGATCATTTCATTACCATTCATTTCTCCCAAAATCAAATTAAACCTTGAACTTGAATCTTCTCTAAGTTTCCTTCCACCTGCTGCTTCAGCGCTCAGGTCTCAGCCTCCTGCTGCCCTTGTCCTGCCTCCGCTGCCTGTCAGGACGGGAAGGAGTGGAGCCAGAGCGAGGACCGGGGCAGATGTCTTTTTAAAAAAATATTTTTATTGATTTCAGAGAGGGAGAGAGAGAGAGAGAGAGAGAAACATCAGTGAGGAGAGAGAATCACTGGTTGGCTGCCTCCTGCACACCCCACACTGGGGATCGAGCCTGCAACCTGGGCACGTGCCCTGGATAGGAATGGAACCGTGACCTCCTGGTTCATAGGTCGACGCTCAACCACTGAGCCACCCGGCCGGGCTGGAGCTGACGCCTGTCTTCTCTGCTCAGCGCCCAGCATCCGTGGAGACCTGTGGTGCGAGCTCCTTCTGTATGAGCGCTGCGGTCTCACGTTACACCATAATGTAAATGTCTGTGAAAAACACAAAAGTTACAGCCTGGACCCTCCTGCTGGGATGACAAGCCCAGAAGTTTTTCTCTGGGGCCGTGGGTCCTGCGTGGTTTTCAGCACACGGACAGTGTCGGGTCGGAACCTGTGACTGGGCAGTCCTGACCTGAAGGAATTAGCTAGAGGCTCACAGTGTGAGAGGCTGGTCCATGACAAATAGCGAGTCCTCTGTTCAGGGCAGGAAGCTGGAATGCTGCCTTCACTAAAATAGGTTTTTAAAGTCTTCTACACGCTCCATACTGTGCACATGGTGGTTCCTCTGAGCTTGGTTTTGCAAAAATCAATCTGTTCTTTCCGCAGCATGGTTTATTTACATGGGGTAGAGAGCTGTGTGTAAACACTGTTCTCTTAAAATTAACACTGTGTCTTCAATTTCCTCACGGGGGGCTTCTGGCGTGGCCACCTCCCTCCACGGAGCCCCGCCTGCTGTTGTAATTGTACAATAGGAGGCAGAGGGAGGCAGCCAGAGAGAAACGCCACTCTGGCTCGATACCAGATGTATGTAGCTTTACACTCATGTACGTATGTAGATACACACTTGTTTGTAGACACGTGTGCGAGCGAGAGAGAAGCAAACACAGAAATATAAAACAGCCACATTCTTTGAAGACTGATCTTTCTCTGTTGAAACTATGTCGTTTGCTGAAGAGCTGCCTGGAGCGGCCTTGCCTGTGAGTGTTCGTGGAAATGAATTGAACAGCGTCTCTGTTTTCTGGCCTCCACATTCCGAGGCTCCCCCACCAGCTCCACGGCAGCCACGACAGTGGGTTTTGTCATCTGATGAACGTGGAGGCCCACTTGCACGGGGTGACGATCACTTCAGGTTGCTGTCGGATTAGATGCGGTGAAAGGAGGCACGGGCTCTGCTGTGGGGACGCTCCCGTGGCCGGCGTGCGTGTCCGGGTGCCGTGCTGACAGGTGACCACCGGACGTCCTCTTCCTGGACACCGCAGGCGCATGACGTGGTCTCTCCACAGCTTCCCAAAGAAATGCGAGCGGCTATAGGGGTGAAACTGCCATGAGCTGTTGTCAGAGTAGAAACCAAGTGTGAGCGAAGGGCTTGGTCTGATGCTGCCTCCCCCACGGGTGAGACCTACTGCGATCACAGATTTGCCAAGAGTGAAGGTTCCAGGGGGAAGTCATATCTAGGTAATAATCCGGTTTTGAAAAGAAACATAGAGTTGGGAGTGCTTTTTCTATGTTGGCAGATCTATAGGGTGCCCCAGAACGACGTCTTCATGCACTTGGAGTGATTATAAAGGCAGCGTTTATTAACATCCATTTTAAAAATCCAGCTACCAGCTGTTAAAGTGCGGGTACATTTTTTTTTGGGGGGGGGGAGGTCACCCTGTATTTAGCAGACAAGCTTTAGAGTTCTGTTCTAATCTTTTCCCCAAATCCTGTTTTAAAAGGGAAGCTGGTTTTTATCACTGAAAGTTTTGACGAGTTTCTCATTAAGGCGATATTTTATTTTGAGCCAAATTTCCCTGTTTGGTAGGAATTGGGTGACAGCTGTGAGGAGAGGGAGAATGCTCGGTTCGCAGGCATGGTCCTGGCGGTGCTGATTCACACTGACAGTTCTGCTGTCAGATGCCGTTGTCCCGTGACCCGCCAGCGCCGGGGATGTTTGCTGATGGAACCGGGCTGTGGGGTCCGTTGTAAAAATGCCCCTTAATGCTTAGTAGTGGACGGTGGTTCATTAATTAGGAAACTTCAAAGAAATGCATTGGCTTTGCAAAGTGATTCTCAAAAGCGGCCCCTTTCCTGGGCAGGGATGGGGCGCGTTCCCCAGGCCTTTTATCTAAGAAGCGGTCGGAACCTCGTTCTCTCATTCCCAACCCTGCCCCCGTCTCCCCCCAGGCGGAGCGCCTGTGCCGGCAGCTCAGGCAGCGCGTTGGAAACGCCCCTCCGTGTAGGTTTCCTCCTGCATGCTTCTTAGCTTGTTTTTTAATTTCATGCAACCGATCTCAGTGAATTTTGCTTTCTTGGAATGTTCATGTACACAAGGCCTATGGCGACATCAATCCTTAGCTACCTGGGTATTTTTACTATGTTTAGTTTTGAGTATTATCTTCTAGTCTATGAACTCAAAATAAATGTTTGAGCTTTAAATAGGACTAAATTATTCACCATGCCTTGGTCCCTACCATTTTTTTAATACCGTAATTTTTTTACATGCATTTATTTATTTTGCTTTTCTTAACTGCAATTGAAGACATGTAAAGGGCCGCATCCATGGCTAACCTTGTTAAGTTGAATGGCTAGACCCATTCTCTCCTCACTGACTTCTGCCTTTTACTAGATTTTACTCGCATACACCCTGGTGACTGCCGCCACTGAGCTGTGCACCCGTTTGCAGCTCCCAAGCACTGTGCCTCTGACTGTGATGTGTGCTGTGACTTTGTTGGGTTCCAGGCACATATGCATGATCTGGACTTGAAAAGCTCTTCTATCTTTGCATATTTCCAACATGCTTTCTACACTTTGCTGAGTTAGCGTTTAATTCTTTAAAGACATTAATTTAAAGTCACATGAGTGTATGCCTTCTATTTCGAGTATTAGTCTGACTTTTCAATCACTGTACAATGTACCTAGGCCGGGGCCCTGTCGGTCCCTCCCTGGGCCTGTCAGGTGGTTCTAGGTTCACGTTGCTAAGTCCCTGTCCGGATCCACGTTTCGCCAATTGCTTTAAAGTCTCCTCCTAAGTTTGAATTCGAGATGCTCAATCCACCACACTTTTCCTTCCTTTTTCAGTTGGACATTTTGGTTGTGTGAAGCATTAGTTAGATGCGTTCTGTGATAAAAATAGCAAAAAAGAAAGACAAAGGTTTCCATGCTGTTCTGGTTTTAAATTGTTAGAAGATGGAACCAAGAGAAAGACATGGATGTTTCCCAAGCAGTCTTCCCCCTCCACTCGATACTCAGCTTTCCGCCTGCACCGTCCACGCAAAGCCGTGCTCGGGAGGCGACCGTGACCTCGCTCTCCTGCCAGCGGGTGTGGCTGACAGCCCAGCGCAGGCCGGCCGCTCCCCTGACACAGGCCAGGCCTCCAGGCACTTGGCGAGACTCGGCCGGGTCCAGGCGGCAGAGCAGAGAAGTCAGTTTTCAGCTCCTGTTTGTGAGGGGCTGTGTGTTTGCAGAAGTTTAAGCGGACAGTTTTGATTGCTCTTGTCAGTCAAGGGGTAAGGGTGTGTTCTCCAGGACTCCAGCCACCCACGTGCCGTGAGCGATGGCACGGCAGTCCTCTGCCGCCTCTCCGATAGCCTTCCTGGGCGGCACGGGGGGCACGGGGTGTGTTCTGCGAGCGCGTTTTTGGAGGCGTGGCTGCACAAGGCTCAACCTGGTTCCGAGGATACGCTGCCCCAAACACTGTGAACAGTGGCCACCATTGGAAGAAATGCAGCATTTTGGATCTTTCTGAAAAGGAAAGATGACTTTCCTTACAAGTCCTAGGTCCCCACCTCGCTGAGAGCCTGGGCTGACCGCGCCGTGGAGCGCAGTGCAGTTACACCGGCCGCGCAGCCCCGCCCGTGGGTCTGTACCGAGCCCGGCGCTGTCTTTAGGAGGAGGAGGAGTTTCAGATGAACCGTATCCAGCTGCTTGTGGTTGAGTAAATTTCCAAACATCATTCTGTACGTGTCACGGGATCTTTGTAAAACGCGCAACTGCAATAACCCGATGGGGCCCGGCCTCTGCATTTGTAATGACACGTGCTGTCCACGTGTGCACCTTCACGTGCTCACCTGCAGTCATTGTATGTAAGAGAACCCGCTCCTGTCACGTTCGTACGATGAACAGCACCGTGTATTATAACCCGAGGCGAGTTGTGCGTAAACTCGGCATCCCAGCCGCCGGCACGCGCACATGTATGCGGTGCCATGTGCAGAGCCCACCTTTGTCCTACAGCACACACTCGGGAGCAGCGAGAAGTTCTGTCGACAGTAACTGTACATACGAAGTATATATATGTATGATACATGGACTATATTCAGAGCTGTTCATACTTTTAATGGATACCCTTCAGTGTGAATAATTGAATACAGTTTTTAAACATCTCCGCTATCCTGTGCTGTCATTTGTGGGGAAGGTCAACGGCCTCGCGTGGGTGCGTGGAGAGGCGCGTGGGGGACGTGCGTGGAGGCTGCACGTGGGGAAGTGTCGCGGTGCAGCCTCGGGCGCGCGATGCCTTCTTGCTAGGAGACGTTGAGTTGGGGCAGGTGGTGCCGCTGTTGCTTCGGCCAGGTGGGGTGGCGGGTTGTGCGGTGTGGGGTTGGCAGTGTTTGGGGGAGGACGGCTCGGGCCACAGAGCTGACCTCGAGCACCAGCCCCGGGCTCCTGAACAGCCTCCCGTGTGGGGCGCAGTGACAGTGGCCCTCTCCCGGCTCGGCTGGTGGGAAGGAGTCCCCGGGGCGTGGGTGTGGGTGTGCGTGTGTGAGCTGGGGTCCTGCTGTGGTGGAGAAGGTTCCAGACTGACCTCCCCGTGCGCCCTCACGGCTTTCCCCGGGGAGCTGCGCTGACGGGTGTCTAGTGGGTACTCGCTCACCGAGGCGGGCAGCACGTGAGCAGTATCAGGCCACAGCCCAGTCCAGCGGCCCCCATCCTGGTAGCCAGGAGCAAACCGGAGCTGAGCCTGGGAGTGAAGAGAACCCGCCTTCCCTGGGTGAGGGCCCCTCACGTGGTGACAGGGTCCACGCCTCGGGACACGCCAGGCTGCAGCGCTCGAAGCTGACTCTCGGCCACCTCCTCCCGCCATGGCCTGTGCGCAGCGCTGGGCGCGGGTTTTGGTTCAATACTCACTTCCTGAGCAACTGCCTGAGAC
The DNA here is from genome assembly GCF_964212035.1 of Myotis nattereri. Taxonomy (NCBI): domain Eukaryota; kingdom Metazoa; phylum Chordata; class Mammalia; order Chiroptera; family Vespertilionidae; genus Myotis; species Myotis nattereri. The sequence goes on along the minus strand of NC_138081.1, from coordinate 98,750,953 downwards.
GGTGGTGCTAGGATAATGCCACGCGCTGATGTGTCCACAGACACCATGGTGCCCCGGGCAGGCTGGCCCTGGCTGCCTGGTCTGAGTCGGACCCCTGGGTGAATGGTGCCCGTGGGACTTCTCCGTCTGCCTGATGCAGGCTGTGCTTGACAGGCCCGAGTCCTCCCACGGCCGCCTGTGGGGCCCCCCTGTGCTGCGGAGTAAATGACAGTTCACGGGTGGACACTCGGGGACCCCCGCTCCCCTGGCTCAGCCGCAGGAGGCCCACGTCCTCCCGTGGACGGCCACGCTGTGCTCTGTGCCTCGCTCTCCGCGTCCTCCCGTGGACGGCCACGCTGTGCTGTGCCTCGCTCTCCGCGTCCTCCCGTGGACGGCCACACTGCTGTGCCTCACTCTCCGCGTCCTCCCGTGGACGGCCACGCTGTGCTCTGCCTCGCTCTCCGCGTCCTCCCGTGGACGGCCACGCTGTGCTGTGCCTCGCTCTCCGCGTCCTCCCGTGGACGGCCACGCTGTGCTCTGCCTCGCTCTCCGCATCCTCCCGTGGACGGCCACGCTGTGCTCTGCCTCGCTCTCCACGTCCTCCCGTGGACGGCCACGCTGTGCTCTGTGCCTCGCTCTCCGTGTCCTCCCGTGGACGGCCACGCTGTGCTCTGCCTCGCTCTCCGCGTCCTGCTCAGTGGGTTCCTCTCTGGGAACCCAGACGCCCTCCCTGCTGGAGGGTCTGCTGCTCCAGGGTGACAGGCTCCCTCCTGCGTGTGTTCCTGGGCACAGCCCTGCGTGGGCCCCAGGCCCAGGCCCAGACAGCCAGCACTTACCCGTGCCAGGCGCTCGGCCACGTGGATCAACTCCATCCTCTAAGGATCCCAGGAACCCGGTGCTGCTGCCTGACTGGGTGGGAGGAGTTAGGCAGCGAGTACAGGGGACCCCCCCCCCCCGGGGCGCCCGCACCGCAGGCCTGCGCTGTGCTGACTTCACTGCCTTTGGAAAGGGCGTGGGGACTAAGGTGGACCCCCCCCACCCCCAAATGAGGCATCCCTCGGGGTCCGTTCTTGCGGAGACAGTCCTGTGGGGCCGGAGGGGAGGAAGCGAAAGCACCCGCCTTTCACTCTCCGAGACTTGGAGTCCAGAGGGAGGAGCTCTTGAGAGAACAGCCTCGGGGGATGGATCGGCTGGTTTCCAGCGGAGCCAGATGTCCTCAGACTGTCCTGCCCCAGGACTAGGGGTGCGGGGACCAGTTGGCCCACATCAGTTATGTGGAATCAGATCAGGGGCTCCTGGTCCCCACTTTCTCGCAGAGCTTGGAGGGGGCGCACCTCACAGTTGAGTCCCAAACCCAGTCCGTCATGTGACCAGGTGGCTGGGCCCACACCTCTGTCTGGGGGGGTGGCAGCCCTATGGGGTCAGCCTGGGCCAGAGAACCAGCGCCCAATGGGAACTCCCGGGTGTGACATGGGAGGCAGCTTCAGAGGCAGCATACGTGGCTGGGGGACAAACGGGGTCACCCTGCCTCTGAGCAGCCCAGAGACGCCCGGACTGGCTCAGGGGACATGGCCGAGGGCGGAGGGCAGAGGTCAACCGGCAGCACGGGGCCCTCACCCCTCGCTCCTCTGCCCCCGTCTGCACGCCCCAGTGCTCGCTGCCTCCTGCTTTTCCCGAGTCCTGCTCCCAGTGGGTGACGGAGGGCCTGGCAGAGGAGACCCCGGAGATGTCTGGTGGGTGTGGTTTTCCGCAAGGACAGGCCTGTCTCCCCGCGCCCCCTCCTCGGCGGCTTGCCCAGTCTCTGCTCACATCCGCGAGGGCCCCTGGTCTCCTCCGCTGACCCTCGCACAGCCGGGGCCATCGTGCGGCCTGACCCGCAGCAGAGGGACCCGCAGCAGCGCTGGTGGTGTCTGTGAGCACAGGGAGGGCCGAGGGGAGGGACCTGAGGAGGGGGAACTCAGTGGCTGGGACCCTGGTCTTGTGGGTGATCAGCAGGTCCCGCAACTATGTTCACGTCTTCTAGCGCCCCGTCCGTCCGGGGCGTCCACCTGTGCCCTCGTAGCTCACCGAGTCAGCGTGCTCCCACCCCAAACCCAGCGTGGAACCTCAGACGGGAGGGCAGCAGGGGGGTGTCAAGCTCCCCTTGAGTGTGTGTGTGAGGGGGGGCGGTAATTGAACAGCCTGCGTACCCCGCTTTGAGGCCCACTCAGGGGAGGCACAGGTGCTGGGAACAAATAAATCCTTCCTGATCTCAACAGAGACGCCGCAGTGTCACGTGAAAGGAGCCGAACCCATTCTCCGCCCGGGAGCGGAGCGGGGGCAGCGCAGGCTGGACTCTGGCCGTGACCAGTGCCCGGGGCCACACCTCCCACCCGGGAGCCTGCCCTCCGCCCACACCACACCTGCCGCCGGGCGGGGGAAGCGGGCACGGCCACCGCCTGGGAGACTCGCCAGCCCCAGGCAGCTGGGAGCAGAGGCTCCATCTCAGCTGTGGGTCCTGGAAACCCTGGGGGCCCCACGTGATCTTCGCTTTCCATGGACAGGAGGTTGGAGACTTAGCCCCGATGCAGCTGGTGCAACCGGGCATTTTCCTGTCAACACTGTGCTGTGAGGGCTGGGCCCTCACGCGTCAGCACCAGAGAGGAAGGCGCTGTAGGTACCTGTCCCCTGAGACCACCTCCACGGAGCCCTGTGAGCCGTGGGGCGCCCCCCCCCCATCCCCGCTCGGCCTGTAAGCGCTTCCACGGACAGAGTCCCACCTGCGCCCACAGAAATACAAGAAGATGCAGGTACCGCAGGGACAGTCCCCGCTCCCTGGGCCTGAGCCCCGCCTGTGGCTGCTCGGCTCCCACGGGGGATCCCGCGGGCTGCCCTCCAGCGCCCTCTGCGGGGGGGAACGGGTAGGTTAGTTTTCAAAGACCCCCCCCCCCACCCCCCCCACCCCCTCTCCCCCGTGCGGGCTCCATCCCCAGTGGGGGGCATGCGGGAGGCAGGGGATCTATGATTCTCTCTCCTCACTGATGTTTCTGTCTCTCCCTATCCCTTCCTCTCAGAAATCAACAAAAATATATTTTAAAAAAAGAAAGTGCCAGGGTATTTGGATGTTTTCTCAAATTATAAAAAGTTTTCTTTTGAAGCGAAAACAAGCAAGCAGACCTCGTACTCCCTGAGGAGGGCGAGAGGCCGGAGAGCGGGAGGGTCAGAGGGGGAGGCCGCGTGTCCGGTTGCCCGGCAGCAGGGGAGGGGACCTGGAGGGGGAGGGACTCAGAATGTTTGTCGGTCTCCTCGGTAACGGCAGCCCCGCCCGGAGCCGGTGGCCGAGGGAGCAGGATGGCCGAGGACTCGGATTCGGAGTGTGAGTGGGCTGGCCCTCGGCTGCTCGGGGAGGTGTGTGATGTTGGGTTGCCCGGGAAGCCCGTGTCTCTGAGCCCCGAGTGGGCAATGAGGACCTTCCTGGGGCAGCAGCTCAGCGCCGGCCCCGGGTTTCGGAGTGGGTCTGCGCGTGAGGTGCCAACACAGAAAACCTCCCAGCAGCACGCAGAGGACACTGCTTCGGGGGGTGTGTGCGTGTGCGTGTGTGTGTGTCCTTGGAAGGAGGGGCGTGCAAAGTGAGGGAAGTGCCGCTGGCTTTGAGGTGGAGGCACCGTGAGTCTGGAGAAGGGGTTCCCCCAGAGCTCAGTGACCCCCACCCGCAGCGGGCGTGGGGCGAGCCGGTCCCACAACAGCAGGACTGGGGGATGTCAGCAACCGGGAGCCTGGGAGCGCCGCTCCCCCAAAGCCTCCAGAACCCCGCCCGGCCCCCCCCATGGCCCGGTGCCACCTGAGACCCAGCCCGTCCAGGCCGCGGTCTGACCGGGACCTGCAGCTGCTGCCACGGGCGCCTGTGTGTGGCTCACTGGTCAGACGGCTGTGGGAGCTGTCACTTGCCCCCTTCCTGGGACCCCCGCTACGTGTTGGGAGAACCCCTGGGTGCTGGTTCAGGCCGTTGCTTCTGGGCAGAGCTGGTCTGACGAGCGGGTTTAATGCTTTCCTCTCGGTCCCTGCGCTCTTCCTCCGGCAACGGGGCATCCGTGGGGCCGCTGCGTGGCTGCCCTCTGGTCCCGGGGAGCGAGTGGCATGAGGCCCGTCTTCCCTGTGCAGTCCGCCTGCCGTGGGGGCACCGGGCGGCCTCAGCTGTGGACGCGCTGTGGGACGTCAGGAAACTGCTGCGAGGACTCGAGAAAGGCTACCTTCAGGACATCTCCCTCCACACCACGGGCCACCTGAACCCCAACAACCTCTACAGGCCCCCCGAGAAGATCGTCCATCACTGGCGCAATGCCTACCCGCCCAGGGCGAGGGGACGCCCGGCGAAGCCGTCGGAGAAGACGGTGGCCGCGATGAAGGACGCGCTGGCCCATTTCACCATCACCACGGCACTGCGCCCCAGCGAGGCCCCGGGCGCGCCGCTGTCCCGCTACCTGCACCCCCCGGCACGGGCGCCCCCCTCCGAGGGGGATGCCGCCCCGCAGCCGAGTGGGGGGGCCGGGGGCTCTCCCCCGCAGCGCAGGAGAGAGGAGCTCACGTGGCCGGAGGTGAAGGTGCTGAAGCTCAAGGCCGCGCGGTCCAGCCGGCAGTGCGTGCTCTCGCCCGCGGGCAGGGACGAGTACTGCTACGTCACCTCCCACCTCGCGGGCCTGACCAAGGCGGACAAGTACGAGAAGTTCCTGCGTTTCCAGAGGAAAGTGCTGGCCACGCAGGACCTCCTGGAGAGCGACTTCACGGGGGCCAAGGCGGCGCTACGCCTCGAGAAGAAGTTGGAGCAGGTAAGGGGGGGCTGTGGGCACAGGCGCAGGGCACTCGGGTCCCATGCTGAGGGGGACACACCCTCTGATACCTCCGTACATCCCCAGGCAGAACATGACAGCCACCCACCCGTTACAGAGAACATCACTGGGATGTAGATGGTGCCAGGCAGGGTGAGATGGTGACTGACAGACAGGGTGAGATGGTGACTGATAGGCAGGCTGAGATGGTGACTGACAGGGTGAGATGGTGATTGACAGGCAGGGTGAGATGGTGACAGGCAGGGTGAGATGGTGATTGACAGGCAGGGTGAGATGGTGACAGGCAGGGTGAGATGGTGACAGGCAGGACAAGATGGTGACAGGCAGGGTGAGATGTGACAGGCAGGACGAGATGGTGACAGGCAGGATGAGATGGTGACAGGCAGGGTGAGATGGTGACAGGCAGGGTGAGATGGTAATTGACAGGCAGGGTGAGATGGTGACAGGCAGGATGAGATGGTGATTGACAGGCAGGGTGAGATGGTGATTGACAGGCAGGGTGAGATGGTGACAGGCAGGATGAGATGGTGATTGACAGGCAGGGTGAGATGGTGATTGACAGGCAGGGTGAGATGGTGATTGACAGGCAGGGTGAGATGGTGACAGGAAGGGTGAGATGGTGACTGACAGGCAGGGTGAGATGGTGACTGACAGGCAGGCTGAGATGGTGACTGACAGGGTGAGATGGTGACAGGCAGGGTGAGATGGTGATTGACAGGCAGGGTGAGATGGTGACAGGCAGGATGAGACGGTGACAGGCAGGCTGAGATGGTGACAGGCAGGATGAGATGGTGACAGGGAGGGTGAGATGGGGACTGACAGGCAGGGTGAGATGGTGACAGGCAGAGTAAGATGGTGACTGACAGGGTGAGATGGTGACAGGCAGGCTGAGATGGTGATTGACAGGCAGGGTGAGATGGTGACAGGCAGGCTGAGATGGTGATTGACAGGCAGGCTGAGATGGTGATTGACAGGCAGGGTGAGATGGTGACAGGCAGGGTGAGATGGTGACTGACAGGGTGAGATGGTGACAGGCAGGCTGAGATGGTGATTGACAGGCAGGGTAAGATGGTGACAGGCAGGGTAAGATGGTGATTGACAGGCAGGGTGAGATGGTGACAGGCAGGGTAAGATGGCGATTGACAGGCAGGGTGAGATGGTGACAGGCAGGGTAAGATGGTGATTGACAGGCAGGGTAAGATGGTGACAGGCAGGATAAGATGGTGATTGACAGGCAGGGTAAGATGGTGACAGGCAGAGTGAGCAGGTAACCGAAGGTTCTCAGCTCTGGTCAGAGGGCGTCAGGTGCACCGTGGTGTGTCCCTGGCTGATCCTTGAACATGGGAGCTTTCCGTCACCCTCTGATGGAAGCCCCCAGCTCTGACTCCTCAGCGCCAGCCTGGTGGGGGGCGGGGGAGCAGAGGGCCTGAGCGGGATGGTGGGGGGGGGGGCGGGCAGGAGGGCCTGAGCAGGACGGCCAGGAAGGCGGTGGGAAGGCGGTCGGAGGCGAGCAGAGGGCCTGAGCGCCCCGTCCCCCAGGAGCTCCGGAAGGTGTGCGCGTGCGACCCGCAGGAGCTCCACAGGCTGCAGGTCTTCAGCGAGGCCTTCGAGGACGTGTGCAGCAGCTCCTTGCTGTTCGGCGGCATCCTGAAGGAGGTGAAGGTGAGCAGCACTCGTCCCGCCTCCTGGCACCTCAGCCCCTCCGTCTTAACGGCCCTGGAATCAGCGCCCGCCAGCTCCGCCCTGAGCCCCGAGCCAGTCTTTCCCTGACGCGTTCCCATCCCATGTGCCTGTGAGCAAGGACATGCACCCCCTGAGCCCCTCAGTGCTGCCGGGTAACGTTCCTGGACCCTCTGAGAGGAAGCTTGTTGGGCCCCTGAGGGTGCCCTCGGGGGTGAGGGTGCCCTGGGGGGGGTGAGTGCGCTCTCGGGGGTGAGTGTGCCCTCGGGGGTGAGGGTGCCCTCAGGCATGAGTGTGCCCTCAGGGGGGGGGTGAGTGCACCCTCGGGGGTGAGTGTGCCCTCGGGGGGGGGGTGAGGTTGCCCTGGGGGGGTGAGGGTGCCCTCGGGGGTGAGTGTGCCCTGGGGGGGGTGAGTGCGCTCTCGGGGGGTGAGTGTGCCCTCGGGGGTGAGTGTGCCCTCGGGGGTGAGTGTGCCCTCGGGCGTGAGTGTGCCCTCGGGGGTGAGTGTGCCCTCGGGCGTGAGTGTGCCCTGGGGGGGGGTGAGTGCGCTCTCGGGGGGTGAGTGTGCCCTCGGGCGTGAGTGTGCCCTCGGGGGTGAGTGTGCCCTCGGGGGGGTGAGGTAGCCCTGGGGGGGGTGAGGATGCCCTCGGGCATGAGTGTGCCTTCAGGGGTGAGTGTGCCCTTGGGGGTGAGTGCGCCCTTGGGGGTGAAGCCTAGCTGAGGTTGGGTGGCGCCCACAGCTGCAGTCTTCGGTTCCGAGTGGCACTGAATATCTACACGCAGCCATCTGTGGCCACCCTGGCAGGGCACATCCCCGGACCCACCCAGGGGCGTCCGTGTGGCAGGAGGTGCTGTGGGGACTCCTGTCCGGCAGTTTATGGCACTACCCTGAGGGGATCCAGGGCTCACACTCAGATAGGCTGCCAAGATGCTAAGGTCGTATGCCTTTAACGTGTGTCTTGTTTAGTAGAACGCGGAAATATTTTGTGTTTTTTACAGTGATCGAAACTGACATCCTTAACCTCCATGTTACTTGTACCTGCAGAACCCCCCATTGTGCCGTTAGCTCAGAGCACATCTCCGCAGCCCCTCTCTCTCCCCGTGTAGGACGAATACGAGCTCTACATGGCCGTCCTGCTGAGCACGCAGCCCACGGAGCAGTACCAGGTACCCCCTCACGCAGGGGCCTCGCAGAGCCTGTACTTCCTCATTCACCAGCAGCAGAAACATCTGGAACCCAAGAAGACCCATTCGTGCCTACATAATCTAAACAATTAAAAAATATATATATATTATTGATTTCAGAGAGCAAGGGAGAGGGAGAGAGAGAAACATCAATGATGAGAGAGAATCGTGGATTAGCTGCCTCCTGCACGCCCCCTGCTGGAGATCAAGCCTGCCTCCCAGGCATGTGCCCAGAATCGAACCTGGGATCCTTCAGTCCTCAGCCACAGTCTGTCTATCCCCTGAGACAACCAGCTAGGGCTGTGCCTACATAATTTAGAATAGCTACACCTTGGACTAGCTGAAGGGCATTATGGGTAAAGAATTCACTTTTCACCTTCTGCTCATGGTGAGGGGGAGGGGTGGGGTGGGGCACACAGCCATCCCCTCTCCCTGGGCACAGTGTCTGCTCTTGAGCTGGGCCAGGGCAGCGGCCATGCTTCTGGGACAACCTGATTCACAAGACGGGCCCAGGGCTGGGAGGGAGGGACGGGGTCCTGACGCTGCGTCCGCCCTGCTTCTGACGCAGCCTCTGCCCCAGGAACAAGGGGGCAGTGAGGGCCGGGACCTCCGCTGCCCTGGCCTGAATCGAGCCTCTGCCCCAGGAACAGGGGGGCAGTGAGGGCCGGGACCTCCGCTTCCCGGCCTGAAGCAGAGCCTCTGCCCCAGGAACAGGGGGGCAGTGAGGGCCGGGACCTCCGCTGCCCCGGCCTAATCGAGCCTCTGCCCCAGGAACAGGGGGGCAGTGAGGGCCGGGACCTCCGCTGCCCCGGCCTGAATCGAGCCTCTGCCCCAGGAACAGGGGGGCAGTGAGGGCCGGGACCTCCGCTGCCCCGGCCTGAATCGAGCCTCTGCCCCATGGGCCTGGGCTTCGGAGGGAACTTCTGATGGCTCCCCTCCTGGGAGAGGCCGTGGCCGTCACAGGAGCTGTCGGGGACCGCCAGCAAGCCTGTCACTGCAGGGGTGTGAGGGAGGCCCCTGATGCTGCTGGGACGGGGGCTGGGCCTGCCTGAAGCATCGACCAGCGCGTCCTCCCCACGCACACCAGCAGGAAACGCACCATGTAAAACATTTCCTGTAAACCAAAACCTTACAACAGTGAGAAGTGTGTTTTCCGGGTCTTCACGGACTAGCTGTCCCTGCTCCATGTTTCCCCACACCCCAGTCCTCCCCACTTACCACTTTCACTGGAATTTAAATATCTTTTAAAAATGGATTTCAGAGAGGAAGGGAGAGGGGGAGAGATAGAAACATCCATGATGAGAGAGAATCATGGATCGGCCGCCTCCTGCACGCCCCCTATCGGGGATGGACCCTGAGACCCGGGCCTGTGCCCTGACCGGGAATCCAACCAGTGACCTCCTGGTTCCTAGGTCCACGCTCACCCACTGAGCCCCCTGGCCAGGCCGATTTTCACGTGAATTGATGTCTGGGCTCAGCCTGGTTGCACTGGACTAGCCAGACAAGGGACACCCCCTCCTGTGTGTCCCACGCAGACTCTGATGCAGGAGGCCAAAGGGCTGGCGAGGAGCTCGGTGAGGACGGAGGATGTCGCCCGGGCCCGGGAGGAGCTGAGGGCACTCGTGGCGGCCACCAACGCGGCCCTGGAGCGCAACGACAGGTGAGGTCACCAACTCACTCCCTGCTTCTGCTCTCGCCGTTTAGTGTTTACGGCACGTGACACGCGCATGTTACTCTCACCATTTACAATGTTTACAGCGTGTGACACGTGTATGTTACTCTCACCGTTTACGGTGTTTACAGCATGTGACACGTGTATGTTACTCTCACCGTTTACGGTGTTTACAGCATGTGACACGCGTATGTTACTCTCACCGTTTACAGTGTTTACAGTACGTGACACATGTATGTTACTCTCACCATTTACGGTGTTTACAGCATGTGACACGCGTATGTTACTCTCACTGTTTACGGTGTTTACAGCATGTGACACGCGTATGTTACTCTCACCGTTTACGGTGTTTACAGTACGTGACACATGTATGTTACTCTCACCGTTTACGGTGTTTACAGCATGTGACACGCGTATGTTACGCTCACCATTTACGGTGTTTACAGCACGTGACACGCGTATGTTACTCTCACCGTTTACGGTGTTTACAGTACGTGACACATGTATGTTACTCTCACCGTTTACGGTGTTTACAGCATGTGACACGTGTGTGTTACTCTCACCGTTTACGGTGTTTACAGCATGTGACACGCGTATGTTACTCTCACCGTTTACAGTGTTTACAGTACGTGACACATGTATGTTACTCTCACCGTTTACGGTGTTTACAGCATGTGACGCGCGTATGTTACTCTCACTGTTTACGGTGTTTACAGCATGTGACACGCGTATGTTACTCTCACCGTTTACGGTGTTTACAGTACGTGACACATGTATGTTACTCTCACCGTTTACGGTGTTTACAGCATGTGACACGCGTATGTTACGCTCACCATTTACGGTGTTTACAGCACGTGACACGCGTATGTTACTCTCACCATTTACGGTGTTTACAGTACGTGACACATGTATGTTACTCTCACCGTTTACGGTGTTTACAGTACGTGACACATGTATGTTACTCTCACCGTTTACAGTGTTTACAGTACGTGACACACACATGTTACTCTCACCGTTTACAGTGTTTAGTGTGTGACACGGGTATGTTACGTCCTTCCTGCGTCCCTGGGTGAGGTGCGGCCTTTCCCCGCATGCCCGTCCCCCGCCTCCTCACACACCGCCCCGTGGGCCCAGGACCTCGAAGGCCTGGCCTTGCTCCGGGAGGGGTGTCGCTGCAGTTCTCGTGTCTCCTCTGGGGATCCCCGAGGACTTCATTTGATGGGCGGGAGCTGCAAAGTCAGCACACCCTTGATGGACGCCCTGACTGTGTCTTTAACCTAAACCTTCCCCTTAACCTCTTGGGTACTAGTCTTTCTGGAGGAAATGACTTGTAAACGATTAAAAAATATTAGGCAAATCTGACACCCCCAGAATATCCTCAAGAAAACAAAACAAGAAACAAAGACAAAAACTCAACAAACCGCAGCTTCCGTGACTGGGAGACGACAGCCTTCGGAAAAGTCAAAATCCCCAAAACAGAAAGCCGGCGTCCGGTGCCGGGAGGTCATGTCCCCGTGTCGCCCTCTGCTCAGCTGGGAGAGCCAGGCAGTGGGCGTCGGAGCATGGAGCCCTGAGCCTCAGGCTCGCAAACCAGGGCCCGGGCGCGGGGCTGTGCCCAGTGAGGAGGCACGGGGGTGGCTGGAGACCTCCCAGAGCGCCGCCTGTGGGAGAGAAACATCCCAAAATGGCAGAGGTGAGAAGCAGGTTAAAGCTCTTGTATTTTATTTTTAGCTGAAATAGAGTGGGATTTGTCAGCTGTGGTGAGGGGAGGTGAAATCTCATTCCAGCCTCAGGGAGACCTCTCCGTGGCTCTTGACGTGTTTGCCCCCGAATCTAAAATGCTAGGTTTGTGCCTCCTTGCTGGTTAGGAATTCAGGTTGTAAAGTAATACGGGCAAACGCTGTGGTAGATAACTGGTCCCGCTCCCCAGCTCCCACGGGGCGGGCGCGCAGTCTGGGCAGCATAGCTCTTCGGCGTCTTCAACGGGACCGACCCCAGCTCTCGCTCTACAGGCACCTCCTACGACCCTTTTTGTTGCAAAGAAGATTAGTTTTTATTTCTCAATTTTCAAAAAGACAGAAAGTAGACGAGAGGAGGAAGGCGGGGAGGGGCTCTAACCTGGCGTGTTGTCCCCACTCTCAGGCTCCGGAGCGAGCTGGCGGAGGAGCGGCGGCGGCTGCGATGCGCGCAGGAGAAGGCAGGCAAGTCCCGATGCTCTTCTCCCGCTCGGCCCGCCACCTCTGGGTGCGGAGCTTCCAACCTGGTCCGCTGCCCAGGGCCTCCCGCCGTTCGTTATGTCAGAGGGTATTTTTTTTTTTGTTTTCAGAGAAATGATCACATTTTACTGATTTTCCCATCAAGTTCTTTAGAAACACAGTGAGTTTAATTTGATTGAAGTGTTTTTTAAAATATCTTTTTATTGATTCCAGAGAGAAATAGAAACATCAATGACGAGAGAATCACGGATCGGCTGCCTCCTGCACGCCCCCTGCTGGGGATCGAGCCCACACCCGGGGCATGTGCCCCGACCAGGAGTTGAACTGTGACCTCCTGGTTCCTAGGTCGCCGCTCAGCCCCGGAGCCCGCCGGCCGGGCTGCTGGCAGTTTCCGCTGAGGCCCTTTAGACACGGCCTGGTTCCCCGAGAGCCCCGTCAGGGTGCGGACCGCTCTCCCCGCTCCCGTGGGCTGGGCAGCCTGTCGGCTCATGTCCCCAGAACAGGGAACGCGGGCCACCGTTTCCTGCTCTCAGGTCTGTGTGGTTCCCGGGGACTAAGGGGGGGCCTGTGTAGAGAGTCAGGTCAGGTTTAACGAGGCTCTGGGAGCGGATCCTGAGGAGCCTGACAGTGACATAGACTCGGGGTCCGGCCCAGGAGGATGGCGAGGACCACAGGGTCTCCCCTGCAGACGGGTCTAATACACGACAGACGCAAGCACGGCCCGGGAGCCGCCACGTGGGGAGGACCTGGGAGGGGCCGCGGTCTCCTGTGGTGGTCAGGGTCACGGCAATGGGGACAATCCATTCTGGTTTCCAGAACCTTCTCATTCTTAGACCCGGCTCAAAGAAGTCAGCTTTCCAGACTGCGAGGAGTTTCTAAGGCTGTCCATGCTGGAGACGCCCTCTGCCTTGCACACACACATTCTCCACCTCTGCCCATTGCCAGGACCCCCTCCCAGGGCGCATCCGTGGCGGCATTGTGGCCTGGCCATGTGGCCTGGCAGCATGGCCCAGTGATGTGGCCCGGCAGCATGGCCCGGTGATGTGGGCTGGCCATGGTCCGGTGATATGGGCTGGCCATGGCCCGGTGATGTGGGCTGGCCATGGCCCGGTGATGTGGGCTGGCAGCGTGGCCAGGCTGTGGCCCGGCGATGTGGCCGTGGCCGTCCAGGTTCTGAGCTTTGTTATTTTGGCCTCAGGAGCCTCAGCTGTGAGTCTCAGTCGGTGAGTCGGAGCAGGTAGTGCTTCCCCCTCAGGTGATTGAGGAGGAAACGTGGTGACCGACCGCGGGAGGCACAGAGTCTGGGGCAGCGGGATCACTGCCCATTCATCTTCTTTGTGTCCTTGTTTCTTGTGAGGAAAACACACAGTTCTTGGCAAATGGATTACATTTTACAAATATTGCTGCATTACATACTTATTAAAATTTACCATAAAATTAGATGCACATTTCACATGATTAAATACTCAAAAGCAGCTCCGTGAGGTTTCTTGCTCATTAACCTTCACTGTTTACACCGATTCCGTCCGATGCCCTTTCCCTCCATGTGTGTTACACGCCGCTCAGTGACTCACATGGGACCACGGCTCTCTCTGGGCCGTGGACGGTGTCCTCACAGACCTGCCTGCACCGAGCTCTGAGCAGACTCGCCCTCGAGGTTCCAGCCAGAGTCCCTGGTCTTCCTGCTCCTCGTCCTTCCCAGGGCAATGCCTCACCTGCTGTCTGTCTGTCTGTCTCCCCAGGGCAATGCCTCACCTGCTGTCTGTCTGTCTGTCTGTCTCCCCAGGGCAATGCCTCACCTGCTGTCTGTCTGTCTGTCTGTCTCTCCAGGGCAATGCTTCACCTGCTGTCTGCCTATCTTTCTGTCTGTCTGTCTGTCTTCCCAGGGGCAGTTGTTTCTCTCCAACTGAAAAGCCCTCCACTGATTTCTTCACGCAGGTTCTACGCCTTCAGATGGGCCTCCCCCTTTCCCAGCATCACCTCTCGATGTTACGCCCTGGTGCTCAGCCCCCGCCCCATGGGGTAACCTGTTAAGTGAAAGTGCCAGATCCCGCTCCTCCGGCTCCCCTGCCCCTTCGCTTGTTTAACTCCTGTCTGTCGAGTCTCAATGTAGTCCCACTCCTCTGGCTACGTCGCCCTGTGTTTTCCCCGTTTGGTCTTAGCTGCTCACAGTGGCCACCCGAGAAACACTTACTGGTACATGAAGGGATTAAAAGATGACACCCCATCCCTCAATCCCATCGTTTTTGTTGGCATGCTTGGAGTTTGGGCTACATTATATTTTATAGCTATAACAGATTAGCGATGTAAGACATAATGTTGTTAATAATGCATAACATTATCACTGAGGGCTATGATATTGAACACAGTAATGCTTTGCTTTTAAAAAATACCTCCAGAATCTTCTGAGAAACACGTGAGCAAGGAGGAGGAGCACCTCACGCTGTCCGACCAGGTGGAGAGGAAGAGATGCGAAGTGCTCCAGAAGCTGGACGAGATCCAAGCTCTGGAGCGAGAAATGAAAACCTCCCTGGTGCACACTAGGGTTTTACAAATCACCGAGAGCAGGGTCAAGAGCATCGAGGTATGCGATTCCCGTGTTGGCATTGTTCCTTCTCTTGGCAACCATTGCAACCACGTGAAGTGATCTCATTTGCAACAGGATAAACAATTACATAAAATTTGGTGCAAATATATTTTTATTTCAAAACTAGAGGCCTGGTGCACAAATTCATGCACAGGTGGGGTCCAGCTGGCCTTGCCCCGAATCAGGGCCAGTCGGGGCTGGGCTGGTGGGGAGAGGGGCTGAAGGAGGTTGGCCAGCCGGCCCTGCCCCAGATAGGGGTGGGGTGGGGGGGGGTGGCGATCAGGGATGGGGCCGGCCAGGAGGAGGGGCCGCGGAAGGTTGGCCAGCCATCCCCGTCCCCCACAGTGCACTTCATAGCGACTGGTCATTCCGGTCGTCCTGGCCGTTCCGGTCACCCTGGTTGTCCTGGTTGTTCCGGCCGCTTAAGGTTTCGCTTGTATAGACATTTGTAGCCAATGATGAAGACATGCTTAGAATAATTAAGAGATCCAAACAAACAAAAAATGAAGGTGATAAACAGTTCTGTAGAGTTCGGTTAAGGGTCAAATCTCTTTCAGGTCCGTTGAAAAGTTTAGTGTTTTGTATAGAAAATTCTTGTTATAGAATGAACGGTCATCATTTAGTGTCCAGTGTGTCCTAAGTAGCTGAAGTGCGGCTCAGAGCAGTCAGGTGACCCGCCCACTATGGAACTGTGTAGAGGTGACAAAGTTGGGTTCAAGCTTAATTCTGTTGGGGCTCCAGCCCCTGTAATTTCTGCTGCGACATGTTGGCCTCAGAGTTAGACTTGGAGTTAGCTGTGCGGTTCGGCTGGCAGAGGGGACTGAGTGAGTGAGGGCCATTGAAAGGAAAGTCTACTGGGTTAAAAGCAGTTTTTGACAATGATTGTATCAACTTTGTTGAACAATAATATATTGTAAATCATAGTCTGTTTTAAAATGCTGTGGTGCCTGTGTTATCTCCTCACTTTTATTTGGACAAAATCTGACTCAATTTAACCTCTAGTTACGGAGTTTATCATTGACACGGGATTATTCTTTCTTATTGTGGTTACATGGTTACATATATTTTGCCAGCACCACTTTTTCTTCCTTTTAAGCAGAATTATAAAGTATATGGGAAGGTGGTAGTGGTCCAGACTTGCTTTGATGTCTCTCTCTCTCTTAAAATCATATGTTCAGACTTTCTTCTGTGTTTTCCTTTAGAATCTTCTCTCTCTCTCTCTCTTTTTTTTTTAAAAAAAACAACAACTAAATAATGTCCTGAGAACAGACACTAATTTATAGTTGAAATTTTAAACTGAAAATAATAAAGAGTTACAGCTTTACATATTATAAACATGATGCCAAAGTCATATAAACTTTCCTTTCATAATTACCATCTCTTTAAGTGGGTTGAATCAATGAAATAGAAGACGCCCTATAATGATTCCATATCATGAATTTATATTAGTTTTTTTTATTACTCATACTTGGCTCCTAAATTCAAATAATACATTGCTTCTAACCCAATGAAAAATAACTGAATGGATCAGCGATGAACAATGCACCAGATACAGCTGCGAACATTTAAAAATGCATTTCAGTTAATGTCGGCAGCCCGTAGAGACAGTAAGCGATAGCTGCTGCTATTGCCTTCTTTCCCGGCGAGGAGACCAGGGCACAGACACGCTGTGTGACTTGATTCGGGGCACAGGGAGCAGGGAGTAAGTGTGAGGATTTAAACGCAGCCCAAGGTCTTAATTATATACCGTGCAGCCTCGCTGATGTAATTGCCAATCCTTTTCAAGTTGGATATCTGGAAGAGCAAGTCTTTACAACCCCTGCTCATCATTATTTGTTCACAATGATGTTGGATATTTTAATTCATAGGGTTAACTACATTTTTAAGTCTCAATAATAGTCCTCTTGGCATTTTGACTGCGTTTCCAATGAATTTAAAAATTCATTAGAGGCCCGGGGCATTAATTCGTGCACCAGTGGGGTCCCTCAGCCTGGCCTGCGGGATCGGGCTGAAACCAGCTCTCTGACGTCCCCCAAGGGGTCCCGGATTGCGAGAGGGCGCAGGCCAGGCCAAGGGACCCCGCTGGTGCATGATTGGGACAGGGGAGGGACACGGGAGGTCGGCCAGGGCATGTCCAGCCCATCTCGCTCAGTCCCAATCGGCTGGACTCCAGCAGCAAGCTAACCTACTGGTCGGAGCATCTGCCTCCTGGTGGTCAGTGCACATCATAGTGACTGGTTGACTGGTCAACTGTCTGCCCCCTGGAGGTCAGTGCACGTCATAGTGAGCAGTTGAGCGGCCTTAGCCTATCATTAGCATATTATGCTTTGATTGGTTGAACGGGTGACCAGACAACTGGACACTTAGCATGTTAGGCTTTTATTATATAGGATTTGGGGCCAAGTGGCAGCTTTATAATGTTAACATTCCTGTCAAGGATCATTTTATGTTAATTTAATTTTCTGCATTGCTTTTAAATATTTTTTGTTATGTTTATTTTTGTGACTTTATTGCATCTGTTACTATTGTGTATGAAAACTTTAACAACTGTTACATTACAGTTTATAATCAGTTATTTCTAGTATATATGTGACTTCTTGATATTTGTATTTTTATATTGTATCCTGTCACCTCAACAAATTATATTATTAGTTCTGAAAAGTGAGGGAATCTTCTATTCTGAAATTTCCCTAAAATTCTCTGATCTTTTCCAACACCAATCTCCACCTCTTCTAGATTATTACCCAGGGACCAGGATCTGTCTGTCTGTCTTCATATCCTCAGTCATGCTTTTTCATGCATCTGTTTTAAGTGGTGTGCAATTCGTATTTTTGAAATCAGAATAACAGCCTAATACATTTTGTTCCATAAATGGGGAAACTATGTAATAAATATTATTAACCAGGTATCTTTCTCTTATAATCATTTTCCCCTACAGACTGAAACTATAAAATTGGAAAGAGCAAATATTATTTTAAAGAAGAAAATAGATGTAAGTTTATGTGAATCAATGCTTTTCAATAGAACCATTTTTTCTCTAGTGCCTTCTTGTACTATGTCAAAAATCAAATTAGAATACATGCATTAGCTTTCTAAATGATAACTTTCTGTAATGCTAGGAATTGCTGGCTATGTAGATATTAGCTCAAAATTAGAGAGGCGTAAGCTAATGTATTAAACAATCTTTCTAAATAGTTGAATGTGTCTGTCAGAATTTACTATTTCTCTAACCCTTCCGCACATAATAATTACTTTTAATGAGCTGATTTGGTTACAGGAAATTTAATGGACTGGCACCTCAAACAACTTTCAGGATACCCTTCCAAAGTGCCTGCTAACAATTTTCTGCTTAATAGATGATAACACTGTTTCTATCGTGTATGCATCTCTCTCTGTGTTACACACAGTAGGAAGTAGAATGTTATGCCCGATTCTAGAAGTGGCATCTATTTGGATGCACTTTCGTTGCCGGCATACATGACCAGGTGGCTTTTAATTCTTGGCAGACCGCTGAAAACCAGGTGAAGCAGGTCCTGGGGAAGAGTGAGCTGAGTGGGGAGGAGCAGCGGTAAGTCCTGCGCTGTGAGAAAGCACTGGCACAGTCGCATGTTCTCAAACCGTGTGTTTTACGTGAGACCAGCACTTGTGAAGTATTGACATTCGTGCGTCTCAACTTTCAATAGAAATGTTACACCCCCTCCTATGCTTAGCAATGATTAGCCCAAGATTTAAATCTCTCTCTCTCTCTCTCTCTCTCTCTCTCTCTCTCTCTCTCTCTCCTCTCTTTCTTCTCTATCTATATCTATATCTATCATCTATCTATCTATCTATCTATCGATCTATCTATCTATCTATCTACCTACTTACCTACCTGTCTATCTGTCTATATCTATCAATCATCTATCATCTATCTATCATCTCTCTCTCTCTCTCTCTCTCTCTCTCTCTCTCTCTCTCCCTCTCTCTCTCTTTCTCTCTCATCTCTATCTATCTATCATCTATGTAAAAATAAATACTTTGAAAAGAGCTGAAGAGCCAAGGGTTGATTGTCATGGGCAGGGATCAGGAAGCTGGGGGACTTGTGGCTGTGGGTGGCTTTTCCCTCCTCAAATCATGTGGTGTTTATTGATATTAAATCTTCAAAAAACCCTATACATGCAGTACTCTAAGGCAGCGGTTCTCAACCTGTGGGTCGCGACCCCTTTGGGGGTCGAATGACCCTTTCACAGGGGTCGCCTAAGACCATCGGAAAACACATATATAATTACATATTGTTTTTGTGGTGAATCACTATGCTTTAATGATGTTCAATTTGTAACAAGGAAATTGGGGGTCACCACGACATGAGGAACTGTATTAAAGGGCCGCGACATTAGGAAGGTTGAGAACCACTGCTCTAAAGCTTTTAATTGAAAAATAAAATGGCTGGTTTATATTATCTGCCACATAAGTTGAGACTTTATATAGTTAAAGTTCTTAGAGTTTGTAATACGGTTCACATCTTACAATTTGGCATGGCTGGGGGCAGCAGAAAGCCATTGATGACTTAGATATGAAAGGGCATGTGTGTGTCAGCAGTCAAAAGGCAGCTCGGCTGTGGGCTGGGTTCAGTGATATCAAGCACCGCGTTCTTCTATCTTCCTTCCGCGTTTTCCTCGAGTATAGTTCTCCTCAGAGCCTCTCTGATGGCTGCTCAGGCGCTGGGTCCACGTGCCCTGGAGGAAGACAAAGGAGAGGAAGGGCAATGGCAAAAAGCTCCTCAGCATGAGGCTTGTTTCACGAGGAAGAAAAGCCCTTCCCGGCGTCTTCTACGCGTGTCTCATTGGTCAGCACCGCGTCCCAGGACCACCCTTGGCTGCAAAGGGGTCCAGATAATAGAACATTTCACTCCCAGGTCACGGGGTAGAGAAAGTCACGGGGAAAAGGCGCTAGAGCAGGTGCTGAGTGAGCCACACAGGCGGACCCTGGTTTTGCCACGGGTAGGTGCCCTCAAAGGAGAAGGAAGGTATAGAAATGCAAATACAGGGCTGGGCCCGGCTCCTGCCATAGCCTCGCAAGGAGAGTAAATGGGCCTAAAGTGCTCGGCCGCCACCCTCTCCTGATCCATCGTGTGGAGGATCTTTGCTGGCTCCAGGCCAAAGCTCTGCCGGAACATTCTCTGAAATGAAGGGGAGCGTTGCAAAGACTCAGTTCGTGTGTTTGAGTAAACGTATCCCAAAATAGATGCTTATGTTGAAATTTTCTTTTACGCTTAATGTCCTTTTGCTAATCTAAGATATTTATTTCTTATGTATTTTAAGGAACCTTTGGGAATTTATTAAAGAGTATGTGAGACCGAAAGAAACAGATAACGACTGAAGTGGCCGAAGTAAATGCCCCATGAGCACCCAGAGCGCCGTGCACACTGAGGGTGTTTGCATATGTATAAGTTAATGAAGATACATCTCGTTTTGTCGCTTTTAATTTCCAATAAAATTAACGTGGTACATGCCTCTTACTCAAGATACTGAAATAAATACATGTGTGCATGTGATTAGTTTTACTTTTGCAAACATATTTACAGCACTAGTTCTTAGAGTACTTTTTGCCTTCATTGGATGGGAAAATATATTCAGTTATTCGATGGGAAGAAGACATCCAGCACTGTTGCAATCGAGATAAATGTAAGCTTATGTCTAGGCATTTAATAACACGAAGTCCTCTGGTTAATAGCCATTTGGTTAAATAATCTTTGCTGATTGCCACCGGCACCATGCTCCACAAACGTGACGCCACCAGCACGGAGCTTTGCACTGCGCGGTCTGAGTCGATGGGGAATTTCCTGACGACACTGCGACAACACGGACAAGGCAACATTGGCCCCTGGATGAAGTGACCCCCCAAACCATGGCTTTCCGATTTCTTTAAAGAAAAAAAAATAACTTCCACGAGAATGTGCCCAAGGATACAGGAAGCTCAATCTACTCGGCCCCTGCCTGGATTCTCCTGCCATAAAGTCCGCCATCAGAGTAACTTTTCTCTATTTCTTACTGATCCATGAAGTACTGAAATACATTAAAAAAGAAGAGATTCAATGAAGCATATTGCACATATCATTCTGTCCTGTCATTAAGGCCATTAGGAAATCTGGAAATGTTTGCTGTGAAGTCCCTGTCGGAATATGCTGCGGGGTCAACATTACAATTGTCATCCGTTGGGAAGGTAGGAATGTATTTATTTTTAGGGACAAGACTTTCGGCCTAAAGATGGGAATCTGCACTAGGAGAGTCCTAGAGAACTTGTATTCTAGGCTTTCCTCATTCCATGGTGAAATTACAGGTGCGAAGAACCTCATGCCTGGCCAATGGCTTTCCACTCTGACCAGCTGCTGGAGGTTATGCTTTAGAGAAGAAGGTGATCCATCTCAGCATGAGTTCACACTGTAAATAGACCCAGGAATGACAGGAATCTCAAAAGAGCTGAAAGAATATTGTAAATATGCTCATGGAATTGAAGAAAGCACAAATACACGGAGGAAGAAGATGAAACACCGAAGGACCCGCTGTTACCTCTAAATTTAAAAACACCATCTCAGTGGCTGGAACGACAGCATTGCGGAGAAACGCACGCTCCAGTGAACTGGAAGACATAGCAATAGAAATATTCAACCTGATGCACAAAGAGAAAAAAGGTTGGAAAATTTAATAGAACCCCAATGACACGAGAAAATTCAAGTAATCTAACACACGTGGAATTGGAGTGCCAGAAGAAATAATGGAAGAAAGGATATTTATTGAGGACGTAATGGTAAAACAATCATCAAATTTGATGAAAACTACAAACACATATTTAAGGAGGTAGGAAAAAACTCAAGAAAGATTAGAAAAGGCACATCATAATGAAATTGCTTAAAATAAGTTATGGAAAGAAAATCTAGTAAAAAGCTATAAGAAAAAAGACATATGAACAGTCACCAAAACAAGTAATATTACAGACTTATCAATAGAAGTTATGTGAGGCAGAAGACAATGGGCACTCTTAAAATGCTGACAATGCTTGGGGGTGGGGGTGGGGGGCTGGGGGGAGGGCGCAAAAAACAAAAACCCTGCCAATCTAGTCTCTACATAAAGTAAAAATATTTTTGGAAACATTATGTTCATACAAAAATAGCTGAGGATACTAGTTGTCTGATGAGCTGAACTACAAGAAATGTTGAAGGAAACAATTAGGACAAAGAAAGTGACACCATATTAAAATTTGGATCTACTCAGAAGAATGGAGAACACTGGAAATAGTAAACGTTTTTGTAAATAAGAAAGAGCGTTGTTTTTTAATTTATTTTAAAATTATTGATTTTAAAAGCATAAATAAATACAGACAATGCACATGGAGTTGATAGCATATGCAACATTCAAAGAAACAAGGGCACAAAGACTAGAGGGGGAAATGGAAGTATATTGCTTTAAGGTGTTTACACTGAGAGTGAAATGGCGTGAGAGATGTTGACGGGAGACCATGATTATATCAAGAGACATATTATAAACTCTAGAGCAACCACTAGAAATGTACTAAAACATAAAGGGAAAAGTGTGGATCTTTGAGAAAATATGCAAAAGCGCCAAACAGGGTCAAGAGACACACGGGACAGTGAATACACGTGGCATTTCTGTACGATGCAGTGCTCTCAACAGTGAGGAGGGTTTAGTTACTCACACATGTGACATGGGTAAAGCTCAAGAGCATTACCTTCAATGAAAGAAGTCAGGAAACAAAAATTCTGTCCGGTTCAATTTATTGAAAATCCTGGAACAGGCCTCACATGGAAGCAAGCAGGTGGGTGTGTAGGGCTGCCAGGGGGTGGTGGTTTGGCCAAAAAGTCATGAGGGATATTTTGGGGTGATGGAAATTTGTATATGTTGGGGTGATTTCGTCTACGTGGGTCAAAACTCATTGAACTGTAAACTCGAAATACGTGACTCAGTAAGTTTGTTTAGCAAAATACTCCTCATGAGTTTTGACTGAGCGTTTCAAATGTGTTCCATAAACACTGGGGTGGTCAAAGCTGGGCCAAGGTGATGGCCCCGCCATCTTCTCTCCTAGTTCAGCTTTCCGGAACATTCCCTTTGAAATCGGGTTCTGTGCGTCCGTTTGGAACAGGGAGTTGTTTGTTGTGTTAGCCACAAGGTGGCAGAGCAGCCTGTTCTGTCACAGTTAAGCACCTGGAGGCAGCATTACCTTCAGAACATTGTTCCTGAGGATGAGGGTTGACCTTCGGCGGGCACAGTCCTCTGGGGGCAGGCTGTGGGAGGGCTGTGGCTCAGCCAGCCCCGCCCCCCGCCTGCTTGAAGCACCTGCACAGAGACCTCCTGCTGCAGGTACCTTTTCATTCACCTCAAATGCTAAGCGAGCCACTCAGGGACGTCAACGTGGAGACAGGCGACGCGTCGTGGCCGGCAGCACGTAGTGGGCAGTTTGCTTGGTTATAAGCCAACAGCTCTGAGATGCGTGGGGTCAGCATCTGGTTCAGCTCACACTGAGCTGCCCTGACAGGTCCCCAGCAGCAGCCACGGAGCTGCGTTCCGGTGGGAACAGGGCGGGCGGTCCCCCAGGCTTGCAGGTCCAGCCCCTGCGGGGGAGGGGGCAGCTGGGGGAGGGAAGGGGCAACAGGGGAGGAGGGGGCAGGAGGAAGGGGGGATGCGGAGGGGGCTACAGCGGTGCCTTCCTCCCTGTCTGGCACGGGAACGACTCTGTCTCCCCTTGGGCCAGGTCCTGCTGTCCCCTCCCCGGAAATGGGTTCCTTGGCGCAGTCGGTCCCCGCAGCCCGTGGGAGAGGGATGAGATGTTGAACCAGAAAAGCACGGCAGCGAGCTCGGCCACAGGCAACAGCAGCGAAACGCCCCGCGCTGCCCCGGGGGTGGCTGTGGGTGTCAGACTCCCAGCTGCCATCGTGGGAGCAGCTTTCATAGTCAACTAAGAAGTTATTCTTTTTTAAAATATATTTTTATTGATGTCAGAGAGGGAGGGAGGGAGAGGGAGAGAGAAACATCAATGATGAGAGAGAGTCACGGACCGGCTGCCTCCTGCACGCCCCCCACTGGGGACCGAGCCCGCAGCCCGGGCCTGTGCCCTGACCAGGAATCACACCGTGACCTCCTGGTTCATAGGCCGACGCTCACCCACTGAGCCCCGCCGGCTGGGCAAGAAGTTCCTCGTTATGTCACCTTAAGTCAGAGAGGTTTGAACAACCAGAAACTTCTCAAAGCAGCACCCCCATGGCCGTAGGAACCACCTTCAGAGGGTGTTTCCTCCGGGCAGTGTCCCGGCTCATCAAGGGCCACGGTTTGCTAATGTGTGAGCCACAGAGAAGTGACCTGGACGCAGGAAAGTCAGTGACTGTCCTGAGAGGCTGGGCGTCAGGATGGTGCGGGGGCCGACGGGGCCCTTCCGCAGCTGACGTGTGTGTCTCTTCTGTGCGGAGACCACGCGGTCCTCGTGCTGTCGGCGTCCCCGTGTGTGACCAGGAGGGTCTCCTGGAGGCCCGGGAGGTGCAGTCGCTGCTGCCGGGAAGGTGAGCAGCCGCTACTGTTTTCGAGGACTTAGAGGGAAAGAGTCCACTTCTGGGAAGGGTGGATGGAGAGGAAGGGAGGCGGGATGGCCCTGGGAGGCGGGGACATCCAGTCCCGAGCCTTCCTCCTGGGCCGGCTTCCCTCTGAGAAATTCCCGGAGCGTGACCAGAACCGTCCATGCCAGGCCGTGCCCCCGGGTCCCCCTCCCTCCCCCAGGTCAGGTCTGAGGTCGGAGTCTCGGGGCTGGCCCTTCAATCCCCGAGAAACCACAGGGCCGAGCGGGCCTCCCAGATGGACAGGGCTGTGGGTTGGGGGGAGGTGACTTCAGCAGCGAGAGCAACGAGTCAGCAGGAACCTGGTTCCGCTCGAGCAGGAAGAGCCCATCTCCCCTCTCTGCCCGCCCTGCCGACAGCCAGGCTGAAGGGGTGTCCGGGGCTCGGGGGCCATTGGGAGCTGGAGCTGACGCGGAGCCGACCACCCTCTACAAGGAGGACACGCAGCGCTTCATAACCGCGTGATCCCGCGTCCTAAGTACAGACACGAATATGCATTAGACACACACAGCTAGTGTGGTGCACGCGGCGCGTAATACATGCACAGTTATATGCAAACTAGAGGCCCGGTGCATGAATGTGTGCATGGGTGGGGTTTGGTCAGCCCCGCCTCAATTGGGGCCAATGGGGGCAGGGCTGGCTGGGGGAGAGGCCACCGGAAGTTGGCCGGCCAGCCTGCCCCTGGTCAAACTGCCCGTCAAACTCCTGGTGGAGGGGACAATTTGCATATTAGCCTTTTATTATATAGGAGGATAGTGTAGTCTGTTTCCCCATCTGTCTGTCTGTCTGTGTGTCCACCAGGAGATGTACCGCCCACAGGCGACTATTACGGGAAAGTCCCGGAGAGGAGGAAAGGCCAGACGGGCACACAGTAGGCCTGCACAGAATGGTCTTTCAGCCACACACGGATGCTCAGGTATTACATCCCCATCTCCCGCGCGGGCCAACATGGCGTCCACACACGAGGGGCTAAACCTTGGGGGACTGGCCATGTGGCATGTTCCCAGGCATCTGAATCCTCTGCTCAGCGTGAATGCCTCAGGCCCAGTCCTGGGGACCGTCTAATGCTGACGGGAAGGGGTCGTCGCTGTGCGGGAAGAGTTTCTCTGGAGAGAGCACCTGATCGGGAGGTCACTTCAGCTGAACACTCACATCTCCAGCACAGGCTGCCCACCAGGGGCCCGGTCTGTGGAGGGCACCATAATGACACCCTGAGATCACAGGGGCCCAATGAAGGGGGAGGCATGTGGGGGGGGGGGGTGGAGAAGGCTCAGGGGATGGGGGAGGCAGCTCCCTTCATGCTCAGACTCTCTGTAGCCTGTCTCTGCAGGGAGCGGGGGCCGCATGGTCAGTGCTGGGGTGGGGGAGCCAGTCTCGGGCGGCCGGGGGCTCAGCCCTGGGCACCAGTTCTCCCGTGGGAGTGGCTGCTGTAGAGCTGCCTTGAGGAGGGATTGGTGGGCAAGTCCAGCTCAGCAGAGGATTCTGTGTGTGTGCGCGCGCATGTGCGCGTGTGTGCGTGCATGCATGTGTGTGAGTGTGCATGTGTGCGCGTGTATGTGCACGTGTAGTGTGTGTGAGTGTGTATGTGTGTGCGCTTGGTCAGGTGTGTCTTCCTCACTTCATCAGTGAGATGGAGAAGGGCACGCATGTGGGGGGATTTGCCATTCCAGGCTCAGATATATATATTTAGCTCTGAGCAGAGCAGATAGAAGTGGAAAAGACACTGCAGTGAGCAAACTAGTCGGGTGCTTAAAAAGAGCATGCCCGGGTGTTGCTGGTAACCATGTAAATTAGTCCAAATATTCTGAAGAGCAATTTGCAGTATGTTCAAGGCTGACACGGTGCACGGTGTGCGCACCTTCAACTCTGCAAGTTCACGGCCAGGGATGCCTCCCGGGAAAATAATCAGAGCCCTGGGCGTGGGTGTCCCTCTGCCTGGAGCCCTGGGTGTGGGTGTGGGTGTGGGTGTGGGTGTCCCTCTGCCTGGAGCCCTGGGCGTGGGTGTGGGTGTGGGTGTCCCTCTGCCTGGGGCCCTGGGTGTGAGTGTGGGTGTGGGTGTCCCTCTGCCTGGAGCCCTGGGTGTGGGTGTGGGGGTGGGTGTGGGTGTCCCTCTGCCTGGAGCCCTGGGTGTGGGTGTGGGTGTGGGTGTCCCTCTGCCTGGAGCCCTGGGTGTGGGTGTGGGGGTGGGTGTGGGTGTCCCTCTGCCTGGGGCCCTGGGTGTGGGCGTTTGTCACGAGGGTCAGTATCCCTCCACCTCTGCCCTTTCCGGTTCAGCGTGGGGTCTGTGTTCCTTCCCTCAGCATACGCTATTTTTCTCACAAGGGCTTGGATTCGGCCTTCGACCATCCTCATTGCAGGAGGGAAGAAAAATGGGGAAAACCAGCATTTGAGCCTTTTAAACACATATTATTTACCTTAGCTCTTCACTGTGAAGTCATTTTAAAGTGTGAAAGGTCACACACGCTCACACACACACTCACACACTCAGTGCTCACACACACACACTCACACACACACACTCACACACACACTCACACACTCAATACTCACACACACACTCACACACGCTCACACACACACACTCAGTGCTCACACACACACTCACACACACACACATGCTCACACACACCACTCACACATATTCTCACAAATACACACGTTCACACATACACACACCACACACATACATGCACTCACAAGCTCACACACATACCACACACATATATCACACACACTCACACACACATGCACACATACATGCAATCACAAGCTCACACACATACCACAGGTATACAAACATGCTCACACACACACACACACACACACGCTCACACACTCACATACACTGACAAGCTCACACACACCATACCACATACACACACACACTCACACACATACACACTCACACACATGCTCACACATGCTCGCAATCTCACACACATGCATACATATGCTCACACACATGCTCACTCACACACATGCTCACTCACACACGCTCACACAATTCACATATGCTTACATACACACACTCACATATGCTCTCACACACACGTTCACCACATGGTTGCACATACACTCACACATACGCTCACACACATGCTCACACACAAACTCACATGCTCACATACGCTCACATACGCACATGATCACACACACTCACACTCAATGCTCACATACACACACGCTCAGATACACTCACACACACTCACATGCTCACAGACACACACACACACACACACACACACACACACTCTCACACACACACACACACTCTTCAGCGTGAAAAGATTTGGATAAACCAGGCGGGCAGAGGGACAGGCCGGGAGGCGCCGGGCTGCGAGGGGTCCCTGCCCTGCTCTCCTTTGCCCCGGAGCTACCTGTCACCGGACCCGCGGGCACCAGGAACCGGGAGATCCCAACCGGGAGATCACCTGAGCGGTGGTTCCACTGTAACGCCCATCGGGCCCTTGTCACACTAGTGACCATCGTGTCTCCCTGTCTGAGGGCCCGCGGATTTGGTGCCTGTGCGCGCAGCCGCCCTTCCAGGCGAATGACAGGCTTAGCTCGGGGTCTGTTCCGAGTGGGACAACGTGGAGCGGGACCCAGGAGGCAGCGCCAAGGCCCGGCTTTCAGCCCGTCTGGGCCACGGGCAGGGCCTGATGCGCGTGGCGGGGAGGGCCTGGGCCTCGCCTGCTGACCTCACGCCAGGGGCCAGGTCCCACCCTCCCCACTGGCAGGGGCTGAAGGGCGACTCCGTTTGAGGACGAGCCCGCTCGCTGTGGTTTCAAGCAGAAACATAACAGGCGAATCTTATGGGCCAGAGGAAACCGGGTTGGACCAGGAGGACGCAGGATGAGGACGCGCGTGGCCAGCAGGTGGCAGCGGCGGGCCACGCAGAGCGGCTCCGGCGGCTGGGGGGTTTGCAGGGCTGTCGGGCTGCACAGAAGGTGAAGGAAGGTTTGCAGGAGGCCGCTGCGTGCTGGAAACGCCGCTGCGGGCGGCAGCGAGGACGACCCTTCCCAGGAGCGGCCTGGCTGGTCCCCGGAGGCCGGGGAGGAAGCGGGCGAGCGGATCCCCTGTTCAGGGCCGATAAAGGGGTCGCCGTTGGGCGCTGGAGGTGCATTTCCCTGCACAAGGGACAGAGCCGTTTCCAAATGCGCGTCAGGAGCGTGTTGCTCAGAAGGGTGAGGTCTCCGGGACGTGTGGGGGCCTTGCCGCTCTCCACCCGGAGCGGGGCCCGGGTCAGGCTGGTGTGTAACCACAGCGCCAGATGGGGCTGCGACTGCCAAGCGCTTCTCATTTCGTCCCGCCTTTATCGTCCCACGTGGACGCCCATGATGGGCCGCGGGCAGCGTTCCCACCGCCCGCCCGTAGCAGCTCGGGGAGCACCGGCTGCGGGTCCACTGGAGGCGACACAGCCACGCTCTCAGGCCGACGAGCTCCAGGGAGACTGTGGGCCCCCTCCCCCAGGACAGCCTGAGCTCCACCCAAAGGCACCCTGACCCGTGGACCCGCCCCGGGGGGAGGGGGCGGATGGGAGACCTGTGGGCCGAGGCTGCTGCTTTCCTTCCTTAATCCTCGCCAGAGGGTGTGGTTTTACGGTTTTAGAGAGCGAGGGAGGGAAAGCGCGAGAGAAACATCCACGTGAGAGAAAAACACCCATCAGCTGCCTCCAGCAGGGCCCCAACCCACAGCCGAGGTGTGTGCCCGGCTGGGGAGTGAACCGGGACCTTTAGGGGACGATGCGCCCATCAGCTGAGCACCCGCCAAGTTGGGACGCGCTCAGAAAGGATTTTTGCTCAAACGTCTTTCTGAGCCCGTTTATCCTCCTTCTGAGAGAACCCCCTCATGCAGAGCGAACCCCCTTTGCCCGATGGCGGGAGCTCGGGCCGCGGGGAGCAGCCAGGTGGCAGGGTGCTGTTTTCTGGAACAGGCCCCGCGAGGCGAGGTGGCTCTGGCTTCTCGTTTGTCAGGGGCAAGGGAAGGTGGGGACGGAAAGGTGCGGGAGGGGCCTGGGAGGTGCTGAGAGAGAGGGAGCTCGGAGTCCACGCGTGGGGAGACCAGCAGCTCGGCCTGGCAGCAGAGCCTGGAGGCCCCTGTTCTGCGTGGCTGGGTTTTCCTGCCAGAGTGACCAACTGCTCCCCACGCCGGGGCCCACGCGGGCAACTCGGGAGTTTTCTGGAGGGAATCTTGGTTTGGTGGATTTCACCACCTCCGGCAGGGCAGCTGGATTCCCCACCGTGGCTCCTGTGACTCCTCACACACACACTCCGCCGTGTGCACACAGCTCTGACTTCACTCAGCCCCAGGGCACGCCTGCCCCGCTCGAGACATAAGCTCACACCTGGCTGTCCCCTCCCGGGAAATGTCTGGACTTGGGCGAAGGGCTCTGAAGTCGTCTGGGCCCACAAGCGCTAGTTCTGGGCTCCTCCCCCAGCACCCCTCCCCCCTCCCCCCCCCCCGCCCCCTCTGTGGCCGCCATGCTCACTTCTCTTTCTGGAGGTCTCTCTCTTGGAGCGGCTCCATATCGCTGGATGCGCTGGGAAAGGAGAGGAATCGTCAGGCTCTTCGCTCCCTGTGCTTCTAGAAGGTTATCCCACCAGGATTCCTCAGCAATCCCTTTTCTTTTCAATCCTCACCATCCGATCCTCTTCAGACCCCGAAGGTGCTGGTCCCGGGGCCGGGAGGGGACCTGGGCACCTCTTATCCTCTCTGCCTCGGCCAGGGCCAGTCGGGTGTGGGTGGGAAACGGCCTGGAACACGGCAGTCGCGCCGTCTGCTCCCTGGATGTGCCACAGACGCAGGCTGCCTCCCCTCGGCCAGGTATCTGCCTTCCTTTCCAACCGTCTTGCACCAAGAAGGAGGCTCATTTCCAAGGCGAACCCTTCCAACTGGCATCTTTGTGTCCCTCAGGACTCTTTCCTTTTAACTGTTCTTTTTGTCTCCCTTGTATCTCGGCATTCTTCTCCCACTGCTCCTGTGGCCTACAGACACGGATAGTCCCCGTCAGAGCGAACATGGCAAACATTGGCCTGGAGTGTTGTCAGGAATCCCTTCTAACACCTGCATAATGGCCTTTTCTCCGAAAATCCCCTTAAAGTCAGTATCTTTCCTCTGGAACTTGGCAGGAGTCACATAATTGGTTTCTTGTCTTCCATTCATGTCCCTTCCGTGCTATTCCTCATGCCTCAGCAGGAATGCTTGCTTTTAAACAAATTCATATGTTAATTTCTGTCTGAAATACTCCAATACGTTCCAATTGCTCTTAGAATAAACACAGGCTTCTTTTTTTTTTAAAAATATATTTTATTGATTTTTTACAGAGAGGAAAGGAGAGGGATAGAGAGTTAGAAACATCGATCAGCTGCCTCCTGCACACCCCCCACTGGGGATGTGCCTGCAACCCAGGTACATGCCCTTGACCGAAATCGAACCTGGGACCCTTTAGTCCGCAGGCTGATGCTCTATCCAGTGAGCCACACCAGTCAGGGCGAACACCAGGCTTCTTTCCATGTTGTGCAGAACCCAACCCCATAGACTGCCGGGCTCGCTTCTCTGCAAACTCACTGTGTGCACTTTCATCCTTGAGTGTCCACCTGGTGCCACCCCACCTACTGTTAATATAGATCCTACTGGGGGCTTTGTCTGCCTGTCGTCACACCATCGACTGTTACGATCAGATCCCGTTGAGTTCTTGACACCACAAAGCCTTCACATTGGCTGTTCCCTCTACTGGAATGCTCTTCCCCACCACTCAGTCTTACGGCGTTATTAATCCTGAGCCCTCCAACTTTTGAGAGAAAAAAAATTCCCTGTTGTTTTAATTACTCAGATAGTGTTGGGAGCTATGTACCCAAGAAAATCAATGAAGAAAGTCAGGTAGGGAACCAGACTGTTGTCAGTCTTGGATCAAAGGAGGTTCTCAAATGGGTATCCAGGCAGCTAAGTGCAGCACAGTCTACACACCGTGGTGGGGGTGCTTGTTTGTGTGGAGATAGTAGTGAAAAATGAGTTCATGATATTGCGCTCATACAAAGGGGTGGTCATGGCGAAGGCACGCTCACAATCAGGTCAGGGCCACCCACGGCTGGAGAAAAATGTTCCGACGCGGATCAAAACAGCTTTGCGCTTTGGCTCTGACTGAACTGAGAAGAGTGACACAAACCACTTGCGACCACGCGAGTGCTCAGAAGGCTGTGAAACTTCTAACCAAGATGCCCTGGAACAAGGTGTCAAAGGCCAGGCTCAGATGGAGGACTAAACAGTAATACAGAAGGAGACATTTGGGATGAGTTAGGAGTTGAGGTATAAGAATAGAAACTATAATTTTCAGAAAGCAACAGCATTGATTGTCACTCAAGTATGAATAAATAGCAAACAGATTCCTGGGAAACAGTTGAGTTAAAGCCGGGCGATCGAACTAGAGTTAGAAGCAAAGGTTAAGTCAGAAGAAGGGACATGGTGAGAAAGGGGGTGGAGACCAGCCTTCTACTTCCTCTGGGAGAAGAGAATACAGGAGCCTGAGTTGCTCTGTCTCTTTTCTCTCCTCCAAACTGCTTGCCTGTTGGGAGGAATCCAATTCATTCATTTGACAATCACTTGATGGAGTACCAATTGTGTTCCAGACGTCGGCTTGGCACTTGTGATTCCTCGGGGAGAGAAGCAGACAAAGATTCTTGCACTCTGGAGTTTATATTCCAGTGGAATCGGTGGAGGTTTGAAGACAGAAAGCAATAAAAACATGATATTCTTAAATTGTAATTTGTTATGAGATGATGAGGACTATTAGAAAAAATACATGAAAAGCAGAACAGGGTGTGGGGAAAAGAGAGAGCAGTCAGAGTGCCTAGGGTTTTTATGAACAAATCAGTAAAATGTGCCTGTGAAACTAATATATTTTTCTCATTATTTTTCCTTTTCAGGGGGTCAACTATTGGGGCACAGAACGTGGACTAACAACCATGGTGGGCAGTCGGTGTCTAACACCGGCCAGCTTGCTTCTCATAGAGAAAAAAGTCCATATGCAATCCGTTCAAAGAAACGATGAGTTGATTACAAAAGAAGGTAATGAGAGGAATGGATTAAGTACCAAAGGCTGGAAACAAGTATATTATTGATTTTCTGAGTCCCCTCCCCCCACCCGGTGGGAAGCTTGACAGAGCTGATCTGGTGGCCACAGGTCTCCGTGGACCTGCATGTGTGGGAAGGATGTCTTTGACCCTCAGACTTATATGTGTGACCCAGAGGGACATTGACTTTGAATTAACCTTGTTGTGGGCTGACATCAATCACTCGGGGACTATTTCCAAACAGATTGCCAGGCAATCAGAGTCTGGGCTTGATCAGCGTGCAGAGTGCCAAGAACTCGCACGGGCGTGATGACAGCAAGAGAAACGGGGCGGAAGGGGCGTCTGGTCAACCCCAGAAATAGGGAGCAGCCCGGGCATGTGGGCGGCCCTGAGAGGGAGTCTCCAGCCTCCTCTGGCCTGTGCTGGGTGGTGTGTTTAGAGGTGTCTGTCTCTGAGACACCGTCCACATTACAACTATCCACTGGAAGGGCTGGCTCTTCTGGGACTCCAGCCGGTTTAATTGAATTTCTCCAGCTCCCCAGCTGCTCATCCAGGACACCATCAAATATTGCCTGTGTTACTGCAATTACTTTTAAAAGACCACTCTGCTCCCGCTCCTTCCCTTTGCAACCTGTTACCCGCACAGGATCCCTGAGTAATATTCCACACTGGCGCCCCGTGACGCATACTGCACCTAGAACAACACTCCATCTCTTTACCGTGACCGTCTCTTTACTCTGGCCCTGCCCATCCCTCTCATTGCTTTCACCGCACCACCAACATGGTATAAAGGGCAAGGGTGGCCAATTATTACCTCCCCTGGATCCGTGGCTCGTGGCAAATATGACTTTGAATCTTCTCCCATCAGAGATGTTTATTTCTCTATACCATGAATCTGGGTTGGCCTTCTTGGCCTCGTTTGTTGAAAGAAATGCAGCAGAACTGAGGTTGTCTGTCCCAGTCCAGGCATCAGCAGGCCTAGCCTGCTTCAGCTCGCATTCTGGGCCATGACATTTTCTGTTTTCCAGGCCAAAGAGAGAGCAAATATTTCGATCGGCACCATTGATGGGAATATCACCCAGTGACACTGCATCTTATTTCCTGTGTTCAATTTGCTAAATAACTTCAATTTCATTGCCCAGCCGCCGCGAGGGCTGCCTGCTGGAGGACGAGAGAGCGCGTGGAGCAGAGGTGCGCTATCGCAGTCGAGGCAGTCCAATATCCAGAAGCCCCCGCCGACCCAGCCGCTGACCCCGGCCGCTGACCTCTGACGTGTGAGAGAGTCCGGCTCAGACCACATCTCTGACTCATAGAAAGGTGAGCCAAATTAATGGCCGCTGTTTAAAACATTACAATTTCAGGGTATTCTGATATGAAGCAATAGCAGCCTTCTTTCTGTGCCTCTAATGGGCAAAACCAGTTCCTCCATCTGGATGGTGGTGGCCGCTGTTCCCTCGACCTGGATGGGGGCAGAGGGCACACACAGGTTTTCCACTTCAAATTCACCCTTTTGCAAAGTGGAGAGCCTGTAGGACTCTTGAAAACTCTCTCCAAGAAAATCCTCCTCCCCAGTTTTGTCTCTTTCCGCCCAGCGTCCTCCCACAGCTGGGGAGAACCACAGAGCTTTGCCATCTTGTGCGTGGCCTGTTTGATTGGCGAGGATTTCTCCTTAGAACATGGGGATACTTAGAGCCAATGGTCCTCAGTAGAGATTAGGAATGGGAAAGTCTAATTTAATGCACTTAGTGACTTACCTCCTTAAAAGGTAGCTTAGATCTGATTCTGAGCAAACTGGTGTCAGGAGAGGTTGCGAGGTTGGCCGGCCCCCCCAGGGCTAGGCAGGTGCTCGCATGAAGTTCTCAGAACGTGGGCAGAGGATGCTGTCTCCTGGCAGAGGCGGGCAGCGACGGCTCATCACAGGGCGCTGTGGGTGTGCCCGGGATAAATGTAATTAGTGTAACTTCCACAACAGTGATCCGTCATATCGTTATCTGCCTTTTACAGATGGAGAAGCACAAGTTTACTACACCAGTTACATGACATTTTCTGTTTTCCAGGCAAGAGAGAGAGCAAATATTTCGATCGGCACCATTGATGGGAATACCACCCAGTGACACTGTGTCTTATTTCCTGTGTTCAATTTGATAAATAATTTCAATTTCATTGCTTTGTTCATTATCGACCCTCGAATGAGTAGAATGATAATCAGCTTGAACGTCCCATGTGTTCCTTTAGCTTTCATGTTTTATTTCACATTGAAATCTCATCAGCCATGGGATGGAGCATTTTTTCAGTAGTGATGGGAGTTGACCACACTAGTTAATTTTTATTCTGATTTTTTTAAAATCAATCTGGACCATTAATAACAGTTCATAGCAACATCCAAATGTGCACTGTTTCTCTCAGTCCTGTCTCAGGTCCGTCCACAATGACCTCATCCTCATCACCACTTCCATCTTCTGTCCACTCGTGCTTCAGTGTCCGTCTGTGGTGTCTGGGCTCTGAACCAGTCTGCACTGAGAAAGAGGCAGAAGCACTCAGGGTAAGATTCTAAGGGAACCTGGTTATTCCCCCTTATCTGCGCGCACAGAGAATGTAAGAATGGTTGTCAAGTACCTGTTAGCCTCCGTAGAGATAAGAGACTCCTTTTCACCTTCCCATTTATCACGCCCATTGGCATGCTCACACAGCCTCAGGAAAACAACCCCAGCATTCAGTGTCTGCTGTATATCCCTGGCCGGACACACAGACCCAAGAGGCTCTTGTGTGTGCAGATATCCTCATTTTCATCACTTTTGCTGTCCGCTGACCGTATCTTCCTTGACGTAACATATTTACAATACACAACATGGCATGACAAGGGGCCAGGGGTTTGATAATTTGGACGGATGGTGCTGGATTCTGGTGTGGCTGACCAGACGGCGACGTCTCTTGGTGGGAGAATGTGAATACATCAGTCACGCGGCAGCCTTTGCTGTCAGAGCTAATGGGATGCAGAATTTAAACAAAAAAAAATGATCCCAGCAGCTCTGTCTGCTCTCCTATCAGAGAAGCAGCTGTGCCCACACGCTGTCCCCCTCTCCCCAAACCCATCTACACGTGAGATGTCAAAGGTCACCGTTGCTTACAGCTGCGATTCCCCGAGATCCTTCATCAGGATAACTAGCTTCTGCGTGAGGCCATCTGTCTTCATTTATCTCTGCAGAATGTCCAGTTGAGAAAGATGAAATGTCTCTATGAGTTTAAGATTTTCCGCTAGGGGAAGCCAAGTCGACATCTCCATCAATTAGTTGATTGGTTTTCTCTGCTATTGTCTAATCTACTTTAATGCAGTAGCAACAGGCACACAAATACAGACACAATGAAAGATTAAGGCACAGAACATTTTTCTGGCTTGGGGATCAGACCGAATTGAATTTTTATGGGGGCGATCGTGAATATTTCCCGTTTGCATGACTTGCAAGAAAGCACTGGTGAGCCCTGGCCGATGCCCCCTGCCGCAGCCGCAGTGGCGAAGGCCAGCCCGGTCCCTTGGGAAGAGGGGCAGCTGGTGTCAGCGTTGTGACGCGCGGTCGGTTATGATTCTCCTCAAGGCGAGGGTGCCAAGAGTTAATACTGACACTGAAATGGCATCCAAAATATTAGGTCCACGAAACGTAATTACGTGGACTGAAGACTGACCTGGCCACAAGAACAAACGCTCCGGTGGCACGGAAGAGTCGCGGGAGGCCTCAGCATGTCCGTCCCGCGAGCTCACCGCACAGCCGCAGCTCACTGGCTGCAGAGCCCTGCTCACCCTCTTTATTGTGGATAATAATTCCAACTCAATCTCTTTATAGCCATTGTCAGAGACACACATTAAAAAGTTCCTTGTAGCCACCACTGATAGGAAGCAGACGTAAACAGCGGGAAGGGATTGGACAGTTGCCTGGGTTAAACAAGGATTCAAGAGGAGCCAGTCGTTGACTAGGTTCCTTATGCTGCACTTTCTGTCCCTGCGGCTGTTTTATAACTACCACTGAGTGCTTCTTACTCCCGTCAACAAGATTGTGAGAACGTGTACGGGGCCAGGTGGGTACCGGAAATCTCGCTGGGATCCTTCTGTAAAGTGCATGATTGTCTAACCACTATGCTGCAGACCTGAAACTAATGTAAGATAGTGCTGCATATAAACTGTAATCTATATGTATAAAAGCCTAAGCGACTGTCTGACCGTCCGACCATCCTACCGGTAGCTATGACGTGCACTGACCACCAGGGGGCAGACGCTCAATGCAGGAGCTGCCGAGCTGTGGTGACTTGGCAGCTGTGGTTCTCAGGTAACAGAACCAGAGAGGAGAGAGCCCAATTCTGGGGTGTATCACCTGAGAACCGCCCTCTTGCAATCCGGGACCCCTCAGGGAATGTTGGAGAGTCAGTTTCGGCCTGATCCCCACAGGCCAGGCTGAGGGACCCCGCTGGTGCACAAATCCATGCATTGAGCCTCTAGTTGAAAAATAAAAATTAAAAAAAGAAGAGTATATCGGACAATCCTTCTACGAGCATTACTTTGCTTTTTCAGATTTCTAGTTGCTGGAAGCTATCCATTGTCAACACTATCATGAAAGTGCAACAGGGAACTTGGAAGGCTGATGGACCTTGAGCTTTAGCAAGGGTCCGTTTGTTCTGTTGAGATAATGGTGGCTCAAGCCATTTCCTGACCTAATAGTCTTGAAGTAAATCTTTACTAATATTTACTGGCCTTTAAGATAGTCTGTCTGCTACCGGATTGCCTGCCTAACTAAGGGCAAGATGTGTATTCTAAAATTGAATAAAAGCTAACAGGGTCTGGGCCCCAGTGGAGCCTCTCCACTAGAGAAAGGTTTTCCGCCTGGCCCCCATGCCTTCTAAATTCATATTTCTTGTCTAGTGTATTCATTTGCGCATGGCCCCTTTTCCAGATCCTGAACCCTAGCCGCAAATGGATGCGGCATTCACATCTAGTCTTTTTCCTTTTGCTATTGGACTGGTACCTGAGGAGGGAGGATGACTGTGGCTTCAGGTAGCATGAGGCGACATGGACTGTTCCCACTGTGGGCTTGGCCACGAGGACTTCTGCTATCTCATGGATTCTGCACAAAACATGTTGTCACATGTGAACCATCCTTCTCGAAAGGCAGCTTAGTGCAGATGGCGAGTTATCCATTGCTTTGGAAGCAAAGCGGTCCTAGAAGGTCCCAGAGCTGTGACAGGAGCGGGACATTGTGAAAGAAGAATGGAGGCCAAAGCTTGCATGCATGTTGGAGGTCAGAGAGAGGAGGTCAGTGTGGGGCTGGCCCTGTGCGGCTGCTTCTCACCATCTACTCACTGTCATTCAGCAAACTGTTAACACTCATTGGGCCCAGTGTATGTTAGTAATACTGAATGTGACCGGCATAATGATGGCATAGAAAGAAGAATGATAACGATGGATAAGAACAAGAACCTACAGTCGATGTCAATGCCCCCTATATAGGGAAGTCGCATTTCAAAATAAATGGATAATAAACTAAGTTTTCAAGAAAAAAAAACAAAACTAAAAATGAGGAAAAGATTGAGGGCCCTCCATGAAGGAATGATTAAGAAAGATATTTCTTCCTCATTTTTGTTCTTTTTCTCAAATTGTCCCTTTTCCTTATATGGAAGTCTGGACAGAGAGATTTTGGATCAACAGAGTCATGCTTTCACTGGAGAGTGGGTCGCTGCTCATGGCGCATTACAGATGCTGTCTCCATGCTTTTTAAAACGTATTGATTTCTGAGAGGGAGAGAGAGAGAGAAACATCAATGATGGGAGAGAATCATTGATCGGCTGCCTCCTGCCCCCCCCCCAACCCCCCCCCTCCCGCCCCCGACTGGGAATTGAACCGTGAATAGTTCATAGGTCCATGCTCAACCACTGAGACACACCAGCCAGGCTCCTTGCGTACTTTTAAACATCAACTTCATTTGCAATTAGAAGCACTAGTTTCAGGGTGTATTTTGTTGTGTTTGACAAACTGGTGATGCCTACATTTTTTGGAGGTTGTGGGGTAAAGATACTTCCATGAAAAGGGAATGTTATGGGGAAAGGTTTCAAAGGGAGGCCGTCACTTTTGTTGAAATATGTTGCCTTTGAGATTCCTGTAGACACTCAGGTGCAAATGCCCAAAAGGTATCTGTTCTGGGGAGTTACACTTGGACTCCTGCACCTTGGGAGTGGAGAACGGAGAGCGACTGATTGTCAGATGCTGGCTCCAGTGTGGAGAGCAGAGATCAGTGTTGTGTTTTGATTTTGACAGACAATCAGAACTCGTGAGATGAAGCCCAGTGCAGTGTGTGGAAAATGTCTCCTTGATGTTTGCCTGTCAGGGTGTATTCGCTTTATGAGGTAAAGCCAGTATTTATTTACTTAGCATCTCACCTTGTTATTAAAACATTTCAGGTGGCTTTCAGGGGTGGATAAGACGTGAGACCCAGGGATTTGATGATGACAACAACCAACTACAAAGAAAGAGGAGGCGGCCAGGGAGGAGGGCAAGAAGAAGAGAAAAGAGATGGAGCAGAAGCAGAACCAGAAGGAGGAGAAGGAGGAGAAAGAACAGGAAGAGGAGGAAAAGGCAGAGGAGGGGAGAAGAGGGAGGAAGATGGAAACAAGTTGCGGACAAGGAGGATAGTAAACAGGTGTGCTGGTAAGGCCTGCATACCTTATATAGCACATATACACACTAGAGGCCCAGTGCACGAATTCGTGCACAGGTGGGGTCCGGCCAGCCCGCCCCTGATTGGGCTGGTTGGCCGACCGCAGTGGGCGTCATAGTGACCAGTCATTCCGGTCGTTCTGGTCACTGGCTGTACACACACACACACACACACACACACACACACACACGGAACTGATCTGGGGCTAATATCAGGTAAAATGCATTCAGGGGTTCTAATAAAGAATTACATGCATGCAATGCACCAAATGGAAGCCTCAATAACAGCTTTCAAGAGCACGGGGGGTTTTTTTGGGTCTAGGAAGAAATGCTTTTGCCCCCAACACCCAAAGTCTCCTTCCAAGTAGAGGATGCTTTCTTCCAGAACCCCTCCTGGCCCCTCCCTCTTCCTCACTTGCTGTGTGAGTTCTTGGGGAGCAGATCCTGGCAGGTGTAGCACAGCTGTAGCTCCCTCTGCCGGAGACGGGGGCACCTGCTGGGACAAGGGCTCTTCCTTGCTCCCCTTGGTTACGACCAGCTCTTACATGGGGACTTCTAGTGCCATGAACACAAGGGGAAGGGTGCCAGCCCCACAGTGCCTGCTACTGGGTAGACTCGCCTCCCGCTTCTGTGAACGAAGCTAACTAGTTCTATTGCCTGAACGTTCTTCAGTGTTAGTTTGTCGTTTGAAGATGTGTTGGCTTTCCACCAGGTTGCCTTGTTTGCTTTCACCCTATTTGCTTGTTTGCTTATTTCTCAGTTGTCTCAGCTCTTGAATGGGGAAGAGAGGCTCACTTACTGGCCTCCAAGAATGCCATCCATCGAGAATAAAAGACTCTTGAGATAATGGAAGTGGAAGTGGGCTGACATCATAAATAGAAAACGTAATTTAGCATAAGTAATCCTACGGTGCACTGATTTGATGTTGGCCTCATATTTTTCTGGATTGTCTAGATCTAGAAATCTATGTTAGGATGTCTGGAACAATGGGATGGTCTGCTCAACCTTGAGTTCATTGTTTGCTAAAAATACTAAGAAGAGCTTGTTTGAAAATCGGGGAACCCTTATTATAGCTTTACCTCTGTGTCTTGGTTAATAACATTGGGAAAATCAAATAATACCTTGTGAACTCACACCTCCTCTTCTCGACAGCTCTGCTTCCCTGCTCGCCGCCCCCCCCCCCCCCCCACACACACACACTCAGGAGCTTGTCCTGCGTGGTGCCCCGAAGATTCTGGGCCGGGAAGTGTGTGCTCAACGCTGGACCTGAATTAGGCCAGCAGCTCAGGAATGAAGGTCTTTTCCACTCTGAGAGTCTGTGACCCCCTGAACTTTCCAACTGATGGGGGACAGTTTCTGCCTCATTTTTTGTAGGTCGCTGACCGTACCACAGCCACCATCCTCTTCCCGTGATGTTCCGTGCAGAAGACCTTCCGCACCGATTGCCACTTGCACCTGGAGGAGCCTGCATACAGCGGAGCAAGCATCGTGTCTGACAATCACCCCTCATCGAAGTCTCCAGGGGACGTGGGGCAGGAACCCCATCCATGTTGCTCTGCGCTGGGAGTGACACGCCGTCCACAGCCTCAGCTGCAGGCTGACAGATCCAGGTCGCTGCAAACACGACCCTACTCGGTCCTCTTCAGATCACTCATTACTCACCCGCGCGTGATGCTTCAGGAGGAACAGGAGCTGCCCGCACCTGGCAGCGGGGCCTCGCCGTGGCGCCCCGACAACGCATCTTGTCAGCCCGCTGCTCCCAGACACGATTGTGAGTCTTTCCGGCGGCGTGTCTTGTCAATCCGCAGTTTGCAGATTTGCATGAAGAGGGTGTTCCGTGGGACGCCTCGGCGCAGCCCCGCAGCGGGCACTCGGTGTCCATGCCAGTCTACGGGGAACTGTCCCGGCGCTGATCCTGCCACGGGGCCGCTGGGCTCAGCCATGGGCAGAGTGAGGGACCTGCGGGGGCGGGGCGGGGCACTGATGAGTGAGGAGAAGGGATTCGCTGCTTTTGGTTACCCAGCCGTTTGATTTCAGCTGTCAGCCCCGCTCACATCATTTAGAGAAAACACGGTTGGGCAGTTTGTCTAGTCACGTCGGCTCACTGCACAAATGAGCAAGATGGTTTTCAGAGATGGGAGGTGATTCTTCCAGGAGAACACAGGGACCTGCTACTAGTCCCCAAAACGCAGGTCCCTTTGCGTGCCGGAATAGTGATGAGATGCAGGCTTCCGCCAGCCCCCTGCCGGCTGAGGGTCCTACCTTCTCACTGGCCGTCACAAGGACGCACGCTCCGATGGCTCCTGACTCACGCAGGAAGCGCACTCCCTCCCAGGGCACCACCTCCTCCAGCTCACCGCGTGGCCTCATGCCTGCGGCCCGTGGGTTTCTGAAATGAAGATGGGTGACATGCGCCCTGCAAAACGTGGGTGACCTAGAACCACCGGGGATTCAAAGACAAGGAAAGTCCTAAAGTCTAAAGAAGCTGCCAGCGTTCACGCGAGCGTGCGTTTCTGGCGGGACACTGGGGTCGTCCAGGTTAAATGGGTGCCTTCGAAGCAGCAGGCGGGGATAGAGCCTGAGCCTGGAGCACTTACGTGGTCCACCCAGCAGCACGGAGTTTTGTTGGTTTAAGACAGTTAATAGGTGCGGAGGCTCCGTCCCATTGTACAGACTCACAGTCAGCGATGGCGGTTCTGAGGCCCAAGTAGCAGTCACTGCAGAAGACGGTGGGGCCCCGAACGTGTTCCTGTGACTTCCTCTGAAGGAGGTTACAGGGGTTGCACAGGCTGCAGTGAGAAGGACCCTGCTACCATCTTCTCTTTCACATACGACGTGGTCTTCGTTCACGGAGAAGACACAGGCGTCTGGGACGGAATCTGAAGGGACTTGCCATCACCACACACTCGGCTCCAGGCTTGACTCTGAATCGGAGGGGAGGGTGTTAGGTCTCGGTGTCAGATCGGCGATAACTGCTGGAGCTGAGGCGAGGGGGGACGTAGGACCGCTACCTCCCCGGCCGCAGGCGGGATGGTGGCCCTCTGTGGTTTCCTGATGAGGAGCACTTTCTCCTTCCCAGACTCTTCACACTGACCTGCTTGGTCCGTAGCGTGATCTTCTCGAGAGAGACAGAGCGCGCGGACTGGAGCGAGGAGAAGAGTCCGTCACCCTCACCGCAGCGCGGCTGTGTGCAGGGCGCTCTGTGCGGAGCTGCGGGGAACGCTGGGTGTGTAAGGGGTGGATGGGCTCGGCACCAGGAACAGGGGGAGGCCCCAGTTGCCCTTCAGATGGTCTGACAACACAGAACAGTGACCTTCCATTCCTTTCCCCACTCACTGCGTTAAAAAATGTAGAGCAGCAGGAAGGCCGGGGAGGGTGGGGGGGGGGGGCAGGGGGGCGGGTAAGAGATCAACCGAAGGACTTGTATGCATGCATATAAGCATAACCAATGGACATAAGACACTGGGGGGTAGGGGAGGCCAGGGGATTGTCAAGGGCAGGAAAAAAAAAAAGAGACATATGTAATACTCTTTGTAATACTTTAAGCAATAAAAAAAAAAAAAAGAAGAAAAAATGTAGAGCATGTCAGAATCTGCAGAAAAATGTGTTTTCTCCCATCACACCATGGGGTCACCCCTTAAAGTATTGGTTTTCAAACTCGGCAGCTCAGAACTTATGAAAATAATGATTGTCCTGCTCCTTTCCCCCCAAAAACCTCACTCCCCCCAACAAGACATTCTTGTGTGTTGGAAAGTGACTCAAGAATGTGATTTTGAAGTCGGCCATCCTATTTTGAGAAGGAAACCCTATCTCAGAGTAATATACTAACTCTTGTTTCTAATCTAGGCATAAAATTGAAAAAATTTCTTAAAAATCACGTGGTCACTCTATGATCTCCATAAAAGCACCACTGTTTCCCTAGATTTTATATATCCCCAATGTTAGGACAGTTGGTGAGACTCTGTGTCTGTGAGCATCACTATGGGATTGATAAGGCTCTGAGACTACCTTACAGCTCTTGTGAGAAATCAGCCTTGAGACCTGACCGCTCTGCTGGGACAGGTGAAGGTGGCGTGCCAGGAGGGCAGGGTCTAATAGACACTGACCTAGACAGGAGTTAC
The DNA here is from genome assembly GCF_964212035.1 of Myotis nattereri. Classification (NCBI taxonomy): domain Eukaryota; kingdom Metazoa; phylum Chordata; class Mammalia; order Chiroptera; family Vespertilionidae; genus Myotis; species Myotis nattereri. The sequence continues at coordinate 98,708,323 of NC_138081.1, read as the reverse complement.
AATGAGGAAGCAGACCCACAGCCCTGAGGCAAGGAGGCAGCCAAGTGTCATTTATACTGTCCTCACCTCCTATTGGTCGCCTGGACCAACCCTAGTACAACGGGGGTGGGATCACGGGGACCATCCTAGAGCACCCATGACTGCGAATGGACCGAATAGGATCAAGACCCTTCCGTCCTCCTACTGGTGCATGAATTTATTTGGGAAAGGAGACCCCACTGTGCTGCCGGATGTGGCCCCGTGAAGTGAAATGGGACAGGTTCTAACCCACTTCTCTTTTGTAATAATGGGGGTGCCCACATGCCTTGCTAACTTCTATGAAATACACTTTTGTAATCTTGGGTCTCTTTGTGGCCTTGTAGCCGACCGAATATGACGCGTTGGAGCTTGGACAGTTACAGATTTACTAGAAGCCCGATGCACGAAGATTCACGCAGTAGGCCTTCCTTCCCCTGGCTGCTCGCAGCGGTTTTCCTCCGGCGCCCGGGACCCAGGCCTTTGGTCCGGCCGCAGCGGAGAAGCCAAGCCTCTTCAGTCTTCAATCTTCAGTCTTCACTCTGGCCGGAGCCTTCAGTTTTCACTCAGCGCCTGCGTATGCAAATTAACCGCTATCTTTGTAGGGTTAATTTGCATAGTCGCTCTGATTGGTTGGTGGGTGTAGCAGAGTGACACCAATTTGCATGATTCTCTTTTATTAGTGTAGATTCCTCTGAGCTGAGGATGGGACAGGGCACCTGTGAGACCAGGCAGGAAAGGGTAATGACCAGACCAGAGTCCCTGTGTGGTGTCAAGGCCTGAGTCCTGGACTATACAGATGGTGGAGCCACCAAGCAGGAAGACTCTTGGGTGGAAAAGTCTAGAGGGTTTACAAGTGAGTCACGGAGACAATGTGTCCGGATTAAGCCCTTCAGCAACTCAGGGTGTCCCGTGGGAGGGAGTCTGGGTGAAAGTCCTGGGCGTGCTTTCTCTGTGGCTTCCTTGAGCACCTTTTCTCTAGGTTAAAGCATTTCCGCGCTGGCTGTCTCCTGGCACCGCGTGGGCTTCTGCCACGTCCAATGTAGGGCAATTGCATCTAATGAGATGGAGGCCATTGTGGATAAGACGAGCCATCACGCAAGATTATGGGCCGCCCCCGGGCTGTAAGAGGCTTACCCCGCAGTGGCGATTTGAGCGAAGGTTATTAACTGCAGCTAATTAAGGCCCCCCTCACCCCCAGGAACCTGGATTCCAGACACAGCCATGGGAACTCTTGGACCCATTTACCAAATTACAGAGCAGCTTACGTGGGCCTGTGGCTGGTGCTTGTTCAAATTCCTGAGCAGAAAGGGTTTAGCTGAGGACATCCGTGTGGCCTGAACAGAGAACTGTCTACAGAGACCTCGGGCTTATCCACTGGGGTCACCAGGGTTTCGACTGTAATTGTTCGATAGTGCCCACCCCATCCAGAATATTTAAAAAATGTGTTAAGGTCGCTTCCCCTGAGAAGAAAGGAAGGTGCTCATTGCACCTGAGGCTGTTTGGGGGGCGAGAAGGCAGAGCAATGTCTCCCGGTGTGAGATACCCGAGCGCCGGCTGCTAGTCGGGTGGGAGAGCCTTGCTTTTCTTCAGGTCCTGCCTGGCCGAGTCTGGTGCTTGACTTACACAAGGACTTGCCTCTTCTCGTCCTGTTCGGCCATCCCAGGTTTTGCCCAAAGCCCGAAGGCTGCCTGTGTCCAGGCCTCACAGACGGCCACGGCCTCCGGCTTTGCTCAGTCTCCTGTTTCCTTTGACATGCAGGTCTAACCCCTGGTTGTGTCAAGGTTTGCATCTTCTAATACGTGCTGAGCAGTGGACTCATGCACAACCCCTGGGGGCAGCTCCTCCAGGTGCTGCTCTGGCCCCTCTCTGCCCCGAAGTCTCTCCCCATGGGGCCCTTGGGAATATGTCCTGCAAACCTGCTGGAGGCAAAGACCAACAAGTAGTTAGCATAATAAATGTGAGAGGTCTGTCAGAAGGCTGGTGGACCTTGGGGCTTTAGCAAGGGCTAAAAGCTATGCACCGGATTGTTCTGTTGAGACAATGGTGGCTCAGGGCAGTCCCCTAACCTGATAATCTTTTACTGTTTACCAAACCTTACCTTTGATATGTCTGTTTGCTTTGCTAAAGGGCAAATGTATATTCCAGTAAATAAAAGGCTATGGGTCTGGAGATTCAGAGAGCCATTCCACTAGAGAAGGGCCGCCTGGTTCCCCAATGCCTCCCACATTGATATTCCTTATCTAGTATATCCATTTGCGCGTGGCCCCTTCTCCAGAGTCTGAATTCTTGCTGCAAAAGGTTGCGGCACAAACTGGCCTTGGCTTTGAAACCCCTGGGCACTGCCTGAGGGACCACATTCCACACTTCTGTCTGGAGTCTCCCTCCTCCCTCCATCCAGTGCCAGCAGGTGTGTGTGCCGGGCACACACTAGAGCTGCAGGGCTAACTCCATGTGCTAACTTGTCCTGCCCTGGACCGCCATCAGCTCCTTTGATTGGAGGTCTGGAGAGTGGTTAAGATCTCCAGTTCCGGGGTCACACTTTCTGTGTAAGAGGCTGCCTCTCCTCTAGGTGTGACCTTGAGTGCGTTCCTCTCCTCTGGGTGTGACCTTCAGTGAGTTTCTTTCTTCTGGGTGTGACCTTGAGTGAGTTCCTCATTTGAAAGTAGAATCTAGCCACCTACCTACCTGCCTACCTACCTGCCCACCTACCTACTTGCCTGCTTACCTACCTACCTGCCTACTTACCTGCCCATCTACCTACCTGCCTACCTACCTGCCCATCTACCTACCTGCCTACCTACCTGCCTACCTACCTACCTACCTACCTACCTGCCTACTTACCTGCCTACCTACCTGCCTGTCTACCTACCTGCCTACCTACCTGACTACCTACCTGTCTACCTACCTGCCTAACTACCTGCCTGCCTACCTACCTGCCTACCTGTCTACCTACCTGCCTACCTACCTGCCTGCCTACCTACCTGCCTATCTACCTGCCTACCTGCCTACCTACCTACCTACCTACCTGCTTGCCTACCTACCTGCCTACCTGCCTACCTGACTACCTACCTACCTGCCCGCCTACCTGTCTGTCTACCTGCCTGCCTATCTACCTGTCTACCTGCCTACCTACCTGCCTACCTACCTGCCTACCTACCTACCTGCCTACCTGCCTATCTACCTACCTACCTGCCTACCTGCCTACCTGCCTACCTGCCTACCTGTCTACCTGCCTACCTACCTACCTACCTACCTGCCTACCTACCTACCTGCCTACCTGCCTATCTACCTACCTACCTGCCTACCTACCTACCTGCCTACCTGCCTACCTACCTACCTGCCTACCTATCTACCTACCTACCTGCCTACCTACCTGCCTACCTACCTACCTGCCTACCTACCTACCTGCCTACCTACCTATCTACCTACCTACCTGCCTACCTACCTGCCTACCTACCTACCTGCCTACCTACCTATCTACCTACCTACCTGCCTACCTACCTATCTACCTACCTACCTGCCTACCTGCCTATATCACATAGGTCTCTGTGAGGATTAGACAGGTCACTGCATGCAGTGTCATAGAACAGTACCTGGCACATAGTAGGTGTTCAATAAACGTGAGCTTTGACATTGTCTCATGGTGCCTTACATCTCCCCTCTGTACACCAGCCAGAGCTTTCCGTCCATTATCTTATCTGCACAGGCGCCCTGTGCTCACCCGGACCTGCTGTGTGGGCACCCCTGTTGCACTGAAGGGCATGAGAGGAAGGTGGGCAAGTGGTGAAAAGTTGATTCTGGCTCAGTAAGTAGCAAAATTTATTGACTTAGCAACATTTCAACCAACATTTGGAACTGGACGAGACTTTCTCTGAAGTTCACAATGTCAAAGTGCGTGCGAATAAGATTTTTTTTTAAGTATATATTTTATTGATTTTTTACAGAGAGGAAGGGAGAGAGATAGAGAGTTAGAAACATCGATGAGAGAGAAACATCGATCAGCTGCCTCCTGCACACCCCCTCCTGGGGATGTGCCCACAACCCAGGTACATGCCCTTGACTGGAATCGAACCCAGGACCCCTCAGTCCGCAGGCCAATGCTCTATCCACTGAGCCAAACTGGCCAGGGCCCCGCGAATAAGATTTTTTTTACAAATGAATCATCGGGCCCTTTGCCATCTGAGACGTGGTGTTGATCGCCCACGGTGTTCATTGAAAGGAGTGGCGCTCCGGGGGGTATGTTCACATAAGTAAAGAGCAAGGCTGCACCCAGCGGGAGGAAGGGCTGGTTACCGTGCCCACAGGGAGCCTGACGTGCCCGCGGGCAGCCGCTTCCCACTGAGGCCGAGGCTCAGCTCTGTCATGGGCTGTGCTTCACCCACCACTGAGGCCACGCCCCATCTCCGAGGGACCATGCAGAAGTACACGACGCATCTCCGTGTCCTGCGGGCCGGAAGCTGGCGCTGGAGGGTGTACCAGTTGGAGCAGGTGATGGCATCGGCCTAGACATCCCTGAGCAAGGAGGCGCGCTAACGGGCCCCAGGGAAGGGTCAGACCTGAACAGCTCCTCAGTCATGAGCTGCCCCTCTCATCCTGTCGGTCAACAATAGCACTTCTCTTCAAGGCGTCCCAGAGGGAAGCCAGCTCCTGGCCGGCTCCAAGGCCGCCATCCCCACGCTCAAGGCCGCCCATCCCCACGCTCAAGGCCGCCCATCCCCACGCTCCTTGACGGCTGTGCGGCTGCGGCATTCAGAACAACATGGGCGGGCGAAGCTCTGGACCGACGGGAGGAGGCGGAGGAAATGCATGTCAACATGTTTGTGCGGGTCAGCGAGGAAAGGACGGGTACGCAATACACTCCACTTCCCCGGGACGTGGGCACCTGCTGGTTTTCGGAGCCATTGCTTCTGCTTGAGGACAGAAGGGGCCTTTTGTGTTTCGTCCTGGCGGCCCGGGACCCTCTGGTCCCATCGCAGAGGGATCCACGGGGACAGGCGTCAATGGGAGAGTGTGTGCCGTCCTCGGCAGGTTGCAAAACGGCGACTGTCACATCCGCTGGGCATGGGGGGCGGAGACGATGGAAACGTCAGACCAAGAAACCCAGGTTTTTGTCTTATTTTAATTTTTACTGGAAGTCCTTTACGTTTTCTAAGGAGTCTCTTTTTAGCTGATTTTTAGGGATTTTCTTTTTAAATATAGGCCAGATGCACGTGAAGACTGATCTTTCCCACATTTCCTCTTTATACAGCCACGTGTGCATAAGCTGAGAGCGCCCCTGTGAACCAGAGGTACAAACCTGCTCGCCACCTTCAACCATCGTGTGAACGGCACCTGCGCTGGCTGAGGGGGGCTCCGTCCGCAGGCTGCCGTGGGCAGGGGCCCTGCGACCAGGGCACACGTGCTCCTCATCCGGACGTCGTCTCCTCCCCCCTCGGGTGAACTAAGACTCTGCACCCTGCGCTACGCCTGCTGCCTGGCCTCGGGGAGGCCAAGTTCGTGTAACCCAGTTCCCTGGGCCTGCCGTTAGACGCCCTCCGTCCTGGAGGACCGAGAAGAGCAGAGTGGGGAGCAGATCCCTCACACAGGAATCGGGTGGGGTGGGGCTGTGGGGGCCGATGAGCAGCCCTCAGGGCCGTTCCTGGTCAGAACCATCCAAGATTCACAGAAACCGTGCTCATGAGGCCATCGCCGTGTGATACCATTGCCCTGTTTTGCTTTCTCCATCTTCTAGGCTTACACACATGACTCATGCTCAGCCCAGCACACGCGCATACGTTTTCCCAGTCAAGACACATTTGCAGCGGAAAAGTCCTGTCTGTGGATGGCGGCCAGCGAGGACTGAGAAGGGTCCGTCAGCACCAGCCCGCTCTCCCTCTGCGTGTGAATGAGCAGCATCGCCCCCTAAATTACAGGCTCCCAAGCAGCCACCGCGCAGGCGTGGAATCACCCAGCGCTTATCGGTTGCCACTAATTCTCCATTTGAAATGTGTCCGCTTTGGAGCGAGCGGAGGAGTGCACGTGAGATTCTGAAGGGAGAGGAGGAATGATGAGAGCAACGTTGTATGTCCTGATGAACGAGAATAAGCTGCTCGTTGTATTTCCACCTCATCTCTGTGTCTGCGTCACCGTCTTCCTGACGCTGCCGGGGCAGCTGGGATAGTTACAGAATGATGATGTTTCAAAGTACAGTATGATTTGGCAGCAACCCCGAGTTTGAGATAATAAGAAATAAATATATGCAATCTTAAATGGGAGAGGGCAGCTGCTGGCTTCCCTCTTTGCTTGAAGCTAATTATATAAGAACCTATTGCTAATGCAAATGGAACTCCTTAATTTTGTGTGTGAACATGTACAGTATATATGGGGTTGTTAATGTATATCTAATTCTATAAATTAAGCACGTAGAGATGTTTCTTGTATTGACTTCATAAAGCAAAAGAGAATAGCTGGAGACTGAAAACCAGGTGCTATTTAAAATAAACGGCAAACACAGGAAACCCAGTTTAAAATGCCAGGGCTGTAGGGGACACACCTTCTGAGCCAGCGGGTCGCGTGAGCGTGGGGGGTGGGAGCACTGGGAGGGAGGCCGGAGGCCTGGGCTCCCTGTAGTCTCTGCCCTGACTGTCTCATGTTCCTCCCGAGAAACGAGCGTGTTGGGTTGTTAGGTGTGATGACGCCAAGACTCTGAGTTCTAACATGACCTGTGTTTGCAGATCTTGGTGTCCCCGGAGCGTGAGGATGTGAAAGGTTTGACGAACCAAAGGCGGAGAACCCACCGGACCTCTGCCCACCTCTGCTCACCTCTGCCCGATGCGGGCCTTCAGGTAGAACCCCGTCTGCTCCGGGGTCTGCACGGGACATGCGTCCGGTTTATTCTAGTCGCTTCCTCTCCATCTAATGACCGAAGAAACCGAGGCAGAGAACATGACCGAACTTGCTCAGGTCAACAAGCAGCGAATGGCTGCCGGGGATGTCAGGTAGGACCTGCCGTGGCCAGACACAGAGCTGCTCCCCTAGTTCTTGGGTTCTGCGTGACAGCGCCATGCAGATCATGACAATGCTGACTGATGTTACCCCACGAGTTGTTCACACATAAGACAGAAGGGAAGGCGAGGTGCCAGTTGAAGAGGGGCTGAAAGAACGCCCCAGCTGACCTCCGAATGGTCTCTATAGGATGGCGATGTTGGGAATAAGCAGTATCTAACCTGCCGCATTATTAACTCCTCACAGTACAGCGGTGTGACTGGTGACAGAAGTGAAAGGATTTTCCATGTTCCCTGCCCACTGGCCAGCATTAGCTGCCATGGCCGTGGCTCTACTGAACAAAAGTAGGAATTCAGATTTTGTAACTATCAAGCAAGGACTGTGGACATTGGGATAGAAATTGAAGTTTTAACTTCTATTTTTATTGTTGACACTATTACAGATGTCCCTCCTTCCCCTCCCCCTTTGCTTCCCCTCACTAGGACCCATACTCCCCTCCCTCTGGCCCTAACCATGGTGTTGTCTGTGTCCGTGGGCTATGCATCGATGTCTTAAAGAAGGGTTACAGAAAGAAAAAAAATAATAGCGGGAAAGTTTTCTGGAATTAGAAAGAGACATGAATCAACTATTTGAAAAAGCACAAGTCGCAATCACAATGAATGAAAAACTTACTCATAGGCATCCACGGGGGAGAGAGCGCCTGGGAAGGCACATGGGCGTTTCTTTAATTATGGTCAGCTGAAGCCAGTGGCATTTGGCAAAGCCATGTCCTGGAAACACGCTTTGCCAAAAGGCAGGAGTGTTGTCAGCCTGGCCTTCAGCCCAGGAGCCAGGGGGTGGGTTTTGTTATTTAAATCCAGCCAAGCACCAGGAATGAATAGGACTCAGGCCCACCCAGGAATGCACATAATCTCCTTTGTCTTGACCTTCAGTAAAACTTCCTGGTTTTTGCTGTATAAAATAAACACGCTGTATCCCTCTGGGTCCCTGTCCCTGCCTCCATCAGAGGACAGTGGTCCCACCCGGCCCCAGCTTTTTTCCTTCTATCTCTGTGTCTGTCTCTTTCTTTCATTTTCTCAATCCCCAGCAGCCCCTATTCAGGAACCGGACTGCTCTCTAGCCACGCTGGACTCGGAAAAGAGAGAAATATTCATACACGGGAAAACTACGGAGCATGTAATATGTAGACGAATATCTAAACATTTGCCAAATAGAAAAGACAAAACATCTATGAAGCAATGACCATGAACATGTCTATTCTTGGGAGAAGTGAATGTCCTGAGCTGATGGAATAGGGGAATATTGTGTCCAGGGGATAAGGGTCATGACTTGAATGAGTCTCTTCACACGTCTCCCCAGAAAAACTGTACAGTCATAAAGGAGCATGAGCAGAGTTCCACCATTCTAATCACTGGGACACAGAACATTCCAGAACTTTCAATCACCCGAAAGCAAAGAAATAAATGCCAAATTCCAGAAGCACTTCCATCACCATCACAAAGGCATTAGGTGTGGAAAACAGGTGTGGGGGGGGGGGGCTTCAGAGACCCCAAGAAAAACAATAACAACAGGGAGTGGAAACTAAACGGAATAAGACAAAAGCACTTTCCCCAGCAGGAAGTCCGATGGAGTCTAAGGCCGCATTGGTCCGGTCTGGCCTGGCATTGGGTGGGTGGGAAGGGGCAGCACTGGGCCTATAGCCTCAGGGAAACCCTCCTCCCCAGCATCCGACTTGCCAGGAGGCGCCTCGCAGAGGCAGGGCAGCTGAGGGAGAAGGAAAACGGAAACTCGATGGAAGCAAAGAAATGGATTTGATGGGAAATATATGGCCTGAATATGTAAATATAAATAATCTGTATATATATATATATATATATATATATATATATATATACATCTATAAAATCTGGACATATTTAATTTGAACAAATATAAACAGAACGTATATAATCTCTGTGTATACATGTATGTATATCAACCAGAGTTAATAGAAATCAGGGAAAACGTGGAAGAGACAAAATCCATCTCAGGAGTGAAGCAATAATAAAACTCACTTGAACTATCAGGGTAGCAGGATATGCACTTTACACACAAAAATCAATGGCCTTCATATTACAGAAAAAATAACCAACTAGACTATCATGGAGAAGAAAACAATATTTATAATGTTAACAAAATAGATTATATACTTAGAGGAAATTTGTAATTTAAGTGGATGAAATTCATCTATTAAAGAAAACAATTCTCTAAGTGGATAAAAAAAAAAAAATCTAGCTCTATGCTGTTTTCAGGAGCTACGTACCTAAAATACCAGAGCCAAGAAGGGTCAAAATGTAGATCCTGGCCAGTGTGGCTCAGTGGTTGAGCATCGACTCATGACCCGAGAGGTCTCTGGTTTGATTCAGCTCAGGGCACCTGCCTCCATCCCCATTAGGGGGCGTGCAGGAGGCAGTTAATTGATGTTTCTCTTTCACTGATGTTTCTCTCTCACCTTTCCTATTTAAAAATCAATAAAAACATATTTTTTAAATGTAGGAAGAAACAAGACAAATGACAAAAAGGGTGTCTTAAAATAAGCCAAGTTGGCTACAAGAAAAAAAAGTTATGGGGAAAATCATTAAGAAGAATAAAGATATTTCTTAATGATAAGAGCAAAACTTTACCAAGACGACAAAAATCATATCCCTAATTTTATGGCCACAAAATATTTAAAGCAATAGAAAAAGGGTGGGTTATAAAACTCATCAACAATCTATATTCAAAGCGGAGATGATAATAAACCAACAGATGAAATTGATAGGTCGTTTCCCAGGGCTTGTACTGCCTCTTCTCATTCTTACTATAATCCTCATGTAATCCTATAGTAATCCTATGGGATAGGATTTCTATCTTCAGTTGAGAAAACTGGGAGCACAGAGTGGGTAAGTAACTTGCCCTAGGGCACACAGCTAGGAAGCAATAAACGCAGGAACAAGAACTCAGCCATCTGGCCCCAGAGCCTGGGTGCTGAGCTCGGGAGGCAGAGGAAAGACCTAGCTGACTAGCTGTGACCTCATGGGACCTAAGTACTTGCATTGCTCAGTCCTCAGCTTTCCTTTTGTAAAAGAAATGGAATGACGCCTGCTGCCTGGTACAATGTGGCCTCAGTAAATGTGCTGGTAACTGTCAGCAGCCTCAGCTGATCTGCCATCCACCCCAAACCCTCCCCCGCCCCCCGCCCCCCGCAGAGCTCTCTACAGAGGGACTGTCTGCTCACGGGTTCCTTTCTTGCTAATCAGGCTAATTTGTGTCCCAGGTTTAAAAAATTCAAAGGAAAACTCGAGAGAGGCATTGCCAAAGGACAAGCACAAATAACTCACAACGAAAAGCACAATTGGCTAGTAATTTCAATAAAGACATAGGTCACCCTGACTAGTATTCAAAGACATGAAAAATTAAAACAGCATTTTCAAATACCAGCTTGGAAACTACTTCGAAAAGCATTGCTACCGCCCTCGCTGGTTTGGCTCGGTGGACAGAGCGTCGACCTGCAGACCAAAGGGTCCCGGGTTGGGTTCCATCAGGGGCACGTACCTTGGTTGCAGGCTCCTCCCCGGCCCGGGCCTGGGCAGGTGCATGCAGGAGGCCGCCAATCGATGCGTTTCTCTCACATCGGTGTTTCTCAGTGTCTCTTCCTCTCCCTCCCACTCTCCCCAAAAACCAATGGAAACATCCCCTCGGGTAGGAGGTAGGCAGCTGCTCACATCCGGCCGGTGGTTTGAGTTAACGTGTGCTGACCGCCGGTTGGGATTCTAATTGGCACAATCTTTCTAAAAGAAGAAGCAAACCTTTGTATCAAGCATGTCTTGAAGGTGCATGGGACTGTGACTATAACTCTACTCCCAACGCTGAGATGGTGATAATAACAAGCGTTTGTTCAGTTCTTGGGACGTGCCAGGCGCTATTCCCGGCAACTGCAACCATCGCTGAAGTCACTGAAGTGCACCCTCTTTGTAATCAGCTCCCACCCGAGGCCCAGTGCCGGGGTCCAACCCCAGCAGGTCCAGGGATCCCCAAAGGTGAGGACGGAGTCGGCGAAGAAGGAATGACACGGAGACAGCGTTCAGTTGATCAGCAGCCTAGCCAGGATCTCTAGCCAGGATCTCCAGCCAAGTTCTGTCCAGGATCTCCAGCGAAGTTCTGGTTAGGATCTCCAGCCAGGTTCTGTGTCCATGTTCTCTCGCTAGGTTCTCCAGCCAGGTTCGGTCGCCAGGTTCTGTAGCTGGGTTCTTCAGCCAGGTTCTGTCTAGGTTCTCCAACCAAGTTCTGTAGCCAGGTTCTCTCCAGGATCTTTTGCCATGTTCTCTCGCTAGGTTCTGTCTCTAGGTTCTGAGGCCAGTTTCTGTCCAGGATCTTTTGCCATGTTCTCTCCAGCGAAGTTCTTCTGTCTCTAGAGAATATTCTGTGTAGGTTCTGTGCCTAGGTTCTGTCTCTCTTGATTCTGTCTTCTTACATCTGTATTTATACCAGTTGATTCCAATCCTATCAATCTCTATTTCAAAGGTTAGGGCGTTTCTTATCTCCATTCCAGGCAGTAAAGATTATGTAGCTTAAGCATGATTGTTCGTAGTTAAAGTGATTAATTACCCACCTGGCACTTAGTTAAGAGGTTTTATTCCCTCCCTAACTTCAGGGGAAAATCCCTACCTGGGGAAACAACCTTTCTCAGAGACCTTGGTTAAAACACATAGTGCCAAGAAGGTGAGCAAACATATTAAGAACAGTATGCCATATATGCCAGGTCCCTTGAAACACCAAGCATGGACCGGCTCCCGGCAGCCCAGCTTCTATCTGAGCCTGTGAGCCTCTCCTAGAATGCGGGGTGAAAGGGGGAGCTCACAGCCTCCATACTCTCTTACTCTGATCTCCCCAGAGTGGCCAGGGAAGCATCAGATCCTAGGGTTTCTAGACTCTCCGCACTGCCCTTAAAGTCCCAGCCATGCTCAGGACTCAAAGGTGTCCCCGCTGGTAACGGCCTGAGGGGACGATGGCCAGAGGTCACTGGGAGGGACTTGGAGGCTGTTGCCGTCACGCCCTGCCCCCGGCCGGCCCTCGGTGGGGAAGGCAGCCCGGGACAGTGCTGGGCTCCCCGGCCGCACAGGTGACGCCGGTGGATCGCAGGTAGAGGTTTCCCAGAAGGACTGAGAAGTGCCCCTGGGTGTCCCCCGCATTGTGAACTGTGGGTGTTCAGGGCAGCCCCGCGGACTGGACTGTCTGGCCTCGCCGTTCTCCATCAGCCCCCCTCTAGCTCGCCTGCTCCCGGGGGGTGGGGGTGTGCCCCCACATTCTAGTCCTGGAGCAGGTGACCTCATCGCAGGTCGCAGGTACCGTGGCGACCGCATCGCACCAAGTGCCTTCTGCGGGCCTGGGGCTTGAAGAGGACTCGGTGGTGAGTCCTCACAATCCTGTTCTCCAGGCCTTTCCTTCGAAGGAGGAACGTTCTCTCCATATGCTGTGTGAAGAGGGGAGAGCATCTCCCAGAGCAGACAGTGTCTCCAGAGCTGCTGGGGCGGCCGAGAGCTCAGAGGCGGGGCAGGGGCTGCTGTAGAGATGGTCACCCTCAGAGAATGAGATGCTCCCGGAACGGAAACTGCTCCGTGAGGAGGGAGGGGCTGTGCCTGGCAGAGGCCACAGGCATTTCACTCACTGATGACGGACCTTCTGGACTCGTCATTGATTAAAACAGCGGTTAATTGTCCTGAAGTGTCTGGTGTGATATGAGCCCATAGAGACTAACAGAGAATGAATTTTCAGAAAATCTCACTCCGGGTTCTCCTTCCAGTACAGAGAGAACTGTGACAAGTGAACCGATCAAATGTGCAAATAAAACTTCCACTGGAATATATTCCCCTTCTGGTTGTGCTTTTTTTTATGTTTATATTACTTATATTCTATCTATCTACTATCTACCTAACATCTATTTGTCATCTATCTACTATCTGTGTATCTATCATCTATCTATCTATCTATCTATCTATCTATCTACTATCTATCTACTATCTATCTATCTATCTATCTATCTATCTACTATATCTACATTTGAGGTCTCAGCAACAATTAGAAGCAAGCCACAAGTACCAGTTCGTATGAGGGTATTAACTTATTAGCTTCTTTTGCAGTAATAAAAATACATTTATGCTGTTACTCCTTTCTATTCTAATTTTAAAAGCTTAATCTCATAGTAGAGTCTATTAGACATAAGAATAATTAAGGAAACAATTATAAATTGTTATAAGAAAACAATTACTGATACAGTTTTGTATTTATATCTAGTAGTTTCTATGCAAATACACATAAACGTATGTTTATGTAATGAAAAAAAGTGCTATACAAACATATACATAGAGAACAAAATTGGGGTAGCCCTGTACATGACATTGTATATTACAGAACTACAAATCATGTTTCAAATTAAAATGATAAATAAGCATTCCTAAATATTATTTATTAAATTAAATATTTTTTTAAAAAACATTACCTAACAGAACTGCATAAAATTTCGTTATAGATTTGCATTTTAACCATTCTCTTTTATTGGTGCTTTGTTTTCTGTTATAAATAATGCTGTTAATGATATATATTATTATAGTTTCTTTCAAATAAATTCTTGGGATTCTAATTACTGACTTAAAGGGTACACTGTTTATTAAAAACCTGCAATGATTTACATCCTCACCAATAATGCATACTTGTCAAATCGGTATTTTCACTTTAAAACCTTGAGGATGAGCTATGAATGCAGTGGTCCGGGTCACGTGGTCTCCCTGCCACCCAGGAGGCTGGGCCTTCCCCTGTTTGCATCAGGCGTTTGCGTTTCCTCCTGAGCTGCCTTTGCTTGACCTGCCCGCTGCTATCCCGGGTCTCAGGCATGGATAACAGCGCCGGAAAGCGAGGCCCTTCCATTGTTTTCATGCGCTGATCACTGACTCTGGGTGCCTTCCCACTCCCTGTGTGCTTTGCCCGCTCTCGTTTGTTTTGAAAACTCGCCCTTGTAGAAGGAACAGGCATCAAGGACCGGGCTGGAGGGGAGGCCTGGTGGCCGCAGGTGGACTTCATAGGTGAGGGAGTGGGGGCTGGAGAGTGTGGTCATCAGGGCCAATCAGCCGCAGGGCATGCTGGGATTGATGGCCAGAGCCAATCAGCCGCAGGGCATGCTGGGATTGATGGCCAGAGCCAATCAGCCGCAGGGCATGCTGGGATTGATGGCCAGAGCCAATCAGCCGCGGGGCATGCTGGGATTGATGGCCAGAGCCAATCAGCCGCAGGGCATGCTGGGATTGATGGCCAGCCTCCCTTTCCATCCGCTGGGAGCATGAGGAGGTCCCCCTGGTCCGACAGAGCCCCCCTGGGGGACCGTCTACTGAACACCGGGCGGGGGGTACGAATGATGCCCGTCCCGTGTCCTGCATCTCCGGATCGGAGGAGGGACTTGGCAGGTGATCCGAGGTATGATGGTGTGTTGAGTAGATTCACTGGGGAGAAAGCTTAGGAGGTTTATCCTGGAGTCCAGTGGGCAGGGCAGAGCCGGAGGGGGAGGGTCGGGGTGCAGCGTGGGCCTGGGGGAGAGGCAGCCAGGTGCAGGCCGCAGAGGGGGTGTCGGGGAGGCGAACGACAAAGTATGCTGCGGCCAGATGTCCAAGGGCCTTGGGGGTGAGGGGGGAGCTCAGCTCCTCTCACAGAGGCAAGCGGCGGCGGGGCCTGCCTCCCCCCAGAAGTCAGGAGCCACCCCGTTAACTCACCTGCAGCATTCGCTTCCCGGTGCGCCACACGGTTCCCAGCGGCCAGCCGTCAGTCAGCTGGCCCGGGGAGATGGGAGCGCCCGGTTTCCATTCCGCTATCTCAGCTGCAGACACACAGAGCATGGCCAGCGGGGAAAATGGAAACTCAGCCCGCGGCCCGATGAACACGCCCAGACACGCGGGCTCGGGCAGCTCCTCTCACGGTGACGGGCGGCCCAATGGGAAGGGCCGCTCGCAGGTCGGATGGTTGGGGGGTGACGGGCAGAGAAGGTTGCATTTACATTCTTCCCGCTGGCGGACAATTGTTTACCGAATTTCTCCACAACAGTCACCTGGCAGGTTTCTTTAAAGCAAAGCGACCCATTACAAGTGCTTAGCATTTATTGTTTTGGTAAAAACTCCAACATCTACAAATGGAAAATACAGGAAGGGCTTGCCTTCGTGTCCTGAGAAATTTGGAAAACAGATCTGGGGAAGAGCTGGCATTAACAGGTCAGCCATCGCCACCCGCTAAGCTTACTCATGACACATCGCAGCGGCTGCTAGGAGCCCCCCAACAGGAATTGCTGACTACTTGGAGTTTAACTTTATGTCTAATACGCAGAGGGCCCTCGTAAAGGATGCCATTTCTATGTTATGAATATTCCTTGCCATGAACTTACTGGAAGTGAGAGTTAGTGAAGACACCTTTTTTCCTCTGTTGGGAACAGAGCTTACTTCTTAGGCATAGATTTAAAAAAGAGAAAGGAAAATGGTTGCTAGGAGCTGATTTCTTGGCTCTGTGGACAGGAAGGTTGGTGTTCGAGGGCAGAACAATTCTCATCAAAACCTGCCCTGGCCTCTGCTTCCCCTCGCCGCCCGCCTGCTTGTTTCTTTATGTATTTACAGTATTTATTGTTTGTTTGTTAATCTTCGCCCGAGGATATTGTCCCATTGATTTTTAGGGAGAGTGGAAGGGAGAGGGAAAGACAGAAACATCGATGTGAGAGAAACACATCGATTGGTTGCCTCCTGCACGCGCCCGACCAAGGCCCTGGTCTGGGAGGAGCCTGTAACTGAGGTACATCGTGCCCTTGACCAGAATAGAACCCGGGACCTTTGGTCCACAGGCTGACGCTCTATCCACTGAGCCACACTGGCCGGGTGACTCCCTCCTGCTTAATCAGCTCCCACGTCAGACCTTCTCCCTGGCTTTTGTCGGGTGCAGGACAGAAACGCTGCTGTCCCCGCACCCCTGCCTTGTGTTCTGACCAAGAACCTCCTAAAACACCCACTTCTCTCACTAAAAACGTGACAGGATGAAAGCGTTTCGTTCACGTCACCCGCCCCCACGAACACTGCTTCTGCGCAGTTCTGCTGCCTTCGGCACAGGCCCAGGCAAAGAGGAGAATTAATATATTTTTCCATTGGAAGCTGAAAAAATGTGCTTCCCTTGTGATTTTATTTTTTATATATTTAATATATATATTTTGTTGTTGCTAGTATTACAGATGTCTCTCATTTCTCTCCCCACCCCCTCCTCCCAGCCCCTGCCCACCCACTCTAGGCCTTCACCACCCTATTGCCTGTGCCCATGGACCATGCAGGTAAGTACGTGAATTCTCTGGTTTATCTCTTCTCCTCCCCACAACCCCACATCGAGGTAAGTCAGTCTGTTCCATGCCTCTCTGCTTGGGGTGTTATTTTGTTGGTCAGTTCATTTTGCTCATTGGGTTCCACACATACGTGAGGTCATGTGATGTTTGTCTTTCTCTGACTGGCTTATGTCACTTAGCCTAATGGTCTCCAGGTTCATCGCGCTGTCCCAACAGGTAAGAGATCCCTCTTGTTTACAGCTGCGTAGTAGTCCATGGGGTTAATGTATCACAGCTTTTTACCCATTCATCTGCTGATGGGCACTTGGGCTGTTTCCAGATCTTAGCTTCTGTAAATAATGCTGCTGTGAACGTAGGGGTGCGTATATTCTTTCTGATTGGTGTTTTGGGATAAATTCCCTGGAGTGGGACCACTGGGTCAGAAGGAAGTTCCATTTTTAGTATTTGAGGGTTTCCACAGGGGCTGCCCCCGTCTGCATTCCCACCAGCAGTAACGAGGGCGCCCTTTCCCCGAATCCTCGCCAGCACCTGTTTGTTGATTTGTTGGTGGCAGCCATTCTGACAGCTGTGAGGTGGTACCTCATTGTGGTTATAATGTGCATCTCTCTGATCATCAGTGACTTTGAGCATCTTTTCATATGTCTCTGGGCCTCTGTGTGTCCTGTTTGGAGACGTGTCTATTTAGACCCTCTGCCATTCTTTCACTGGATTGGTTGTCTTCCTTCTGTTGAGTTGTATGAGTTCCCCGTATATTTGAAGGTTAACCCAGTATCAGGTGTCTCATTGGCAAATACGCTCTCTCATGCAGCGGGCTCCGTTTTCATGTTGATGGCGGCGTATGTTGCTGTGCAGAGGCATGTTATTTTGATGTAGGCCCATTGGTTTATTTTTTCCTTAGTTTCGATGTATTGGCAAAAATTCTGCTACGTGAGATGTCTGAGATTTTACTGCACATGTTTTCTTCTACGGTTTTTATGGTGGTTTCAGTTTATTGTTCAGTGGGACTTTCCGCAGCGACCGCCGACACTGGACATGTGGTTGGTGCGGCCGAGGAGCTTGCAGTTCCCATGGCAATTAATTATTTAATTGTTTTAATTGATCTTTATTGTTGAAATTATTACAGATGTGCCCCTTCCCCTCCATTGACCCCCTCCACCCTGATCCCCACCCCCAGGCCTTCACCACACTATTCTCTGTGTCCATGGGTTATATTTGGACTTATATATGCATTCAAGGTCCCTAGTTCATCTCTTCCCACCCAACCCCTGACCCTTGACCCCCACCTTCCCTCTGAGATTTCGCACTCTGTTCCATGTTTCCGTGTCTCTGGATCTATTTTGTCCATCAGTTTATTTTGTTCATTGGATTCCACATATGAGTGAGATCATGTGATACTTGTCTTTCTCTGGCTAATTTCGCTTAGCATAACACTCTTCAGGTCCTTTAAAGAGAAAACTTTTTAATTTTGAGGAAGTTCAAATTTTTTTAAAGAATAGTTTAATGAGTATTAGAGAGAGGAAGGGGGGGGGAGAGAGAGAGACCAATGTGAGAGTGAAACATTGATCAGTTGCCTCCTGCATGCACCCCCCACCAGGGATGGAGCCAGCGACTCTGGCAGGTGCCCTGACCACGGCCCTCCGATGCATGGATGGTGCCCAACCAACTGACCACACCAGCCAGGGCAAGGAGGTTCCATTTTGCTGTATGGCTTGTGTTTTCTTGTGCGCTTTCTTAGAAATCTATTACCGCCCCACAGCCGTATTTTCAATTCAAAATATAAACGTAGCTTGATTTGTAGTTCCACGAGGATTTAACTTTTGCTTCCAGCGTGAGGCGAGGCTTGAGGTGTCCTGTTGTGTGTGTGTCATTATTCGGCTCCTCCCCCAGCAGGCGAACATTCTCCTGTGACTCGGGAAGCCTGGCATGCGCCCTCTGCAGTGGGGTTTGACATTATTAAGCCACTTAAACCTACACAACGCTTAGAGAAATAACCTTTAGAACCGCTCACATCCTTAATTTCCCTAAAACCTTAGAAAAAATGTGAGTCATTCTTTAGGGAGAGGTTGAAATTTAGGTTGAAGTTAACCAGTTACAAACAAGCAAGAATTCTGCGGGGTTTTGCGGAGGAAATGCGCCTCCGACAGCTCGCAGGGCCTTCTTCGTTGTCAGAAAACTCTGGAACCCGCACCCTGGGAAGCACCTCCGTCTCCTGAACATCGTTCCTGGGTTCCGCTTCGAATGAAACAATTGGAACCCGCCACCCCCTTCCCTCACATTCCATCAGGCCTGGGGCTTTGGCCTTAGGATTTGGTAGCACCTGCCTGGAAGGCACTCTGTCCATTGACGATCTTTTGTTCAGGGACTCGCAGTGTAGACGTTCGCCTGCCGCATTCATCCCGTTGACGATCAGGCGCTCAGCAATGAGGGGACAAGCTCAGCAGCTTACAACTTAGATGTGGGTGAAGACACACAGGCGGCCACTCCCCTGCCTCTGTCTTGCGTCCATTTTACAAGCGTATCCATCTTCTCTTTCTAACAGATCAAAAGGATGAACAGGTTATTGTAAGAATGACTAACCGAGGTTGGGGAGCTGTTCATGGGAACTGGGTGAAGTGGGAGTTAGAGGAACCCAAGATAACAAGCCACAGTCCTGAGTGGATCTTCATGCCAGTGCTGGGTTTAGGCCATACGTTCTCTCCCTCGGAGCTCTGTTGCCTAGTGTTTGAAGACTCACACTACGGATCCTCATCATAGCTTGTTCTCTCTACATCTCAGCCTCCTCTGTGGCGCTTCGGTTTTCTCCGCTGGAGATGACAGCACCCTAGGATGCTGCGAAGATGAAAGGTGGCCCTCCCAGCCTGCGTGGCTCCGTGGTTGAGTGTTGATGAAAAGGGTGATGTTTGGGAAGTGCTTGGCTGGGGTGAGTGTTCCAAACGTGAGCAATGCTACTCTTCTGATGGTATTTGGACTTCTCGCCCGGCTCCAGCCTCTTCTCCAGGCCTCTGGGAAAACTTGATCTATACTCCTCATTCTAAAGCCCTCCATGTTATCTTTTTAATAATGAAATTCTCACATCTGGATCTCCTGACTTTTTTTTTTTATGACCTGGTATTTGCTATGTCATTTATTACAAAAATCCTCATTCACAAACCCTAGTTTCTGAACACGTGTGGAAAGTAGAATATTTTATGACAAAGCATATAGAGAATAGGTAAAATAGAGCAACCCTGTAACACTGGAACATTGTCACTTCCCTGCTTAGGACCTACTAGTTTTCTCCTCCTGGCCTTTTGTCTGTAATATCTTTGTCCACAATCCTACGTGAGCTCGAAGGCCTAGCTCACGAGTGGGACCCTGCAGGGAGCCTTCCTTAACGTCCTCACCCCAGTGACTCCGCTGTGCAAATCCTCACAGGCCCTCATAGGACACTCCTGCCTTTCCACTCTTAGCACTGTATGCGCTGCCACTACGGCATGCGTTGCATTTGTCTGGTATTCTAGTAATTTGTAAAAATTGCCCCAAAGAAAGAGAGCTAATTTTTATACATTTTCCTCAAAGCACTTACAGGGTGAAGCATATATTAGGTCCTTATCAAGTCTTTGATGCGTAAGCTTAAGCTATAATAAAGAAAGCATTAAGATCTCACAATAGAGTAATGAAGCCCAAAGTAATAAAAATTATTTGAATTTTCCTGTTACTGTTCTCAGTCATCCACTCAGTATATATGGTTCAAACGGGGTCATTTCCTAACGTAAATGATGTATCAAAACGGCAGATCTTGTCTTGATTCCTCTCCCCAGCATCTATCAGCAGCAATGATCTATTTCTGTATCCATTATACGCATAATTCTTTTCATGTTCCGTGTAACACTCAAACACTGTTTGCATGTGCTAATGCCTCAAAGTAGGACATGAATCTTAAGGACATGCACCTTGAAATAAACACAAAAACTATAAAGTTAATCATATAAATTATAAAAACATTTTAATAGGTCTTTTCTACATAACATTATATGTAACAGAAAATTTATTGTATACATAAATATTTTTGTACATTTAGGATATTTTGGTCTTATGGCTACACACACACACACACACACACACACACACACAGACACACAGACACACACATACTGTACACATACAGCCACTTCCCCCAATGCATTAAAATTGTGCCTTTAAATTGAGTGCCATTCCTTCCACTTTAAGACATTGAGGTTGGGTTGTTTGTTAAATTTTCATTAGAGTTAGTTTCTCAAGGCTTTCTTCGTGTTCTGTGTTACTGGACTCTAACCTAGACTTGTGTGTTGTTGTGGGACGCTTAGCTTTCATTCTTTAGGTAAGAAGTTAGGAATTATGTTGACTTCCCATGGCCCATGAGCTCATTGAGAGATGTGAGTGATTTCTAGTTAAAAAAAAAACAACAACAAGCAGAAAGGTAGCGCTAAATGGAACTGTGCCTAAGAAATAATCCACTTACGCTTTTTACACACAACTCATATGATTTAATAAATATATTATAAAAGGGGACAAATTAAACCCTGAGTCAACTTTGGAGTTTGACTACCAATACACGTTGTGACAGTAAATAACTCCTATACTTCAACATGACACACTGTGAAATCCGCAGTGTTCCGCTGGTGGCCGTGAGGTGAGGTGGGACTGGAGGGGTTTCTTTGCGGAGGCTGTGTTGAAGAAGGTAATGAGAAGACAGCACCAACTAAGCTCAAAAAACAAATCGTTCCACAAATATTGCAGCTAAGCCTGGGCGACAGTTGGGAGCTAGCCTTTAAGAAGCATGCCTGGAGGTCCCACTCCTCCTGGATGGCATGAGGAAGCATCTCTTGGCGATAAGGTTGCCTCTATGTGAACAAGAGAGCACGGCCTAAAACCAAGAAGAATTAACTAATTCGGATTAGATTTTGCCTTTAATTGTTAGAGACGGCATATTAAAAACGGGAGGTAAAACACAGGTTTTTGGCAGTCTGAGTAGCCAAATGTTTTGTGTGCTGTAATCCAAGAAAATGTTCCGCTCTTTACCCTTTATTACCATTTTTACGGTAAAACTCAAAAGCAGCATCTGAACGTGGAGGGAAAAGCATTGCTACGTGGAATGTGGTTCGGCCTAAATGGTGGGTTTACTGGGGACAAACTCTCGTGTGGTAGTGGTGCCTGAGTCTCGGTTTGCACTTTCAATATATCTTTATTGTCATTTTCTATCTTGGTAATGTTTTTAATTCTTACACTTTTGCAGAACAAATGCAATAGTTACTTGCATTGTACAACATACAGAACTGATTTCATATGCTATAATATCTCTGTTCTGTCATATTTTAATAAACGCACACAATTTTTCCCATGCATTTGTATTTAAGTTGCAGTGCAAAGTTGGGGGTAGGGAAATATACTGTCCCCGCTGTTTCCAGTCCTGCCCTCGGCAGCATATATTCAGGACCACAGACAGCACGCCAAGGGCTGATTTCCAAGCTGGCTTCCAACACTGAAACTTGCATGATTTGTATTCAATCTCTCTCTCTCCAGTGATCTCAGCTCCCCATTTGCATTGAACAACATGGGTTTTTCCTGTACACGCTTCTAAGGAAAATACTAGAAGTAGCAATTCAGTAATGAAGAAACCTGAATTAAGAACTATATCTTACCACACATCAATCCTGCGAATAAGATTGCCAGTGTTTTCAATTTTCTATATCACTATGTCAGACTCTATATCCCTGCATCTATGACACATTTTATTTTTATATTTTTGAAATTTATTTTTCCATGGATACGTACAGGTTTACGTGTTTTATGAAGGATTAAACAGGTGCAGGTTTCTTTGGGTTTTCCATTTTAATTATGCCTTTACTGGAGGTCATTTGATATCCTATTGAAACTGCAAATCCTCAGACCTGACCCGTAGCTTTAATTCTACATTAGCACAAACAAAAATGAAAACACTGGTTTTAGTCTGACTTTATTGCATTTGACCCTTCCAGCCATACTCAGAGCACAAGTTAAGGAATTTAAACACCATTTCCTGTTGCAATAAATAGAATTACTTAGAGAAATGGCTCATTTTAGGTCCCGGGCAGTACAAGCTTTGGGCATTTTGTTGTTCAGAAATCAAGAAAGCTGCCCAAGATGACTACAGCACCTCTGCGGAAGTTTTCCATCGTGAAAATTAGATTCTGTGCTTGACCTTTAGCTCGGTTTGCCTGTGGCTGCAGGATATGAGCATCCATTTAAATATTATCAAAGACGTGCACTGACCTTCACATTAGCTCTAAATTGTGATTAGTAGGCGTGAGCCTGTCATTTTTCTCTTCAAGACACTTAGAAACATCCACCCAGACCTACAGTCCTCATCATCCCCACTTTTCCCCATGGATTTCCCCCAAAGGTCTGAGGGATTGAAAGCGCCAATTTACCCTGTTTGCATTCACCACAGCTGCAGGCCTGGCAATCAAACATCTGCTGGCGAGGGCCTCCGAAGCTCCCGGGCCGCCATCCCCGGGACGTCACTGCCTTTGCCTGCGCCTGGCACCCAACCCGCAAATCCCCGTTTCCTAAGGGGCCGCTTCTTAGGACCTCGACCGCCACCACCTGCCTTTGGCCGAGCCCCGAAAAGCAGTTCCTAGTCCCGTATTCGGTGCACACGACTCAGTGGGCGGCAGCTCCTCCCGACGAAGCTGCAGGCCATGCAGCCTGAAGGCAGGGGCGCGGCTGAGCAGCCGGCTCAGGGGAGCCCAGCGTTGGCCTGACCCACCGCGGATCCACTGGAGCATAAACCACCCAGGAGCTGACCCCCACCCTGAGGCTGGCGGCCCGTCTCTACGCCCCAGTGTCAGTCAGCCTGGGCTTGGGGCCATCAGTTACGAGAGGGGGGTAATTCCCAGGCAAGTCACTTCCGGCAGGCGTGGGAGTTCCCCGGAGAAAGGGACCTGTGTGAGCCCCGGGCAGCCTTTACCCAAGTTCCCCGGGGATGGGCGTGCTGGTCCAACGGAAAGGACCCGGACAGGCCACCCAGCATCGCCGGCAGCTGGTTACCTAAAGGTCTGGGGCCTAGAGAGACATGGTAAAGCCAAAGTGCAGGCTGTGTATTTGCTAGGGCTGCGTAACAAAGCCCCCGGGTGACAAACGCAGAACCTTATCTTACGGTTCTGGAGGGTGGAAGTCCAAGAATGAATGTCGGCCGGCTTGGTGTCTCCTGACACTCTCTCCTGGCTTGCAGGCAGCCTGTGTCCTCACAGGGGCATCCCTCTCGGTGCCTGATCCTAATGTCCTCTTCCTCTGCAGACACTAGTCAGAGCAGATAAGAGTCCACCCCTATGTGTTTTTCCCATGTGTTTATATTTAAGTTGTCAGATTATACTAGTGCCCTGGTGCACAGATTTGTGCACATTTAAAGGAAATTAATTAGAAGGTGGCTATGGGGCAGGACTGGGCGACATGCCCTGGAACCAACCTCCCACAGTCCCTCCCAGGCCAGCTGCCCCTGGGGTGGTGCTGCGGCTCAAAGGGCGTCTGCAGAGTGAGCGGGGTCCCTCCAGCAGGTGGCCTGCGGGGATTGGGCTGAAATTGGCTCTCTGATGTCCCCTAAGGGGTTCTGGATTCCAAGAACGCGGTTCTTGGGTGACACACCCTGGAATCAGGCCCCCTCCTCTCTGGTTCTGGGGTGCATCACCCGAGAACTGCTGCTGCCAAGTCACAGCAGCTCCTGCGCCGAGCGTCTGCCCCCTGGTGGTCAGTGCGTGTCAAACCTACCAGTCAGTCAGATGGTTGGACGGTCAATTAGGCTTTTATATATATAGATTAACATGAAGACCCCATCTTTACATTAAACATCCGATCTCCAAATATAGCTGCATTCTCAGGTCTGGGGAGTTAGAGCTTCAAAATATGCATTTTGGGGAACACAACGCAGCCCCTAGCAGTGGACACTCAACAGGAAAGCCACCCATCTCCACACCTGTTTCAGGTCTCGCTATGGCCCTGCAAGTTCTTATCGGAAATATCCTTCAGACTCTGTCTCTGACTCAGTTTCCCATTTCCGCTCACCCTCTGCTCACCACCCCCCTTGCTTACTATATTCTCCCCATGTGAAGGTTATTAAAGTATTTGTTTTATCTTCGCTATTAAAATGTGGGATCCTAAGGACAGAGAATACGTTTTCCTTACCTTGTTATAGCTACTAGTATTATATTTCCCCCAGGGTCCTGCAAAAAATAAATTCTCAATGAATATATGAATTGGCTACAGATTAGAACAGTGGGTTCATATTTTTTAGTTCCTGTTAAATGTCATACATTAAAATTTCTTTGCATGTATTGTTTTATATCCCAATTAATTTGGGTAATTTACCCAGAATTTTTTTTCCTGATTAATTTAGACTTCTAAATTTTTCATATCCTGTAATTTGTGTCAATAGGGACACGGGAAAGATTTAGATGATAACGATCATACAAAATTTAACAGGCAAAGGAGAAAAGATGATGTGAGTACAATTGAAATTCCTTCCGAATACTCTCAAAAACTCTTATTATAAAGAGCTGTGGTCACCATACTGATTGATGGCCCATGTATGAAGTGCTTAACACAACATTTATAGATTCAATGAATATCTACTCAGGACCTCTGCTTTCTAAGGGCCTCCCCAGTGACTGCACTGGGGGTAACATCGAAAGCTTTAAGCTTCCTGTGGACTGAAGGCCAGTGAGATGTGTGGGCCTCTCCTGGTGTCTGTCTGTCTGTCTGTCTGTCTCGCTCTCTCTCTTTCTCTCTCTCTCCGTTTCTGTCTCTTCCTCTCTGTCTCTCTCTTGCTATAAACCTGGCCACAGTCACAGAGCTTGGAAGCTAAGGAGCAGGTGGAGGTGGCAACGGCTGAAGGGCTGGCATACTGGTCTGTGTTTTGAATCAGCGACATCCCTCTGTCCCCGTCACCCACCACACGATGACACACAGCCTCCTGCCGCCTGTGCCTGGCACACCCAGCTGCCCAGCGAGAGGCACACCGTGGCCCTGACCTCGGTCAGCCATGGAGCGCACAGCCCCTCGAGGGAAGACGAATGGTCTTGCCCGTTTGACCCCTTCTCAGAACCCAGAGAACCACCCAGCGCCGAGGGAGGCCTGATGGAGCCTGGTTCTCCCCCAAGGCCGCTTCCTTCTGCTCTCAGCGCCTCCCTGGCAGCCGGACCGCGGGTCCAGCTCGGATCGCACAGCCCAGCCCGGGGCAGAGGAGGCCCTCGCTGGGAGGCGCTGTTATCATTCCCAGTTTCTCTGCTTCCTCTCCCGCCTTCGTCTTATTTACGCAGTGGTGGCCTGACACCGCTGGCCTGGCCGGGAAGTGTTATTTTCTAGAAAGAATAACCCATAAATAACTTGTATTCATGGGCAACAGGTTGGATTTTTAAATCTTTACTAAATAAAGAGTCCTTTCAACCGCAGGGGACTCTTGCTGAAGTTTGACTGACGGGCCCAGAGTTGAAATCAGCGCCATCTTGTTTTGTTATTTCCACGACCTGTATGTCCTTTTACTGACCAGACAGGCACAGCCCCGCCAGAGCCCGCCGGGGAGAGGCCGACACTCGCCGTCCCGTAGCTCACGCTTCCAGGCGCCGTCCTTGGGCTCGCATGTCTTCCTTTTGCCCCGTTTTCTACTTGGATCCACTTGTTCCAAAAAAGCAACACAAACAAAATGAAACAGAAGCTGCTCGTTCCTGCCCAGCGGGAAGGCGCCGAGCCGCACGCAGCCCGGCTGAGGCCCGACGTGCAGCCCACGCGGGCTGTCCGGCCCCAGAAGCTGAAGCAGATGCAGGCCCTTCACGTGGGACGTTCTCGTTCAAAACACAAGGCGCCGAAATGCTCGCTAGAGACATTCAGCCCGCGGTGAGCTGTTCCCGCTGCAGGTTTCTTCCCTCCGGTAACTGTTACCAAGTTGAGATCCACAGACACGGCGGGAGGAGAAGTGACAATGCAGCTTCTATGGGCAGCGGCGGGGCAGCTGCGGGTCCGTGAGCTCCAGACCGGATGGCTCTCCCTCAGCACGTGCCCGGGACACACTCTGCGTGTCTGCTCTCAGGGCATCCGAGGGGGGAGCAAGGTGCTAGGAAATAAAGGTACATCTTCGTCACTTTCCCCAGATCAGGAGGAGATTCCTTTTCTCTTCCTCCTCCAAAATATGAATAAATACACACTTGTGCGCACGCACACACGTTTACCCACACACGTGGCCACAGCTGTGCTGCTGTGACAGCTCCGATGGCATTCACAGGTGGTATCAGATGGCACCGCGTGGGGACAGCTCTGCGGTGAGCGACTGTGGCTTTGCTCTTCCCGCCAGTAGAAACCAGATGAGAGGGCGGGCTGCGTGTCTGTGCGACAGCGGCCACTCCTCTGCAGGGTCACTGAGTATAACGGGACCGCCACCCGCCGTTAGGGGCTGGTCTCACACACACCGCTTGGTGGGAGCACCTTTCGTGTTGTTGTCGGTTGTCCTGAAGGACCAGAGAGGCCTCCATTTCTTAGAGAGGGTCCCATTTTATAGCGAAAAGGGGTTTGTATGGTGAGAGGGAGGGGGAGTAGGTGGGGAGAGACAGACACGTGGAAGATATGTGTCTTCCCAGGTCTTATTGGACTATATTTCAAAATGCAACTGAAGGCCAGTTTTCTATCCTTTTATCCTTTAGAAAACCCTCGAGTCTTTGGGTTCTACATGGAGGCCGCTCTGACCTGTTAATATCAGGACGATATTGCTGTCATGTAGCCACCCGTTTCTGACGCTGTGGTAGGCCATTGTGAGGGAGGCAGGGGAGGGCGGGAATTAGCCCATGGATTAGCCCGTTCCCCTGACATTCTCCCTTTGCTAGTTTTATTTTTTAAGGCCGGCAGAGATAAGAGTAGCCATATCCCCTCCCCCACCCCCAAATTAAAATGCAAGCATCTATCTTTATGCAAATTCCTCATCTAGGGGAATTTCCCCTTGTTGATGCTGGCACGTCGTATGTTGATAATAAATCGAGGTTTATGCCTGGTGCTGTGGAGAGGAAGTCGCAGAAAGGTCTCTGGTCCCCGTGGACCGTGATGAAACAGGATCGCGCAATTAGCAGCTAATGGAGGCCCCAGAGAGGCATAAAGCGTGAGCAGAAGTGCACGCATCTTTCTTCTGCGAGGATTTTAAGAGAACTGAACAAAGAAGGATATGAATGTGGTGAGATAATGGCTTCTTTTATATGTCTTCCAGGGTAACCGTGTTCCTTATCTGTGTAAAAAACATTCATTAAGCAACCTTTAATGGCACGCCGAAGGGTAATAATACTAATTCCATATTTGAGCCCAGAAATCATTTACAAAAGTTGTTCGTGCGATAAAATTCACCTTGGAATGTTAAGCTCTAAAAAATGCACCGGAACAAGAATTCCATCAGTTCCAAGTGGCGCGCCACTCCTGCAGGGGAAGGAACTAGCATTCTTTGTGGAATTTTGTGATATTTTCATTGTGTCTTAAAATCATTTATTTTTCTGAATTTCAAAGATGTTAATCTGATTTTTGGGATCATTGAGACACCTCAGCGTGCTCCTGCCACAGCTGGGAGGAGTAGCGATGTCATAACGCCAGCTCGGAACCGCTGACCAGGGGAGGGAGTCATACACCCAGTTATTTTTATAAGTTTCTAAGATTATGAAATTCACAGTAACAATGTTTTAATATAGATTTTTTTGCTTTTAAAATATATTTTTATTGATTTCAGAGAGGAAGGGAGAAAGAGAGATAGAAACATCAATAATGAGAGAAGATCATTGATTGGTTGCCTCCTGCCTGCCCCCTACTGGGGCTCAAGCCATGCCCGGGAATCGAACCGTGACTTCCTGGTTCTTAGGTTAATGCTCAACCACGGAGCCACACTGGCGGGGCACAGTGTTTTGATTTTGTATTGTCATGTAATCCATTTGCAGAGTGACAAGTCATAAGCATAAAGTGGAATGCCTAATCCCAGGGGACCAAACCCGTGGACCCATTTTCCAGGGCTTGACGTTGAATGGTCCGCACACCTCAGAGGCCGGATGTTTTTAGGAGTCGCTGCTTCCCCTCCTCTCTCTACCACAGATAACCGTGATGCTGACCTCGAACACGATGGCCCAGTACTCCTTGCTTTGAATCTTACACGAAAGGGTTCATGTATATGTAGTCTTTGTATCTTCTTTCCTTCACTCCGTAGGTTTCATCCACGTTGTTCATTTTCGTTTCTCTGTGATATTCCAGTGCACCCCACCATTTGTCACCAAACACCACCATTTATTTCTCATGAGAAAAGACCAGGTAAATCCAACTCGAGGAACGTGTTACACGCCTTGTACGAGACTCTTGGTTTCAGGTATCTGCGTTTAGGTTGGGTGTGTCCATTGGAGAGAGGTGGCTGCTTTAAGAGAAGCCTATATTTAAATGTAAGGGAGGATGCCCGTTCCCCAGAGTGGGTTTCCATTTGCTGCCTGCGGAGCAGGAGTGTCCCTGCTGCTCCAAGTCCCGGCGACTTGCCCTGTGTGTTAGTCTTTCTGATTTTAGTCACTTCTAGGGGTGTGCAGTGATAGCTTGTGAGTTTTTTGCTATAAGTTCCTTGGTGATTCATGACGTAAAGAATTATTTCCTTGGATATCTCTTTGTGAAGTACTTGTTCAAGCCATTTGTCTGTTTTTTTTGTTGTTGTTGTTGGTTTTTTTGGGGTAATTTTCTCACTGACTTATGGACGGTGTTTGCAGATTCTGGATTTGAGGACTTGATAGCTACACGTGTGCAATCCTTTCTCCAACTCTTCAGCTCACCTTTGACCTTCTCAGTGGTGTCATTTGATGGATATAAGTCCTTAATTTATATCCAGTCTCATTTATCCGTCTCTTCCTTTATGGAGACCACTTCTTTGTGTTCTATTAAAGCATCTTCCTACCCCAGGGTCATACAGAAACGTTCTTACATTGTTGTCTAGGACTGGGACGTCCACACAGTAGCCACAGCCATAGGAAGAGATTTAAATTAAGTAAAACAAAGTAAAAATACAAACGAAGGTGTTTAGTTGCACGAGTCACATTTCAAGTTGCTCAAAATCAGTATGTGGCCAGCGGCTCCTGGTTCAACGTGCAGGCCTCAAGTACTTGCATTACGGTGGCGAGTTCCATGGGGCTTACGGGCTCTCCTGTGTGCCTTTCACATTTAGAACTGCTGACCAGAAAGCATGGGGTTGGTTGGTGTGGTGTGAGGGGAGGTCATCTTAATCTTCCCTGTGTTGATAGCCGATTGACCCAGCACGATCGTGTGAAAATACCATTTATTCTCCACCGCCCATGGGCCCGACTTGGTCATAACAGGGTGTCCGCTGTGGGAGGCTCTGCGTCTGGGTGCTCAGTGCGTTATTTCTATTGGTCTGACCTTGCGTCACCAACACACACTCTTCATTGCTGTGGCTCTACATCATTCTCCAGGTCCAGTCAGTTAATCTAAAATAACCACGACCTTCTGCTTCTGTGCCAGTTTTAGAGACATCTTAGGAATTTCTACCAGAATATTAACTTTATGAGGATTTTATGATGGTTTCATGAGATCTGTATAAGGCTGTGATGGAGAACGAGAGATGTGGTGTATCATTCCCCTTTAATTTATGTCTCTGAAGTTGTATATTTTTCTGTATAGGAAAATTGATTGCATAACAGGGATGTACATTTTTAATAGAAATGTACATGAATTCTACAGATGTTGTATCAAGTAGTAAAGTACTTCTTCTCACTAAAAAAATCATAAAGTAATAGAGAAGTTGTGGAGCCGTTCAAGACCGTTGTCCCCGAGTGACATGAGAGCAGTTGCCTCCCCTAAGTGTTTCACTGTGACTTTCATACGAACAGCCGTCAGCAGCAGGACACCACGTGGGTGTGTGAGGATGGCCAGCCCACAGACTTCTCTCAAATCTCTCTAATTCTCCCCATGACATTCTATAGCAAGAAAGTACAGCTCAGGATTAGGTGCTGGATTTATTTGTCAAGTGCTTCAATATTTGATTTATAGGAGCTTGGCACTTCTGAAGATTAGAGGTCAGTTATTTTATGGAATGCTCTTTGCTCGGATTTGTCTGCTGTTTTCCAGGTCTAGACTTGAATTTGGATTTTCAGCGGGATGGTTAATTTTATGCATGAACCTGATGGGGCTGAGGGTGCCCGGACGGCTGGCAAACACTACTCTTGGGTGTGGCTTGAGGGCGGGCACCCTCCAATCAGCTGGGGGCCTACATGGAACAGGAAGTGAAGAAGGAAGGGCAACTTCTTCTCCACTTGAGCTGGACGTCCACCTTTTCCCGCCCTTGGACATGGAAGCTCCCGGTCCATGGGCCTTCATATTCTGGCTGCCCCTTCCCCGGTCCTCAGGCCTTTGGCCTTGGCCTGATCTCACCGCCAGCTTCCCTGGTTCTCATCCTTGCAGATCAGGAAACTTCTAGATCTCCATGACCCCGCGAGCCAACACTGGTTCTAAATCTCCTCTCCGCGTATATCCTATGGGTTCTGCTTCTCTGGGGCACCCTGACCACGGCGTCAGGAACGCGACGGGCAATTCTCTGTCTTCTCCCACATCCCGCGAGGAGCCTAGAATGCTTCGGTCTCACCACTGCAGGCGATGCTGCCAGACGCGGTGTGTACCCCTCTGAGTCATTCCTGCGTTTTTATGGGGAAATATTTTCAAACGATGTAGATAGCCTGTCCCTCATGTGTGTAGTATGTGTGGGTGTTGTTAGGGACCCACGGTTACCTATTTCATCCGAGGAAAGAAAACCCTATTTACCTGCTCAGCTTACTTAGGCGCTCCAATGGCCCAGGTGTGGCCGCCAGGAGCGCCTTCCAGATGGTCTCCACGGCCGCTGACAGGTCGGCTGTGTGTGAGCACTGCTTGCCTTCAGGGTCACCGGTGTTCCCGGCACATGCCTGGCATCCTCTGCCCCGACCTGGAAGCAGCTCTTCTCCCAGCCACGTGGCTCCTTCCGCACAGAAAGGTGGGAGGTGTGTCCTGTGTGCAGCATGTCCTGTGTGCAGCGTGTCCTGTCTGTGCAGCGTGTTCTGTCTGTGCAGCCTGTCCTGTGTGCTGTGTGTCCTGTGTGCAGCCTGTCCTCTGTGCAGCGTGTCCTGTGTACAGCGTGTCTTGTCTACAGCGTGTCCTGTGTGTAGCATGTCCTATGTGCAGCGTGTCCTGTGTGTAGCGTGTCCTGTCTGTGCAGCCTGTCCTGTGTGCAGCCTGTCCTGTGTGCAGCGTGTCCTGTGTACAGCGTGTCCTGTGTGTAGCATGTCCTATGTGCAGCGTGTCCTGTGTGTAGCGTGTCCTGTCTGTGCAGCGTGTCCTGTGTGCAGCATGGTGGACGCATGAGCCCTGGGGTGGGGCTGCTCCCGGCTTCGCAACAGCTGGAGGAGGGATGAAGCGTGTACACGTGTGTGCACAGGAGTGTGTGCGCCCTTACATTTCCGTCTGCGTCGTCCTATAGGTCTGAGCTCTGCCCGCTCACACCGACATGGCTGATTCTAACCCGGGCCCAGGGCTCACCCAGCATGCCTTTCCCTTCCCACACTTGTCAGTCCATGTTCTGACATGAGAAGCCTGTTCTGGGTTTCTTCTCGTCTTTTTTTATGTTTTTATTGATTTGAGAGAGAGAGAGAGGGCAGGGGGTGTGTGGGGGAGAGAAACCTACGGGGATGAGCCAGCAGCCAGGGCGTGTGCTGCCTGGGAACTGAACCCACGACCTTTTTTTTTTTTTTAAAGCAAACCAAAGGTTTTTAAAAATATATATTTTTATTGATTTCAGAGAGGAAGGGAGAAGAGAGAGATAGAAACATCAATGATGAAAGAGAATCATTGATTGACTGCCTCTTGCGCGCCCCCCACTGGGGATGGAGCCCGCAACCCAGGCAAGTGCTCTTGACTGGAATTGAACCCGGGGCCCTCAGTCCGCAGGCCAACACTCTACCCACTGAGCAACACCAGCCAGGGCTGAACCGGCGACCTTTGGGTGCGCGGGACTAGACTCACCCACGAAGCCGCCCGGCCAGGGCAACACGCTCATTTTCTGGAATTTGTCCATTTATTTGAAAATTGGAAAATTCAACTCACCCCGTTTCTCCTGTTTGTCCCCCGCCACCGTGTCCCTTCTGCTGGACGCTGTCCCACTGGGATTCCCTGCGTGGCCTGCCCCCCTCACTCAGGCTCTGAGCTTCTGGCTGGTGCACCCCAGTTCTGGGCCTCCCTCCCACCCTGCTGTTCTGACGCTGCCCTGGGACTGCCCTCCACTGGGTCTGAGACGCTGGGAAGCTGCTGTTCCCATGCGGATGCCTCGCCCCTGCTTCCCTGGCTCCCAGGCTGCATGCCAGGCGCCGGGCCCAGCAGAGTGCTGCCGGCTCCCCTGTGTGTGGCTCCAGAACCGCGCTAAGCAGGAGAGAAGGGGAGAGAGGCGGCCGCCTGCTGTAACTTGTTCTCTGTTTGCTGCTATAGAGAGAGTTTGCACTTGTATTTTTTTTTTTTGTATTTATTGCAAGGTTACTAGATAGATCAACCGTTTAAACACACCTATTAATTCTGATAAATTATTTCTAGATGCTGTTAAAGATTTTAGTACATAGTGTGTCTCTCATAAATAATTTCATATTTAATTCCTCCTTTCCCTCCATACACTTTCCCTCCTGTTCTCCCTGACTGCATTGCTGCGGGTCTGTGTATAATGATGATGGCAGGTGTCTCTTTAGCTCACCCTGTCCCAGAAGGAGAGATTCGATTTCACTGTGAATGTGTTTGCTTGTGTTTATAGATGCACTTTATCAGACTAATAGATTGCATTCTATTTGTAGTTTTCTGGAGGATTTTTATCACTAATAGATACATTATAAAAATGTTTTCTGTATTTATTGATTTAATTATATGATTTTTTCACTTATCCTATTGATTTGGGGAATTACAGGCCTCTTGATGTGATGAAGGCCTTGCTTTTGAAAGCAGTTCACTCCGTCTCAGCCTGCTGTCCTTTTTATTTGCTACTTGAGTCAGTTTCCTTGTAGCGCAGGTTGTTTGTGTCTCTGTTTGTGAGACTGGCCAGAGCTTCCTGCCTTGTGTTATTCTTCAGTTTTGCTCTGAGGCTCCTGGCCCTTTTTACTCTTTCCTGGGTGAGTTTGCATAAGATTGTCAAGTTTCTTCCTTAAAGGTTTGGAGAATTTCGTAATGAGGTCCCCTGGGACTGGCTGCTGTTTTCTTTCTGGGAGATGCAACTACAGGTTTACTCACTGTAATCAAAAGAGTGCCATTCAGATACTTTCCTTGTATAGGTGTTGAAAAGCTTTGCTTTTTAAGGCATGTGCTAATTTTGTTTAAAATTGCAAACCTCTTGCTTACTACTAACATAACAGTAAGCTATTGGCAATGTCTCAGTCGCCTAAGGCTGTCCTTTCCATTGAAGCCAGCAAGCCTCTGGGTGGATTTTTAAAGAAAACCTGGACAATGAAAAGGAATCTGAAAAACTCAGAGGTGTATTTTGAGATCTAAAAGGCTGCCTGCATGTGCAAAGGTGCGTGCATGGCCAAGGAGGGCAGTGGGAAGGGGACGGTGCCAGCCAGTCACCTCGGCCTGACCTTGGGTCTGCGCACAGCGGGGAGCAGAAATGAAGGCAGTCTGGGAACCTGCCTGAGGTTTGAAGACAGCAGTCTCACAGAGCCACGTGACTAAGGGCACAGTTGTGCAGGAAAAGCATAAAAAGTCCTCCACTAAATTTTACGGATCCAGGTGTGACCCACAGGAAGCCAGTTTTAAAAATAAAAGTAAGGATTAAGAAAAAGGTTAGCAGAGAACTCAGTTGGCACAAATTTCACTGAATAGAATCTACAGAATTAATACAGGAAAGTAGCTAAACAGGAAAAAATAAAACCAGCAGCATAAACAGACTTTGTAGGGGGAATTGTGCAGGAATTTAATACTAGAGTTGTCAGAATATATTGCTGAAATGGTCAGATTTGCCTGGTGAGTGTGGCTCAGTTGGTTGGAGCATCGCCCCATACACCGAAATCTCATGGGTTTGGTTCCTGGTCAGGGCACATACCTAGGTTGAGGGTTCAGTCCTTGGTTGAGAGACAACCAATTGATCTTTCCCAAATTGATGTTTCTCTCTCTCTCTCCCTCCCTTCCTCTCTCTAAAATTAATAAACATATCCTCAGGTGGGGATTAAAAAATAAAATGAAATAAAACAAATGGTCAGGTTTCAACAAAACAGTATGAGACGTGCAAAGAAGTAAGAACATACGTCACATTCATAGTAAAAAGAAAATAGCCAATATAAATCGCCCCTAACGGAGCTCATATGTGTATTTACTAAACAAAGACTGTCTAAAGAATTAAAGGAAAGCATGATAGCAATGGCAAACCAATCAGAGAATATCAATAAGGAGCTGGGGAAGGTGTCAGAGCTGAAATCAGGGCTGGGGGCCCGCCCACTGTCAGTGTGCTTAGGAATGCTGAGTGAGGAATTTGAAGCAAGAATGCAAAGTTCTAGGAAGATAGGAACTGAGCTAAAGGTTACTTTAAGGAGAAAAGACCATGCCCTCATTCATTCATTTGGCAACTCCGTGAGCATCTTCCGACCAACAGTCACCAAATACTAGAACAAGACTTTGGGATGGAGCCATGGACAGGAGCCGCCATCACCTGAGGAGCTCACAGTGACGCTTTATTTATTTATTTTTTTTAAATATATTTTATTGATTTTTTACAGAGAAGAAGGGAGAGGGATAGAAAGTCAGAAACATCGATGAGAGAGATCGATCAGCTGCCTCCTGCACACCCCCCACTGAGGATGTGCCCGCAACCAACGTACATGCCCTTGACCGGAATCGAACCTGGGACCCTTGAGTCTGCAGGCCGACGCTCTATCCACTGAGCCAAACCGGTTCGGCTCACAGTGACGCTTTAAAGGGGGAACAGGAAGGAGGAGCCCCTTAACCTTGACCTTTGGTTCTTTCATCTTGCCTGCCTGCCTTCTTTGGGGAGGCCTGGCTGTTCAGGGCTCTGCCTGTGCCGGCAGCAGAGGCCACAGTTTTGCCTCAGCTTGCAGGTGTGAGTTGACCCTAGTGTGACCTACCAGGGCCAGGCCGGGGAGGTTGAACCGAGCCCTGGACCCTCCAGCCTGGCCGAGCAGAGCAGGGACCAGCGCCTTCCCCGAGCCGGCTGTCCTACTAAGGGGCACACAGTGGTTGCTGGCTCCTCTGGGACACGCTCCGCTCCTTCTCTGCCTGCAGAGCTGGCCTGTGTGACCTGAGTCCAGGCCGCCTGGCTGGGCGCCTGCCGATGGGACTCGCCTGGAGCCAGAACGTGAGTCCTGGCGCTCACCCCCCTGCCTCCGTCCCTGAGGGGTGATGGGCGCTGGTGGCATCAGGGCCTGTGGATGGCCGCCTCCCAGAGCTCTGGGATTTGGTCGCCATGTCTCCTTCCCCAGCGTGGCCAAGGCTTGGCCTGTCGTGGACGCGGGCCGACGCCTCACCCCTTGTTGATGTCCTGCACCTCACAGAGTTGACCTGCCCCATTGGGAGCTCTCCTCGCGGTCCCCTGTGAGGGCACCTGGGCCTCCTGCCTGACCTTGGCTGACACCTCACACCAGAGGCGGCGGCCACCGCGGCAACAGGCAGGAACGACGAGATGCACGCCTGTGGCCCTGCCTCGTGGGGGTCCTGGGTGACCTCCGGGGGTTCCTGGCTTGGGGTGCAGCCCGGGCGAGGCCCCGCTTGGTCTCAGGTCTGTGCTCCTTAGGAAGGGCGATCTCCGTTTGATGGGCCACTAAACGCACAGTTAGGAGAATCATGCGAGTAGGGTCCTTCCACCAGGAGCCCCTCCTGCTGGGTTTCTGGGACGGGATTGAAGACCCTCTGGCAGATACACACGGAGAGGGAGAGATCTCGCCCTGTGGCTGCGAGACACACGTCTCCCCCGTGCGAGGCGGGATTCGCCATGAACAGCTCAACGTCAGCAGAGACGTGACAGGACGATGTAGCAGATCGCCTGGGCGGGCCGGGCCGCTCTCCGTGCGACCACGGCCACGGGACGCAAATCTTCCCACAAAAAGGACGTTTAAAGTGCATCGGGCTCGCGGCTGGCACCGGCTCCCTGTGGACGTCCCTCCCTGCCTCCCTCCTGCCCGCCGCTCACCTGGCGGCACTCGCTGCTGAAACAACGTCTGTGACTCCGTTAGGAAACATCACTCATTAAACCCAGATCCTGCTGCTTTGAAAATGAAGGCTTTGAAACAAACTTTGAAGAGTCTTGTAATTAAGCCTGTGAGAGAGAATGAATAAATGAGAAGCTGTTGTTACTGACACTTGTTAAAATTCAGACCCTCAGAGCCCTGCCTTCCACAGGCCCAGTTCTTCCTGCTTTCATCTCTCCTTTAAGAACCCGGGGAGGGGAGCAAAGCGTCCGGGGAAATGAGAGAAGAACGGGGACTTGGTGGAGATCGCTGCTGAGATTCGTGGGGAGCACAAGCGGACAATCAAACAATGGAGAACGGGTGGCTCCAGGTGGCGCGGCCGCCGCAGCTGCGTTCACGGAGCCGCACTGGCCTCTTCGCGATGCTCCGGGCCCAGTGGAGGCGGGCAGGTGGCCGCAGGCCTGGGGAGGCCGCAGGCAGCACTAGCCACACCCTTCGAAGGAGACAGATAGCCACGCCAATTCTCTAAGTGCTTAGTTCTCCTTAATTTTTATTTAGGAGATAATAAGATAAACTAGCTCAGGAATTGGAGTCGAGGGCACTATTAAAATTAAGATTTCTCAGTTTCAAAAGGCTGGTGATGTCTCTTTCCTCCCCTTCCCCCCCCTCCCCTCCCTCCCCTTCTTCCCCTTCCCTTCCTGGAGAGGTGAGTTCTGCCCCATGGATTCCCCTTCCCTCTCACCCTCTCTCGGTTCCTCAGGGCTTCTCTGCTCCCTTTCCCGCCCTCTGTCCTGCTACTCACATAAACTCACCCTCTAACACACAGGATGGTCCTCAGGGTGAAGGGAGACCAGGCATGGAACCCCTGCCCAGGGTTCCCCGTTGACTGCCTGTCCCCCTCGGGCGCCTCCCTCCCTCCCCAGCCGCAGTCCTCCCTGCGCTCCCCCCTCGGCTGTGCACTGCCCTCCAAGCAGGTCCACAGTGTCCTGACCTGGGGATGGCACTCCTCAGGCACATGGGCTGTGTGCACAGTGACGACACCAGGACAGGACTATGGCCAGCACAGGGCACCGCTCTGCCTGCCCACCAGCCACCCTGCCCGCCCGCGCAGCCTCTCCTCTCCCCTGTGTCGCTTTGTAAAAGGACGTGCCTAAGCCATAGACATGGGGTGGCTTTCTGGTTGGTTCCTTTCGGCTGCGGTGTGCGCTGACCTGAAGCCAGAGAACAGGGGGGCATCTGGGTGAGGATGTTGCCTGGCTGTTCAGGGCTCTGCCTGCGCCGGCAGCAGAGGCTGCAGTTCTGCCTCAGCTCTCAGGACCCACAGGCTCAGCGACCCATCCCTGGAAAGTCTGTCTCAAAAGGCGCAGCTGCCTCCAGGGCTCACAAGGAGCGCGCTCTGGGCCTGGGTGGTGCTGGGGGGAGTGGGGACCCAGGGAGGATGCACATAGCACTTACATTCTAAACCAGGAAACAGGCTTGGACAGCGCTTACCTAAAAGACAGCCGCCAAGGCCAGCCTGGGCGCAGTGCTCAGGCCTAGGCAGGTGGAGCCTCAGCTCTCAGCCCTCCAGCTGGGAGGGGGGCGGGGGTCATGCTTTTAAAGAGAACCCGATGTCGCACCAGCTCCAGAAATGCCTCAGGGACCCTCCGGAGGGGTGAGGAGAAGGGGCTGAGCCCTCCATCCTTCCTGAGGATGCAGGGTGTGGAGGGAGGGGGGTTCACCCCCTTTCTCCGCCCCCTGCTCCCCCCCCCCCCCGCATCATGCATAGGACTTGATGCACCACTTGGCACCCCCCACGGTGTCAAAAAGCATGGCCTCATGTTAGGCTATCTCGGGTCTGTCTCACCCATTTGGAAATTCCTGAGTAACTCCCAGTTATTTAAGGGCATTTCCTCCCTGTGAGCGCGCTCCCCTCTCCCCCAGGGAAACCGCAGCTGCCGGTGCTCCCTGTGCAGGGAAGTTCTGTTGGGGACGAGCAGCAGCTGGTTTATGCTGAACAAGAGCTACAGGAGCTGCTGGCTGCGAAGCAGAGTATCTGCAACCACTTCTGGCCCTGTGCCCTGCCTTCTCGCAGGGGCGCTGATTGCCATTTCGCAGAGCAGTGCGGCGCCCCAGCGCTATCTATCGCCCACAGGCTTACCCTTCACACCTGAGCACCGCACCCTTTCCAGCCAAGGGTGTCCCGCCCTTTTCTTCCCAGACCCTAAGAACTCACGCTGTTGCTGTTCTTAATGGCCCCGCAGATACTGCGGCCGCTCACGGGGCCCACGTGCAGCGGCGCCTCCTGAAAACAAAAGCTGCTGTCTCTTGGAAGGAGGGAACCCCGGCTTCTGCTCCGCTTGTTCCGGGAGGCGGCCTAGACTGGGCTGGAAGTCCTGTTGTTTTCTGAGTTTCCTTGTAAAAAGGGCTTCAAGATGAGCTCAGGGTACAATCAGGCGGGCGGCGACTCATTGATATCAGTTTAGAAACCCTGTTTATCTGGAGGCCCCTGGAGAAGAGTCACGGCCTAGGAAATGCGTTAAGATCGCGCGGTCCATCTCCATCAGCAGAGCCATTCCAGACCCAGAACCGTTTAATGCGACCTGCGGTTCCCTCAGAATGCTTCTGGGAGCAGAGTTCTCATGTGCATCATATACATGTCTTTCAAAGACCCCCAGCAGGCTGTCTTCTTAACCCAAAGTGTTTACCTCATCAAGCCAGTTCAGTTAGAACTTAGACACCGATGTAAAAAAATGCTGACGACGCTCTGGCCTTGAAAACGTGCTCATAAACAAAGAATTTAAATATCTTCAAACTTATAAACGTTTATTAGAGAAACAGCAATGGCTTTGTCTTCTCCAGTGAAAGTGTCTGTATGACTGAAGATTATTGCAGAGCTCTCAAAGGGGAATTAGCACAGACAGCCACCTGCTTTAGAAGTTTAAGCCATTACTCATTTTCAAAAGGGAATAGGGCTGGATTGCCCAATATCTGTGACAATCAACATTCCAATGGGTCAGGCAGCATATTGTAGTGATTTCATACATGCATGCATGCATCCATCCATCCATCCAGCCAGCCATCCATCCATCCATCCTTCCATCCCTCCGCCCACTCATCCATCCATTCATCCATCCATCCTTCCATCCCTTCACCCACTCATCCATCCACCCATCCATTCGTCCATCCACCCATCCATTTGTCCATCCATCCATCCATCCATCCACCCATCCATTTGTCCATCCATCCATCCATCCATCCACCCATCCATTCATCCATCCATCCATCCATTATTTTACCTATTCAACAAGTATTTAGTGAAGGTTTTCTATGCACAGAAATTTTTGTTAGTTTCTGGATGCAAAGAGAAAGAAAACACATGTCTTAGCCATAGTTTGATAGAAACAAATAATTATAATGCAGTTTAATTCTAGAAACTTAATGGGAAGTGCCCAGTTCCACTCCATGTGAACTTCAGTAGGCCTTACTTTGCCTTCTCCCCAAAAATGATAGATTAATCCTTTGTTCTCCCAAGGAAAAAATCAAGTACACCTGTAGGACATAGTCAGTGGCTATATTTATAGACCTAGGGGTGTGGGACATTGTGTACACCAGTTGTGCAGCCTGCAATGACTGGAGGGCTTTAATTCAAACTTTAGATCACCATTATTATAAGCGAGAATAATAACGAAGTTGTAAAGCTCCTTATAGATTTAGAAGAAGATTCAACGTTTAGCCTTAGAAACTCAGACCTTGTCCAAACTCTTACTTATGGTGACTGGCTTTTTCAGACAGTGGTTTTAATTGAGGATCCGTGGTGTCAGGAAGTAAAACTGTCAATCTTGCCGTCATAAGAGAGCAACATTCAAAGCTATGCCTTTAGAAAAAAAATCATATTCCCAAAGCAAAAATTTACAACTTTGAAATATGTTCGATATTAGAAAACACTCCATAAAAGAAAGCACCATATTTCAAGCAGCATATTGTTACTGACGGCTGTTAACAGTGAAATGTGCAGAAAATTCCGTTTAGTCTAAACACATGTTGTTTTTCAGCATCCAATCTCACCGCCTTGTAGGCATTCCTGCCATTTTGGAGGCTTTGGGGAAGAAGGCATAAAAACTCACTGTAAAACGGCAGTTCCAGACGGAGCCTCAAGTCTTGTGTTTTTTGTTCTAAGTATTTATGGTGAAGCACCATTGATTATGCCTCATAAAACAGTCATAACACCCACGGAAAATTCGGTCTGTGATTTGGTCCCAGTGTACATTCGCACTGCTGGTCTGTGGTCTACAGGAAGTATATCCTTCTTGCTAGAACAATTACAGAATCTAGAAGGGTTATGGAAACTACGCTCACATTCAGCGGTTCTCAACCTCTGGGTCGTGACCCCTGAAAATACATCCTGCATATCAGATATTTACATGACGATTCATAACAGTAGCAAAATTACAGTTAAGAAGTAGCAACGAAAATAATTTTATGGTTGGGGGTCACCACAACATGAGGACCTGTATTAAAGGGTCGCGGCCTTAGGAAGGTTGAGGACCACTAAAGAATCATGTCTCAAGGCAGCAGTTCAGCTGTCCAATGAGCATTCATGAAACACAAGTGTCACCATTTTTCCAATTGTTTTTACATCAAATACACTCCCACGGAGAAGAATGTAACCCGGGTTACCTTGTATTTCCTACAGCAGGAAAACTTTAATTAGTTGTAAATGAGTTTGATAAATGAACAATTAACTTCTATTAAAGTTTAAGGAGGTTGGCTGACCTGGCCACTCTATTCGAAATTTAATCTGGAACAGGCTGGATAATTAGTGTTAAAGGAATCGACGCCGGAGGCCGTCCTCCGTCTTTTCACTGCACAGAGTTGAGTCAGCCAAAAAGTTAATTTTAGAGTCAACTTCTCAGGGCCCACAGGCCACAGCGTACAACCTGACCACGAAGCATAACCTCCAGGAGGCTGGTCGCACTGTTTGCCCTGGGGGGCTGCCAGCCTTGTGGAGACCTGGCAATCCTTTGTCACGCGATCTGACTACCTGTTCGTCTGTAGTTCTTGCATCTTGAATAGTAGAGCACACTTTTGAGTTTCACTAAGCAAACATGCCCCCATCTGTTCATCTACTCATCGACCTTTTATTTCCTACTCAGGATGGGTTGGCAATGTGTTTGTGGCTGGGGATAAAAATTTAAACCAAACCCAGTCCCAGGTCTTAGGAAACTTATAGTACTTAGAGGCCCAGTGCATGAAATTCATGCACGGTGGTGGTGGTGGTGGTGGTGGTGGGGGGGGGGGGTGGTCCTTCAGCCCGGCCTGCACCCTCTTGCAATCCAGGACCCCTCGGGGGATGTCCGACTGCCGGTTTAGACTGGCAGTCGGACATTCCTCTCGCAGTCCTGGACCACTGGCTCCTAACCGCTCGCCTGCCTGCCTGCCTAATTGCCCCTAACTGCTCTCCTACCTGCCTGATCACCCCTAACTGTCTCTGCCTGCCTGCCTGATCACCCCTAATTGCTAGCCTGCCTGCCCGATTGCCCCTAACTGCCTCTGCCTTGGCCCCCGCACCCAGAACCCAGGCTTTCCTCCCTCTGGCCAGGCACGGGCACCCGGGACCCGGGCCAGCTAAGCCTGGGCCAGCTGCAGGCACCTGGGACCCTGGGCGGCTTCGCCCGGGGCCCGGCTTTATCAGGAAAGACGCCGGAAGATGTCCAGGCTATCTGGTCTAATTAGCATATTACCCTTTCATTAGTATAGATGAGCAAGTCAGAGATGTACACGAGCAGTTTAAATGCCACGGAATGAGTGCCCTTGAAGGTTTATCATGTGGGAAAGAGGATAGAGAATGGAAGCCCGAACTCCACCTGGTGAACAGCAATGAACAAGCTGAGCCTTTGTGAGTCATTGTTCTGGCTGCTCAATCCCGTGGGAGGAAGAGTGAGAGCCAGGTCGGGATGCGCAGGGCAGCGCGTGAACCCTCTACTCTGTTGAACTCCTGTAAATTACTCTTTATCCCAGTTAGCGATGCTAAATTTCTGACTGGTCCTTTTTCATGTCTTTGACATTCTAAGATCCTTGAACGTCGCACTAAGTCCCTTGACTTTCCCATTAAGATCTTCGAGCAACCTTATAACCTTGTTTTGAACTCTGTATCCAGTAGTTTGCGTGCTTCCATTTCATTTAGTTCTTTTTCTGGATATTTCTTCTGTTGTTTCATTTGTGACATGTTTCTTTGTCTCTGCATTTTGGGTGCTTCCCTGTGTTTGTTTCTATGTATTAGGTAGAGCTGCTGGTCTCCTGGGATTGGTAGAGTGGCCTTGAGTAGTAGGTGTCCTGTAGGGCCCAGTGGCTCAGCCTCCCCAGTCACCTGAGCTGGGCACTCTAGGTGTGCCCTTGTGTGGGCTATGTGCAGAGTCTTATAATTGAGCCTTGATTGCCGTTGGTGTCACTGGGAGGAATTGACCTCCAGGCCAATGGGCTGTGAGGACCAGCTGCGACTACAGTGGGAGAGCTGCTGTGCAGGAGACACCCCTATGGAGCAGGACTTGCTTCACTGGGGCTTTGGTGCTCACTGAGTCTGCCCCTGATGGATGTGGAGAGCTGTAATCTGGAGTGGTCTGAGGCTGTCCACCTGGGGGGTGGGGGGGAGAGTGGAATTAATATATATAAGTAAGAGAGGTGAGGACAGATTCGAGAAGGTAGGGAGCAGAAATCAGATGGCTTTGTAAAGCCCGTGAGGTCAGTGAAAGGTCAAGGAAAATGTGTAAGAAAAGAATTGATGGAACTTTC
Source organism: Myotis nattereri (assembly GCF_964212035.1). Lineage (NCBI taxonomy): Eukaryota > Metazoa > Chordata > Mammalia > Chiroptera > Vespertilionidae > Myotis > Myotis nattereri. The sequence continues at coordinate 98,664,985 of NC_138081.1, read as the reverse complement.
GAACGCTCCAGGAGGAATGACATATATAAATAGGAAATAAAGTTTCGATGGGGTCCTCGCACTAAACAAGCTCCTTACCTGAGGGAATGATAAATAATAAGCAGAGCACAGAGAATGATGGGGTCAAATGACGTTATTAACATCAAGGCCACGGAACCTAAGGGCAGTGATGGCGACTCTGAAAACAAGAAAGGCTCTATATTGTTCTCCCGTCCACACTCGACTCAGAGCCCAAGAGAGTGATGTGAAATGCCAGAATGAGTAGGATTGAATGAATTTTGTGGGAGATTTTTTATGAGTAATTTATATGCGGCTGCCACCAACTAGGTGCCCGGTCTCCCAGCTACGGTTTTTCTATTGCTTTTTGGAACATTATTTAGAATCACTCCTTGACCCTTCATCATCTCCGAGCTTTTCCAGTCGCCGTGCTCCATGTAATCTTGATCATTTCTGTGTAATTGTTCTGTCATTTCACGTTGTGTCTCCCGGAAGGTATTTTAAGTTGTTTGACGTTAGGGACTTTAACCTCCCTGTATTTATAACCTGTATTTCCCTTCTCCAAACGCATTTCCTTCCTCCCCTTCTCAACACACACACACACACACACACACACGCACACACACACACACCACATACATCACATACACACACATGATCTCTCAAGATGGGGTTATTCACCAAAGACTTTGGAAAAAGTACTTGATCTTAGCATTTAATGGACTGAGAATTTTATTTTTTAAAGTTATGGATAAGTGGTACTTTTGAATTATCAGCTAAAAACTCTAACATTTTAAAACTTGTAGAGTATTTATTTACACTGCATGTGGAAGGAGCAGTATTTACCCTGTGTTGGAAGTTAGCATACACGGAATTTAATTTTGACTTTGTCTTACTCAGTGGCATTGGTGACCTATGTAATCTCCTCTGAAGTCAGTTTTCTCATCTATAAAATGTGAAGTTTTGTTAGATGACCTGTGAAATTTTTCCACTTTTTTTAGTCTGTGAAATAAATAGCTTGTTTTTCAAAAAAAGAAATAGAGAATAGATAAATGACAGATCGAAAGAAGGCAATTGATGCTAGCGATGGAGTAGAAATTGGAAAATGAAAACAAGAAAATGGGACACTATGATCACTTTTTAGCTCTCCATCTTCAGTCAGTGCTCAAGGGCTTTATGAATTTCTTTTCTGTCTTCGTCACTCCCACCCCTTGCTTCTTACTTCCAGTGCACTATTAATCTATCTAATCCTCCAAACCAACCACTCTTCTTAAAAGAGACTTTATTCTTTCCCTGCCCTGCCTAACTCATCGCTGGATCACCACCAGGAGGATTAGTTCACAGGTGGCTGTTGCGGCGTTCTCATCACTGCTCTTTTCTCACATACTTATTTTTTTCTTTGTGTAAAATTTATAATTGTGGGAAGATACACATAACAAAACCTATCATGTTCATTATTTTACAGTGGACCGGTCAGTAGTGTTAGATACCTTCATGATGTGCAAACCATCTCCACGTGTCAATGTGTGTTGGTACTGGGCATTGCTGAAGAAGAAGAAGAAGAAGAAGAAGAAGAGGAAGAGGAAGAGGAAGAGGAAGAGGAAGAAGAAGAGGAAGAGGAAGAGGAAGAAGGAAGAAGGGGAAGAAGAAGAAGAAAGAAGAAGGGAAATTTTGGCCAGCAAGAAATCAATAGAAGCATCAACCTCTGTATCTTCATTGAGAGGTGGCAGAGCCAGTGTCTTTGGAGGCCAGAGCTATGAGAAGCCTGAAAAGCAAATAGTTCCGTTCAGGCTTGCTTACTTGGATCAAGACGTTGGAGGAAGGCCATCAGTCCAGACTTTAGCTAACTTCTCTGAGGGCGCTGAGCACCCCTTCTCTCACCCTCACAAATTGGCCTGGACATCATTGGAACAAGGCCGAAACCTTGCTGTCCGCTAACCCCACCTCGCTCAGACCAACATTTCACCAGTCAGCACCCAGCTCTCTCCCCTCTCCCGTATTTCAGTCGCTATACCTTCTGCTTCCTCATCCCTTCTTCAGTGTGCTGTTGCCAGCTCCATCCAAAACAGCCCTCTACTCCCACACAGATCCAATCAGCATTCCCCCTACTCCCACACAGATCCAACCAGCATTCCCCCTACTCCCACACAAATCCAACCAGCATTCCCTCTACTCCCACACAGATCCAACCAGCATGCTGAATAGGCTGGACTGTGACTTAATGTTCCCTTTGGTCATGCCTCCGCCTCCACAGTGGCCTGTCCTATGGGTCGCTCCCTGCACGCTTCCATCTCTGTCCAGTTCCGAAGGAGAGGCTGACCTTTACTTTCAGCTCAATATCTACTTTCAGGCTATTCCTCTGCCTTGCATTAAACAAACAAAGAAATGAAAGAAAAAACAAAGCTACCACCAGAAGACACACACAAAGAAACTCAAGGTTTGTGAAGGACGTCAGTCTATGATTTTCATTTACTACAATGTTGTTCTCTGGTTTGCGTGAGTCAATGCTAGACTTATGACATGAGTGGGTGTGCGTCTCCTCCTCTAATTTCTGACACGTGGTCGTGTCCAGTTTCTAATCTTTGGATTAATTTACCAGCGAAGCAGTCCAGGCCTAGAATCTTCATGTGAAAAGCTTCTCAATAAGTAATTCAATTCCCTTCATAGATAAAGGGCTGTTCAGATTTTATATTCACCTTCAGTCAATTCTGTTAAGTTACATTTTTCAAAAGTCTTTGTTGTTAAATTTATTCTCATAAAGCCTTTCATGTTGTTCTCTCACTTACCTTTTAACTCTTGTACATTTTCAGTGAGTGCACAAGGAAATAGAGAAAATTCTGACTCTGCCTCTTACCGACACTGTAAACAAAGCGAGTTATCTAACCCCCCGGAGCTTTGATGTGCATAAAGCAGGGACAATAACAATATACTTATTTAATATCTACTACTGTCTAATAATACCACTCCATCCTAATATATCATATGATATAATATGTAAGACACAGCATATATCAGTGGCAGGTTTTGATAACCACCATTAAGAATTTCAATTAATATTCAGTATTTTCAGTATTTTTATTTTATTACAACGCCAATACTTTGTCTTTTGAAAAACCTCCCAGTAGTTCCATAAACAGTCTCCAGGAGAAAGTACTCAGAGATATCATTTGCAGCTGCTCACTGAACCGCCTCTCAAATAATCCCTTTTTATGCTTTCTGACCTATCAAATCTGCTTGGTGCCGCTAACATCTTAATTCATTCTACACGGAAGATTCAACTTGAGATTCACAGCGAGGCATAACTCATGAAGAAAAATCAATGCGTGCATGCCTGGCGTGAAGCAGAACCAGGCTTCTTGTGGTGCGGTGGGCCCATTTGGTGCTAAGATCAGGGCATCAGCGGCCACCGAGTTCAACTTTTAATTGATAACAGCACCCAGAGCCCATGACGCTCGGCTTTGCAAGTGAACGTGCACCGTTTCCTTGAGTTACCTCTTGGTCCAGGGGCATGGTTAGCGGAGCGGCCTGCCCTCGGGGGAAAGGCGGTGTGACCCTAATTCAGGGGGCGCCATCCGTTTAACAAGAAGGCGTTCCTGTAACACACGCGTGACACACACAGCGGGGCGCTGCCATGGGAAAGGGGGACGCTTATTGGACCACAGCGCTGGCTGTGGACGTCGCCCAGCGATGAAGGGTCTGTGTTTGTCTTCCACGCCCCAGCCTGCGTTAGGCGGCAGGGTCAGCGAGCGCCAGTCTCTGTGGGGGTCGGGACGCCCTGTGTTCGTTAGCACTGCCTTCGGTCTCGCTGGCCACAGCTTCCCGTCTCAGGAATAGGCCAGGCAACTTAAGTGCTTCAGTTCCTGGGAAAATGATCTAAGAGGCTATTAGAATAGATGCGCTAAGTAAATAAAGAATGTGGCCCGGAAACAGTTCTGTGAGGAGACCCGGGTTCTAGAGAGGGATTCTATGGCGCCCGCTGGGCTTCAGCGGCAGCCCCGCGCCCGCGATAGATCGGTGTTCTCGTGGCTAAGTCAGTCTCTCCGGGTTGTCACCATGAGCCCTTTGCCTGAATGTGGTCACTGTGAGTGAGGGATGACCCTGGGAGTTGGAGCCAGCGGTGCTGCCACCCGCAGCCAGGGGGCGGGGCTCAGCCAGGGGGCGGGGCTCAGCCAGGGGGCGGGGGCTCAGCCAGGGGGCGGGGCTCCCGGGGCGACATCTGCATGGGGGTGATTGACTTGGTTCCTGCGGGGTTGGCTCCTGCCAGCCTCAAGGGGAGGCGCACTCTCCACCCACCTGTGAGGCGCGGCGGTGGCAGAGGGCCACGCGAGTTCCTCTCCAGGGCCTGACCCAGGCCGGCGGTCCCCTGAGGGGCTTTATTTAGAGCCAAGGAGCTGGATGTGAGCGTTACCCGCGCCAAGAGGCCCCGGTGAGCACACGCCGCCAAGTGCTCTGGAGGACAAGCCCGGGTGTTGGTTTCCTGTGTCTCCCTCCGTGGTCTGGGGCCGCTTCTCCTGGGACCCGTGAGCCGCTCACCGGGTGCGGAACGTGCACCTGGCCCAGGGAAGGCCCGGGGAGACGGTGCGGGATGATCAGGCCAATGTGTTCACTTCATGTTCAAACGACATCACAGCCACAGGGGCACCTCTTTCCGTTCCAACAATAAGCGTTTCCACCGCCGGTGCCGCTGGCGGCGTGGAGCCCGCGGAGCCTGTGCGGGAGCGACGGAGGGGGAGGTGTGCGGGCCTTACGGCCTCGTGAGTCAGCGTGTTCCGTGCGGAGCTGCCTGGCCCGGGGAGACCTGTCCTCGGGCTCCTGTCGCCCCCACACCCCCAGGGGGGAGGAAGGCAGCTCACTGCTCGCTCAGCAGGACCGCCTGGGGCTCCCGCAGGCCGTCGCTCCTCTGTACGGACAGCAGCGGGCGGTCACTGCGGCGGGACACGCAGTCACACTTCGCTAATGTCTGGGTATTAGTGTCCTGCTTTAAGGTTGATGCCATTACCTGCCATTTGGGGCCACTCGCCACATGAAGAGGGTGACACAGACTTGTCACCAGCACCCCACATTTTATCCCTTCAACAGTTACTCATTGAACCTACCCTGGGCCGTATAACCCACTGGGCCATAGAAATGAAGGACTGCGGGGGAGAAAGCGGGCAGGAGAGGGAGGGGCGCGTGAGGAGGAGCAGTGTGCCTGCGGGAGGACGGCCCGTGAGCAGGGACGGTTCTCCGAGCAGGTGACATTGACGTAGGGAGCATCTGGAACACGTAAGCGCACACACACTCAGTAGCGAACCCAAACCTTTGTTCAGACGCATGGAGACCTTCGCCATCTGACTCCTGCTGCTCTTCCTTCCAGACTTGTCAACGACTCTCAAGGTTTCAAATTGCCTTTGGCCTCTTCACAAAACACTTTCCAGAGATCTCCGTTTCGCACTGATCATTCTGTATGATGATTGAATAGGGTACCAGGCATTGCCATTTAAAAAATCATCAGTATTAATAACCAAGAACACTGCAGAGTGCATTCCTGTGCAGGCGGAGGGAAAACACCAGCTTCGAGCAGCCCTGGGTGGTGGGCACAGCGGTGAGACCAGCGGCCTGTGGATGTAGGGTCTTGGGTTTGATTCAGGCAAACCTTGAAATTCTATAAATTGAAAATAAGAGACGTTTGGTTTTAGGGCTGTTTCCTTCTTTCTTGCCTCCTGCATTAGAATAGTAAGCGCTACACAACTTTTGGACGGTGTTCAAGAGTCTTCAAGACTGTGGCTCCTGTGACTAACACCATGTGGTGGTCTCGTCTCAGAAATACAACGTGTGCCGCATTGAAAAGGTGTTCAATGAGCTCGTCCCCTCACCCACGGTCAGGGCTGCGAGGATAAGAAGGAAGAGAACGTGTTGGGACATCCCTGTGGGTTGCGTTCTATCTGTGTGCATTGGGATCCTCCAAAAACACAGAATGTTCCACGAAGTTTGGAGTTTGTCTTCAACCTCTTATTTATTTCTCTCATCTTTTCTAGGCAATCCCCAGGAAGACGAATGGTGTTGGTTTAATTATCTTTTAAGCTGCTCTAGACTATAACTGCATGCGTCCTTATTTCTGAGAGTGAATGATTGAACAGTTCTATTACTGAAACTATTAGATTTAGAGAGTTTATTGATTCAAAGTCTTGGAAGAAGAAAGGTCAATACACTGGCTTGGTGCTTTAGCTCATTTAGATTCAAAAATTCCCAGAGATAGTGGGGACCGAGGTTCTGCCTGTGAATTAAAGATTACAAAGGCTGAACGATTGCAAACCCCGAGCCTCCCCGTCATGGAGTTCAGGAGATAGTGGTAGAAGATCAGTCTGTGCGTGTGATTGCTCAGCACACACGCAGAAGCTTATCGACATCAGTCCTATGGGGTGAGTGTGGCCGCCTGGATACCGCTTGGGTGTTGAGAAATTGTGCCTCTGCGAATTGACTCCTTGCCTTGAATGATCTTGGTAATATTTTACCCAGCCTCATAAACGTGGTGTATTCTCTGGTTAGATTTAAAATTGATCATCCAACCATCATTAGTAGAAGAACTGATGAAATATTTTTAGAAAAAAAAATCAATCAACATTTATTGAACTTTTACGAGAAGCAGAGAGCTCTCGTCAGAGTCATCTCGCTGTGCTGTAAATCAGGTTATATGTATAAATGATTCTGCAAGATACGAAATTACATTGGAATTGCTAATTTCCATCCAAAATGGAGATGACTTTCGGCTTGGCGGCGCCGGACACCTGGCCCTGGCTTTTAGGATAGGGGCCAAGGCCAGCCAGCTGGAGCGGAGGCAGCGCCTGGGTGCTGGAGAGAGCCAGGCGGCCGAGGGCTCTCAGTGTCTCAGGATGCAGCTCGGTCCTCGCCTCCTCTCAGCCCCTGACACTGTCCACACGCCGGCCAGCAGGCGGCGGCCCGGTCGGCCGGCCCCACCTTTCGGTTGGTTCGTGCATAAGCCTGCCGTCCACGGCGACCCCGGGGCCAGCCCTTAGGATGGAGGTAGGAAGGACTGTGCCGCCAGGAGGCCTCTTCCGGGTTCGCACATCCTGTCTGTCCTGCAGACACTGGGAGGCACCCAGGAGGGCTCTATGCTAATATCCGTCATCTTCAATAATGAGGGATCCCTAAATAGACAGGGGAAATGTGGACGTTTTATGGGAAATTTGAACCTCTCCAGGGAAATACGATGCCCACTGTGTGCAGAGAGGCGCCCGCAGCCTCCTGTCGGGGCGACAGAAACCTGGACCGATTTTGTAGTTTCACTCTGCATAGAGGCTTCGCATAGTAGAGAAGCAATAGGATTTGTACAGAAAGGAAGATCGGACCCCGGCGGGATAAGCCGCGCTTCTGCTGCGATTCTGAGGAGAAAGCTTATCATCGCTATCAAGAGCCCTAGTTTGCCTCTGTGAGTTAGACCTGGGCACCTATGTGACATGTATGAGTGTCTGCGTATACGCCCAGATACATACCTCACATGTGTACATGTGTATGTGTGTGTGTAGGGGGTGTATGAGAGGGAGAGAGAGCAGGTAATAGTCAGTGATATTCTGATTTATTCGGATTCAGTAAAATTGACTTGGATTTTAAAGGCACGAAGTTCCTTCTCTGTCACTCGAGTGCACGCATAATCTTATACTTGAATATTTGACTGTGACTCCAGCAGAAGTTCATAAAGCTTAAAGTTCAATTCCAGAGCACTGGGAACAGGGAGTAAAATCTCTATGAATAAAATTTCATGTCTTTAAGTCTTAAAGGGGCAGCTGAAACTTTGTTTCATTAAATCGAGATCATAATTTTCAAAGTACTTTTTGTTTTAATCTTTATTGTTGAAAGTATTACATAGGTCCCCTCTCCCCCATTAACCTCTTCCAGGCTGCTCCCTCCCCCCCGCAACTCCCCCCCAACCCCCCACCCCCAATTTCTTTTAGTGAGAGTCTTTCCCTCTCTCTTCTCTCCAGGACAATGTGGTTAGCATTCTACAAACAGAGATGGTCCTTCATAAAACATGTCTGGTAGAGGGACATGTCAGCTCCCCTTTTAAATAAATACAGGCTGTTCGATCAGTACAATATAGCAAAGTTAGAATGTTTGCACGTTTCTCTTTATTTTCATTCAATTTGACTTCTCAAACTTCTTAATGTAGCTTTATTGATAGTCTCGTCACCTGGGATACATATTCCTAGGCAGGGGCCCTGAATATTCCGTGGCCTGTCATACCTCCTGTTGAGACTGAATATTCTGTGGCCTGTCATACCTCCTGTGAGATTGAATATTCCATGGCCTGTCATACCGCCTGCATTTGCCTGAGAAGCGTTCCCAGCTCAGAAGTCGGCCTCTCTCTGCTGCTCATGCTGCGCACACTCTCCCCTCATCTGCCCCGGGAGGAGCAGTCACACTGGGATGGAGGTTAATATCCTGGGCTCGTGGCCGGCGCCGGCAGCGTGTCGCCCCTGAATTCTGGACCTGCATTTCCTTAGCAGCCGCACGTCTCTCACAGGTGCGCGCATCCTCAGGCGGTGGCTGCGAACGCTGGTTCTTTTCGGATTCCATCTCGTCTTCCTGCCCATCGGCACCAAGTTCACCTGCAGGCTGAGCTTAATCCCGTCGGGGGCAGGGAGCCATGGCCGGAGCCAGGCGGTTCTGTGCTGTCTCTCCGCGAGGCGCAGGCTCTGGATGGGATGGGGGTTTCGGAGAAAGGGGGGTGTCAGCGGCGGCATTCCGTCCGCTTATGTGGACAATAGGGACCGTAATTAAACGAAGATGGGGCCCAGGGGCGTGTATGCGCCATCAGAGCCCTACAGATAGTTGCCCCTCCCCCAAATCCCCTGCGCTCTGCTCACCACCGCCTCCCGCCCGCGCCGCGTCTTTCACCGTCTCCCTACTTCGCCATCTCCCATGGCCGCACGGTTGAAATCACAGCGTGCAGCCTGTGGGGCTCGGCTTCTTCCACATCTTTTCAGGTTTGATGGCTCATTTCTTCTTTGTGCTGAATTATCTTCCATCGTCTGCACGGACCAGTGTGACCGTGGACGTGGGTTTGTCATTCATTTGGGGAAAACTAAGCTGAGTGACTGCTGGGTTGTGTGGCAAGCACGTATTTGGTTTTGTAGGAAACTTCTAGACCATCTTGCCTGCCCACCAGCCACGAATGAGTGTGCTTGTCGCTTCACATCCTCCCCAGCACTTGGTGTCAGGGCCCGGACTGGGGCCAATCGGATAGGCGTGTTGTGGTATCTCCTTGTTGTCTGGGTGTCCATTTCCCCGGTGACATGTGACTTAAACATCTTTCCAAGTGCTTCTTTGCCACCGACATGTCTCCTTTGGCAGGTGTGAGTTCATGTCTTCTGCCCGTTTTAAAAGTCGGGCTGTGCCTTTTCTTACTGTTGAGTTTTACTAATCCTTCGTAGATTTTGGCTCACATTCCATTGTCAGGTGTGTCTTTGTAAACATTTTTTCTTGGTCTTTAGTTTGTCTTCTCCTACATTTTACTTAATGTTAAGAATACATACATGTGTCATTGCAGGCTCACATATAGAAACAAGGTGCACACATTGTAAGTGCACAGCTCAGCACATGATCACCTGGTGAAGGCGACCCTAACCCGTCCCGCGGGAGCTCTGGGGCCACACATCACTCTGGGGAAGCGCTACACTGACCTGTTAGCGCGGATTAGCATGGCCTGCTTTAGAAGGTCAGAGAAATGGCCTCATTCTGGGCCTGGCTGCTTCCATTAAAGCGGACACGTCTACATTTCATTCCGTTGTGATGGGTGGTGGTGATTCATTCATTCTCGCGCCGCGTTTCACTGTAGAAATGCAGCGCTCAGTCGCTACCGTCTCCTGCTACTGAACATCTAGTTGTCCTAAGGTTTAGTTTTTTTATAAACAGAATTGTGATCAATGATCTTGGACACATGTTTTGAGGGCAACGTTTTAATTTCTTTTGTGTAGATGCCTAGGAACAACAGCAGGTATAAGTTGAACTTTGTAAGAAAAGCAAAATACTTTTCCAAGTTTGCTGAGACGTTTCATGTTGCTGTCAGCAGTACTCGGAGTTTCCGCTTCCGCTTCTGCATACACCCTTCTGGACGCGTGGTGCTGTGTCTTTCTCGGTGGCCACCCCGTTGGGGGTGGCACGCTGTGGAGAGGGGCGCGGAGCATGGCTCTGGTGGCTAGTGACGTGTACACCCTTTCACATGTGTCCTGGCTACTCACATGCCCTCTCTTGTTAAGTATGTGTTCAAGTCATGTGCCGATTTTTAGTGAGTTCTTTGTCTTTTTATTGTTGAATTGTAGAAGTTTTTAATATATTCCGGATGGAAGTCATTGCTCAGCTCCGTGTGAGGGGGCTCTGGTTTTCCAGTTACGGCGTCCTGTTCGTTATCTTACTCAGATCTTTCATTGTGGAGAATACACCGTAACGGCACAAGGAAAAGGCACTGCTCTGCCTGACACCTGTTTATCAAATTAGCCCTTGGAGCTAAAAACAAAGGAAATAGAATTCGTAGCTAGAATAACAGAATGCCTATGAAGCCATAGTGAGAAGCACTCAGTGAAAAAAGAGGGGAATGTTGGCAATGCTCCGTGTAGATCACGCAGGAACCTTCTGTGGTCGCGATACTCGGTCTCCTCGTGAAAACGTACTTATCCCAGTGATTTACACGGAGTGGACGTTTGTCTAAGTTCTATTTTGAGGCGACCTCTTCTCCAATTTAGACATCAAGTGTCTCGACACCACTTGTTGGAGAGACTTGCATTTCCCTAGGTAATTGTTTCATGTTTTGTTGAAAATTAACTTTCCATTCAAATGTGCGAGTAACTCTGAACTCTGTAGCAGTTCCATCGTATATTTGTCTGTCCTCCTTCAAATCCCACACTGTCCGGATGCCTTTAGAAAAAGTGAGGAAATGACTGGTGTAAGTCACTCACTCTCCTGGCTTTTTAAATTTATAATCATACTATATACACGTCACTTCATTAGGACTTCTGTAGTTTTGCATAATGAAGTTTTGTAATTTTCTGGGAAGAGATCTTGAACATCTCTTTGTAGATTTATTCTCAATTATTTTAAATATTTGATATTGAAATTATATTACTTTTAAGTTGTATTTTCAAATTTTTGGTTGCTTACGCATAAAATTACAACTGGCTTTTGCATATTGGCTTTGTATCCTGCTACCTTGGGAAGTTCACTTGCTCGGTTTGATTGCTTGTTTGTAAACTCCTCTGGGTTCCCTGCTTACACAAACTCGTTATCCGTGAACGCAGACCATTAAACTCTTATGCCATCTCTACACAGCCCCGGTGGACACTTCCCGCGGGGATACCGTGGGTCTTAGGAATGCAAGTGCTGCCAGGTTTGGCCAGAGTTTCCATGTCCACCTAGAAAACGTCTGTTTGTTTTCCTCACCCAGGAGGCCGGTCCTATAGGAGCAAATCTGTCCATTCTCCACGGGAGCAATCGGAGGGAGGGAGAGACTCAGCAGCAGGACCAGTCCCGGGATGTGGAGTTTCTGAGCAGGAACAGACGCAGCTCTGTCTGGTTTCGAAGCCCCGAGCTTTGGCACCGTTATGAGCATGGGATCTGTCGTTTGTCGCCATCGCAATGTTGTTAAGTTGCGTGCGTCACAGGCACACTTGCTGACTTCTGTGTCATTGTTGAAAACGGAGAAAACGGAAATACCGTCTATCACACCGGCCAGTGCGTGATACCCCAGTGGCTGTACACCCTCCGCAGGCATCCACAGCCTTGCTGGCCTCTTCAGGCTCCTGGCGCAGGCGCGGTGACGGGGCGGAGTGACTCGCACGGGAGCTCTGTGCAAGGGGGAGGCTCTGGATCCTTCAGATCCGACTTCAGTGTCGGGGATGCGCTGCACAGGCTGTGGGCCGAGAGTGATGGTGGCCAGGGGAGCCCAAGGGGCTCCGGGAAAGCTTCGCCCACCTCCTTATTCTCTGATTTATGAGAGGCGCTTATCCAATGCCCTCTGGGCATCTACTCAGCAGGGAACATAAATTTACAATACAAAAAACTCTTCTCCGTAACATTTTTTCCCTAGCATACTGAGAAAAGAAAATGCTACAGGGAAATGCTTTAGCAGAGGAAACCATATGAGCGTTAAGCAGAGTCATTAAAAGTTGTATGCTGGGAAATATAAATTGGTTTTGCTGAATATTTAATCAAAATTAATTAAAAAGAAATCTCTCACAGCTTATTTCTCTGTGTACGTCTAAACGGCAATAGATCCGATGGCCAAACAAGGCTTCATTGGGATCCTCAGTAATGCAAGCCTCCCTCTTGCTAGGATATGTCCTGTGTGTGAAATATGGGGATGAACCGCATATGCATATAAAAGTGCAGCTGATAATATAAATCCCGTGTAGTCACCACAAATATTACAAAATGTTCGTGTGACTTTGGTTTATATTTTTTCTATTTCAATAGCCATGAACCATAAGTGGGTCTATACTTAGATTGCCCTGGATGGGAAGGAATCAGGGGATGAGGAGGGACAGGGATTCGACCACTGCCACTCTATAGACCACAGAGAGCGTGACAAGCCTGGGGTTAGTGAGATGCTGGACACGGAGATGGAAGGGAAGAAGAGGGTGTGTCAGGGGAGCTGTTGAGTGTTAAGGGTAATATTTGCGTTTATTTTATCCAAGGTTTTCCTAAACACACAAACAATATAAAAATAGAAACAGAGATAGAGATAGAAGTCACACTGGTATAGACAGATAGAGAGAACTAAATGCAACTCTGGGTTTTCTTTACATCTTCCCATCTCATTTACTTATAAACATAGTTTTTAGTGGCTCAAATATAATGAATGTCCTATAACTTACTTCACCGCATCTGTGTGCATGGATTCCCTGGAAGCTCAAATACGAAGTAATGTCAGACCTGCAGCCGGAGAGTCCCGTGACGAGAGCAGGTTTGAGAGGCCTCCTGAGGAAGCTGGGACATATTCATGCACTTGACCCTTTCTAACAAAAATAAATCACAGCCAATCATCGGTGGCCTCTGACACTGGGAAGTATGAAATAATTTGTGGTTAGACATATGGATTTTATTGGAAAGCCTTGGATCTGGTTTTTGATAAGACCTGCTTTTGTATTTTGTACCCTGTGAGTGGGAGATTAAGATTGCTCAAAGATTGTAGAGCATACAGCCTAGCTATACACACAGAAATGACACGGGACCGCTCCCCACTACCATGCTTACCCAGGTAGGCCCTTGAGGCTGAAAAATAAAGGATGTACAGTTTGCAGGAGGATAAGAGAATAATTACCAATCCATTTTGTGGAAGTGCTGGGAGTGGTGCAAAAACAAAAGGGAGCGCAGCTGATGTTTAGTCTGCAATCACAGGAGGGGCCTGTCTGTGGAACAACACACCTCTTTCTGAGAAATGTACGAATTTCCATTCTTTGCACCAAGAGAAGAAACTAATAAATCTCTTTAAGAAAGGAGCTATCTGGGGGCCGTTTTTGCTTTTATGATGCAGAGGCCACTACTGGCCTTCTGTGGGCAGAGACCAAGGATGTTGATAACAACCTACAGTCCATCGCACAGGCCCCACCCCGGTCCCCACAACAGAGAAACATTCGACCCCAAATGCTGAGCTGAGAACCCTGGTCTACAGGAAAGTGCGCCTTGTCCTAATTGGCCTAAAGCCCTGGGTGGACCAGCAATGCGCCCCTGGGCCCGATGTGGCTAGCTTCATAAGGAGAGGTTGAAGGACATACAACACGGATCTCTGAGAACTTGTAACAGTACTTCCAGAAGCTTCTTTAGATGCTAGGCTTTGTGAGCATTTCTTGACAGGCAGTAACATGGGAGGAAGGAAAATTTATTTAGGCAACACACAGTGTTATCTGTGGGGAGCTCTCCGCATCTCCACTGGTTGCCAGGGGAAGTGGGCTTCTTGCCGTGTCATGAGAAAAGGGATTTTCCGAGACTTTCACGGGGCATGAGTGGCATTTATCTGCGTGGAGTCAAATTCCTGAGTTTTCAAGGTTCCATCTCCCTCTGAGAAAGAAGTACAGCTGTGCCTTCAGCAGGGCCAGCATGACAGCCATTGCCCAGAGTCTCCCTTCCATGTCTGAACAGCCTACTCCAGCATCAGGCCTGTGCTCCCTGCCGCGGCCCATCAGGCCATTGCGTGGGGGTCTACATGTCTGTGGACTAGGCGGCTGCTAGGGCCACATGGCCACGGAGGAAACAGGCGAATGCGGGAGAGCCACAAGAGTCGGGAGCCATGAGAGTGAGCTCCTTTGTGTAGGGGATTATGTACCCCAGTTTTCATGGGCCCCACCCCTCTAGCCAATCCATGCTTCCCCAGGCTAGACTGACAAGCAAGTTCCTTCCCTACATCACCCCAACTTCACTGTCCCTGCATCTGTCTCTCCTATGTCCCATCCTTGCCCCCAGAGATCTACAGGGAATGGACCGGTGGTTGCCTGTGGAGCATAACATTGTAGCTTCCTGGTGAAGCTGCCCAGATGGCCAAGCGTACAATGATTGGCCTCCGTTTTGCCTCTCCCTGTTATGAATCACTAATTCCAATGGGATCAATAGGAAGGCATGTTTTTCAGGGTTAATACAAAGACCACTTTAACGTATTTGCACAATCTAGCATCCAACCACACCGTGTTCCCTGTACAGCTCATTTTAATCGCGAGCACATGCTGACATTTAATTATCATCACTAACGCACACAGACGTTTTCTTGTTGATGGAGCTACTGAGAAACAGACGAATTCGCGTTGCCCAGCTGCCTCTCGAAAGTTTCTTGCTGGAAATAAACTCCCACCTGAAGAAGATGAGTCACTGTCTCTGTGTGAAAACAGACATTTCTCCTTAAAATACCAGTTTGCGTGGGAATGGAAATATTTCACCTCTTTCAGAGAGAAATGTTCAAAAATCAAGAAAATTCACCACCCTTTTCTTCAATCTAATTTCCAACCTGAGGTTGGCCGTTTGGCTTTGAGGGGAGAGTTGATACTAAGTTCATGGTGTGTCCAGAGATGAGAAATTCATTTTCATAAGGATTCCGTAGCCAGGGGTGAATGTGTGTGTGTGTGTGTGTGTGTGTGTGTGTGTGAGAGAGAGACAGAGACATTGTGTGTGTGCACACATGTTGAGTGTGTGTAGTGTTAGTGTATGTGTGTGCCTCTATATGTGTGTGTACTCATCTGAGTGTGTGCCCCTGTGCATGTACATGTGTGCATGTATGCACTTGTGTGTGCATGCATGGTGCTATGGGTCTTCTGTGAAGGAGGCAATCCATTGTGTCCTAAAATCAGATGCTTTCTACAGGTGCCTTCGGAGGATGTGCCCTTCACCAAGTGAAGATGCAGTGAGTTTACTGAACGTGATTCCTGCGTAGGTGCATTTGTTGCCGTTGATACTGTTCCTTTATCATCTCTAGGCGTGGACATGGAGCACGCAGGTCCTCGTGAAGGAGGGTTCCGGTCACTCCTGTCTGTGGCTCCGCTGAGCAGTGGGATTAATCACTCACTGTTGCCGGGCAGATGGCTGCCGTCTTTGCGGCACTCACTGATTGTGTGGCTCCAAGCAGCTGGTGAGCTGTGTGGGAGCAAGGACACCTCTTGTGCCTCCTTCTTCTCCATCCCGTCCTCCTCTAACAACAATAGATGCTTGCGATGACCGCACCCACAGGCACTGTCCGCTGCAGGCCAGTGGGTATGCCAAGAGCTGGGGTCCCAGTGACCAGAAAGCCCGCGCTGCCGTGTGGCACGAGGGGTTATGAGAAGACACGCAGCGTGTAACGGCCTCTGTCCAGGTACACAGGCCTGTAGGGGAGGCGGCGGCTCAGACACGCGGGGAATCTTTTTGGAAGACAGAGCGCTCTGGAGGAATCTGAGGAAAGAAAGGTCAGGAGGTGGCTCACGGCGGCAAGAAAAGAATTGGCTTGTTTTGGTCCGTGTGTGTCACCATGAAATGCCTGTCTGTCTGCATCTGTCGGTCTGTCTTAGTCGGCTGGGGCTGCCTTACAAAACCCCGAGACTGACGGCTTGAGCAATAGGACTTCATTTCTCAGTAAAGGCCAACTCAGGCCACACGCCAGCCTGCTCATCACCAGCTGGAAGCAGAGATCGAGGTGGGGGCAATTCAGTCTCCATGGCTCTTCCTGGCTCACAGCTGGCACCTTCTCACTTTCTTCACAGGGGCGGGGAGGGGTAGAAAGGATACTCTGGTCTCTCTTCCTCTCTAACAAGGCCATGCATCACCGGTCCCGTCTTCATGGCCTCACCTAAACCCTAATTAACTCCCAAAGTCACCCCCCCCCCCCAAGTGCTATCATCACCCCGGGGAGGGGCTCCAACAGACGCCTTCTAAGGAGGGCACTGCTGGGGGTAGCACCCCTCACGCCCAGGCGCGTCTCTCCATGCAAACACGGGCTGTCCCTGCGGGCGGGCGCAGCTCTCACTCCCGGGACAGTAGGAACTTCCGGAGTTTTATGCTGAGGAAGGAGATGGGCCTGAGCGATGTGTATTTTGTGAGACACTGCGGTGGCGGCCCTGTCAGAGGATGGGCTGGAGGATGGGCTGGAGGATGGAGCCGAGGCGGAGGCGGGGGAGGCTGCATCAGCGGGCAGGGCTGAGGGGCAGGTCTGGGAGAGGGCGGGGACTCTGCAGGGGAATCGGGGCCCCTGGTTGACTGAAGGCGGGTGTCCAGGGAGGCTGAATAGTCGCCGATGACTCTGGACAATGTAACCGTGTGGCCGGCGATGGCGGCCGCCGAGGGGGTGAGCATAGCGGGGCGTGGGAAGTACTTGGGGCGAGACAGAGCGCCTGGTTGTGGGCATGCGTGAAAGCAGGGCCCCTGCCGGAACACGGGGTTGACGTCCGGCAAACTGGGGCGCAAACACCAGCTGGCTCGTCACTGGGCGAGGCGCCTCTATTCTTCTGTGACCTGGCGCCTAACACGGGCGTAAGAACTGAAACAGACAGCTTATCTCGCTTGTGAGCTATTTTCTTCCTTTGAAGAATTTATAAGTGTGCCCAGCATGTAATAGCCATGCAGTGGTAGCTACTATTGTGCAGCATTTTCACCCATTGAATAAATGCATTAGTAGGTAAGGCTGTACAGCTTTCAGTGTGTGAAAGGTACTGTTCTCAGTGCTTTAGAAATAGCGGTACAGAACTTCCGGCAATGCCCTCTGAGTGAGATGCTATTGCTATTCTTATTTGTAAGCTAAGGAGAGTTCAACACAAGGAAAAGCCAGGAAAAGGGACAGAAGAAGAGACATCCCTGAGTGATGGTCACTGAGGGAGTGAAATTGGACAGGGTGATGCGGGAGCAAAGGAGAACGTGTGGGGGAGGAAGGGATGGGTCGGGGGCAGGGCCGCGGGCAGGCCTGGGGGGTGGAGGGCGTCGGGCGGCCGAGGGGACAGGACAGGACGCTGAGTATTGGGAGAGGCACTCCTGTCCCGCTCGGGAGGGCAGGCCGCTGCGATGAGGTTGGCGTGTGGGTGGGAGTTAGGATGTGGACACAGGCTGGTTTAGCAGCTCAAGGAGGAAGAGAGAAAAGTGGGAGCTTGAGAAAGAGAATGAAATTGGAGGAAATAGCGCACTTTAAATTTGTTGTTTAATTTCTAAAGGGGTCTTGTGATGGATTCTCCTCTTAAATTCTCTTCATTTTGTAAATGGGGAAAATGAAACAAAAGAGAGACAGTGTCTTGCCTAGGGCAACACTGGAACCTAGTTCTGGGCGGAGTCTCTGCTAGGACACACCTCCGGCTGCCTCAGGCCGCCTCGCCTCGCCTCCCACCTGACCGCTCTGTCTAACTTCAGTGCAAAGTGAAAATGACTTCAGCATTTAAGGCAGTTCTTGATCATTTAACGTGTGTAAAGCACACGAAGCAAGACATAGCCAGGAACTGTGCTGCGCATTCCCAAGCCGTGGCGTTCAAAACGTTTTCTGGATGACAGCTGCACAAACTGCGCGTGCTTCTTCTTCATGGGCGCCTCAGTGGGCTCACGTTCTGCTCTCATTCACACTGGAGCATCACCCTGCAGTCGGACTCTGAGCGGGAATTTAATCAGGACTCTTTCTGACCCGGTCTGTGTGAACCCATGACGTGAGCACACACTGGGAGGGCTGCCAGGCGTCCCTTGGGTCCGCAGTAAAGATGACGGATGGCCATCTGTGCCGTGTGAGCTGGGAGACGGGTGCTGGCTTTGCCAGAACTGGCCCGGTACTCCCCCGCCCCCAGCCTAGACAGAAGAGTCCACTGGTAAACTGGCAGCGAGCATTCCCTGGAGTGAGCTTTTTGCAATATTAATGAAAGAAATTAAACCACAGATCCAGGAAGCTCAGGACCACTTCTGCCCCCTGGAAAAAGAACCACACACAGAAAAGCTCTAAAACCTGTCGCAACATAGGAAAGTTCTAGGAAGCCAAGCCAACGGTAAGAGACCGAGGACAGAGGAACATCACCTACAACGGAGTGGAGAAAACTTACCCCGTCTCCTCATCAGAACCCACGGGTGGCCAAGAACACGGAAATACACCCGAAACGTACAGAGTAGAGAACGTAGAAACGTCACCTCAGCAATCTGTACCCACCCAAACGGATGTAAAATAGAATCTATCCACGAAGGAATTAATAGCAGGGAGGCTTTCAGTACAAGAAACACAAAGACAATTCCTCAAGTGCAGGATCGAGATAGCAGATGGAGATTTGGATCTAAACAGAAATGAAGAATCGGAGGCAGGAAAGTAGGGAGAGATAGAAACTAGAGCTTGTATTGTTTTTAAACTGCTTGAAAAGATAATCTTTCAGAGAAAATAGTAACCATGATTGTAGAGTTCATGACAAAGAGCAGTAAAATGTGTGAGAGCAGCAGCATGGAGAATGGGGTACAATTCCTGTATCTGTGACGCCGTGTAACCTTACCTGGTCTGCTTCCACCGGTCTACACACGTGTCGTTACTATGCTTGTGCCCTCTTACAACTTACTCCACTACAGACGCGCTTGTTGACTTGTGTTACAGAAAAAATAAACGTACATCCATGCCCTGAAAAAGTTACTTGAAAATAGATTGCAATACATTATCTCTTATGCCCTATATCAGCCAGTAGAGACAAAATGAAATTATAAAAACATTTAGTCAAAAATGAATATTGGTAGAGGGCAAAGTAACAAAGAATAGATCAGGAAATAGAAAACTCGTGGAAATGGCACATTTTATTCCAATCATGTTAATAGTTACATTAAATATGACTGACTCGTCCATTTTACTCCTCATGATTGACCTGGCAGGAATGGAAACATATCCGTGTGAACACATGCACACACTCGTCCATTTTACTCCTCATGATTGACCTGGCAGGAATGGAAACATATCCGTGTGAACACATGCACACACACACGTGCACAGGGTCATGGGAAGCTCCGTATCCTTTTTGTGATGGTTGTCACACAACTTTGCGCATTTATTTGTCAACACATTTCAAGCTGTAAAACTTTAATGGGGAATTTTTATCAACTATAAAATACACTACGTTCAACCTCATTTAAAATCTCCAATTGGCAAAAATGTTTCTCCAAAAGCTTTATGACAAAGAAATATCAAAAGTTACTTTTTGCCCATTAAAATGTTATAACTTTATTTCATTTGGTTATTATTTATTCAAGATTTGTCAATACTTGTCTGTGTTTGTGAGAAAATGTTATACATTTTAAAAGAAACAAATACTTATAGCAATATTGACTATTTTCTAGAAGTTGCATATTTACCATTAACAAATTAATGTTATTTTTAGGACAAATGAAGGAAAAAAATTTGAGACGACATTTTGACAATTTGAAATATTTTTTATATTTTGTCAAATTTTACAATCATTTTTCTTTAAAATGAATGAAATCTAGATATATACATTTTAAATCTATTTTTTATTTATCTTTATTGTTGACAGTATTACAGATGTTCCCTTTTCTCCCCATGGACCCCTTCTAGCCCCGTGACCCCCCTTCCCCCCCAGGCCTTCACCACACTATTGTCTGTGTCCATGGGTTATGCATATCGGATATTTACTTTTAATGTGGCAATTCTCTGCTTCCCCATAAAGCTGTAATCAAATCAACGATATGTATAATTTATGGCGTTTTAGACATGAGGAAGTGAGGCAGTAATTCAGGAGCGCAGAGCCCCTATTAGGCCCTTTCAGTGCGCTCTGGACTAACTGGCCACTCTGGACAACAGAACGGCCATAAAGCACGTGGCTGTGTGCACCTGGGCGTGGTCTTTCACCCAGTTCCCTATGTGATGGGCGCTATTTGTCTCGGTTGTTCATGTGGGTTCATTTTATTCTTGCCATCGCTATAAGGCTCCAAGACCTAGCCATTGAGTCCACTTGCCTTAGCTTTTTAAATTTTTATTATATTTTTATTGACTTCAGAGAGGGAGAGGGAGAGAGAGATAGAAACATTAATGGTGAGAGAGAATCATGGATCAGCTGTCTCCTGCATGCCTCCCCTGGGGATCAAGCCCACAACCCAGACATGTGTCCTGACTGGGAATTGAACCGCAACTTCCTGGTTCATAGGTCAACGCTCAACCACTGAGCCACGCCAGCCGGGCTACTTGCCTTAGCTTTTATCAAACATCTTTATCACATTCCAAAAACGCAGGCCAGGAGTTCTGTTTGGTGGGCATGACCAGTCCACCGTCAGGTTAACACTGAGCCGTCCTGACTAGATGCTGGACTTTCATTTCAGAACATGATTGATCACTGTGGTCGGAAAGCCCACTGAGACAGCCTGGGACATGCAGACAAGGGATCTGCCCAGCGATTTCGCTTTTGGAGATTGAAATTGGCTCTGTCTTTCTCATCATTAGCCGACCACCCGGTCAGCTCCACGGGCTGGACTGTGTGTGACACCAGGTTCCTTCTCTCACAAGCCTCTAAACTGGCAATAATGTCCTCTAGGCACACACGTCTCATTTCTCCTTTGAAAATCAATGGATCATGTACTGCATCTTGAAAAGGTAATAGGACATGAGCTCCAGGTTCATTTTACCCGCTGAGAGGAGGCAGTTCAATGTCAGCTGTAGAACATACACCCTGTGGGATGGGGGTGTGGGAACCATCACACTGAAGCCTGCAGTTGTCTCAGAGCTAAATGTTTGGGGACCCACCCTCAGGAGGCGAGCATGACTCCTCACTGCACGCTGTGCACGGGGACCTCCTTCCAGAGGGGGGACAAGCACCCCCTGCACTGGAGAAGCCCGACCAGCACCACCTCCGCCAGGGGAGCAACATGGACTCTGCGGCCTTCGCTCTCCGTCCCTGGGCTTTCGGACACGCCCTCGGGTCAGGTGGTGTTGGTGTTCCCTCGCTGCTGTAGCACGTGACCATGAACGTGGTGGCTACAGGCACATTTCTCCTCTGCAGGTTCTGGAGCCCAGGCTCCCACATCCAGGTGTCGTCAGGGCTGTGCTCCTTCTGGAGGCTGCAGGGCTCTCCCAGCGCCCGAAGGTCACCTTCTTTCCTTGGCTTGTGGCCCCTTCCTTGCCGCCACAGCCACATCTCCTCTTCTGTTCCCAAGATCACATCCTGCACCCGGGTAACCCAGGGTAACGGCCACACCTCAGACGCTTCATTTAGTCACACTTGTGGGCGCTCTTTTGCTACGTGGGTCACGGTCTCGGGTTTGGGGATGAGGACACGGACATCTTTGGGGACCGTGACTCAGCCTTAGCATCAATGCTTCGAACAGCCTCTCTCCCAACCCTGCCTTTGTCTTGTCTGCTTGGGTTCCCTCGATGTCTGCGACTCCTTTTGCTAATGCTTTTATTCCTCTTTTATTCCATATCTTTAACCCTAAGGTCAGCATCCAGACACTGTGAGGGCCCTCTTCCCTCCCACTGCCCCAGGCTCAGGGCGGTTTATTCTCCCTCCTCCTACTGCCTAGGGGGTTCCTGCCCTCTTCTCTTGGGAACACACACAGGCTGCCAGCCGCCTGCTCCCCTCCTCCCTGTGGGCATTGAGAGGCCACAGTGACGAAGGCAGGGAGTGCAGAGCCCAGGAGCAGGTCGGCAGGTCTGCATCTCCATAGGGTGCTCCCGCCTCCGGGCAGGGGCACAGGACACGCCTGGTCCGGGAGCGCCTGCTCACGGCTTTAGTGAAATATGTTCCGACGTCAGTGCCTGTGTTTCTTGCATCTTAAACTAGATTTTCCTGAATGAAAGATGGCTGGGCTAGAACCGTATAAACGAGCACATGAAACAGAAACAGACTCAGAGACACGGAATGGACTGCGGGTGCCAGAGGGAGGGGGTGGGGAGCTGGCTGAGAAGGGGAGGGGGCTGAGAGGGGCAGACTGCACTTACGGAGCAGCCGGGGGTGGCAAGCACAGCACAGGGAGCCCGTCAGTCACAGCGCAATAACTCTGTTCGGGGCCAGGCGGGTGCGGGGACGCCGGGGGGCACTTCATAAAGTAGAGGATGGTGGGACCACGGCGCTGCACGCCCGAAGCTAATGCTAAACAACACCGACTGTACCTGCAATTAAAACAAAGATAACTGGGGAGTCACTTAAGTTTGGAAGGCGACTAAGAGGAAGCGTTAAAATCGGAGGCCCAGTTTCTCTCCTTCGCTCGCCAGCCGCATCCTGGGGAAGTTCCTTAAGTGCTCCATGATGTGGGGGCCTCGTCGTCCTCATCGGGGGCTCACAGTGCTGGGCTGCATTCCAGGCGCTCTGACCCCCAGGGACCCGGACTCCTCGACTTCTGTTCTACAGTTCAAGACTTGGTTCACTTTTAATAAACTTTAGTCATCTCTTTATTATATAAAAATGTATTTTATGTGCAAAATAGAATACGCAGGGTAATGAGCAGCTCTACAATTCTCCCATCCACACTGCGGAGGATTTCAAATGTTTCTATTCACATACTCACCGTCTATGAAAATTCTCCCAAGTATTTTAGGGACAGTATTTCTGGTCAGCGGGTATAATCTGGGCACCACTCTGCGAGGGCACATACTGTGAAGCTGTGTGAATTCGCTATGGAATGGCTTACACGTGTCCCGTTGCCTCCTCTTCCCTCTTCTTTGGCTACTGAAGCGTGAGTGGGGGAAACGTCCATGGAGGAGGTTTGACGGAGCTGATTCGGGCACGTGGTTGGTGTGGACTCTGGTCAAATTCTGGCTTCCTTCTGTGGAGAGCGGTGGGAACTGGACCTGTTTCAGAACTGCCCCGAGCCCTGTTCCTTCATGTGAAACTGGGGGGAAACTCAGAGTTTGAAGATGAACTAAAACATCATTGGCAACGTGTTTCGCTCTACCCTTGGAGCGCAGCGACTATGCTGAACTGCAGCCACGTGCGCGATTCAACATGTCACCGTGCACTGGCCACGCTCTTCCTTTGGGGAAGTTCCTCAGCAGCAGCCCCACTGCTTTCCCGCGGGGTTCCGACGTGTGGAAGCCATTCCATGCCCGCGGAGCTGTCCCCGGCGCCTGGGCGGATTTCATCCCACACAGTGGGCGTGGGTGCTAACGTTCACTCCCTCCCACGAACATGCCCCGTGCTCACTGGGAGAAAGTGCAGACAGACTCGCTCATGGTTAATCCCGCTCACCTGGCCACCAGTGAGTGGACGTTTTCCGGCGCCTTTGTGCTCGCTCGGCTTCTCGCTTTCTCCGTTAGCGGCGGGTTTATTTAGGCAGCATCTTGGTTCTCTATTGCTCACACCTGGAAGAAGGAAGCATTGTAACCCTTGTTGTGACATAAGTTGCAAATTTTTTCTCCGAGTTTCCTTTATTTCTCTTCCTTGCTCATGTCTGCTTTTGCAAGGCTACCCAGGTGTTAAATTATTTTCCTATCAATGCGCTCTTCCCTGAGATTTCTGCCTTCGAGGGCCACAGTTGGCCAGGATTTCTCCGCCTCTAGTGGACATGGGAAGGCACCCAGGCTCGCTGGTTCGCTGTGCTTTGTGTATGGAGGATGTGAAGGAACATCTGCTTTGGTGAGAAGATTCCAAAAACGTCATGCACTTGAACGCTGGTAAATATTGATGTTGTATTCGTGGCCAAGGACTGATGGGAACATTCCCACGTGTCCGGTAAAGCACCGTGGTTGTGACACCAAGTCCGACTGCCTCCACTGTGGGTGATGCCAACACAAACGTTCCCAGCCTCTGGCTGGGCACACATTAGATTTCATCCAGCTGTCAGTAGAGTTAACAGAAACCTGATTGTTTCTAAAACCACAAGATTATATAAATAGTCATCTATATTTTCTTTCAAATGTGTTTTGTATAGAATTTATTCTATAAGCACGTAACATTATCTTGTTGAAATTAACAGGATAACCTATAATTTCATACATTTTTAGTTGAGTAACTGGCTCAAAAATTATCTTAAAATATCATCCATTTATCATGGATTTGAGTTGGCACCTACTCCCACTTTTGTTGAATACTAAATTCTGCTTTTGGACAGGGACTTGGTGCTATTGATTAGATATTATTTTTAACTAGGGGCCCGGTGCACGAAATTCGTGCACTGGGTGTGTGTGTGGGGGGGGGGGGGGAGAGTGTCCCTCAGCCCAGCCTGCCCCTCTCACATACTGGGAGCCCTCAGGCGTTGACCCCCATCACCCTCCGATCGCCTGATCAGCCCCTTGCCCAGACCTGACGCCTCCGCCAGAGGTGTCAGGCTTGGACAGGGGACCCCCATTTCCCCCCGATAACTGGCTCTGGCCCCCGCCCAGGCCTGAGGCCTCTGGCCCAGGAATCATGCCTGGGCAGGGGACCCCCATCTCCCTCTGATCACTTGCTCCACCCCCCGCCCAAGCCTGACGCCTCTGACCCAGGCTTCAGGCCTAGGCAAGGGGACCATCATATCCCCCCAATCCCCGGCTCCGCCCCCCACCCAGGCCTGATGCCTCAGCCAGAGGAGTTGACCCTCATCACCCTCTGATCACCAATCACCGATCGGCCCCTTGACCAGGCCTGAGGCCTCCGGCAGAGGTGTCAGGCCTGGGCAGAGGACCCCCAGCTCCCCGCGGTTGCAGGCTCCGCCCCTGCCCAGGCCTAACGCCTCTGGCCTAGGCGTCCGGCCCGAGCAGCGGGGACCTGCAGTGGCAGCGGGGGGCGCCGCGATCGTGGGCTTCGCTTTAGGCCCAGGCAAGGGACCCCTAGCTCCCAGGACTGCCAGCTTCGACCGTGCCCAGCTCCCATCTCTGGCTCCACCCCTACTTCCTGCTATCACTGGCCAGGGCGGCAAAGGCGCCTGATTCTCTGATCATGGCTGGGGGGCAGGGCAAAGGCGGCCCCAGGGCCGCCTTTGCCCTGCCCCCCAGCTCTTAGCTCCCCCCTGGGTTTCTGATCACTGTCAGTGGCAGGGGGCTTCTTCCTGCTTTCCCTTTCGCCTCCCTGCATTGTGCCTACATATGCAAATTAGCCGCCATCTTGTTGGCAGTTAACTGCCAATCTTAGTTGGCAGTTAATTTGCATATAGCCCTGATTAGCCAATGAAAACGGTATCGCCGTACGCCAATTACCATTTTTCTCTTTTATTAGTGTAGATTAGGTGATTCTTAAATGAACAGAAATACAATATTTTCCTTGGGTTAATAATTTCTAACTTAAACTCTAACACATTTCAACAATTGGCCTTTTTCTCCTACAAATGGGTCAAAGAACATCTAAAATTGTAAACTGTGTCATCTTTTTAAATTTTGTTTTATAATTTTAGAGGTTGTTCATAAAATATATTTCTCAGGAGAAAAGTTGTTGATTATACAAAGCTCTGTATTTCTGAGCCTCTGCTGGTTGTCTTTCCACTAAAGCAGCTCACTGAGTAATGGTGGACATTAGCACAAGTAGCCACAGGACGCGAGAAATGACAACATTCTGTCAGGAAAGGTGCATCCATCTCTCTCGTCCTCTCTCTGTAGAAAACACACAATTCCAGTGGATACCTCCACTGAAAACTTACGGTGATTGCCAGCCACTGCTCCTGCCTCTGTAGTCTTACTATTGCTATGCCTGGGGTCATCTGCTCTATCATCTACCTCCCTATCTATCTACCTCAGCAGTTTATAAATACTATTAATATGTTTATTAAAATACAGTATTAATTTTGTACGTTGGTAAATATAAATATAGTTGAGTGTTTGTATGCAAATATGTGAGAGAGACACACACACAGAGATTATGAAAACTTCAACCTATTTTAATCTTGTTTGTTTTTTTCTCTTATTGTTGTTGACATGTAAGAATTTTCCCAATTACCTTTACAAAATAGATTGTTATCATATTGCATTAAAGTATCAGATTAATCAATTTTCTAAAAATAAAGCATCCTTCAATTTGCACAATCTAGCTCATTTGGTCATGGCAAATGAATTGTAGAGTAATGCTAAATTTCATCACTGTTTATTTATATTTCTTCCTAAGAAATTCTAGATGAGATTGGTTGCAGTATCCTCTTGATCTACAACTTTCTGGGGTTAATGTTAGCTGATTCTTTTAAAGAACTATCAAAAGTTTTCCTTTTTTCTCTGTTATGAAATAGTCAAATCGTTAGTGAAGTGATTTTTTTTTTTGTTGGAAGTTTGAAATTATTTCAATATGAAACCATTTAGATCTTATACTCTGAAAGGAGATGTATAACTGAACACTTTTTTAAATGCCTTATATTGTTTTTGTTTTGCTTTGGATTTCTAGTATCTTTTGAAGCAATTTTGATATAATATTTTCTATAAATTATCTGTTTCATAAAATTTAAAAATTAATTTTTATAAAATACACACAACTATTTGAAAATTAGGTCCTGTGGAATTATAAACATTGATGCTAGCATTCGAAGACCTGGTTCTCTGCTTACCTGCAGGAATACCCTGTTTTGTCTTTAGGACACTTGGAAATACAGGCAATATTTCAACCCCTGAAATGTGTGTCCTGCTAGGCTTTTAAAATAAGCACTGCCTGTTTTTATATCAGATTCTTATCCATTAAGTGTAATATATGGGAAGAAGAGGGTGTCAGTGGAAGCACTGGACCATTCTTTTTACAATAGAACATTAATATTATGTGCTCCTAATCACGCTGTAGACTCCAAAGGAAAAATTATGAGAAATGGCCAAAAATCAGTTACTGCGAGTCAGGGCAGAAATGAAAAATTTACAAAAAAGGCCTGCTTATTGCAGAAGTAATTTGTTGTGCTTTTGGCAATTGATAGGAATTTCTTGAAATTAAGCCCTAATTAATTTGTCAGCTAGTTTACTTTATGGACTTGCTAGATGTTCTTTTTTTTCTCATAAATATTTTATTACTTTGGTTAAGTAATTAAAGTTTCCTAAATGACTGGTGTTTCACAGTGCAGCTGATCTCTGAATTTCAATGAACTTGGTGTGAGGCTGAACAGGGAATCTATTGGGGAAACCACAGGCTGCGCAGGGAGACAGACGGCTCCTGTGTCCCCACCGCCCTGTCCACACCCTCGCCCCTCAGTCCTGCCTGGGGCTGGCCTCCTGTAGGAGCCTCTGGGAGGAGCTGCCCCGGGGTTGTGGGCTGTGTCCTGACCTCAGGCGCCTCGTGGAGCCACCTGGAGCCCTGTCCCTCTGCAGGATGGAGCTCCCACAGTGTCCTGCAGGACAGGGGAGCGTTTGGGGAATCCCTCTGTTCCAGGGGCGGCACAGCCCACCGCCCTGTGTTGTAGGGATGCCAGCCCAGGACACGTGGCCCATGCTGTGTCCCCTCGATACTCCTTCTTGACTAATCTCAGGCTCTCCTATTTGATTTGGCAATTGCCTTTGGGAGAATGCAAATGGGATCTATACTAGTAGATAAGCATCGCTGATGGAATAGAGCACATGGGTGGAGAAGACCTTACTGTGCTGAAAAGGCACCATGTGAGACAGGGTAAGGATGCTGAGCCTGCCTGTGAGGAGTACACCCTCTCACAGGAGAAGCCTGGGTCCTGAAACTGGCAAAGGGCAGGGGGGAGCCCACACAGGAATCGAGTCTTTGTCCCTAAATCACTGCAGTGGCCTCTTCCATTGTGTACTCCCTCTAGCTTCCTGCGTGTGGATGAAAGGAGAGAGAGCATCGCCCATCATTTGATGGTCATTTTGTCACTTCTTTGCTGACGGGGCAGCCTCATTCTCTCCAAATTTCCTCTACAGTTTGCTCTCTCCTCCCTTCCCCTTCTCTCCCCTACTTGGTTCTCTACTCCTATCAGATCATCATACTGACTCTTCCTAGAATAGAGCTGCTTTGTTCTCATTGTGAAATTTTACTTGTAATTGTGTGTTTGCTTTTTAAATTTTATTTATCCCATTCAGAAAGGCTTTATTTTCTCTGAGAACATTTATTTTATTCTTGAAAATCGGCCACCTTCACAAAGTCATTCTAAGCCTTCACCACCCTCTCTAACTCTAGGTTCCCACCAAAATGCACCCAAGGCCAATACTCGTGTAATCAGGCTGTCAAGTGGTATTTTGCTGTTGCTGTTGTTTTAAATTTGAAATTCAATTTAAAACTCAAATTCTGGTTTTCACAAACAGCTGTTCTATGAACAGCCTGCACTAGACTGTTAACTGGCAAGGGTGTCTGAACAGTTAATTGTTCATGTGTATTTGCCACTGAGTGTTGTGTTTCAGGAAAGAATGCTTAAAATCTGTTAGATTTCAGTTCTTGATGTGACTTCATAGAAAACCGGAAGCAACTCGGAGGGGCAGACTCCCGAGTGGTACCCACAGAGGGGTTTCATCATTTTAGTGACTCACCTGTTCTTGGGTGTGTTGCGTGGGCAGAGGTTTTAGAGCTTTGTGTGGCAGCAACTCTAGAGGTGGTGTATTTCCTGAATGTCTGGTAGTATCGCTTCTGTATTATTGTTGAAGGTTTTTATGATGTATGAAACTTGTCTTTTTCATAGATACATGAGTAGTTATATTAGTTGGGGTAATGCCTGTTTTCATTTGTAAGCAGTTCAGTATGGACAGAAGGCAAGACTCCTGATTTACTGCCCTGATCAGTTCTAGTTTTTCCTTTTATTTTCTTCGAGGATTAGGATTTGCTTTCAATTTTATGGACCTTAGCTCCGGGTTAGATTTGCAGAACGGAGAGCTTATATTCATGTACTGCAAACAGTGATGCGATTCAGCATTGATGTCATGTTGAGTTATGGAAATGATAGAAGCTCCACACAGAGGAGGAAACACAAGGGCGGGGCTGTTCCTTCCAGGACTGAGTCATTCCTGCTCGTTCCTTCCTTCTCTGGAGTGCCTCCCAGCCTATAAGCCGCGCCATCTCAGCAGATGTCTTACCAGCTTCTAGTCTCCGCAATCTGTGCTCTTCATCTTAGTAAATCGAGACTCATCCCATAAAGCTTTATATTAGACATTTAACAAATATGAAACTATAAAATACTAAGCTATGCTTAATAGTAAAATATGACATTGAATGTATGTTCAAACTTCTTTCAAAATTCAAATAAAGGGGGCACCAAGGAGGTAGGAATCAGATAACGGAAGCTGACGGGGTTATGGGAGATGACCGCCAGGGAGAATTCACCAGCTGACCATGATTGCTAATGCCACTGGCCTATGTATGTAACATATTTATATTTTATTAATGGATGCAAATATTTGAAGTGAGAAAATGTTTCACGTTTGGAATGAAATTTTCTAAAAATGTCATCCATTTGAACCATGCCCTGCTTATGAATGAAGCCTGAGCACGTTTCCGGGGGACTGATTGGTCAGTTTTTGCAATATTAGTCCTTGTACTGTAGAGTGAGTGAAATTACACTGAATGCTGCGGCTATATATATATATATATATATATAAATTTTCTCCAGATTGGTAATAATAATGTATGAAAGGCATTTAAACCTAATAAGCATCATGTTCTTTGTTGAAGTGGAAGTATTTCATTTTTCCTCTAATAGATTTTGAAAACGCACACGCCATTGAATATAAAATACACAGTGTATTTGTTGTTTTGGCATGTCATTGAGTTCATTTATTATTTTTAATTTTTTTGGTCTTTCATGTTATTTACATACTTTAGTTCAGACACGATTTAAATGTTTTGAGGAGGTAAAACTTGAGAAGAGGAAAGTTATTACCGTTGTCAACCTGTTTTCACTACTTTAACAGTTACATGTGAAAAACACATCCATTCGCTCAGTGCTAATGTGTCAGGTGGGAAAACTTTCTGTTTCTCTAATGAAAAGCTTCAAGGATATTTTCCTCAGGTGGAGAGAGGAAGTAAGTGTTTACGGTAGATACCATTGTTATTCCCCTACATGTGGTGTTCTATAAACTCACCAGCCCCCTGTTGGGGAGAGGAACGCGCATCAGCGACCTGCAGGTTCCTGACCTTTTCCAGGGTCTGTGCGGAACCTCCTGAGCAGCTCTGGCCAGTGGACTGGGAGGAGCGCCAGGCGTAAGGACCAGGGCCCTGTCACAAGCCCCTGCCTTAGCCTCCACATGTGCCCTATGGCACAGCCTCGTGAAGAGGAGGGCTGGTCTACCTGATGTAAGTGACAAGTACATTTTTATTTTGTTAAGCTATTAGCGTTTTGAGATTTGAGCACCCAGGTGGGTGAAAGTAATACAGATTCATGCATCAAATTTTATTTAAAATATTTGTCTTACCTTCAATTTTAAAAGTCTTATGTATTCCTTGCAAATAAAACTTAGAGAAATGGACATATAAGAAGACAACATTATACCATCCACAGTTAGGGCTATTGTGCTTTGGGCACTCCCATAATACTCCTCAGTAGTGTCCCTAGAGCCTCCCAGATATGAGATTGTTTCCAGGTAGCCATGTCAGCCCTTTATTATTTCCAACATTTGATAGGGGAGATTTATCCAGAATATATACAGAGTTCTTATAACTCAACCACAAAAAACTATATTAAATTTCATCAAAAATTCTGTAAATATTACTCCAAAAAAGATACTCAAATAACCAAAAAACACATGAGAAGATGCTCAACACAGTCAGTAAGAGATGGAAATTGAAATGACAGGACATCCTCTCACACGTGCTGGGACGGCTATGACCGCGAGGACGGGTAATAAATAGGAAGCAGTGGTGAGGAGGTGGGGAAACCAGGCCCTCGGACAGTGCCGATGGGATTGTGAGCTGGTGCCATCACTTTGGAAAGCAGCCTGGGAATTCCTCAAAATGTTAAACGTGCATTTACCATGCAGCCCTGCAGTCTTAAGTCTAGGTATTTACTCTAGAGCCTTAAAACGTACGCACACACATGACACCCGCACAGGAATAGACAGTAGCATTTATACTTAAAGGCAGGGAGAGGAACCAGCTCAGACGCCCATCAGCTGATGAACACAATGTGATAAATCCCTAAAGTGGAATACTGCTCAGCCACACAAGTGGATGAAACACCGACACCGGCCACCACATGGATGAACCCGGAAGACGTTATGCTCAGTGAATGAAGCAGAAACTAAAGGACCAACATGGTATGATTCCACTCACGGGAAATGCCCAGCATAAGCACATCATGAAAGCAGGACATAGCTCGTGGTTGCTAGGGATGGGAAGAGGGAAACGGGGGGCGATTGCTAACGGGTCCGGACCTATTTGGGGACGATGGGATGTTGTGAGATTAGATAATGTTGATGGTTGCACAACTGTGTCCACATTCTAACCCAGGGGTGGGCAAACTTTTTGACTCGAGGGCCACAATGGCTTCTTAAACTGGACCGGAGGGCCGGAACAAAAGCATGGATGGAGTGTTTGTGTGAGCTAATATAAATTCAAAGTAAACATCATTACATAAAAGGGTACGGTCTTTTTTTTTTGTTTTGTTTTATTCATTTCAAACGGGCCGTAGTTTGCCCACGGCTGTAACCTCTCCACCAGCCCCCTACCCCACTGGGTTTCCAAGGTGAATTTTATGGTAATGTGAATTATATGTCAATATAGCTGTACTTTTTTAAAAAACGTACAGTTAGAGCTACACCATTGAAATAGAGAAACGTTTATTATTCAACCCTATTTACGCCATCAGGTGAGTAGGTGCTACACTGATCTGTTCCCAGTCCCATGCAGCGCATGCGGTTGGCTTCTGTATTATTAACACGGCATTTATCGGCGGCGATGTTTAAAGGAGCCAGCATTATACTTGCGTTATCACTCCACAGAGCACTGTAATTCTCGTCACTGCTGCCCTGAGCTTTCACTCTCAGAAAAGCAATAAACAGGCTGTGAGGACAGGCCCGCTCCCTCCCAGCTGCGCCGTCGGCCTCCAGATTCCTGGGGTAAGAGAGTTCCACACCCGAGCTTTCTAGCTCAGCTCCTAGACAGAACCACGTCGACTAGGAGGCTTAAGAGCTCATGTTGAGCATCGTCCCATGAACCAAAAGGTCACCGGTTCGATTCCCAGTCAAGGCACATACGCAGGTGGTGTGTGTGGAAGGCAGCCAACAGATGTTTCTCTCTGTGCCTCTCCCGCTCTCTCTCAACTCAGTAAAAACATGTTTGTTTTTTTAAAAAGAGTGCACGTCTCCCCTTCATGGGAAATAAGAGGGGCCTCTAATGGATATGTTGGCTGTAAGTGACAGGCAGAGAGGTCTGGTCACAACACATTGGAACTCAGGAGCCCTCATCCCAGCATTTCAGGCCGAGCCCAGACACACGGGCACTGGCTCAGAGGACAGACTTCTCCAACCGGCTGCTTGCAAGTCACGCCCGATGAAGGTCTGCGCCGGGAGGGCAGCGTGGAGCATTCAGTCTTGTGTCCTCCGGGCACAGGTTCCCTCCCCGCCCCCCCACCCCGGGCTCAGGTCCCCCCGGGCGCAGGTCCTCCGGGTGCAGGTCCCTCTGGGCGCAGGTCCCCCCGGGCGCAGGTCCCCCCGGTGCAGGTCCCGCCGGGCGCACTGAGATGTGGCCGGGCACGTGGTGGCCTGCAGGTCACACCTGTGGGAAGGCCCTCTTCAAGGTTGTCCCTTGGCATCGCTGCTAAATGTGACCGTCGGCGTGGGAAGTGGCTTCTTGCTAACGGACCTCGTGGGAAAGTCAAGTCGAATCGACAGTCTCTAGAGTTCGTCTCCCTGTCGGGCACTTGTTCTGAGCAGAAACCTTTTACTCCACCGAGTTCTCCATTTGGCAATTCTTCTATTTATTTACAGATCCAAATTTATCTTTTTTTAAAAAATATATTTATTGATTTTTTACAGAGAGGAAGGGAGAGGGATAGAGAGTTAGAAACATCGATGAGAGAGAAACATCGATCAGCTGCCTCCTGCACATCTCCTACTGGGGATGTGCCCACAACCCAGGTACATGCCCTTGACCGGAATTGAACCTGGGACCTTTCAGTCCACAGGCCGACACTCTATCCACTGAGCCAAACTGGTTTCGGCTGAGAGCCAAATTTTTTTAAACTTAAACTATATAGGTAGGTACATTGTTATTAACTTAATTGGGGTACTCCTAAGGCTTAGGAAGAGCCACACTCAAGGGGCCAAAGAGCCGCATGTGCTTTGAGAGCCACAGTTTGCCGACCACGGGTGGGAGAAATGGTGATTCCGACCAGGGAACTCTGATAAGCAGTCTGTCCACCTCGGAACCTGAGATCTAAAATCCGCGGCACCTGTGCCCGCTCTCCTGGAGCCTGGTCAACCAGGGCACACGGGTGACCGAATAAGAAGCGATGAGGCAAATGCTCTAAGCAGGGGAACATACACCGCTAAGCAAATGAGAGGCAGAAACAATCAGTACTTTCTGGATTTGGGAGAGATGTTGGAAGAAGAAATACGATTGGACGTGAGCTCCATACAGGAGTGGACAGGGACGGGAAGGACATTCCCATTGGAGGACAGCCTGGGCGAAGACACGGGTGTTGGGTGTGTTTGCGAGTGAAACGGGTAGTAAATGTGTCAGATGCTTGGGGAAAAGGGACGTTTGCAACTTACAAGCCAAGTTCCAAAGGGAAGCAGAGCATGCTGGGGTCCTCTTATTTTCAAAGGACTTAACATCCATCTGTAGTGTTTTTAATGATGGAAATTTTCAAACACATAAAAGCAGAGAGGAAGGTACCACCCACTTATAGAGCTTCAACCACTACCAACTCACGATTAATCTTGTTTATCTATACAGAACAGAGTGCGCACACACACGCGCGCACACACACACACGTGCGTGCACACACACAGGTTCTCCAACCAAGATTACTTTGAAGCAAAGGCAAGACATCAATGTATTCCATCCATAAATATCTCAGCATATACCTCTAGTACAGTGATGGTGAACCTTTT
Source organism: Myotis nattereri (assembly GCF_964212035.1). Classification (NCBI taxonomy): domain Eukaryota; kingdom Metazoa; phylum Chordata; class Mammalia; order Chiroptera; family Vespertilionidae; genus Myotis; species Myotis nattereri. The sequence goes on along the minus strand of NC_138081.1, from coordinate 98,630,685 downwards.
GAGTTCGGTGTATCAGCATTTTGAAAAACCCTAACTTAACTCTGGTGCTGTGTCACATATAGAAATTTTTTTTGATATTTACAACCATAGTAAAACAAAGACTTATATTTTTGATATTTATTTTATACATTTAAATGCCATTTAACAAAAATCAACCAAAAAAAATGAGTTTGCATGTCATAGGTTTGCCATCACTGCTCTAGTAGATTCTGAAACAACATAACGATACCATTGCCTACCTAAAACAATGAAAATAAATGTCAGTATTAACAGCCAGCTGGTCAGTGTTCAGTTGTCTCATAATTTTAAGTTTTATTTTTGGAATCTCTATCGAAGTCCTGTTCAGGCACGGTGATCAGTGGGCGTGGCCTGTGAGTGCCCCTGAGTCCGGCCGACTCATTGTCTCCTGACTGTTTTGTTTGTTAATGAGCCCGGTCCTCTGTCCTTTTGTGGAGACGCTCATGGGGGCTTGTTAATCGCATCCCTGTGGTACCCTTTCATGTGTCGCTGCTTCCTGAGTTTCCTGTGAATGTGGTGAGATCCCACATCTTAATTTGAAGTCCAATTCCGGCAAGAATGCCCCTTCGAGAGTGTTGTCTGCCCCTTTCCATCAGGAAACACGCGTGGAGTCTTCCCTTTGGGACGAGAAGTGTTCATGAGGGTGTTTATAACCTCGGCCCCCAGTTTCATTAGGTGCCATAACATGGTGACAATCCGATTATTATTCATTTATTCATTCTTCATTAATTAGCTGGAGCACTTCTCACAAGAAAACGTGTCACCTCCATTTATGCTGTGATCAAGCTCATAAAAGAAGGCAAGATAAAGGATGGACTTTTATTTTTAGCTTTCTTTTTCTCACTAGTTTTCAAACGAATGAGTCGGTTTTGTAGTTCCTGACAAAAAGCTTATTTATTCTCTTACTTTGGGCCTTCTGTGTTTGCCAGGCCCATGTGTCTCAGGAAGGAGTCGGCATTGACCTCATCAGCCCAAGGAATTTGCAGGCAGGAAGGTGAATTGTGCTGAAAAGTGGGAAACCGATATTTATTAAATACTGTGAAGTGCCAGGCTCTGCCTCTGGCACTTCGTGTAAGTGTCACAACGAATCCTACCAGGCGCTCCTAGAAAAGCGATCGTCTCCATCTCACAGGTGGAGTCACTGAGACTTTTTAAAAAAGTGAAGTGACTCATTCCAGGGCCTGTGGATGGGGAGTGAGCTCAGACCCTTTTTACTATCAACCCTTTTCTGCCACTAGTTTAATAGTCCCTTGCTCCCTCCACTCTCGGGCTCAGGTGAAAGGTTGCACCGAGAGCCTCTCAAAGGGGACTGGACACTTGCCCCAAAGCGTCTGACACATCCCATTGGTAAGTCCCCGTGCTCGCAAGAGTCACCGCTACCACATGTGTAAGGACCCACTATCCCAAGTTTCAGGTCCTGTCCACGCCCACACGGAGCCACGGAAGACGTAGGACAGACACGCAGATATTCCGTGTGTGCTTTGTCTGCACGTACCCGGCCCCCAGGTGAATCCTCACAAAGCACCGAGAGTCCCACCCCAGGACATTGGACGTCACAGAACCCGCGTCTGGAAGGTGCAGAGGCGTTCCCGTGCGGCATGGACCACCGCTGCCCGGGAGGATGTTTCTCCCCAGGTTACTCGGCAAAGATGGAAGGATTGCAAACATTTTCTCCTGGGTCATCTGGCTCTGAATTTTTATTTCACACCCAGAGGACATGGGGGAGTCAGTAACAAGTCTTCCGTCTTGTTGGGGGGCCATCTACTTCCCCATCTTCATGGCACCAAAGACAGCGCTGTCAGGAGTTGCACATGGGGCTGATGTAACCATAAGAGGAGGAGAGAGCATGCGCCCTATCACAGGGGTGGTGGGTCCTTGTTCTATTAAAAATTATTGTACTATTGATTGCTTTAAAGCAGCGGTTCTCAACCTGTGGGTCGTGACCCCTTTGGGGGTCAAATGACCCTTTCACAGGGGTCGCCTAAATACATCCTGCATATCAGATATTTACATGATGATTCATAACAGTAGCAAAATTACAGTTATGAAGTAGCAACGAAAATAATTTTATGGTTGGGGGTCACCACAACATGAGGAACTGTATTCAAGGGCCGCGGCATAAGGAAGGTTGAGAACCACTGCTTTAAAGAGAGGAAGAGGGAAGGAGGAAGGGAAGGAGAGAGAGACAGACAGACAGACTGACAGACAGACATCAATTGGTTGCCTCCCACACATGCACCCCGACCAGGGATAGAATCTGCAACCTGGGCACGTGCCATGACTGCAATCGAACTCGCCACCTTTTGGCGTCCGGAGCGATGAAGCCCAACCAGCGGAGCCACCAAGCCAGGGCAGTGCCTTGTTCGTATGGCAGCGTCATCCCTGTCGGCGGCTCCCACAGTGACTTGCCCACGGTCCCTTTCCCGGCATGGAGCCCCTCCCGTTGGCGTGCATGCACCCTGTCACTGCGGACCCGTGATCACAGTTCTTCGTAAGGAAGCCCAGGAGATTTGCCAGAAACGGGATTTTGGATCCAGAGCGCGGTTCCCCGAGGCTGATCCGTGGGATTTGTTCGCCCAAGTCAGAACATAACAGGGAAGCCCTCTGAGGCCGGTGACGGAAACAGAGCTTTTCTTCTCAGCTTTAACAGGGGCACCGAACCTCACCCAGAGCCCACCGCGGCCGGCAGGCAGCACGGGCCCGGCTCGGTGTCTGCCAGGGCCAGCTGCCTCGGCATGTGTCCTGCCTGCATCCCCCGGGGCAGCAGGCTGATGCCTCCCTTAGTCCCCCTCTCCTGCCGCCATTCCATCACTGAGCATCAGCGCATCAGGGGGACAGGAGGGTGACACACGATCTTTTAGATCACATGACCTTGTTTTCATTCTTGAAGGATCATCGCTGTCATCGTCACCAACCCTCGCGGGGCAGGTTCAAAGGCACATAATCTTGGCAATTTGTCACCGGATTACCGTGCGCTCATCAGAGAGCACAGCGTGCAGAGCAGTTCTCTGGCCTGATTGCAGGGTACGGAGTCCACAGCCTCATTTCTCGTCTGTTTGCATCAGGAGAGCTCGAGGCTGGGCAGTGAAACAGGAGAGTCTATGAAGTCCCTCCTCTCATCATTGGTGTTTCTTTCTCTCTCTCCCTATCCCTTCCTCTCTGAAATCAATAAAAATATGTTTTTTTAAAATAATAACGTTTAGTGAATAGTTTCCTGTTTTGCCCACGTAAAGGGGAGGTACCTTCCTGATGTACCTTCCTTCTGGCTCTGTCATTCACATGCTTCGACTTGTGCCTGGACTTCCTGTGTCCTTCTCGCCTGGTCTGACTCCAGGGAAACACAGATCCCCTTCCACGGAGGTACGTGCAGGCGACCCTGTCTTCCCTACGACTCGAGTGTCAGTAGGACCCAGTAAATTTGTTCTTTACTAATTCTTAACAGAGATTCTAGTTCTACAAGAATGCTAGTCCAGGTCACGGATCACTATGTCGGCCACTTGGTAAACAATTGTATGGAATGAGGTGTCAATCAGAACCTCCGTGTGGGTTCGTGGCATCGCAGCCATGACCGTGTCTGTGACTTCAGGGCTCCCGGTATTTCCTGTCACTTCCTGTCCAGCTTCAAAGGCACCAAAGACCACAGAGCACACAGCCTGGGAGCTGCCCAGCAGCTCGGCTCCAGGCCTCGTGTCCGGGTGGCCCCAAGGTCGACCACCCCCCCCCCCCCACCCCTCCACAGAGAACTTTCTCTCAGGCTCTGAGCTGTGCTCCCAACTCCATGGTCCTTCTCTCTCCGGGAGACCGGGAAAATCACACCGAATAGCTCACCTCACCCACTGGTCATTTTTAGCCAAATTAAATGAGCAAAGATTGAAAATATAAAGCAGGTTGGTAAAGTACAATAAGTTAATGCTTTTATATACCTTTTATGAGAGGCCACATTCGTTTATTGGAGTGTTTGGGCTCTATATCAAATCATTTACATGGTCTTACCATTTACACCAGTATCTCTATTGCCGGGAATGCAGCCTAGGAAAATAACCAGAAATGTGGATAAATACTGATGTAAGTTTTTATTTGTTATACCTCTGTTATGATAGGAAAACATGGAAAGAGTCTATAGGTCCAATTATTGGGTTGGGTGTATATATAATGTAGGAAATACCAGCTTTATAATGTTAAGTAAAAATAGTGAATGCAATCGATATTGATGTCTCATAAGCCACGTATTATGCACACACAAGTACTCATGAGAAGAAAGCCGAAGTGAAAAAACCCTCAAGTATTAACTGTGCTCTGCCTGGAAGTGGGGATACTGTCCATCGTCATTGTCTTCCGCGTGCATCTCTCCATGGCCATTGTGTGACCTGACGAGTGAGTGTCACTGAGACCCCGGGAAGGGTCAGCCTTGCACCAGGAAGCCTCGCCTCTCCTGACCCCGGCCCGTTTCTCAGGGCTTCTGTTCCCCTGGAGCCCTGGCAGCAGGGAGCCGGGAGGGTGGGTGCCAGGCTGGCTCCAGAGGTGACTGGAGGCCCAGCAGGCAGAGGACTTCGCCTTCCAGCTTTGTGTGTGTGTGTGTGTGGGGGGGCGGGGCGGGTTCTACGCGCTGAGCTCCTGCATGGGCGGCCTCGCCCAGTACTCTCGGTGGCTTCCTCTTTGGCACTTATAAGGCGCATTAAGAGTGGGCACGAGGCGGGCGCCCCCTCCCTCTGCAGCTCCTGCAGCGCCCTGTGCAATCCAGGGGAGCAGGCCACTGGGTGGGGAGAGGATGGGGACCCCGCTGGCGGAGGCGAGGCTGGGACGTGCGCCCAGGTGTGTGACTCGGGCACCTGCTCTGGTCATGGGCCCTGCTGCTGGGTGGGGGTGGCGCAGGGGATTGGCTCCAGGGAGTGTGTGCCGCTGCCAGGAGAACCGGCCTCCTCAGGGCTCCACAGCACAGCCCCTCCCTCCCCTCAGGGAAGCTCCGTGCTGCCCCCTTCAGTGTCCTCTCTAACTGCTCAGCTGGAAGGAAGCCCGATGCCCCCATCACACCCACAGTCCATCCCACAGGGCACTGCCTGCTGCCCTGCACCGCTCGGGGTCCCTGAGCGCAAACCAGTGGCACGGCGTCCCTTCCCTCCTGCGGAGGACACAGCAGCGACGAGCGTCTTTGTACGACACCCATGTTGGGAATGTGTGACTTGGGGGCTACCTTTCATATAATTCATTCGATTAGGACAGCAGAGAGAGAGTATATTTAGTCTCTGCTAATGTACATGTTCATTGGCCAATGGTCCTGGGAATCAAAGGCCAAAATACAGCAGTGGCTCCCTGAGGGCGACCGGAGATGTGCAGGGCCAGCCGGACGCTGGGCGGTGCAGCCTCTGGCTGTGTGTAAGCTCCTGAGGCTCATTCCCCAGAGGGCCTTCCTCCAGCTCCCCTTCCACAGAGAAAACAGGGCTCTTCGAAGTCGGTTCTCCTGCGTGCGGTTGGGCTCATGCGCTGGGTGGGTCACCACATTCAGATGTCTGTGCTCCGTGGGCTCAGATCCGTCCTCCTCGCCTCCTCGCCTCCCGTGGCAGCTGGGATGCAGCTTGGGGGGGGGGGGGCGGGCCAGGGGGCCTGGGACTGCAGCTCCCCACCTGTCACTCGTCTCCTGCGCTCCATCCCCACTGTCCCTGCTCCGCACAGAGGCGACCTCTCATTTCTGATGCGGTGATAGCAAGCTCTACCTCCGCAAAGGGGCAGGGACACCCCGAGAGGGGCTGAGCGTGCAGTGCCCAGAGTGCAGTGCCCTGAGCTTCCACCACCAGCCCCTGAGCCCGGACGGAGGCTCCAGGCGGTCTCCCTCCTTCCACGCACTCACCCTCGTGTCTGCTCTCACAGTCCACTCCCGGGCCTTACACCTTTCACAAATGAGCTAAACGCCGTCTAAAAAATCGCACTGGACCCAAAGGAAGTAGCCAGCCTCCAGGGAGAAAGCCAGTGCCAAGCCGACCAGGGGGAGATAGAAAGCCTGCGTGAGTGTATTCAGCACCTCTGAGCCTGGACAGGGGCAGCGGGTGGGTGGCTGTGAGCAGCGGGGGCTTTACCCAAAGGCTGGTGTCAAAGGCACAGGGTGCCGAGAATAACCCGGGAAGTAACCCGGTGAAAACGACCTCAGGTTCACACCAGTTGTCTCCCCGCTCTGCCTGCTCTCCTGCGTATATTTTTAAATGTGCCCATTAGTTTAAGGAAAACACCGAGTGTGTACTCCACACACCGCACACACTGTGTCCAGGGGGCCTCTCCCCGCGTTCCTGCCCGACGTTGGCACGTCCGCTGCTGGACAGGAACCAGAATCCTTACCAGGGAGGGCTGACTGCAGGCTGGCTCCAGGCCAGCTGTGACCTGGAGGAGAGGAATTACCTTGAGAAGCGCGCAGGACCATCTCCGCGCCGCCAGCAGGGGGCAGCAGAGCCTCGGGATGGCCGGCCGGGCTGTAACTGGGGTAGCCGCTCTCCTTCATTCCCATTCATCCTCACGCCTCAGATTCCTCCTAAGCCCTTTCTGTAGGACTGACCCTGAAACTGCACCATTTAATCCACAATCGTATATTGCCAACATCTCTCCCTTGACGGCTTATCAGTGGCATTAATTCAGAGACAGGGACCCTGGTAGCTGGGCAACCGTCTGCAAACACGAGATATCCCTAGAAGGCAGGCACACCACAGGGCCGGCCAACCTGCCTGAGGCGGAGAGGCGGATTTTCAGGGGAAATATCGGGCCTTGTGTTACTTCCTGGGCTCAGCGTGGGCACATTTACTTGGCATTGAAAGCACAGATTAAAAAAAAAAAAAAGACACGTTTGCTTAGATGTCTAGCTGAGTATTTCCCTACATTTAATAGCATCTCATGGGATGTAACGTTTCGATGCCTTTCCCAGGAAGGATACGCAGAAATTGGCATCCAGGGCTGAATTTCTCGGGGCTAAAAGCATGATGTGCCATGGCGTGCCCCGTTCTTCCAGTGAGTCTTCGTGGCCTCAGGATGGGAAGGCGCGGGCATTTCTGGGGCATAGGCTGCCATAAAGGTGAAGGCTGTGGGCACGCCCCAGGTCTCGTTAACTCCGGGTTAAACGGATGAGATGTAAGGAGGAAAAGTGTCTAAATTTCCCAGAGAGTGAAAGAATGTTTGTCTTAGAAGGAAGATTGTAATTGTCTTCCAGGACTCTAGATGGTACTGCAGAACCACCTCGAGTTTTCCGTTTATCGCGGTCCTTCTCCCCCCCCCCCTCCCCCCCCACTCTTCAGTGTGCCTGGGGTGCTTGCATGAGAAACACGTTGGGAAGAGCAGCTATAACGTAAAGAGGCAACGCTGCCAATGGGTCAGTGAGAGCTGCTCGGTGCCTGGGAGTGGCCAGCTGGGTGTGCAGCCGGGAGTTTAATTTTAGTCTCGTCCTTAGAATGATTTTCCACTGAGTAACAGCCAGAATGTTTTAGGAGCACTTAATGGTATTATGCTGCAGCCCTAATGAGTTATGCTAAATTGAAATGAGATTTTTTTTAATGAAACTTACTAGCAAATACTAGTAAAAGGAGGCCTCATTTGTCATGAAGTAAGTGCTGTGGGGGCTAAAAGCATTCATACTCTCCTCCCCACCTCCCATGGTCCCCTAGATGGGCCAATAATCAAATTAGCAGAGACAGATTAATGGAGGAAATCACATTCAGTACTTGTGTACAGGGAATTCACAGGAGCATGAGAATTCCAGAGGCAGGGAGGCAACTTTGGGATATTTACACAGCATTTTGGACAAGAGAAAAGGGGGGAAGACGGGGCATTAGGGTTCAGAAGTGAGAAAGGGCCATTTAGAGGTAGTTGAGGAAGAGCTGAACACACACGGCAGGGAAATTCTTGCAGGCAACTCAGAAACCATGGTGCACAGGGCCCGTCCAGCTAACCGGGCCCTGTCTGAAGCCCCTCTGTCCACCGCACTTAATTTAAATGAGGCTCAGGCTGCATCCTGAGATTCCCTCCATGGAGCAGGTTCTTATACCTGAATCTCTTGGGCAGGAAAGAAGGGAGGGCAAAGGTGCTTTCTCAGTCTTGTTTTTTAATAATCAACTTCGAATCAATATCCCCACCTGGCCGGTGTAGTTCAGTGGTTGAGCGTCGACCTATGAACCAGGAGGTCATGGTTTGCTTCCTGGTCAGGGCACATGCCCAGGTTATGGGCTCGATCCCCAGTAGGGGGTGTGCAGGAGGCAGCCGATCAATGATTCTCTCTCATTATTGATGCTTCTTTCTCTCTCTCCTTCTCCCTTCCTCTCTGAAATATATATATTCTAAAGAAAAGAAATGTTACCTTAAAAAGAAATCAATATCCCCCAAGGCAGCTTCTGGGTGGGAAACTTTGGCCCCTTCAGAGCACACCCCTTTCCCCTGAGTTCACTCCCTGTGCAGGTGCGGGGTTTACTGCTCAGGTGGACTCAGTCTGGTTTCAGCCAGGAAGCAGGCCTTGGGGTGAATGCTGCCTGTGGTTCAAGCCCAGGTGCACGGCCACGCGCCCACACCCCGGGACCAGGTGTCTGCAGACACGCGGGGCTGTGTGCACTGTTCTAAAAGCAAGCTGCTGCCTTTCCAGACGAAACAGTATTTCACAAGGTCTTCCATCTGTGGAGGGAGAGCGAGGTGAGGAAAAAGAAAGTCCACACAAACTGAAAAGAGAGGACGCACGGCTGCGTACTGTGTGGCTGTTCACAGAGACAGGCAGGCAGGAGGCTCTTCCCGCAGGTTACGCACTAAACAGGTCCAGAGGCATGAAGCGTGGCACAGACTGATGGTCTCAGAGGGAGCATGGAGGTGGGTGGGCAGAGGCTAACCAAAGAATTTATAGGCATCCTAGAGGCCTGGTGCACGAAATTTGTGCAAGAGTAGGCCTTCCTTCCCCCGGCTGCCGACACCGGCTTCCCTCCAGCACTCAGGACCCGGGCTTCCCTCACAGTCCCGGCTTCGTCTGGAAGGTTGTCTGGAAGGACGTCCGATCTAATTAGCATATCATGCTTTTATTATTATAGATATGCCTAATCCACGGACACAGACAATAATGTGGGGAAGGTCTGAGGGGGCGGGAACCTGGTGGATGGGGGCAAAGGGGGGGATGGAAGACATCTGTAACACTGTCAACAATAAAGATTAAAAATAATAATACATAGATTCCTTGATGGAAAATTATTAATATTATTCTTTACTATTGTTTTAATATCTATTGTTCTCTCCTGTTGTTTGAAAAAATTCCTACCAGTAAAACAATAGTTTGTATATTTTAGGGACATATTGATCAAATTTGCATTTTTTATCTTTGTTGATTATTCCTACTCACTACTTGTTTTTCTCTTATTGGATTCTGTTTTGATTATTATTTTCTTCCTATTGCTTTTAATTAGTTAATTTTATTGGTAACTTCCCATCTCAACTTCTTAAGCAAATTAATTTTCAGACATGGTTGCAGCTATGACAGTGATTTGGGGTAAATTTATAGCCTTAAATATGTGTTTGTGTAAATATTTATTTATTTTAACTGGATATACATCTTTAATCGCTGAGTTATACAAATTGTCAAGTAATTATCAAATATTTGCTTTCTTTCTAGGTCTTGATCTAATTTAAGTAACTGTACTCTGGGTCAGAGACCTGATTTTTAGCATGTCATTCTTTGAAATGAGTTGTCACCTATTTCAGATCTTATAGAGTTAATTTTCTAAAATTCTCAGTGGCTTTTTAAAAAATATAGCTCCTGCTGCTTTTAGTTCAATCTTGCTTATTCTCTTATTCTTTTATTCACCTCTGTCTATTTTACAGATGGATGCTAAATTCTCTCAAGTATTTTTTTTTATCATTATTTAATTACCCTTTCCTGTCGAGTTGGGCATCATTCCTTGAAGTTTTCATTAAGTTTCTGTAAAGCTCTTGTCTGAGGAGTACTGTCCTCCTTTCCTCCCGTGGTGTTTCCTTGTGTTTTAGATCTCTGTCTTGTAAGTAGCACAGGGTCTGGAATGGCACGTTTCATCCACACGCTCTCTCCTGCCTGGAGCGCCGAGGCCCTCTCTCACTGTGACTAGTTGTTCGTGTATGTTTGTTCTGTTATAACCACCAGCGACTAGGGGTTACCTGCCCAGGATGTTCTCCCCGGGACCTGCCGGGGGTCTGGATGCCTCCTGGGAGGGGCAGAGTCAGAGGCAGCACCTGACGGTGGCCGTTTCTCTCCCCGGCTCAGGTGCGTGCGGGGAGCCCAGCATGGGCTTCGGAATTCAGATCCACAAGCGCCTCTGACACCGTGGACGCGGGAGAGCCATCCCGGGCCCCTCTGGGCTCAGAGCTCACCCGCACTCCTGTGAGCGGAGCCCGGTGCCCTCGGCGTGTGGCTGAGGCATGAGACAGCACGTGACGATTCTGCAAGGACGGGCATTTGCTGGGAGTTGCTCTTCTGAGCAGCCATTTCCAGGATCAGATCTCCTTTCTGGGAATTAAAACAAATGAAACGCATATGAACAGATTTGTCAGATGCCAGCGAAGGAAGCAGAAAACCAGTAACCAGGCTGCAGAGCTGAAGAGAAGAGCAATCTCAACAGCCCACGCCCTGCGGTTCATTATTGGTTACTCGTCACGTGGGAAACAGGAGGATGCCTGACCTGTCCCAGCAGGAGCAGCTCCGACAGTGGTCACCGTCACCGCCGCTGGTCCTGCCATTGCACACATTTCCTCCAGGAACAAAGCGAGCAGGGCCTCCAGGCAGCGCCTGAGAAGAAGACGCCTGCCTGCTGGTCCCCTCTCCTGGGATTAGGGTTCCTGGGAGATTCCTCCCGGAGGAGGCCACCGGGCTGGCCGGGGAGCAGGCAGAGGGGCGGGGCTGGGCGCCGGTGCTTTGGCTCAGGGTGCCGTGGGCTGTGGGGTGCAGAGGGTTTCCATGCTGGTGATGGAGGGTGTGAGCAAGGCGTGGCTGTTAGGAGAAAGCAGCGTAGGGGGCAGCGATGGTTTCACATGGAGTGCGTGGCCAGGTTCGCCTTCCAGCCAGAGACACCGGGTCTGGGTATGATGAGGCCTCGTGAGCTGCCCTTCACTCAGGCAGTCCCGCTGCCCCTGTGAACACACGCCCCGAGAATCCGCCCCTAAGGAATGACGCCGGTTTGTCGGCTGAGAGATGTGAGTAGATACAACCTGGCGGTCCTCATCTGGCGCCTGCGCACCTGGCACTTCATCAGAGAACCTGCCAAACCATCAGAAAGCCTTAGCGCAGGGCGCAGGCCGAGTGCAGGCGCTAATTCAGAGCGCAAACGCGGAGAACAGCAGGAAAGGCACGGCGCGAAATTGCATCGGACATTTAATTACCCTCCTCCGTGCCTTCAACACACACACAGCTCGCCAGAAGCTTCCAGATCAAGGACAATCACGCTCACACTGCTCCTTCCACTCCTCAATCCCCCAGCTCCTCCCCCCCTCACACACACACACACACACACACACACACACAGGCATGTGCAGACACAGGTCTGATCTGTGGACAGAGACAGGTCACTCTGGCCCTTCACTGAGCATCGCTGTCTAGTGGAGGGTCAGACAGGCACATGGAAAACCTCCTGGCACCTATGGATGTCTCAGGGATCGCTGCCATTTCATCCCTTTTTAGTTTAGGACGAGGACAGTACCAAAGGTGAGGCATCTGTAGAGCTGACTTGTGTCTGTGTTCTGCCAACGCTGATGCAATAGTCGGAGGAGACACAAGGGCTCAGAAGGTCTACCTGCTATGGTCTCAGCTTCCCACGTGAGCTGTAGTGTCAGCTTCCCAGGCTCTCTGGTGGGAGGGTGCCCAGATGTGCTGTATGTGCATGATCCCAGGTGTGCAGCCCCCAGGTGTGCCACGGGTGCAGGTTCCCAGGTGCGCAGGTTCTCACTCAGGTAGAGTCTTGGATGACAATTCAACTCTCAGGAAACATGGTGAGCACAGGAAGCTGACCTGCCGGGGTGGGCAATTACTGACGGTATCGAACCCACGTGGAAAAGGCAGGTGCTCAGATCCCGGGGGCACGTTCCCATGCACCCGTCTTTCAGCAAACGGGCCGAGCCGATGCCTGTGCGTCTCTTGCACAGGATGCACCCTCGCCCAGGAGCTCTGGCACCTGCCGGCTCACGGCCGCGTTGAGCAGCAGCGTTCATTTCAGTTTCTCACCGTTGCAGCTGTGAACAACTGGAAAAGGTCATTTTTCGATACTTGGAATACAGAACACATTACATTTCCAGTAGTTTAGCTTAATGATGAAAACTGGGGAAAACACACTTTTTTTGTGAGGAGAGAAGAAAAACAGCTGCTTCTTACCCTGGATCCACTTCCCCGACACAGTTTCTTCTCTGTGGACAGCTCTCCGTCCTCGTGGGCTATTAGGGTTAGCTTTTGCCGTGCTCCGTGGCTGAGGTGGCCCAGGGCCCGTCGTGCCCTGCAGATTAGTCTGGGTGTTCAGCTGTGGTGGTATCAGAAAATCAGTATAACTTTAGGGTCTATCAAAAGGAATTTTTAAAAATAACAAGCCCGCTTACCCAAGGAATATTAGGTAGTGAATTAAAATTATGCTGTAGAGAGATATTTCATAACATGGTTATCTGCTGTGTAAAAGGCACATTTAAAAACACCGTACCCCGTATGACGTCCTTCTGAAAAAAAATCAAATGATAACATATAGAAAAAGAACTTGGCATATTATAATAAATTGCAGAGAGAGAGCCTTTTGGATGCGGTTGTGGGTGATTTTTATCTTCTCACTATTGCTTTTCTGTGTGTTCTTATTTATCCAGGGCAGATGAATTAATTTTGTATTGATAAAACAATCACAAGCAAGAACAAATAAACAAGGGCAGGAATGAAGAGCGCTGGAGGCCATAATATTTCTTTGCTGGTGGTTTCCTCACCCACCAGAATAGCAGGCATGCCATCTGGAGCCGGGCTTTCGAGAACATATGCCCGGGAACTAAGAGCTTCTTCAAACTCCCTCGGTTTCACTGGGACAACTTACTGCAGCTTAAGTTAGAAAACAAGCCATTTCTCCCCAGTCACAGGTTAAAGAGTTCGCCTCCCAACCAGAACATAGAGTAATTAATTAACTCATCAGTCAGCACATAAACTAACACCCATGGGTGGCTGCCCTTGGATTAGGCATTGGGGGCACTTCTGACAAGTATGATTGGATGCCTACCCTCTGGGTGCTAGGGGTGTGTATGTCATAGCACCTCATTTTCACGCACCTTGATTGCTCCTCACAATGACATGTTAAAGAAAGATTAAGTTGGCAGGTTAGCCTCAAAATTGTCCTAATAATCAGCTGCATCATTGCGTTCAATGTACTGTTTCTTACCGAGGATGAAATCTTTTTAGTGTGAATCTAAAAGGCTGTTGCTAATTGGTACCCATGCTACACGGGATTGAACTAGTATAGCTCTTCCTACCTGATGAGGAGGGAATTTGCGGGACTCTCCCCCAGCCCTGAATTCTTTCCTCTTCTATTCTCCTTGGAGTGGTCTTCTCATTCTCTGTGCTTATTTATAAATGGGGGAGCCAGGACATTTTCAAAAATTATAGAATACGAAACTAATTGATCTGGAAGGCATGACGTCAAGGCTCTGCTTCTCAGGTAGGAGTGGTCACATTCTTTACAGACAGGCCTCAGGAGACACAGCCCATCACCTGGCAATACTCAGGAAGGAGAGAGCACAGATGGCTGTGATGGAAGCACAAAAATCAAATGAGCCTATTCCTTCCTGGGTCTGAAATATGAGTATAATGTTCCCTGTTATCTCCCCACGTCTCCACAAGCCTCCTCTCTGGTTTATACACTGAGGCGAGGGTGTCCATGGGACACCCAGAAGGCTGATCAGGTAGAAAAGATCAAAGCTTTCTTTTCTTTCCTGAGCCAAGAGCTAAAATGAGGGGAATCTCTCTGCATTTCCTGCTTCACCAAAGCTGCAAAGCGGTGATTATGGCCCAGGGCCGACTTCCTCTCCTTTTATATTCAAAAGATGGAAGTCCCCATCTCTCTAATCATAGCACTGAGTCCCTAATAGACTTTTCTGAAAGAAGATAAAAAACTCCCCTTATCTCTTCTGTAATAAAAATTTAGTGCCACATGGAGCTAGAAATCTTTTCAAGCTCACTGCCGAAGCTGCTCCCTGCAGAAGGTGAGCAATTCGCCTCGGCAGCAACATGCTCTCTTACAGAGAGAATGATCACGTCTGTCCTCTGCATTGGAGACACTCACATAGACCTACTAGGCTTCATCTAAAGGGCCAGCAAATTCCACCAATGGCTGCTGGACACTAATTTAATCATCAGAAACCTACCGCCTTGAATTAATGTGATGAGCTTCTGACTAGTTGCAGGCATGGATTCCTAGCATGATGGTTTTCGTGTTGAAGGAAAATATTGCTCACCCTCCTGAGTCAGCAGAACAGGTGGGTTTCAGAAGCAGATGAACTGGGCTTCTTAAGAGTAGAAATGAAGTAAGCGGTGAACTTCCTGCTTCCAGGCTCTATGCTTCCAATACGATCTGCCATTCAGTTACTTTTAATCACAACGTCTTTGCCACGTGATCTTCTTGCGGAGACGTAGTCCAAGGTTTTCCATTTGTCAGTGGGTGGGTAACGCAGGTTATAAAGGTAGGTGCCTGCCATGGGGATAAGGCTGATGTTGGGGACAGACTGGGCAGAACTGATGGCCAAAACCAGGGCGTGGAGACTTCGGAGTCCTTGAGCTCAGTGGGTGATGGAAGTCAAGGTCAAGAAAAGCAATGAGGCAAAGAAAGGCAGGCAAACAAGATTCGGTTAAACATAGGGCAAGCAATGGGGCCAAAATCCAGAGAGAACAGTCGTCAACATCATTGATCAGAGAGGAAGTGAGCACCTGAGAATTGAATTGGGGGCCATGGGTCAAAGGGTGAAAGAACCAGAGACAACACAACGCAGGGGATTTAATGAAGTCCAGACAAGTAATTCATTATCAGTGTCATCAGATATATTGCTAGGTCAGTGAGCCGAAGGTGATGCCCTGTGTCCTATCGCGTCATATTCTCATTTCATTTTCTTAAATGAGAGACAAGAAGTCGAACCACAGCAGGGGAGCGGTCTGTATGTCCATCCGGCTCCATGCAAATGACAATGATAATCCTCCAGGGTTTAAGGAGAGGGTGGGGCCAGGTCTCCATCCGAATGGCATTTCATATCATATTATTGGGCATGTGAATGTTTTTAGACTCTTGCATACACGGTATTCTATAAGTACTATTTGTAACATCAACCTAAAGTATTTTAATATATATGAAATAAATACATAGAAACCTGTCGAATTGAGCTGTCTTCGTCTAAACTAGAGTTCTTTTAGGAGAGTCAGGGGAGAAATTGAGGAGATGTAATTGGGTAATAACACCTATGCGAGTTGGGCATGGAGAGAGAAGAGAAGTGTTCGTACACTGATGAGATTCATTTCATGTATTTCCTTAAGAGCATTTCTTTTACATTTTAGGTCATCATTTGCCTACTTGTTATAGCTGCTAGTTTCCAGGGGGACAAATAGTGTTTCATAAAGACCTATGATCATCGCATATTTCTCTCTATAAAAATTGATTCAATGAAGTATCCACAGGGTCAAGGCTCCATGTTAAGCTAAATGAAATGTGTTTTCTCTTGCACTGTAAATTTGTTTCCATTAAATATTGTTTACAATATCTGGGGGGTGGAAATCATTTTTCCCTCCATAATGGGATCTCATGACCGTGTCTAGATCATTATTCGGCTGAGGCGCCTCCTGCCTTAGCCCACTCACTGCACCAGCTCTGTTCCACGTGATGCACGGAGGCATTGCAGCCAGGACCCGGGCTACTCCCCACGCCTCTGCACCTCACAGCTCAGACAGAGCTGCCCGTGCAGGTACAGAATTTATTATCATAGGAGTCATGGTCTGTTACTTGTACAGGTTGCCTGGTGTTTTCACCCAAGTGCATCTTTTTAAAAAATATATTTGTATTGATTTCAGAGAGGAAAGGAGAGGGAGAGAGAGATAGAAACATTAATGATGAGAGAGAGTCATTGATCGGCTGCCTTCTGCACGCCACCACACTGGGGATTGAGCCCGCAACCCAGACATGTGCCCTTGACCAGAATTGAACCATGACCTCCTGGTCAATGCTCAACTCCTGAGCCATGCTGGCTGGGCCCAAGTTCATCTTTAAAGCAATTGAAGGTGATGGGGTCCAGATGTGTTTCATAAGGACCCCCCATGATTCCAAAAGCACCTCTGGTTTTCTTAGCAAGTAGAGTATTTGCCTTCCAGGTAATCTAGTTTTGCTGGTGAGAATCAGCGAGGAAGATTAAAGAAGCAATGAGTACAATGGTACTTGCTGATCTTGATACACAGCAATTCAGTCTTGCTTTGCTTTCGTGCAAATCCCCCTTTGCTGTGTCATAGATGTTCTCCGTGACAAAGCATTCAACCTCTTTTTTTTTTTTTTTTCAGAGGGGCAAAAAGACAAGAATTCTACCCTTTTTGGTCTTTGATTACAAACTCATCAAGGGTGTGAACTCAGTACAATTCACCGCAATCACACATAGCACCTTTACAGAAAGGACTTGGCCCTCCTTTCCATGGTGACTTTTTACTACTGGAAGTCATTAGACACACAGACCTTTCCATGTCTAGTTTCAGGTTGGGGACCTCTCTCCCTGCCTGTTGGAATGTCACCAACAAGATGGTAGTTTCTCTAAGTGACTGCCCGTGGGACTGGTTCCGCAGCATTAGACGTTCCCACGTGTCTAGAGGGTTGTCTAACACTCCTGAAGGAATGACGCTCTCACCACCTGATGGACTTTTCACTTGAAGGTGAATTTATCTCAAACGGGACATTATAATCCTGAGGTGCCTTTGAATTGAACGGTGCAACTGGTGGTGGCCGTGAAACCGGGAATTTTAGAAGCAGGAAGGGGGTACCATTGGATTGTCATAAAGATCAGTCTGAAGGGTTTTCTTCTAAAAATCCATTTACTCCCTGGAGTTGCTAACGGAATGGCTTCAGTTCTGAGTCAGCTTCCGGCCCCCCACAGCCGAGCTGCTGAGTGTGGTCCAGGCGTGGGCATCACCAGCATCCCCTGCAAAGTCGTGAGAAATGCAGAAACCCAGCCCCGAGCCCCCATCCCCACCGCCTCGGGCTGAGCTCTGCGGCCACGCCGGGCACCGGGGGGCGGGACTCTGCGCTGTGTTTCCTGGGGTGGGAGTTCGTGGCTCCTTTTGCTTCTGCTCATGGGGATCACACCTGCTTCCGCGAGGCCCCGGTCCGTCTGTGCATCTGAGGCCCTGTGAGAACAAATAGCTTCTGGAAACATCTCCTGCCAGAGCAGCCCCCCCCCCCCCCCCCGCCGCCACCCCCTGCTCAGGGCTTTGTTGGTGGTGGTTTCGTCCTGTAGCCACTTTGTTTTCGAAGCCACTGCTTCTCTGTGTGTCTAGTTTTTAACACAAGGTGACGCGGAAGCAACTTGATGCCCCTAAAGGCTGCAGGTAACTACCAGGGACAGACAGAGGACCCTGCTCCCCGGGGCCCCCCCCTGGCCCAGCGCTTTGACGCCTCCTCCTCCAGATGCTTAAAATGAGGCGGGCGTTGTTGTAAAGCTGGGGCGGGGTGTGCCGGAACTCTTACTGAAATGAGTATGTGCACCACTAAAACGCCGGGCAAACATGCTGAGCTTTGTAAGGGAAGTGCTTTATAGTCAGCAGGACGCGGGGAAACGTCTGGATGGCGCCGACAGGGGCGCCACCCCTTTGTTCTGCGGCAGGAAGCCTGCTCCTCCGCGGGCTCTAAGCTTCCTGGCAGGTGGTCAGCGCCCCCCTGGCGTGGGAGAAGGCCAGTCCCCCCCCCCCACTAGCAGTGCCCACAGTTTCCATGGAAGCGGTGGTCTTCGAATGTGGCAGCTACAGGTTCCCGAAGGCGCCCTCGCAGGATCACATGTGTGTGGAGCAAAGGGTGTTCCTACGACCCCACCAGGGATACCTTCTCACCGTTACCACCGTGTCACCACGGAGCAATAGGAGGCGACTGCCAAAATGAGCACGGACAAGGCACAAGCCTGGCGCGCTCCAAGCCTGCCCGAATGCTGTCGCGTAAGCTGATTGTCAACCCTCTTTGTTGGGGGTCGAGGTGAGTGGCCTGGGGATTCTGTCCAGCCCAGAGTTAGAAAATGGAACATCCTTTCGTTGATCTCAGGAGAGCCCGGCTGTGTGAAAAGGGTTGTCTAGGACACACAAGTTTAAGAAGTCTCTGTCATCCAATCCGTGAGTGGCGTCTCCAGAACTTCCCCAGCGACCACCATTACCTCGCGGCTCTCGGCCGCTAGGAAAACGCTCTTCACTGTTGGCGAGCACTGTCGCCTGTGCCCCACGACTTCTGAGCCTGAATTGCGGTCATTTCCGGATGCCTCTGCCCCACGGGTGGATCCCGGAGCTGGTCTCATTGCCCAGGTGTCTGATCTGCCCCCTGGGCACGGAGAGCTGGCGGGAGGTGTGGCGTTAGTGATGTTCTCAGCCCCGGCTCCTCTGACATCCGGCTGCAGCTGTGAGTAAACACTG
This sequence comes from Myotis nattereri, assembly GCF_964212035.1. Classification (NCBI taxonomy): domain Eukaryota; kingdom Metazoa; phylum Chordata; class Mammalia; order Chiroptera; family Vespertilionidae; genus Myotis; species Myotis nattereri. The sequence continues at coordinate 98,612,054 of NC_138081.1, read as the reverse complement.
TTCTGGAAGCACTCGGGCCGTGACTACCTGAGAATTACATTCCCCACGTCGGGCTTAACGTGCTCCGTCTCTGAGAAGGCTCTTTGCTGCATTGCGCAGGCTGGGCGCTAACCCTGGGTCATGTGTTGAGCAGATAAGAGGCAGCTGTGGCACTCGCGCTGGGGCGGGGGGGCTTGCACGGAGGCCCCGCGCGGACACGCCAGGCCCCCCTCCGGGGTCTGGGGCTGGCAGCTGCCACGGCCACTCCTGGGATAACTTTCTGAGAATCAGGACTTTAGAACCGGCATTGGGATTCCCGGCGTTGGAAGCCTTTTCCTCTGGCGCCTGCGGTTTGCTGAGGTGCGGCGTGTGGGGCAGGAACCCTGAGGGGGGTTGCCCCTGGGGACTTGCGGGGTGCAGGGGGGGCTGCGTCTGTGGGAGCTCAGAGGAGGCAGGTGCTTTGAGAGGGCGGGGACCTGCTGGAAGGTTTTGTGCCGAGAGACGGGGAGGTGCCAGGAATGGGCTTTTTTTTCCCCTTAAAAGATTTAATTCCCTAGAGCTGCCCTTTGTCCAAAAATCGATTATTGATTAAATAAATAATAATGATCTCTAAGCATGGTGGGACTCACGTTTTAAAAAATAATAACAAAATATAAAAAATAATCTTTGTCCAAAAATAGAGTATTGATTAAATAAGTAATAAAACGCCATCTTTTTTAATATTATGGAGCCAATATACATGAGCATTTTTAAGTTTTATACAAATTATTTCAATAAAACGCCAAGTTACATGAGCAGAATGTAAATACCATACACTGTGCGCAAGCCTACTCAGTGCTGGCCACAGGCACAGACACTGGCTCCGCCCACGCCCACGCCCACGCCCACGCCCACGTGTGAGCAATGGGCACTGGATTATGACGTGAGGACACGCTGTCTTTTCTTCTTTTACCTTTTTACGTTTTCAGATTTCCTGCCATGACTGCGTATCACTGAGCAATGAGTGTCATTACACTGAAGGCAGCTTCTATCCGGGGCTTCAGGTTGGGAGAGAAGCGCTACACAGGATTCTTTGGGAAAGAAGGATGGCCAGTCACTCAGGTCAGGCCCCAGCATCCCCGCTTTCTGAAAGGGAAGCTCCCTCCCCGTTTTGTGCAAGTCCCTGCACCAGCTCTTCCTCCTCCTCGAGCTCCGGGCCCTGCGCTTCAGTACAAGGTCAGGCCAGCTCACCTGGTCCCTGTTCCCACTTCCAGCATCTCTCCCAGAAGCTGATTTCTTCGTGATGTTGGCCGGCGCCGTAGCAACCGGAGGATGTGTAATAGTGTGTCTTGGGGTACAAATCAAATTCAATAGCTTCTGAGTCAGAGCCGGTGAAATGCTCTGTCAGACGTGACCTTGTGAACTTCCATAGATCCCGCGCCAGGCGGGGAAGGAGGCTGGTATTGATTGGGCGCCCTTACTGGGCGGCCACTGTTCTCCCCAGAGCTCAGGGAAGGGAAGGAGCCCTGGAAAGTCGGCAACGTTCCTGACCAGGACTGCGTGGTTGGCAACTAATAGGTTCTTTAGGGAATCGTCCTCTGACTCCCATGGCAGACTGGTCCCAGTTTTAAATGGTGTCCGCTGTGAGGTGTCTGAGAGTTTGGTTCTATGGATCTTTCTTTTTCTATGAAACGAGATTTTATTTTTACAAAGCAAAGTTTTACTGCTAATGAATTAATAGTGTTTTCTCTCTTTAAATATATTTTTAATTAAGTATATTGGGGTGACATGGATCACTAAGATCCTATAGGTTTCCAGTGTACATTTCTGAGATACATGATGCATTGTGTGCCTACCACCTAAAGTCAAATCATCTTTTGTCATCATATATTTGGTCCCCTTATCCCCCACTCCCCCTCCCCTCCTTCCCTCTGTAACCACCATCCTGCTGTCTGTGTCTGTTGAATTTCCCTCTTCTATTCAACATATAAATCATATGATTCCTGACTTTTCTGAGTGGCTTCTTTTGCTTTGCTTCTCAAGGTCCATCCATGTTGTCACAATGGCAGTATTTCATCTTTCCTATGGCTGAGTAGTATTCCGTTGTATATAAGTTCCACATATTCGCTATCCAAACGTCTATCTAAGGGTAAAGAAGATGTGAGTAGCCCAGCTGGCATGGCTCAGTGTTTGAGCGTTGACCTAAGAACCAGGAGGTCACAGTTCGATTCCCGGTCAGAGCACATGCCTGGGTTGCAGGCTGGATCCCCAGTGGGGGACGTGCAGGAGGCAGCCGATTGATGATTCTCTCTCATCATTGATGTTTCGATTGCTCTCTCCCTCTCCCTTCCTCTCTGATAAAGAAATAAAAAATATATTACAAAATAAAATAAAACTAACAAAGGCACAGATTAGATTGTCATCACATTTGTCCATGGCAAACAGAGACCATAAATGAGATAACTTTTCAGTTATATGTGGCTTTTTTCAATGATATTATTTGTCTTCTATTTGAATAGACTCCAAGATAATGAACTTCAAATAAACAAATGAATAAACTTCTGATAAGTGGTTAATACTAAAGATTTATAAAAAATTTATACAACTCAACACCAAGAAAACAAAGAATCCAATTAAGAAACCGCAGTGGACCTGAATAGACACTTCTCCAAAGAGGACATACAAATGGCCAAGAGACATATGAAAACATGCTCAAAGTCACTGATCATCAGAGAGATGCAAATTAAAATCACAATGAGGTATCACCTCACAGCTGTCAGAATGGCTGCCATCAACAAATCAACAAACAAGTGCTGGTGAGGATGTGGAAAGGGAGCCCTCGTGCACGGCTGGTGGGAATGCAGACGGGTGCAGCCGCCTTGGAGAACAGGTTGGAGCGTCCTCAAAGATTAAACATGGGCTGCCTTAGGACCCAGCGATTCCACTTCTGGGCACATATCTGAAGACACCCAAAACACCAGTTCTAAAGAACATACGCAGCCCTATGTTCATAGCAGCGTTATTTATAATAGCCAAGATTTGGAAGCAGCCCAGGTGCCCATCAGCAGACGAGTGGATAAAAAAGCTGTGGTGCATCTACACAGTGGAATACTACTCGGCCAGAAAAGAGAAGGAAAGCTTACCTTTTGTGACAGCATAGATGGGCCTGGAGGGCACCAGGCTGAGTGAAATGAGCCCGTCAGAGAAAGACAAACACCGTGTGATCTTATGTGTGTGTGGGATCTAGTGAGCGAAGGACACTAACAAACGAGATAGAAACAGTCATAGATACAGAGAACAGACTGACAGCTGTCATCGGGGAGGCGGGGGCGGGTCTGGGGGAAAAGGTGAGGGGACTGAAGAAAGCGCACAAGCGCAGACAACAGCGTGGCGGTTTGGTGATTGCCAGAGGGAAAGGGGTGAGAAGAATGTAGAAGAGGGCACAGTGGGTACATGGTGAAGGAAGGAGACTTGACTTCGGGTGGTGAATGCACGATGCAGTAAGCAGATGATGTATCATGGAATTGTCCACCTGAAACCTGCATAATGTTATTAACCAATGTCAGCCCAATAAATTCAATTAAAAAAGAAAGTAACAGCTTCCATGCAGCTTTATCTCTGCACAACAGTGATGTGAAGGGAAATATATGTAAATATGATTTAACATAAGAAAGATAGAGTTTTTAAAGCAGGCCTTTGTGCACAGCTGTGAGAGAAATGACCATGTGGTATTTGTCACTGCATCTGTCTTTGCAAAAACAGGTACCTTGAACTCAAGTGCTGCCAAAGCAAAAACCACCTCAGGTCAGGAGGCCGGGGTGGCAGTTGCTAAGGGGGAGGAGGGGGAAGAGGGGAGTTTTACTGCAGTGACAGGTCATTTGATAAATTTCACCTACAAAAACTTGAAAGCAACCCGCATGGTGACTGAAGTCTGGTGCTGGGAAGAGGGCGGAAGAGTCAAAGTCTGGGCTGGTGTATGTTCCACTCGCTGCTGTCAGGAAGGCATCAAAAGGAAGAGGTGAGACAGCAGACATTGCAGAGAGGATCAGAAAAATAAAGGGGATCCAAGACGCTGGGACTGGGGAAGGCCTGCTGAGGGCAACAGGAAGGAGCAAGATTTTTTAAAAAAGGTCCTGGGACCACTTCCATGCTCATGGGGATGGCGCTATTTTACAGCTTCATCCTGAGGGTCTTCCCTCATGTGAGCTGAATCTCATTCCAGCTGACATTAAATTGAGAGAGAGAGATGTGGGGACCAGGGACAAAGACTGCAGAGTTAGGTCAGCTGGGAAAACATGGTTACGGGCACGTGGAGCTGAGCAGAGGCGAGCAGACCAGACATTCACTAAGTTTTGGGCATGTTCTGTGCCAGGCACTTTACTACGGGCCCTTCACCCAGTGTCTGATGCAATCTCCTGTACAACCTCAGAACGCAGATACAATTAACCCCCCGATTCACATAAAGAAGAAACTTACTAGTGTTTACAGTCAGTTATGAATGCAAGGCAATGCTTGGCTCCCAAACTACATCAAGAGAAGGCCTGTGGCGGCTGGCAGCCCCAAGAAAGACGTCACCCCAGCCCCCGTCAGATCTGCTCTGGAGAACGAGGAGCAGCAAGAATCCCCAGGAGGAGCTGGGCCACAGAGGGGACTGTGGGAGACGCAGAGAATGGGGGTGCTGGACAATTACCTGCAGGGCGACAGGCATCGGCATTGCCTAGCACCTTCCCAGCTCAGCACAGACAGGCTCGTGTTTGGGGAAAACCCTCAGTTCCAGGGAAACCAACAGGCTGATCACCTTGCGATTGTTCAAGGAACGCGTTTTTCCAGGTGAAGGCTGTGATAGAATAACGGGGCAGAACAGTTGGAAATATCAGGGAAAGGATGGTGGTGGTGATGGAGGATGATTGCAAGTCAGCTGGGAAGGGAGAACAGGGAAGAAGGAAAAGAGTAGAAGGAACTGAGCCTAGGGGTTAAAGTGAGGTCTGGGTGTAGCCACAGGGAAGTGAAATGTAGATGTGATGGAAGAAGGGGTGGTCACCTGCGCCAGGATGCCCATGTGAGGAGGAATCTGGAAGCATTCCAGAGGATATCAAAGTCTCTTAGGAGGACAATTGAGCTCAAGTATGAAGACACTTTGATAAGTCACCTTGTGTGTGAAAGAGAATGGTTGTGTTAGTATGTGTTAGCCCTTTTGCATTATATAAAAACTGTCAAAGTGCATTGCCTATGCTATGACCATCTGACATGTAAGGGCAGTGCATGTCATTTTTATACCACGTCGGTGGAAAGCTGAAGTTTACCTCTGTGAGTAAAGAGTATTCACTGATGTACATACAATGCTCACTAATTCAGCGGCAAATGTTCAAGAGGAAAGAACACACACAAATAGACACACATTTACACACCAAGTTATTTTTCTAATCCTTGCCCGAGGATATGTTTATCGATTTCAGAGAGAGAGAGTAGGGGAAAGGGAGAGAAATATAAGAGAAACTTCAGGCAGTTGCCTCCTGTAGGCGCCCTAACTGGGGATTGAACCCACAGCCTGGGTATGTGCCCTGACCAGGAGTCAACCTGCAACCCCTTGGCGGATGGGATGACTCTCCAATAAACCGAGCCAGCTTCGCCAGGGCCACACCTTTTATTCACATACTCTTATTTCTTGATGCAACACATTTTAAAGCACAGTCTACAAAGGTCAAGAATAAAGACTTTGAGCAAATATGTCTCTAAAATGATTTATTTCTTTAACGTCAAGGTCTAATTAGTTTATATCGAGACCCTAATCCAATGAAAGTGTAGGTGGGCCATTGTATTCTTGTGTCTATACCTGACCCATCCCACAGATGTGAGGGCGGGGAGGAGGGTGAATATGAGGGCAGCGCAAGTCACGATTATTTGATTCTAAAGCTTCTGGAAAAGTATGAAGTTCATCCTGGTTCATATCCTGACTTCCATCCCACCCACACCCCTGCTGATACTAAAATAGAAAAAACAGGTGTGACTTATGAGAGCCGCTCTCTCCTGAACAATAGAGCAGGTTGGAGGGTTAGCACTGAAAGGACTGCCTCCAGCAGACCTAGAAGGAAGCAGAGAGGTTCTGACTTTATTTCCCTGTATTTATTTACGGTATAACCGTGCGGGTAGCTTTGGGAGAAGGCATGGGGTGTGGGGTGACTTTTAGTTCAACTCAAAGTGTGCAAAGCGCAAGATTGGGAAGACTGCAAAGCACAGCCCGATTGGGGGGCAGGGGATGAGCTTGGAGCTGACGTGCATCCTTCAGGCTCTTTGCTAACGTTTGTGTGACACATGAAGAACCAGTTCCTGTGGACAAGACACATCCCAGGCTGTTTGCAATGAGCACTCACCCCAGCCAGATGAAGTGTTATCTGTGTGACGGCGCCATTGGAGAAGTCTTTAACAAGCCATATACAAGCAGCATGTTTGAATCAAATAGTTGTCCTGACCATCTTAGTCTTAGGGGAGAAAATAAACACCAGCGAGCAAAGGACTGTTTCTGAGTTATTCTTGAATGAAATGGATAAAAGTGATTTTGAGCACTCAATTAAGAGTCACCCTCATAGCAAAGAGACCAGCCTGGAAAGATAAAGAGCTGGAGGGTGGCAAATGGTTGCTGTACAATATTGATGCTCCCTCGTCATGGCTGCGAACCAGCCTTTAAAGAACACTCAGGGTACCACTTACCTGCTTCCTGGTACCTTTGATTCATTGTTTAGAGGCATTGACGTTCATCAAGGTGAAGCTGTGGCTGGCAGTTAGCAGCAGAAAACAGCCGAGTTACGTATCAGTGTCCTGATTAACGGAATCAGCCAGCTTTCGCCTCTGAGAACCTGGCGGGGTGCGACCTCAGCCTCATTGAGCATCAGAAGGGACGGTCATGTTACTGTGGGCTTCATGACCCTCCACCACTTGCCTGTGTTTTCACAGGGGCCATAGGTTAGGCGGTGACTGTGAAGGGAAACGAGACTTAATAAGAAAGGGAACCGATTTGATGATTTCACTCATGATCTTCTTGGCTTTGGTCAACCCAGTAATTATTACACGTGACAGATAGATCCCAGTAGAGTGCACAATAGGAAGATAGAGGAATATATTGGGAGCTTCCTTCTTGATTTCTCAGAGAGATTTTGGGAAGATTTCTCCCGTCACATTTGTGGGGGGAAATGTTCTGTTGTTGATGTTGTTGTTGTTAAAAGAGCCCCACAAGGAGTCAGGTAGCAACACCCCATTGGCCCCACTGTATCTGAAAACACCAACTCTGAGTCTATCCTTACTCACTCTGCAGAGCAAACACTTGCACTCCTGGTCCATAAAGGATCCATAGCTTGTGATTTGTACTTAAACGCACCTTAACTGACCACCTCACAGTGCACGTCCCAGGGCACTGAGAAATCTCTGAGACAAAGGACAAGGTCCTACCTTAAAGAGTGCCACAGTGTAGGAGCTTGTGTGCAGTTTTTGTCAAAAATGGTACCTTTCCAGCATATTTTGCTGTGGTTGCATTACCTGTATAGTCAGTTTACCCTTGTTTTTGTTGCTACTTCACTGGCTGAGATGACATCCCAAGGCAGATCCTAAATAAATGCCACACACAGACACACAAATAGTAAAAGCAAGAACAGTGAGAAAGACCCACTCCCGGAGCCCAGGCTCAGAGAGCCTGACTAAGACCAACACTGAATAAGAGAATGAAAGTAGACTACCTCCCCACCACCACCACCACCACCACCTTCTCACATGGGTTTTCAAATAACTAGAATTGATACATGAATGGGTTTAGGACAGTGGTTCTCAACCTTCTGGCCCTTTAAATACAGTTCCTCATGTTGTGACCCAACCATAAAACTATTTTCGTTGCTACTTCATAACTGTAATGTTGCTACTGTTATGAATCGTCATGTAAATATCTGATATGCAGGATGGTCTTAGGCGACCCCTGTGAAAGGGTCGTTCGATCGCCAAAGAGGTCGCGACCCACAGGTTGAGAACCGCTGTCTTAGGATAAAGGTGGCCAGCACGCATGAGCAGATGGGGATGTACGCCAGCATAACTTCAATAATAGCCAAGACCCTGCTCCTCGACCCTTGTCCATTATTAACATCCCAGAATCACATCTTGACCCATTTTGCGTCCCAAAGCAGAGACTAACAGTTTTTATGCTTTAGTCCAGAAATCATGTAAAACAAATCGTGGCGTTCCAAACCAAGGTTAGGAGGCCCATGCAGTTACTTTAAACAAGATCTTTGTTTCTTCGTATAGATTCGACTTCCTGGCCAGTGTTCTTCCATTTCACCCTATAGAACTCCCTTTACCTTTTCTCCCAGGACAGGCCTGGTCGCTTTTGTGTGTCTGGAAATGCCTTCATTTCTCCTTACCTTTAAAGGCAGTTTTGCCAGGTATAATATTCTTGTTTGACGTCTTGTTTTCTTTTAAAACTTTGAAAAGCTAGGAAAATTCCGGGACAAGTGGAGTAGGGAAACGGAGACAAGAAAATTAAACAAAGCCAAAAAGCTTTGCAGGCCACTTGTAGCAAAGCTTGTTCTTATCTTGAGAACAAAGGGCTCAAACCTCTTCTCACTAAAGCTTGCAGGAGAGGAGGGGAACAGGAGGGGGGTGAGAAAGAGGGAGAATCCTAGTTTAGCTTCTCACCAACCCAGCCGTGGGCAAACTACGGCCCGCGGGCCGGATCCGGCCCGTTTGAAATGAATGAAACTAAAAAACAAAAAGACCGTACCCTTTTATGTAATGATGTTTACTTTGAATTTATATTAGTTCACACAGACACTCCATCCATGCTTTTGTTCCGGCCCTCCGGTCCAGTTTAAGAACCCATTGTGGCCCTCGAGTCAAAAAGTTTGCCCACCCCTGCTCTAACCAGAGGCGACCTAGTGCAAACTGCCCTGGAGCTGTTAAAGCAGCAGGGAGGAGGGGAAGGAAAAGTCCGGTCTCATCTCATCCCATTGTCCAAACAGAGAAGCCAGCAGTCGCGGGATGAAATTGCCAAGTGCTTCTCAAAAATTGTGGAAAAGCCGTAACAAAGAAAAGAGGAGACCTTCAGAGTTCGTCTGTACCAGGAAATCCAGCAGAGGGACTTAAAAAACCTGGTAGAGCCCTAGCCGGTTTGGCTCAGTGGATAGAGTGTCAGCCTGCGGACTGAAGGGTCCCAGGTTCGATTCCGGCCAAGGGCATGTACCTTGGTTGCGGGCACATCTCCAGTGGGGGGCGATCAGCAGGAGGCAGCTGATCGATGCTTCTCTCTCATCGATGTTTCTAACTCTCTATCCCTCTCCCTTCCTCTCTGTAAAAAATCAATAAAATACATTAAAAAAACAACAACGAAAACCTGACAGACAGGAGGGCCTATACGGCAGAACCCACCCGCCATTCTTGCTCTTCAGACCAGCCGAGAGCCCACCTGTGCTCATCAGCCAGTGTACAGATGTGCTTGCCTCACTTATTCAATCAACGGGCATGCTTTAGTTTTTTAATGAGTTGACTTTGTCACAATGCAATGATCTGGAGTCACTCACTTAAGTTCATTGACATGAGCATGTCAAGAACCATGGTGGGGGGCAGCCCTTGCCTCTGACTCAGGGGTCTGTCCGTGAACGCTCGCTGGTGCCTGTAACAAAGCCATCTTCTCTCGGTCTTTCTTCTCTGTCCTGTTCTAGGCTCACTCTCAGGGGTTAAGTGTCCTAACCACAACCAGGTGTCTGCTTACCGGGGGCTAAGGGTGTGCTTCCTACTGGATCCAGGCGTCGGAAATGCGTAAACCTCGGTCTTTTCTCCTGTACATCCAGGTCTTCTCTCAAAGATGGTGGGACAGTCCTCAGGTGCCCACGTCAAAAAACTGGGTGTGACCTGCGGATCGTCCTCTTCCTCTCCCGATAGATCCAGCTGAACCCCAATCCTGTCATTCTCCCTCCTTTCTCACATGAAACAGCACCACCCGTACCTTCCACTGCTGCAAACACAGGTCACTGGCATGTTGCTTCCAACCGCGCACTCCCCTAGCTGTTTACTGACAAACACTGTATACTTCCCCCCCACATACCTCGCCAAGTTCTTGTGTATAATGGCCAGCAGGACACAGTCCTTGCTCTAAAGGATCAGAGATAACAAAGCAGGCTCATCGATTCCCTGGAAGAAGAGTGGTCATGAAAGAGAGCTGCCGATATTGATAGAGGACAAAGGGCTCGCTAGGGAGGGTTGAGGCTGCTTCCGTTGGAGCGGTAAAAGCAAACACCTGTGCGGCTGGGGGTCGCCCTCTGCAAACAGAAGCAGGGACACGGCACCCGGGCCTTCTGGTCACCCAGGTCACTCAGCCACAAACTAGGGTTCTCTAAGTCCATGTTTTTTTCATTTTAATAACAAGACTACAGATTTCAATCTTTTAATTGACTATGTTTTCAGAATTGACATGCTTTTATTTTATTTTTTTAAATTTTATTTATTTATTTTTTAATATACTTTATTGATTTTTTCCCAGAGAGGAAGGGAGAGGGATTGAGGGTTAGAAACATTGATGAGAGAGAAACATCGATCAGCTGCCTCCTGCACACCCCCCACTGGAGATGTACCCACAACCAAGCTACATGCCCTTGACTGGAATTGAACCTGGGACCCTTCAGTCCACAGGCTGACGCTCTATCCACTGAGCCAAACCGGTTAGGGTATGAATTGACATGCTTTTAAAATTCTTCTTTAGAAGTGCAACACTGGCTCTATGCAAATCAGATTGAGATAATTATTCCTTTCATTGTTATCTGAAAATGGACAACTCAGTGAACTCCTGCATGTATCAGTTTGGACCATAAATTATAATCTTCAGGAGAGCCGGCTGGCAAAGTTCCCTCCTCATCAGTGTGGCCCTCTGTGTGGCAATTTTGGAGGAACAGAAGCGAAATCAGAAATGTGCCTCTCCGAATTGCAATAATTCAAATGTTCAAATCAAATCTTGTAGGTTTTGAAAGCTGTTCAAAATGAAGGATTCAGAGTGCTTTAATGATGTCTCCTAGGAACACGTGAGAGCATCCCACTGGCGTTTATGGCCTCCCAAGGCGTTGCCTTAGCAACTAGCATGACCATCTGTATGTGTAACTCTGGCACATTGTTAAGCCATCATTCTGTACTAGGAGTAATAATAGCTGGCATTTATTAAATGCTTCTTTTTTATCAGGTACCATTTTACATACATTATCTTTTTACTCCCACTTAATGTTTGTAATAATCCTATGGGAGAGATCTGGTCAGTATCGGAACTCACAGATGGGAGCATGGGGGCACCGTGATGTGAGCGGCTTCTCTGGGGCCGTGGACATGGCGGGTGGCGGAGTGTGGCTGTGCTGCACGCATCTGACTAGTGCTGACACGTAGCATTCCACTTGCAGGCGCCCGTCCGGATACAAGGAAAACTCACAAACACCCTGCACAAGGGCATTCCCCGTGGCTGCTTGCAGGCCAGGGAACGCCATGCGCTGCCTTCCTAGTCATGTTATTGCCGCAGTCGCGCAGGCAGCATGAGCCCCTCCGGGGCAGGAAAATGGGAGGATGGGAGATTCCCAACGGGAAGATCAGCTACTGAGACCACAGTCGTCATGACCTCGTGGTCACTTCCATCACATTCGGGTTAAATCCTGGGGACTCCACAACATCAGCAGCCGCAGTGAGGGTGCAAAGCAAAGCTGGGGGCGGGGGGGCGCTTTGGCTACCATGAAACCTCAGTCACCTCCTCCTCGCAGTTTCTAGCAAAGTTCTAGCAACGAGATTTGCTCCCTCAGGTTCCCTTTACGGACATAGGAACATGGATGAGCAATAAGTTACGTGTAGAATGACAATACCCCGGTGTTCATTCCTCATTGATCTGTGCTCTCCCCTCTTGATGCATATGCTTGTGTATGTGCACACACATAAGCACACATGGGAACACACATGTACATACGCACCCCCCCCCCCGCACACCCCACAGAGAATAGAGTAATATTACCACATAGCAGAATTAGGAATCTAATTCCAGTGAGTCTCAGTCTGTTCCCGCTCTCGGGATAAATCTTGACTTCCAACCTGAGAGATGTCATATGGAAACACTCACGGGAAAGTGCACGCAAATAGCGTTTTCTGATCATTTTACATTTAACACCACTGCTCATCTGTGAAGCTGAGTCCAGGACTCGCCCTGCTTTCATGTAACACACACACGGACGGTGACTAGGGAGTGGTACAGAAGGGACAGCACCTGCCCCCGCACACCTTACACTCCATTAAAGCCCCTTCCTTTGCCAATTCCATTCCCTGGGCCGGTCCCTCGGGCCTCCTCTCCATCCCACTGAACCCTGTGGGGCCCGCCCACCTGTGCCGGGAGCTCAGGGGGACTCCAGCTCAGTCTCTGCGGGTTCTTCCTGGGCCCTGTCAGCAGGCCCCTGGGCACAGTGGGCTTATGTCACTGCGACAGGCCACCAAGACCTGCCCGCGCCACCCTGACGCCGGCCTTGCGCTTTCTCTTACGTTCCTTTCAGCCTTCGTGCAGGAACCTTGTGCCAGGAAGATACACGGGCCAGCGACAGAGGCCAGTCATCCCAGCCTCCGGGACCGAGATGTCAGCCAGCGGCTCAGCCTGCGTGGCTCCTGTGGCCGTGCTGGGCGGATGGAAATTCTCCAAAAGACTTCCACTCGTCACGTCCCATTCCAGCCTCCCTTCCTCTCAAGCTCTGAGGGCGCCTGCCTTTCCCTGCCCTTCTGTTCAGGGGAGATAATAACCACTTCTAACAGCACGTGCCCTGGGTTTTGTTTTGCTTTTCCAGGAAATGGCAAAGAATGGCGTAGGGCGCCGATTGGAGACACTTTGGCCTCACGCGAAAGAGAGGAATTCACACGGAAGAAATTAGAGCACATTCCTTGTAAGATTTACATATTTCCGTTGTAGGCTTCCAGACACAGGTGTTCTTTTCAAGGCTTTCTTAGAAAAACAGTTTCTATGGCAACCACATCACACGTAAGGCCAAAAAGAATTAACTTCAACTTGAATTGGATACTTCCAACTTGTGTTTAGATCATCCAAATAAATTGCACCAAATATAATCTGTGCGAACACTCTGGTGTTATTCAGCTCTTACCTTCCTATTTCTCCGTAACGCATCTGCGTCTGCCTCTGCCGCTTAATGAAGGCTCAGGCTGTAGACTCCCCGCTGGCAGATTTTATTTTTCTTTCCTCAAGGAAAGACTCCACGGAATGACAGTCAGCCACGCAGGACAGGGACGGAGTCTTCCTCACGCCTGCCAGCTACGGTGTAAAACTGTAAATGTTACCATCTAAGGAGTGAAAGGTTACCTCCGGTTTAGTTTGCATATTATGTAAGGACTTTTCACTTACTAACAAATCTTCCCTTCCTTTTATTGTTACTCTCCCGTTTTCATCTTACTCCTAACTGCAGTTTTTCAGTTGACTCACTTGAATTTTCTATGAAGACTTGCTCAGGGTCTGGGAATGGTTACAATTTTTCCTTTCTATTTTAGTCTTGACATTTATTTTATTTTTTTTCTATGGTTTGTCCTTTCTCCCTATCATTTTATTTAATTGTTTAAATCTCCTTCTTTTCCTATGAATGCTGGGCACACACGATCACTTCACCCATAATTTATTTTACTGAATCAATTGCCTCTTATTCTTAATGCCACTCCGATGTGTGATGGTGGAACTTGTCATTTCGCTTACTCTTAAAGGCAGAGCGGAGAAGAACTTCCGGGGAGATGTTCCCTGCTGTCCGCACAGCCTCCTCTCTCCTCTAGCGGGTGTGTGTGTGTGTGTGTGTGTGTGTGTGCCATGGATCCTTTCATGATCTGTTTTTCTTTCCACCATTACCTCCCATCACGGTTTAAGGAAGAATTTGAGGTGGCCCTCAGTGTCATTCTTCAATGCTGTTTAGCTAAAGCAATTGCTCAAAGATTACGGTGTGTGCGTTCCAAGCTTCCAGCGCTGAACTAATTTTCTCTCATAATCTCCTCTGATGTGTGTCAATTGAAGCTTATTTTGGGGGAGCAGCTGGAGTGTGGGTGGCGGACAGCCAGAGGGTCAGGGGGCTGGCTGGCCTTGCTCCTTCGTTCATGCGACAATTTATTCTCCCAACTTTGCAGAAACTGCTGCACTGTGTTTGACCGTGGCTTCTTGCATCCAAGAAGTGATAGTTTCAAAGGGCTGCCTTAATAAAGCACCACAATCGGGCACAGAAAGTTAAACCACAGAAAGTCATTCTTCCATCATTCCGGACGCTAGAAATCCACAATCAACGTGCCGACAAGCCCGGTGCCCGGCACGGCGGAGCCTCTCTTGCCTCTTCCGGCTTCTAGTGGCCCCAGACCTTCCTTGACTTGTAGCTGTGTCATTCTCATCTCGGCTTCTGTTGCCACGTGTCCACCTTGTCTTTTTCCGTGTGACTCTTTCTTTTTCTTACGAGGCCGCGGTCATATTAGATCAGCGACCACCCTACTGACCTCATCTTATGAGGATTACATCTGCCAACACCCCGTTTCCAAATGATGTTGGTCTCCTTCACATGTACCGGGAGTTAGGACTTGGACATATTTTTTGGGGGAGTCACACTTGAACCCATAACCAACGGTGTCTATGACTTTTGGGACATTTGTAACCTATTCACATTTACGTCTTGATAATGGAATAAAGCAAAAAGTCATAGTACAATTTGGTGTTCAAAACATGGTTTAGTCACATGGGGAGAAGAACGATTCCTTTCGTGTCTGCTAAAATGCTTTCAGAAGAAAACTTACAAAACTGTTTAGCGACAGCAGCATCATTGCAATAAATACATGAGCTTTCACGCTGTCTGCTTGATTTATAGTTCCTGACAGACATGATAATACCTAAGCTTCGATACGTCTTGTTACTTTATGTTTATGGTACACATATCCATGTCACTTCTAATCTGCTGGTGATTTGCAAGTGTACTTCTCTTATAACTGAGAATCCAAATATCCATTTTTCAGCTGCTGGCGCTCAATCACTGAGCACTTGCTCTGTTATGTTCTCGGTTTCATTTGGCTTAAAAAATAGACGCTCTGGACTCTAGTCTAGAGTGATCCCATTGGAGACATTCCATCCATAGGAGCACCACTTCATAGTCATCCGAGCTGCTTGACAACGAGCCTGCGTGTCCCACTGTCTCCTAACTGAGTAGCCCAGCAGACACAGTTGAAGATGCAGAGAACTTGGAGAGCTGAAGAGTTGAACTGTGTCTGG
Organism: Myotis nattereri; assembly: GCF_964212035.1. Classification (NCBI taxonomy): domain Eukaryota; kingdom Metazoa; phylum Chordata; class Mammalia; order Chiroptera; family Vespertilionidae; genus Myotis; species Myotis nattereri. Next base: position 98,596,822 of record NC_138081.1, on the reverse strand, counting down.
GAATTCGAAGGCAATAAAAATGCACTCGGAATCGTCACTCCTGCAGAAAGCTGCATCGTCATGAGTGGTTCAACTTCATACGTGTGCCCGTGAACCCAGGGCATTAGAAGTTACTACTTCTAATTAGAAGATGCGAGCAGTCCCATTTAAATATTCATTTGTCTGGTGCTTACGGAACAGTTTGGAGAAAATACGCGTGGGTGAGCAAACACACACACTATAAAGCTGAGCATAACACCTGGAAGGGATGTTGCCTCTCACATCTTGCAAACACTCGTACGTGTCCAAGCGCTGTGAGGGGCTGAGGCCGTTCTTCACAGTGACAATCGGCATGATTCCAGCGGCCCCGCAGGCACATGGAGTGCCACCTGGAGCAGGCGGGCGCTCGCTCTGACCGCCCGCGCTGCACTCCTCATCCCGTCTTCTCGCCCCTCCTTGGGCATCACCTCCCACAGAAACCAAGTCTACCCACACCTCGCCCCTGGCTCTGAGTACAGTAAGCTGCCAGATCCCCATACGGGGGCTTTCCCATTTATAAAAATGGGCTGTTACAGAACTTTTTTGGAAGGTCCTTCAAAGGCCACCAAGCTTATTTTTTAAATATTTTTTTTATTGATTTCAGAGAGAGGAAGGGAGAGGGAGAGAGAAGCACCAATGATGAGAGAGAATCATCCATTGACTGCCTCCCACATGCCCGCTACGAGGGATCAAGCCTGCAACCAGGGCATGTGATCTGATGGGGAACTGAACCATGATCTCTTGGTTCATGGGTTGATGCTCAACCACTGAACCACACCAGCTGGGCTAGAATATTCTTTGCATCATGATTCTCGCATTCATTGTTTTCATGGGGATTTCTCTTGTTGTGCTATTGTTTACAAGTGCACCTCTCACAGCTTCCCTCTCCCTCCCTCCTGCTCTACCCCCCTCCTCCCTGAGAATATATATCATCTGTTTCTCTTTCTGAGAGTTCATTATTGGCGCATAAAGATTATATATATATATATATATACACATACATATATTTATAAAATTAGGTATATCATATACTAGTATACTTGTTGTAAAGCTATATTAAACTTAATGTTGGTACAGATTTAGGGGTCAATGAACAGATCCATGCATATATAAAATCCTGAAATATATCAAAGCTGTTTTTTCATGTCAATGGGAGAAATAATCAATACATAGCACAGGGAAAACCAGTGGTTATTCAAGTGGGAAAAAGGAAACATTTCTCTTGATTAATAGACTAACATTCCACCCGACGAGTGAAGCCTGGACACAGTGTTTATTTTAGCTATGAGGGTTTGTGACACTGGTGTCGGCTGCTTCCACTGAGCGATGCAGGACACGGACACGGGAGGAAGCTGGAGAGGAAGTGGTTTCCTGTGTGTTTGGTAACTGCTCTGCAAGCCTACAGTTCTTTCAAAACCAGTTTCCAAAAAAGGCTGTGCAGCTAATACATGGCAAAAAAATGGACTTCACATGAGTCATGAATTTAAATGTGAAGACTAAAACAATTTATTTTGAAAACAGCATATCAGAATATTTTAACTCTTTGCAGTGAGAAGGACTTTCTTAAATAAAACAATAAATGTAAATGATAAGTAAATATATTAATAAATCTCAGTGCATTAAAAACAAGAATTTCTGTGCATTCTCATGTTTATTTCATTGCCACAGTTACCATAGTAATTTTTTAGGAACAAAATGTTGCAGTCCATGTTATAATCTGTCCTTCCCCTAAAATGATATGTTAAACTATAATATAATCAACCTACAATTGAAAAAAGTACACAGGTAAAATGACCTACAGTTACACACAAGTAAACCAAAAATTAAGTATTCTATCTTTCAAATGAATAAAAACATAAGAGGAAAGTAATTGATAATAAAATTATATACATTTTAACACATAAATGACTGGAGAAAACTATATGAGATGATGTCATAACTGGTTGCCTGCATCCACTTAGGTATATATTCAGGACACCCAATTAGTCAGAGTGCACACTGTTTCTGTGGTTTTGACATTTTGAAATGAGACACAGTCAAGGACATGCTTCTGTATAAAGGGTACTGTGCACAGTTACTAACACCGACTGTATGTGGCGCGGATTGGTGATTACGCCACGAGTGTATGGACATTGGTATTTTGATTTTCTGACCTTGTGAACACCTTTCGGTAAATGTCTGAATAAAACGAAGTATACTCTTCACTCACATAAAAACTGTGTTTCTGGGTAATCCCATGAATATTAAGCCCAGGAAAAAATATTTATGTTTCAAAAGACTATTAGGTTCTTGGCTCCACTAGTTATCCACCTATAGGAATGTTAGCAGAATTGATGGACAAGCAGGGAGGACTTAGGACACTGTGTGTTGGGGAGGACTTAGGACACTGTGTGTTGGGGAGGACTTAGGACGCTGTGTGTTGGGGAGGACTTAGGACACTGTGTGTTGGGGAGGACTTAGGACACTGTGTGTTGGGGAGGACTTAGGACACTGTGTGTTGGGGGAGGACTTAGGACGCTGTGTGTTGGGGAGGACTTAGGACGCTGTGTGTTGGGGAGGACTTAGGATTGCTGTGTGTTGGGGAGGACTTAGGGCACTGTGTGTTGGGGGAGGACTTAGGACGCTGTGTGTTGGGGAGGACTTAGGACGCTGTGTGTTGGGGGAGGACTTAGGACACTGTGTGTTGGGGGAGGACTTAGGACACTGTGTGTTGGGGAGGACTTAGGATTGCTGTGTGTTGGGGAGGACTTAGGACACTGTGTGTTGGGGAGGACTTAGGACACTGTGTGTTGGGGGAGGACTTAGGACACTGTGTGTTGGGGAGGACTTAGGCCAATTCCGACCTCCCACCTCTAGACCTGTGTGCAGGTAGCACGTGTTTTACACGTCAGTATGTCTGATCGTTTTTGACGCAGAAAAATAAGCGAACGCGGGATCACATGGGCCTGGTGACCTCATGTTTCCATAGGGACCAAGGCGGGGCGGGCCCTTTCGCAGCAGCCACTTGCCCAGGAGAGAGGCTCCCGCTTGGAAAGGCCTCTCTCACCGGAACAGGCGCCCGCTCCCCAGACGCATGTGTTTGCATCAGAGCAGCCCTGTGAGCACGCGGGCTCCTTGCGTTGTACTTAATGCCGCCCAACAGCCTGAAGCCGCGGCGTCTCCCGGGATCAGAAAGGCTGTCTGTTCTCCCCACGGGGCATCGGGCCCCGCCTGGGGACCAGCGCTTCTCCTGCGCGAGTCCCACTAGGCTGGGGCGGGCCTCCTGCTGCTCCCTCTGAGCATAGGAAGCGTTCCCCAAAGTCTCCCCTCCTGCAGATGGGCTCCTCCCGCAATGTCCGCCATCCGATGTCTAGTTCCAGTGAGAAAGAGAACGCAGCCCCAGGGGAACTGGAAATTCCGCCTGCGCTCGGGCGGCTGGGAGGTGGGGTGCGCCCTTTCCCTGTCGAAGGCTGCGCTGGGTTTTCTAGGTCAGGGATGGGCGTGGAGCAAAGTGGTGAGTGGGCCGAGATGCTGAGTTACTAGGACTCTCTGAGGGTCCCGCCCGGCATCATTCACTCATGGCGCCCCTGCCTGCACCTGACCCAGGAGCAGGGATCAAATTCATTGACAATTTGTGAGCTTCTCAGCAGCCTTCTTGGGCTACGGAACTCTCACCTGAGCCTCTGTCACCGCCCATCTGTGCCTCTGGCTGTGCCCCGGGGCCTTTTGTGGCCCACCCACCGCTGAGGGCATCCTTCTGCTCCGGGCATTAACCTGGGCGAGAGGTAAGGTTAAGCCAAGGAAAGCCTTTCCCATTTGGCTCACAGGCTGTGAACAGGATGCATTGGTCGCCCACTGCACTCGGGGACTCTCAGGAGCCCCGTTTTCAGAGCTCACGGGCCCCAGCAGCTCCTCCCCCTCCACGGCTGGGGCAGGGGCCAGACAGCCATCAGCCCAGCGGGTTCCTGGATGCCGTTCTGTGCCGGGAGCCGGTCCATCCTTGCTGTTTCAAGGGACCTGGCATATATGGCATACTGTTCTTAAAATGTTTGCTCACCTTCTTGGCACTATGTGTTTTAACCAAGGTCTCCTCTCTGAGAAAGGTTGTTTCCCCAGGTAGGGATTTTCCCCTGAAGTTAGGGAGGGAATAAAACTCCTTAACTAAGTGCCAGGCGGATAGTTAATCACTTTAACTACAAACAATCATGCTTAAGCTACATAATCTTTACTCCCTGGAATGGAGATAAGAAACGCCCTAACCTTTGTAATAGAGATTGATAGGATTGGAATCAACTGGTATAAATACAGATGTAACAAGACAGCAGGAGACAGAACTGAGAACACAGAACTTAGAACACAGAACTAAGACGACAGAACCAGGAGGCACAGAACCTACACAGAACATTCTCTAGAGACAGAAGAACTTTGCTGGAGAGAACATGGCAAAAGATCCTGGACAGAAACTGGCCTCAGAACCTAGAGACAGAACCTAGCGAGAGAACATGGCAAAAGATCCTGGACTGAACCTGACTACAGAAATTGGCAAGAGAACCTGACTAGAACCTGGTGACTGAACCTGGCTGGAGCACCTGGACAGAACCTGCTGGAGAACCTAGAGAGGGAACATGGCTACAGAGCCTGGCTGGAGAACCTGGAGAACCTAGCAAGAGAACATGGACACAGAACCTGGCGGGAGATCCTAACCAGAACCTCTCTGGAGATCCAGACCAGAACTTGGCTAGAGATCCTGGCTAGGTTCTGATCAACTGAACGCTGCCTCTGTGTTGTTCCTTCTTCGCCGACTCCGTCCACACCTTTGGGGACCCCTGCACCTGCTGGGGCTGGACCCCGGCAGTTCTGCGTGCCTTTCCTCAGGCGCGCTCCTTGCTGAGGGCCGTAGGGAGGAGAGTGGACAGTCCCTGGGTGGAGTCGCTGAGGTGCCCTAGTCCCATTCTGTTACACGCCCTTTGGGACCCTTTCTAAAGCCCGGCTGTCCACGTGCCTTTCACATGCTCTTCAGCCGGGTGTCACCTGAGATTCTGTAGGCAGGTCTCCTCCCATGTCGTCAACACTCTCATTAGCAGCTGGAAGCAAAGGTCGTGGTCAGAGCACAGCCCACATGGGGAGGTGGGTAGCTGCCTGCTTGGCAGTTGGCATGAGCTGTAATCAACACCTGTCACGTGTCACTGAGACTGCACGGCGACCCAACGACAGGGTCCCGTCCGCACCTCTCCGTAATGTTCACAGTTACGTGTCACGAGTGATTTTTTTCAAATGCTTCATAAAAACCCACCAAATAGTAAATGCATTTAGGAAAAGAAGGAAACTCAAAAAAATATGCAAGAAACACAACAAAATAAGTGATAAAAGGAGTTTTTTAAAACCATACTTGAGATTTCTTGGCATGATCTGATGACTGAAGTGCTAGATATTGAAAAACTGAGTTTGACTATTATTAGAAAGTTATCAGTGTGGATGGAAGGCAAATTACAAACTGGGAAGAATATTTAATATGACAGGCCAATGATTAATGATTTTATTATTTGAAAACCCCCACAAATTCAGTAAGAAGAAAGACAATGACTCCATTAAAAATGGCAAAAGATATGAAAAAGTAATGCATAAATTACTATGATAAAGTCCAAACTGGTTAATTATCTAGGAAATGCAAATATAAACAAAACGAGGAGCCATTTTTCATCTTTCAATCTGGCAGTGGCAAATGTTAATGCACAGCGTTGGCAAAGCTCAAGATTGTCTCCTGGAAAGCTGATGGGAGAGGAAAAGGCATATAAATCTCCATTTGGCAAAGTGTGTGAAAACCCTTAGACTGTGCATGCCCTTTGACCGCAGCCTCCTGTGCAGACATTTAGATCGAGAAAACAACAAAGGTTGTGAGCCAAGATTGGCCACAGGAAGGTAGAGCATCGCTTCTAACTGTAAAAACTTGGAAAACAAAATTAAATGGGAAACACTACATACAATGGTAACTTTATACTTCTGTAGAGCAAATTAAATAAAAAGCAAACTAATATTTTCTTTCATGATTCATATTTATTCCCCATCTGCTTTGTATGAGGGACTCTTCTGATACTGGCGGTGAGTCCATGACTAAGGCAGGTAAAGCCTCTCAGCTCACAGTTTACCTTCTAGAGCAGCCGTGGGCAAACTATGGCCCACGGGCCGGCCAGTTTGAAATGAATAAAACTAAAAAAAAAAAAAAAGACCGTACCCTTTTATGTAATGATGTTTACTTTGAATGTATATTAGTTCACACAAACACTCCATCCATGCTTTTGTTCCAGCTTCCGGTCCAGCTTAAGAACCCATTGTGGCCCTCGAGTCAGAAAGTTTGCCCACCCCTGTTCTAGAGAGTTACAGGTAACTTCAGGTCATAAATGCTTTGGAAATATAAGGCAGGGAAATGGAAGTGAGTAAACCTGATTATGAAACAGTGTACACAGCACAATCCCCCGTTAAAGATGAGCAGCCCCCATGTGGACGTGCAAGGTGACCCCAACCCGGTGGGGCAGGAGGTGCTGGGGCAGCTCTTCGGAGTGACAGCTCTGGGGACCCCTGATTCCAGCGGCCCAGCAGACACGCGCTGAGTAACCTAGCATTTCCTACAGAAAACGCTACCGCCTTTGCCAGCTAACTGCCAGGATACTTGCACCTGAAACAGAGATAAGGTGTACATTCTATCCCAGGAAGATGGTGGAAGGACCTGAGACCATTTCTCTAGCATAATACATATTCTGATTTCATGCAGAATATAACCAAATGTACCTCATTAACAAGTACTTTCTCTTTTATTCAAAATTTAGTTTTTGTCGCTGGCTATCGAAGCCTTTCTGTAGGAACACCGTTCATGTAGATTCCCAGGGTGCAAAGCAAAGCGAGAAAGCCACACGGCTGCTGCGGCCTTGGGCGGACGCGTTCCAGGGAAATGCCGGGTTGACGTGAGCGTGGGCAGGATCGCAGCAGGTGCGGGACACGGTCATTTACCTAAACGATGGATCACTTAGCGTAGACGAACCGCCGCGTCATCGATGTCCTCCCGTCGGCTCTTCCTTCCCTCAGAATCTGCCTAGACCAGCCGTGGGCAAACTACGGCCCGCGGGCCGGATCCGGCCCATTTGAAATGAATAAAACTATTGAAAAAAAAGACCGTACCCTTTTATGTAATGATGTTTACTTTGAATTTATATTAGTTCACACAAACACTCCATCCATGCTTTTGTTCCGGCCTCCGGTCCAGTTTAAGAACCCACTGTGGCCCTCAAGTAAAAAAGTTTGCCCACCCCTGCCCTAGACGATAGCAATCCGACAGCCTGTTCCAGTCATGGCGCCGGGAAGAAGGGCTTGTCCACATGAGCTCTGAGCCGAGTGCTCAGTGCGGGCGGCGTGCCACGCGGGAGACGAGTCTGCAAAGCCAGCGCCTGATGCGCCGAGCGCGGTGCGGCACTGGCTCTTTTCTCACAGAAATGCAATCGGCAAGAGGAGAAGTGGCGCTGGCGGACGCATGTCTGTCCATGTCTGTCCGCTGCCTCCGTGCATGCGTGCTGGCTCGTCCTTGGGGCGGGTGGGGCGGGATGGCCGTGCACAAGCGCGTGCGTTCACACGGGCTTCCTTCCCTTGGGTGACTCGCTGGCCTTTACCTCCATGCATGTTCTGAGTCCCGATCGCCCGTGTTGTTCCGTGAGCACACACGGCCGTGAGTCGCCACAGAAGCGGGGGCCCGGGGTGCGGGCGGCTCTGGGGCAGCAGGCTCCTGTGAAGCTTGACCTTTGGGCCGCGTCCCCCGGCACCTCAGACGCAGCCAGAGCTCCTGTGGTCGCTGCCCCCTGGGAAGAGCCGCCGGAGAGGGAGCGCCTGCCCAGAGGGACGTCCAGCTGCGAGCAGCTCGGGGCCCTTCTCACCCGCCAGGCCAGGGCCACGCAGCGAGGCGCCCGCACCCCCAGGCGCGGAGGGGATGGGGCGCCGTGAGCAGTGCGTGCCTGCTTCCTTGGCTGCTCTCCGGATGGTTCCGTCTCTGGCGTTCGCCGATCACCTGCCCCACGGCCTTCAGCACCGTGACAGGCACAGCGGGCGTGTGCTCCTGCTCCGTGGAGAGCCCGGCCCTGCGCTCAGCACGGTGGGCAGACCGTCCTGCGTCCCCGTGGGTGAGTCTCCCCGGCCGGTGTGTGTCACCCCCGTGCTGCAGAGGCGGGACCTTCATTGCCGGGGCCCTGCAGTCAGCATCCACGCCGCACCCTTCTCTGATTTCAAACCCCATTTCCCACGCTGCTGCCGCCAGCTGTGACCTCTACCATTCGCCCATTCCTGCTGAATTCTTCTATTTCAAAACCCAGCACAATGAAGTACCAACGGGATGGTATTCGGAAATGAAGATGGGCAAGAAAGAGCTAGAAGCTGGTCTGAACGCCATCCTCTCTGCCAGGAGAGAACCAGCAGGAGAGGGAGGAGACGAGGAAGTCTCCTTCTGGACGTGCTACTCTGAACTCTATTGCACTTACTAGTGAGAGGCAACGGCGAGTCCTCATCTGTAAAACGTACTCAGCAGCCGAGAGCTTCATGGGCGTATGGAGTGTGGGGTGTGTAGGGTATGGAGAACGGCCCACTTAGAACAGCATGACAGCGTGTGGTTCCAAAAGTGTTTACACCCCAAGGGTTCCCTTTGCCTGGGTGAGAGCTAATGTCACTTGGGGGTCTCATGCTTCCAGTCTGGGCCAGAGACCCCCGGTGCCAGGGAAATGGCCTGGTGCTCCCAGGAGACTTCAGGCCTCAGGGACCCCGATGCCACCGCCATCCTCTGGCTGGACGGAAGTCTCAACCTGACTGAGGTCTCCAGCTCCGGGGGTCTGATCTGGCGCCTGGCACTTTGTGCTCCTGAATGCCTAACCGACATGGCTGCCTGCTTCCTATTTTGGGATTATCTAAAGGCGCACACTGTCAGCCAAAGGTCATTGGTGCCAAACCCATGCCAATAGGACCCCCCATTTGGGGTGCAGCGAAGAAGAAGCCGTTACCAGATGCAAACAGCTCAGCTGTGATGGAGCAGGGCCGGGGACAGCTCAGTAGAGTGCCAGCTGGACTGTGAAGCAGCAGGGCCAAGCACAGCGGGGCTGTGGGGCAGCCACCTGGTGTGAGGCCCACCTGGGGCGAGGCCCCCCTCTGACTGAACAGCTCTGCTCTGCTCCACCTGCTCCAGGGAGGCGTCGTCAGGGGCTTTTCAAAACCCCCACAAGGCAGAGCTCCAAGTCTTGGCCAGGCGCTCATGACGCTGGTGCCACGTGCCGATGTAGGTGGTGTCGGCGGTCCAGGGCCCGGGCTGAGGGCGTCGGCGTGGCGAGGACGGCAGGCGGGCTCGGTCGGGACCGGGGCACCGTCACGTGGACGGAGCAGGGGGGCTGCCGTAACACATGCCGACGGGCTTCCTAGTTTCATGGTTTTTCCCAAGTTTTTCTTTGTTCTCTAAGCTTCTGTTCACCAACGAGAGGCGCCAAGACGCTCTCTTGAGATGATGCCAGTGCCCAGTCCAGGTGAGCCTCTGTTTAGGCAGCGTAACCGCGTCGGGGGCATGGGCCTGACTCAGGGCAGGACGCTGCCGCCGGCTGTGCCGCCTGGACGGATGTCCACTCCCGGAACGCCCAGGAGAGCACTGCCCGCCTGGGTGGGAGGAGCAGCCTTTCCTGAGCCCCGGCCAAGCACACGCATCGCAGAGCGCACCGCCGTGGCTGCGTGCTGCGTTCGCATCTCAGCGTATTTCGCGTTTTGTTGAGCACGTTGGCTTCCTCGGACTCTCCGAACTCCTGCACCGTGAGCTCGGCGCTCCCACCCAGGTACCTTCCGAAGGTTTTCCTGGTGAGTCGTAGACACACAATACAGACTTGAAACCCGCTTGCGGCCAGCGCCTGTTCTCCCCAACAGAGACTGACTTTCTGGGCCGCTGGAGGGACAGGCTCAGCCAGCGAGCCCTCCATCGCTCGGCCTAGAAATGGCCCGTTTAGAAGCTCTCTCCATGGCCGACCTGAGTGTTCACAGTGAGGGGACAGTGCCAAGGAAAGAGACACCCAGCGTGCCAAGCGGCTCAAACAGACAGGCTGCCAACAACATATCACGCACAAATAACGAAGAAATGTGGTGAGCGCCCCCGTCCTGCCAGTTCCCCAGTTCCCGTCCCCTTCCGACGCGAACAGGAAGAAACAGGAAGAAAAACATGCAGCAGAGAGGAGAGGTTCTATTTCCCAGCCCACGTTTCAGTACAACAAAGCGAACGTTAAATGGCCCTGACGGCAAATAGTGCAGAAGAACCCAGTTACCAGAAAGAGGTGGCGAGAGAGGGAAAATGGGCATCCGGGAAGCCCAAGCCTGAGGCTCCCAGTGGCCCCTGATGTCACAGCTCCTGGCGCCCCCTGGCCCCCTGCTACCACAGCTCCTGGCGCCCCCTGGCCCCCTGATGTCACAGCTCCTGGCGCCCCCTGGCCCCCTGCTACCACAGCTCCTGGCACCCCCTGGCCCCCTAATGTCACAGCTCCTGGCGCCCCCTGGCCCCCTGCTACCACAGCTCCTGGCGCCCCATGGCCCCCTGATGTCACAGCTCCTGGCGCCCCATGGCCCCCTAATGTCACAGCTCCTGGCGCCCCCTGGCCCCCTGCTACCGCAGCTCCTGGCGCCCCATGGCCCCCTGCTACCATAGCTCCTGGTGTCCCCTGGCCCCCTGCTACCACAGCTCCTGGCGCCCCATGGCCCCCTGCTACCATAGCTCCTGGTGTCCCCTGGCCCCCTGCTACCACAGCTCCTGGCACCCCATGGCCCCCTGCTACCATAGCTCCTGGTGTCCCCTGGCCCCCTGCTACCACAGCTCCTGGCACCCCATGGCCCCCTGCTACCATAGCTCCTGGTGTCCCCTGGCCCCCTGCTACCACAGCTCCTGGCGCCCCATGGCCCCCTGCTACCATAGCTCCTGGTGTCCCCTGGCCCCCTGCTACCATAGCTCCTGGTGTCCCCTGGCCCCCTGCTACCACAGCTCCTGGCACCCCATGGCCCCCTGCTACCACAGCTCCTGGCGCCCCCTGGCTCCCTCAGCTCCTGGCGCTGACAGCTCACATCCAGCCTCTGAGCGACAGAGGATGCGCCTGTGGAAAGTTCGGTTTTTGTGAGCCAGGAAGAGTGGCTGCCTCTGTCAAATGGAATCAGCCTCCGGGGGACTTGATGGAGGACAATGATGGTGGCCGTGGCTGCTGCTGGGCTGTTACTCCTCCTGCCAGGGCCGCATCACCCGTTCAATCAGACACAGCGTGAGTGCCCTCCGCACACAGATCTTAACAAAATACCATGTTCCAGGCGCCGGCTCATTTTCCACTTTCCTGTGGAGCTCGCACCGGAGAAAAATGACACTCTGTGTGTGTCAGAGAAGACTGGGCGGCCGGGAGGAAGGCAGTGACCTTGTGTGCTTTCAGAGAAGGCTAATGGCTCAGGGAGGGGGTGAGTTGTAATTTCTCCGTGTTTTCTTTGAAGAGTGACAATAGGACTGATATGTGAACTTCCCTTTGGATGGCCAGGAGTGGACAGCTAAGTCAGAATGGTCCCAGTTGGGGCTGGATGGTCATCATGCCTGTTTCAAGGGGAGATTCTTAAAACCCAGGTCCTGGTTTCTGGGTGCAGACACAACCCACCCAATATTTTGATGATTTGACCAAGATTGGCTTAAGAAGACTGACCATTGCAGGGGGACGGGTATTGAATTATTATTGGATTGGATTGAAGTTGGCTAAAATTTCCCATACTCTCCACTAGTTCATCTGTATAATTTGTAGCTTCCTCTTCTAATTTTCCTTCCAATGTCCTTGGATATTAAAGACTGACTCTTGGTGTTCCCCCAAATTCATATTTGGGGATCCTAACCCCCCCAGTGCAATGATATTAGCAGGTGGGACCTCGGGGAGGCAATTAGGTCATGGGGAGAAGACCTCAGGAATGGGATCAGTGCTCTTGTAAAAGACCTGGAGAGTGTCCTCCCCCCTCCCGTCACACGGGACACAGAGAGCGCCCTCCCCCCTCCCGCCACAGGGGACACAGAGAGCGCCCTCCCCCCTCCTGCCACAGGGGACACAGACAGCGCCCTCCTCCCGCCCGCCAGAGGGGACACAGAGAGCGCCCTCCCCCCTCCCGCCACAGGGGACACAGACAGCGCCCTCCCCCCTCCCGCCACAGGGGACACAGACAGCGCCCTCCCCCCTCCCGCCACAGGGGACACAGAGAGCAGATGGCTGTCTGAGGACCAGAGAGTGAGCTCTCACCAGACAGAACCTTCTGTCACCTTGATCTTGGACTTCCAGCCTCTAGAACTCTGAGAAATGAGATTCTGTTGTTAGAAATGACTCAGTCTATAGTGCTTTTGTTATAGCAGCCCGAGGAGACCAAGACATCCATTCAGTACTCGAGGCCCAGTGTACGAAATTGTGCTCAGGCAGGGTGCCTGGGCCTAGCCTGTGATCAGGGCCACCTTTTGCCCACTCGCCATTCCCTAGTCCTGCCCTGCCGCCACCCACCTGGGTTCCCTGTGGTTACCCATTCACCATCCTGTGATTGGAGCCTGTGGGCTGGGGGGAGGGACCAAGAGGTTGGCTGTTCTACCCACTCGCCAGTTCCCAGTCCCACCCTGCCGCCACCCACCCCGGTTCCCTGTTCTCCATCCAGTAATCAGAGCCTGCAGACTGCGGCGGGGTGGGGGGGCGGTGTGGACCGAGAGGTGGTCAATGCACCTCATAGCAACTGGTTGAACGGTCGTTCTGGTCGTTATGCCGTTATAGTCACTGGGCTTTTATTATACAGGATGTTGTGAACTGTTCTCTTGCTCTCCTTATCGTAAGATTCTTCCATACTTTAGGCCAATGGGCATTTTCGAACATGGAAACGAACAGGTGACATTGAGAAAAGCATTGAGGACATCGAGATAAAGCCAGTCAATACCCAATGGACAGATGACCCGTGAGGGCTCTGTGGAGGGTTAGTGCAACCTCAGCTAGAGTCGTCCACCTTTAACGGGAGATGTGGTTGTCATTTTGTCTCCACGGAGCTACCCTGTAATTTCTTGACTGCAGCTCCGCTTCTTTTGTCGCCCTGCAGAAGACCTCACCTTGTCACCAGAGCCCAGAGCCTAGCGTCCTAATCACAGCATTTAACCCACAGTTGCCTCAGGTGCTCAGTTCCTGTGGTGTCATCAGAGCACTGCTCCCTGGTCTGCCTCACTCTCTCCCAGGCCCTCTGTCTCCTGGGCCCTGTGACAGCCCACCAAGCCAGGCTTCACCGGAACCTCCACTTCCTTGTGTTGGCACAACGACTAATATAAAGACGTCTAACTTAGCATCCTCATTGTCATGGAGGGTCTCTGGCCCTGAAGTCCTTCAACTTCTCAGGGCGCAAGAAATAAAACTCGCACCACATCATCCACGGTCACCTCTGTCCACGCCCCGGGTCAGGGGTCACCTGTCCTCTCCCAACGTCTCCGTGACCCTGCCTCAGCTCTTTCCTGGGGGTGCAGCTCCAGGGAGCACGGCCTCTCGGGCCTTTGGCTTCTGCCCCACCCCCCTGGAGCCATCCACTGGGCTTAGGGACTCCTCTGGCCGATCCCAAGCATCCTGCTTGGTCTCCACATCACTTCCTCTCTCTGCCCCCATGGCCCTGTGGGCCACGCCTTCTACAGCATCCTTGTCTGCTGTCCTCCTGAGATCTCCGTGACCAGCCGGGCCAGCTTTCTCCTCCTGCCTCTCTTCCTCTTTGTCTCTTCCTACCACGCCCTCCTCCACCCGAAGAAACGTTGTCTGCAGTCCTCCTCACTTCTCACTCTCTTCTCTGGGGATGCTGCCGGTCCTGTGGAACCAAGAGACCGCCCCCACACCATGCGGGGCGAGAAGAACTAGGGTTTTACAGCAGACAGTTGTAGACCAATTTCCTGCCCATAAAACTATGTAGTAGTGCTTCATGCATTCATTATCTTGTTAAGGTGACAGGATATATAGTTATATGATGACAATGATATAGGTGTAACATGCTTGATTACACTATACAATGACAATACCCAAACACAAATATTCGTGACAGCTGAAAATACTATCTCTAAGTTATAGTATAAAGTGAGAGATGTCAATATTATAACAAGTTTAAGTATTGAAAATATATGCCAAAGCTATAATAAAATTATGTTAGACAATGCAATAGCTACAATTAATATAAACAAAATATGTAACATAGGGTTTTTCTTAATCCTCAAAATTTAGATGGTATTTCAGGAAGATTTTAGTTAAATAACATTTCTAACATATTCAAATAAGCACAGTAGCTGTAATGAATATAAATAAAATATGTAATATAGGGCTGTTCTTCATTCTCAATGTATAGGTGATGACTCAGGAGAATTTAGCTAAAAAAAAATCTCAAATATAGGCAAGATGATTTCAAGTACTACTCTCTTTTTATATTGAAAATGTAACAAGTGGCCGAGACCGGTTTGGCTCAGTGGATAGAGCGTCGGCCTGCGGACTGAGGGGTCCCGGGTTCGATTCCGGTCAAGGGCATGTACCTGGGTTGCAGGCATATCCCCAGTGGGGGATGTGCAGGAGGCAGCTGGTCGATGTTTCTCTCTCATCGATGTTTCTAACTCTCTATCTCTCTCCCTTCCTCTCTGTAAAAAATCAATAAAATATATTTAAAAAAAAGAAAAAAAAAAAAGAAAATGTAACAAGTGGTCACACAGTATTATTTATTGGAGAATACATGTGCAATATATGTGATAAATAGTGGTAGTCTTTATTTATAAAGGTTACTTGTAAAGTAATTAATAAAGGAAACCACAAAAAAACTTGAACAGGTAGCTAATAAAAAAAGAAATATAGCTGGCCAGTGTAAGTAGGAGGATTCTCCATCACGAGGAGAATCAGAGCCGTGTCATCTACAAACCCTGAGATGGTTGCAGCGGTGGCCCTCGGAGAGGCTTTGAAACAGTGACGTGAAAGAACTTGTATAGTGTGGGGGCGCACCAAGTAAATCCTGCCCTTTAAGACACATTTCCGTCCTAGCCAGTGTGCTCAGTGGATAGAGCGTCAGTCTGTGGACTGAAGGGTCCGGGGTTCAATTCCGGTCAAGTGCACGTACCTCTATTGCAGGCTCAATCCTGGCCCCGTGGGGGCGTGTGCGGGAGTTAGCCAGTCAATGCGTCACTCTCACATCAGTGTTTCTCTCTCTCTGTCTGTTCCCTCCCTTCCACTCTCTCCAAGAATCAATGGAAAAAATATCCTCAGGTGAGGATTAACAACAACAACAAATATATATATTTCCTTAGAAAAATATAAGGGATGTGTGCAAAGATGCCTAGACTGGAATGCTGACCGCAGCATTTTTTAAATGGTGAAGAAATGAAAACAATGTATATATTCAATTATAACATTTTTGTAAATATTAGAAAACTACTAAAATGTTATGGAACATCTGATATGGGAAATATTAATAATACACATTTATGTAAAAAATATTTCCAAGCTCTCCGCAATGGGCCTTTATTATTTGTAAAATTATAAAGTTATTAAATATTTCATTGATCTAAGAATGTCAGTGAAATTTAATACATCCTCAAAGCCATTTTTACTAACTAGGTATTACATGTACTCCCAAGAATAATTTATACAATGAAATGTAGCTTATAACAATAGTAATAGTAATATTTAAAATAAAGTTCTAACATTTTTTTCTTATAAATTTAATTTGGGCAAGTGTTTGGGAAAAGAATGAGATTATCTTCATGGAGGAGTCTTGTACACTATCCAACACTATTTGACGGTTGAATATTTTTCTCAATCAAAGTTACAAATGTAGCTACACAAAATATTACATACTTTCGATGTTTCCAGCTTTTATTTATTTATCTTTCAATATGTTTTTATTGATTTCAGAGAGGAGGGGAGAGGGAGAGAGAGATAGAAATATCGATGATGAGAGAGAATCATTGATGGGCTGCCTCCTGCACGACCCCACTGGGGATTGAGCCCGCAACCCTGGCATGTGCCCTAATGGGGAATTTAACCCAACCGTGACCTCCGGGTTCATAGGTTGACACTGAACCACTGAACCATGCCAGCTGGCATAATGATTTCAGCTTTTATTTGCATGGTAGCTATTGACATACGCCCCAGTTCACTGGGAAAAAAAATCCCAGAAAATGACCAGTTCCCTCACTTGGACTTAAGTTGTGTCTTTGCGTCGCACCGAATCACTGCAGAAGGCAGAGCAGTGTCCTTACAGAGCAAACGTGATGTGCTGATTCAAGTATTAAAAGAGTGAGGGGGTATGGTCAACAAGACTGAAATGTAAAAATTAATAGGTATCTTAGTAAATGCAATGCTAATTATTGATCGAATCCATTAAACTAGACAGGTGATATATGTGTAAGCAACAGAAAGAATGTATAAGAGAAAATTGTATAAATTTTATATAAATATGTTTATTATATATGTGACCATAATAAATAATGAATCAATAATAATTTTTAAATAATATTCCCACCATGTAAGGATGTAAAATAGGTAAAGAACAGTGCTGTTAAATCCAAATTTGACTTTACACATTAGGTGATTATAAAGTGCTAATATAAATTAAAGTTTGTAATGGGATCCTAGCCAAAATGCAAAGATATAGCCTTCCATGTTTGACTATATTTACCTGTTATGTTCTGGGCTCTGTGTCACATACACACACACACACACAACGTTATTGTAGACACCTGACTAGGTTTGTGTTATTTGGTGCAGTAAACTGAGGCTTAAATACATGGATAAACCCAAACCTTAGCGTCAGTGGGAGAGTTGCCACGGAAACCTGTTAATTAATTGCAGATGTAGCGGTTATTCTGGGATTGTGCTGAGAAATCAGAAAACACTCAGGATCTCCTGAAAATATAACGAAGTGATTGCTCATTTCGGTTTGGCCTTACCTGCCTCGTCGGGAGGCTGGGAATCTATTTATTTGCTTTGGATCCTAGAGAAAGTTGAGGAACAAAAGTATTCAGCCTGAATGCTGTATATTTCATTTCTCATTTTTTTCTGTCTGGCCCTAGGGGACTGAAACATTCATTATTAATACCCCTGATTTATGTATTTTTGGTCCCTAAAGATAGAATAATGACTCTCCCTTGTGAGCCATGATTTGTTATTAATTCAGTTCGAAAACCTCCCTCCAAAGTTACAAAAAATATTACCCAGTGACAGAAATGTATTCCAGAAGTCATTTCAAACATCTGAAGAAAAGTAACCTCAACATTCTTTAGATATTACAAAGGGTCAAATTACGTGGAAACCACTTGACAACTCACTGATGTTTTCCTTCTTGATTTTAAGAAAACACCTCAATGTTTGAAAAATGAAGAACTCAATTATTGACAAAGTTCAATTTGCTGTTTGAAAAGTTGAAGCATTTCCTGAAATTGAGTGAAAGCTGCAATTGGCAGTTTGAGGAAAACCACCCAGAAGACACCACGCAGAGTATGCAGTGTTCCTCCTCCCCACTTCCCCAGATGGAAAGTGCTGGCAACTGACGCTTTGATTTAAAAAGAACTTTGGTTCTGAGAACTCTTGCTCCACAAACACATCACCAAGCGTCTGTAATGCGCCATGATTTGTTGTGTGAAGGCCTGCGTGTAGCATACTGAAGAGAGCATAGCAGTCCTACAATAGATTAAGTTGATTGGCTTGGCTGGCAGATGTGAGAGAACATCATTGCTCATTATGTGGTTGTCTTAATTGGTTTTCTCCTGGAATACATAGACAATATTCCCTTAGTCTGTTCCACACAGGGTACTTAGAATCAAAACCTCTGAATTATGGCCCAATTGTTAGTGTTTTGTAGATGGTGGTTACGTTCTGGGATTGGTTTATGAGAACACACTTGCTTGTCTCCTGCATGGAGATTCGTGGAGGGCAGGAAAGGCCAGTTCTGCATTTTTTACGGAAGGAACCACTTCCTGACGTGAGATGTCACTCATTTAAAAAGTCAAATGCCATCTTCAGATGACATAAATGCATAAATACAGATGACAATGAGGATAGTCTTCTCTTTGGAGAATCGTTTTTGTTGTCATGTGATACCCAGCAGAAAGGTCAGGTGATGGATGTGATGAGGACTACACATCTGGATGACTTACGAGGGTCCCATCTGCCAAGGGCGATCACCAACCATGGGGAGACTTATTTCAGGTGTTTGCAGGAAACAATGATCAAAATCTCTGTTTAACATAGCTTTAATACTTTTGTTTTGTAATAGAACATTAATAAACCATGTCTGCAAAAGTACTATAAGCTATGATTTTTGTTATTATACTGTAGACAGTGAGAGAAATCTAGGCTAGAGGAGAACAAGTTACCATTGTGTTAAACTGGTCATTGGGAAGCAGCAGTCCCTGAAATAGCCTCTCTCCCTCGCTCTCATTAGGAGGCGGGAGAAGACAGAGAGCCGAGGAGGCGTCAGAGGTTGCAAACATGGCCCAACCACCCTGGACTCCTCAGCCACAAGGAAGGATGAAATAGCGCCATTTGCAACAACGTAGATGGACCTTGAGAATATTACACTAAGTGTAATAAGTCAGTCAGAAAAAGCTAGTAGCGTATCGTTTCACTCACACGTAGGATATAAAACTGGGTGTCCTTTCTTTCCATCTCAGTAGATCTCTCCCTGCCCCATAGGGAGGAAGAAATAAAGGACACCAGTCTTTACGCATTGCAGGCTGGCCTGGACACTCAGGAGGGTTACAATTCAGTCGTCACGTTACTCATCCTGCCCAAATATATGCTCCATGAAGGCAGACTTGGTTTTAGGGTCTCCGACAAGATACTGTGTTACATTAGACAGTTTTCCTGGAAAACCCTGGTACTTAACGTAAGTTGGGTAAAATTTATGTATTGATGGTTTTAAGATTTTAGCAATAACATAATTTACCAATTCTGAAATGACCTACATATAGTTTAGAAGGAGATGATGGACTGGTAACAGATAGATAAATATTGGCATAGATACAGATATAGAACTGAAGTAGTTTTGTGTCATTGTTCACATTTGCAGACATGTGTAGTATATGTAGGTTTTTCCACGTTTATGCTGTCATTACAATAACATTTCTTGATGTCTAAATTAATCCAATAGATTATGCCACAGCCTGCTTCATAAGAGGTCTACTACAGCTTACATAAATACAGATGACAAAATGCAATGTTATAAAATTTTGTTTTATAAAACATATTTTTGTTGATTTTAGAGAGACAGGAAGGGAGAGGGACAGAGAGATAGAAACATCAATGATGAGAGAGAATCATTGATCTGCTGTCTCCTGCACGCCCCCCACTGGAGATGGAGCCCATAGCCCAGGCATCTGCCCTGACCAGGAATCCAACCTGTGACCTTTTGGTGCATGGGAGGAAGCTCAACCAACTGAGCCACACAGGCCAGGGCCAATGTTATAAAATTTATAACAATCCGGTGGATGGGGAGAGCAAGGCAACAAGGTTAGGGAACTATGGGAGTAAATAAACAAATAACAAACAAAAGAAAAACTAAGAGAAAGAACAGAAAAGTTGTGCTGTCCTACTCTCCGTTCCTACACCTGCGCTTGCTGCTCGAGGCGGTACAGGGAGGGCCCGACACTTGGTTTCAGATTTTCAGAGACTATCACCAAGTAGCATGCCGGTCTGAGGCCTGATCAGTCGGGCCCCTTGGCCAGCACTCCCGGAGCCACCGGGCAGCGCTGTCCTGGGTGTCCCCTAGGCCACTCCCAGCCATTTTCCTGCCCGGATTCCAGCCTTGCAGTATCACTTCCAACATCTACCCCTCAACACGCATCTGCTCCTTGAGACTGTGTCAGCCGGCGTGTCCATCAGCGGGGACAGCAGGAGCACAAACCAATGACAGCAGCAGCAGCAGGAGTGGTGCAGACAAGCGCCGGCCGACCCTTTCTGCTCCCGGTCTTGCGGTCATTAATTTCCTGTCACTCTCTTAACATCGAGAAGCCGAGGGGACGCTAGGGTTTAGAGCTTATTTTCCGTCTGTGGCTGCTTCGGCCTGTTGTGTACAGCAGCTTATCTGGGACCTGTGAGGGGCCTGTGGTGGTGACGCCAGTGGGGGGGGGGGGAGAGGGGTGACCTCCCCCCGCCTCCCCTCGGGTGCTCTCTACCTACAGGAAACACGCCTGCATCTTGTTGGCTCAGAACAATGGCTTTTCTGCTGGTCTTGCTGGAGTCACTCCTCTGGCTGCATCAGCTGCAGTTCAGGCTGGAGGCTCTGAGAGGGCCTCAGGCACATCCTCAGGTACGTGCAGCTGGAGTTGTTGGCTGGATCTCTCTCTCTCTCCCTCTCCTATTATTCAGCAATAAAGCCCAGGATCCTTTTACACAGTAGCAGGAACAGTCCAAGAAATTCCAAGAAATTGAAGACAGAGGAGAAATGCTCCATGTTAACACGAAAGGGTACTTCCTTCTATTCAACTTGAACAACTTTATTCAACCACCACCAAACCAAATGATTGACCTCTTCAGTGCATGACCAACCTGGAATCATGTGGAAAAGCCATGGTAGCGTATTCTGAAGTGTACACATTGCTTCTATGACCGTAAGGATGGTCCTAAGAAATGGAAATCACCTGTGGTTTATCTCAGTGCCTGACCATGATGAGAAAACAGCATGTATTTTTCACAAAACACATGCTTTGGCTGTAGGGGCAATCATACCCCCCCGCCGCCCCCCCCCCCACACACACACAAAGGACTTGGAGCAAATGTTAGATGAAGAAAAGCCGGGTATTTTGAACGTGACTGGAACAAGGAGCCCTGCAATCAACCAAAAGTCAGAGCGGTAGCTCATGTGAATTGTAATGATCTAGTTCTGTTTTTTCTTCTTTGGGCAACATTCAGCGTTTCCATTTTCCTATGTGTACTTAGAAACCTGCAGTTACGCCACATTTCCATGTGTAGCCCATCAGCTCACCACCCACTTAGACTGTGGGTGCGATACACTCGGGTCAGGCCCTGTGCCTTCCAGCCCAGCACCGCCACATGCAGACCAGGGGGCACCGGCAGGGGGTTCAATTTCTCTCACCCCACTGAGCCCTGAATCACGTGCTCGGCCCACGAAATAACTCACCCTGCCCGCTGCCTCAGGATTGGAGGACATCATCAGAAGGACCAAGTGATAAATTCCCAGCTCCCGCTGTGGAGTTCACAGTAGCCACGTATTTTCACTGTGCGGGTTCTCTGATGATGTGTTTTTAGAAATATCTATCTCAGCATTGTCCTAGCACAAATAAAGACCCACCACCTTGACTTGAATATCATTGGTAATGAAATTCACTCACATAACCTAGTGCTTATAGAGTACTTTTAACAGCTTTATTGAGGTAGAGCTTGCATACCAGAACATTCCCCTGGGGAGTGTAGAAGTCAGTGTTCTTAAGATATTCACAGAGTTGTGCACCTGTGATAGTACTCTCATTCCAGGACACACCCTCCCAAAGTAACTCCTTCGCCATTAGCAGTCCCTCTCTATTCTTTCCTCCCACCCACAAGCTGGGCATCACCTACCTACTTTCTGGATTTATATTTGCCTACTCATCACCATTCTAGTGATGATGCAAATAAAGAAGAACTATCGAAATTAGGGATTCTAAGTAAGTGACACGTGGAAGCTCTTTGAATCCTTCCTGCACCTTCTCTGTAGGTTTTAAATCACTTCACTTCAATAAAGAAGCCTTTCTTTACCCTCTTTCTTTTCGTTTCTTACGTTATCTGTTGATGCCGCATTTCCACTGGCCTCCTAGGCAACGGGCATTATTTTGAAACACAGACCATTTCCTTAATAGAGACTGTGGATCAGAGAAGGCCACAGTGTGTACATAGCTCCCTTTAAGAGGTAGGGTCTGTGTCTCTGCTCATCAGAACTGGCCTGCTGATTTGCTTTGAGCAACAGAATGTTCCAGAAGTTAAACTGTGGAAGCTTCAGAGTCTAGGCCTCCAACGCTCTTGCAGCTTCTGTCTTCAGTTTCGTGGAATGCTCCTGCTACCGCTTAAAGGGTCCTGGGCTTTATTACTGAATAACGGGAGAGAAAGGGAAGGAGAGAGAGAACAAGAAAGAAAGAGAGAGAGAGATCCAGCCAACAAGCAACTCCAGACGCACGTACCTGAGGATGTACCTGAGGATGTACCCGAGGCCCTCTCAGAGCCTCCAACCTGAACTTCCAGCTGATACAGCCAGGGGAGTGACTCCAGCAAGACCAGGAGGAAAGCCATTGCTGTTCTGAGCCAACAAGATGCAGGCGTGTTTCCTGTAGCCAAGAAAGCGGGCACGCTCTGGTCGTCTGGTTGTCTATGTGTAGGTGGAATCCTCAGCTAGTCTTTCTGGCCATGCTTTTTGGACCTTGTCACGCGTCCCAACCCCTAACGGACCACTGGCCGCCCCATCGATGGCCTCTCCCAAGCCCCCTTCTTCACAGCTCTCAGATGAAGGAAGTGTCTCAGACTGGCTTTGTGACAATCAAAAACGTCAGGAAAAAACACAGTCCCATCCGGAACGGATACCGATGTAGCACAACAGAACAGCGCAGGCCTTCGGGAGGCGGGCAGCGTGTCCGCGGGGCCTGCGGGCTTGGCCTCCAGCTTGCTGGCTCTCCTGTTCCAGTTGTTCCTCGGGGGAGTCTTTTCAGTAACCAATTCTTGCGTATTTAGCCCTAACGTCCATTGACCCTTGGCACGTAAACAGTCCCTGCTTCTTTATAAGTTGTTGACAAATATCTGTTACAGAAATCAATAAATGGCCACGCAGACTGGCTGTCTTTGGGTGGGCGCTGTCCTCGGTGCTGAACTCTGCCTGTCTCCCTTCAGGCTCAGGAGGCAGACAGCGCCCCTCACAGCTGGTTTTTCTGTTTCTGTTACAATATGTTTGTATATATTTTGTCAAAATTAAGAGGGTTTTGGGCTTCAGGAATTTCAGAGTATGTTTTCCACTTCTTGGGTTTGTTTCTTGACCAAAACATAATGTATTTAATTTGGATATTAGACTACCAATATGCCTAATTTTCCAGGGTTGCCACACACCTATAAATGCAGAGATCAACATAACACTTTCCTTTGCATGCTTGTTTCCATATATTTGTCTACAGCAAAAACACGAGCCTGTGCAAAAAAGAAAAGGCGGAGCTGGCGTTGCACTCTGCTCAGGGGTTATCTGTGGAGAGAGCAGAGAACAGTTATAAAAATAATTAGGGTGGGAGAAGTGTTCTCCAATCAAATGTCCTGCCTGTGATTGCGGTATCTGTCTGCACAGCACCTCCGCCTGCTAGCACGCCACCCCCATCCTTGCCGTGGAATAGAAGGGAGTCGTTCGCTGCCTTCCTTTATGAGGCGATAATTTAAGCCCGCCACTTTCCTTTCCTTGCTTCTCAGGCTGCACTTTCCATGGTTTTCTCGGTTGATTTAAGGGGGAAGGAAACAGAAAATAAATCCTTTTAACTGGCTTTGTCTAGTGGTCCCTCTGCTGCCCCAAAGCAGTGGGTTGGTCTTACCAGCTGCTACTCTGCAGCTTCCGGCCACCCCCGGGGATCAGGAAGCCCTCTGAGTCTGCTGTTTCTCAGGATAAATTCTATGCAAAGCAGAGGAAAGGAGCAGCTGCCTCCTGCGTATACTTAATGTTCTTTCTTTCCTCCTCCGCCATAAACAAAAGCAAGAAACAGCTCCTACTGGGTGTGGAGAAAGAGGGTGTTAAAGAAAATCAGGCACCAGGCCAGCAGCCAGAGCACCCACCCTAAATACAGAGGGCTTCTCTTTTCCTGGGCCAAATACAGAATCATTATTATAAGGCAAAAAAGGAAACTTAATCAGAAGGGGATTAAGTGGGTTATATTTTTTCTGTAATCTGTGTATTTTCCATAGTGCTAGGGAAATAAGAGACCCTCAATAAATACTCATTGATCGACCACCTGCAGATAATTCAGTAACTTATTGAAAGAATAAGCAAATAAGAGCGCATGATGAATAACAGTGATTGCTCTTGAAATGGTAGGCTAATCCATCACAGTTATATCCCAGCCATTAACTGACACGTCTGAAATAATTTCCAAATACCCCAAATTCGAGCATCTAAAGCCCAGAGCTGCAACCTTGAACGGCAACATTTGTTACCTCATGGTTATTGTGGGTCAGGCGTCTGAGAGCAGCTGACCTGGAGCTTGTGTCTGGCCTCTCACAGGCCACAGAAGAGTCCTTAGCCCAGGCTATGGCCCCTCGTGCTCGGGGAGGGGGGGGGGGTCAGCCTGAGGTCCTGCCCACGCCCACTCATTGGCTGTTGTCCTCAGTGACCCTTTGCAGGGACATGGGTTTCTTGCCACGCTGGCTTTTCTCTGGCCGCCTGCACCGTGGCGGGCTCTTCTCACAGAGCGAGTGAGAGGAAGAGTTAGAAAGGCGCCCGGTCTCCTTGTACCTAAACTTGGAAGCCAAATCCTACCCTTTCACCAGTTCCTACTTGTTAGAAAGAATCATCAGGCCTGTTCTACCACGGGGAAGGAGGAGGTAGGCAGGAACAGGGGTAGAGTAGGCAGGGACGGTGAGTAGGCAGGGACGGTGAGTAGGCAGGGACGGTGGGGGCATTTGTGGTGTCTGCTTAGCACCGTCAGCACCATGGGGCAGATCCTTTGTCTTGTTTACTACCCGGTGCCCAGTTCCCACACGGCCCCTGGCACAGAGCAGACACGGAAAGCCTTGGGCGATGGATGAACAAAGGTTCTGAGTCTGACGACTAAAACAACTTCGACATCATGGTTCCGATGCCGTCTCTATTCATAATCAATAACTTGGGAGGTTAGTGCTCCACGTTCCTACAGCAGCCTTTTATTTCCAGAAACCCCGGGTTTGGCTCCAGGTGCATGAACGAGTGGGTGGATTGAGTTCTATTTATTTCACTTTTTAAACCATGCAATTAAATAGATTTTTTTTTCTTTAAATCATTCCGTGATGGCTTGTGCTTTTGTGAAGAGAGAAACAACAGGAAAACTCCTTTCACAGGCTGGGAATGGGCGGTTGAACTTGGGTGATTCTCCCAGCGCGTTATTAACTGCTGGCTGTATGTCGTCACGAAAAAGCATAAACCCGGCCGTATTTCAGGGGGAATAAATGAGGCCTCGTCCCGGGAGGCTTCTCTTTCATCATGAAACGCGCACCGCTTGGCTGCTGCGCATTAGCCATTTGTCTCTCTAATGCGAACTCCCAGGAACTCTGGGGGCCCAGCGTCAAACCCGCCGGCTCAGATCTGTGTCCCCCCGGAACCCAGCCTGAGGGAAGCACAGGTCCCAGTGAGGGGATCCCAGATCACACTGATGTCAGCAACGTCCTGCCTAACCTGACTGTCTGTCTGTCTGTCTCTCAGAAGCCCCATGAGTAGCTCCGTCAGAGGCCCTGCCCTCTCTCGGCCTTGGGACACCTCGAGAGACACAACGAGCCCTCCTCGCACTGGGATTCATCTCAGGTGCTGCTGGAGGTGGTGTCGCCGGAGACACCGTTCCGGGTTCCGGAGACCGAGTGGTTCTTGCCGGTTTTCTGCCTCTGTCTCTAGGTTCCTCAGCAGAATAAAAGGCAGCCTCAGAAAATTCATAACTGCAAACGATTAAACACACCTCGGGATTAGTCCTACCGTAAATGTGGCCGTTTTGATCAACATGGTCCGTCTGTTTTATTGCAAATTATTCATCAAAACA
Organism: Myotis nattereri; assembly: GCF_964212035.1. Classification (NCBI taxonomy): domain Eukaryota; kingdom Metazoa; phylum Chordata; class Mammalia; order Chiroptera; family Vespertilionidae; genus Myotis; species Myotis nattereri. The sequence goes on along the minus strand of NC_138081.1, from coordinate 98,571,051 downwards.
GGCCCGTCTTCCGTGAATGCCATGAACAGCTGACCCAGCCTCTCAAATATAACTGAGAAGAAATAATGAATTATTGTAGAACGAGTCTATATAGGTAGATAATAAAAATACTAAAATTTAATGGAAAGGTCAATAAAACAACAATTAGAGAAGAATTAAATTATTAACAAAACTATTAAATTTATTGAGCTTCATAATCAAAGAAAGTCAAATTAACACAAAAATATAACATTTTTGGTTGAGAGATCAATGAAACTTTTCTGAATGATAATATCCAAATTCAGAAAGGTTGGAATAAAATGAGCTCTCTCACATATATTTTGAAAAAATGAGAGATGGTAGGTTAGCTCCCTCTCTCTCTTAAAATATTCATTCTCTCACAACGTAATCTAAGGAAAACTTGATGTAGGCCGAGATTTTGATTAAGGATGTTCATTGAACATTATTTATAACACTAAAAGTGTAGAAACAGTAAAATACTCCTGGACAGTCAAATTATAAACTTATCAAATGTTTACTTCAGAACAAAAACATCAACTTATGAAATATTATTAATACCCAAATTTATATTTTTGAAGATTCTTTAGTTATACATAAAACTGATTAGGATTTATTAAAATGAACATAATCATATTCATATAGATATAAGTAGATTGGTCTATAATTTCTGTGCATGTACATATTCTATATAATAAAAGGCTAATATGCAAATCGACCAAATGGCAGAATGACCGGTCTCTATGACATGCACTGACCACCAGGAGGCAGATGCTCAACACAGGAGCTGTCCCCTGGTGGTCAGTGCGCTCCCACAAGGGGAGCACCACTCAGCCAGAGCCCTGAGCCAGTCTCATGGCTGGCGAGCACAGCGGCAGTGGCGGAGCCTCTCTCACCTCTGTGGCAGTGCTAAGGATATCCGACTGACGGCTTAGGCCCGCTCCCCTAAGCCCTCATTCAGACATCCCAGACTGCAAGAGGGCACAGGCCAGGCTGAGGGAACCCCCAAGTGCATGAATTTCATGCACCGGGCCTCTAGTCTATAATAATAAAAGCGTAATATGCTAATTAGACTAGATGTCCTTCTGAATGTCCTCTGGACGACCTTCCAGACAAAGCTGCGTCAGCAAGGGCCAATTCCCTTGCACGAATTTCATGCATTGGGCTTCTAGTATATATATAAAAAGAAATAAATGTGTATGTATAAAAATAATGAATAATATTTATATCCTATAATAATTAAATACTCATGGCTATATGTAAAATAATATGCAATGTATATTTATTAATAATAAATGATTATATATATGTAACTGCTACATAGTGGAGGGAATGAACCAAGGGTGATGATTCTGTCAACAAGCTGCACATTGCAGTAATGAGTTGATCCCTGGGCCTATGGGCTTGGGACAGAGAGCATTGCTTTCAAGGCGGCCATCGTCCTGGGGATGTGGTGAGCCCTTTGTGACAGAAGCTGTAATTCACAGTAATGCACCGCCCACCCCTGGAGGGAATGGCAGTGGGAAAGGCACTCAGGAACGCTGCACGAGTAGGAAATGGGATTGAATGTTTTAAGCAGTTCGGAACCTGGAAGATAGACAGTCAGAGTGTACTCAGACATGCAGCTCCTTCCTTCTGCTCGGTGTCTGTCCCGATGATGGGAACGACACACATTGGGCGGAGTTACCCCCGAGAGATGGTCAGGTGCCTGCTTCCTCTAGGCCTCCGAGGCTCCCACGGGTCCTGCAGCCCTGGGGAGTCTGAGGGTGCTCCCAGGGAAGTGGTGAGAGCCAACCAGATGGACCGCACAGACGCCCAGGCAAAGGGAGGTGCCCATGGAGGGACTGAGGAAAGCTGTGGACCGTGCCTGCCTCCTGAGTTTATCCTGGCATCGGGATAACAGCGAACAAACAAACAAAATACCCGTCATGACTCGCCCTTTATTTTCTCTTCCCACTGGCTTTCACAAAGCAGAACATTGCACGATGCTGGTTTATTTAGTGTTGCACCTGGGAAGGAGTAATTGCTACTAACTTTTAATTTGGTGACGGACTTAGGAGGTGTGGAAATCTGGGCGGGCAGCTGAGAGGGTGGGATCGCAGCCTGGGGCCTGACCCGGGGGCGCTCTGAGCCTCGGGCGCTAGAACCAGACAGAGGCCACAGGGAAGGACTGATTATGCAGTGAAACCTGCGCTTTGACATTTGATGGGGTCTACGTTCCCTTTGGGGTCTACATTCCCTTTTCTCTCCGCTGTTTTGCCTTTATTCTCTGATTGAAGATCTTCTGGAAAATTCTAACCTGTCTCAATTATTCTGAAGAGAACTGTTACAGGGCATGTCTGCCTTTAACATATTTAGGAAGGCTTTCTTTCGGTTTTGTTTTAAACAACTGTAGTATTGAATTTTCTTTGTAAAATAACTCATATTTTCCTACTACTATGAATGCATGTATTTTTTGCAAGCAAAAAAAAAAAAACACGATAAAAGTAATCTTCCCACGCAAAAAGACCCTTTCAATGTTGTGAGACATATATATATATATATATATATATATATATATATATATCTCCCCAAATCCTGTGTGCGCTTGTTTATGTAAACAGGTGAGAAGACTGATAATGTATGAATCATGTGGCGCACATTTTTGTGACATTATTTCACAAATATTCTTTATAAAATCAATTTCAATGGCTGGTGAACCCTCTGAGTATAGCCTGTTTTATTTAGCTTTGCCACCATCCTTTCCGCATCTAACATTACAAAACACCGTAGGGAACAGAGTTACCGCCCCATGTATTGCTTCTGTGTCCTAAATTTATTATTGAGATTTTCCCGAACAACCTAGGATTGCCATTATTGAGATATCAAAGAAAATGTCTTTAATGAGCGTTCTTTCATCGTTGTATTTCCAACATTCCTATTTCTCCACAGATAGTGGCAAGTTATCTCATTATATGCCTTGTTTAGTGCGGTGATTAACACTTCTATTAACATCGTGCGAGCTGGAGAGAATTGTTAGAGACTGTGGGAAAGTGCAGTAACTGTTAATAGTTGCCAACTGTTCATAACACACTCACTGAATCTGTGCCGAGAAGTCCGCACGGCGGCACTTGGCATGGGACCTGTTGCCAGCAGCGCCAATCTTGTTGCCTCGGGCCCGGCCCGATACCCAGTGAGGGTCAGAGAGGCCTCTGGCTGGGCCTGCGTGTCCGTGGCGGCCCCGTGGCGGGCTTTCTGCTTTCCTAGGGAACAGCTGGCGCCGGCCTCTGTCACAGGCCACGCTCCTGGCGCGATGGATCGTTAGCTTCGGGCAGAAATATGTTTGGATTCAGAGCAGGCACCCCTGGGGGTCTGTGATGGAGGCCTGTGCTACCGGCTGGAGCCGGGAGAGCTGGGTTTTGCTGAGATCATTACAATTCCCCGCGTGGGACCCTCTGGGCTGAAATCAACAGAGCCGGCGCCGGGGGTGTGGGGCGAAGGGGTCCTTGGGGGTCTCCAGGGCGATGTCACCGGATGAAGATGCCGGGTGAGAGGAGCACTGGCCGCGTGTCTGTCCGCTGGGGCTCGGGGGCTGCCGTGGCTTCTCACATCTCAGGGTCATTACCCGGGCACGTCTCCACCCCAGCATGTTTTCCATTGAATCGATTGGGGTGACTTTGTCGGTAAATGGCGTAGGTCTCAGGTGTACATTCTACGTCACATCATCAGCACATCGCGTTGCGTGCTCACCGTCCCCAGTGAAGTCTCTTCTCTCACCATTAATTCCCCTTCACCCGCTCCCGCCTGCCCCTCCGCCCGGCCCTCTGGCCATCACGCACTGCTGTCCCTGCCCATGAGTTCTGTTTTGTTTTTGCTGAATCCCTTCACCCATTTCACCCAGCCCCTTCACCCCCCACCCTCTGACAGTCTGTTGTCTGTATCTATGATTCATTTTTCAATTTCAAACTTGGAAAATGAAACTCTGATGTAGGAACATTGTCCCTGTGCGTAGAGATGAAAAATAAAAAATCAGGGTGATTTAAATATAGCCATAACAAGTATTGCAATTCTTAATGTTTGTGGGGGGTGATCCTTAGCCTCTAGGTTGTAAATACATGCAGAAGAAGCAAATGCAATGACAGAAGTGCAGAAAAAAGTGTAATAACTCCAGTTAAAAACGATCAGGAGCTATGTGAGTTTTAAGAGCCAACACAGAACTTCCGGCGAGTTCTTGAATTTTTAAAGATGTTTACAAAGTAAAACTAAAAGGTCTCAAACCCGTATCCTCGCAGCACTCCCCCGAGGCCACAGGCACATTAACTAATGAGAGCGAACGCTGCGGGAGCCACGCTGTGGGGTCACAGAGCATAAAGCACCATTAATTACATTAAGTAATCTCTATTTAGAGGAAAATAAATCATTTCGGTGCTGACGGTTCCTAATGATTCAGGCTGTCATTCAAAAGGAGACAGGAAGCTGGTGAAGTCGGAGGGCTCCACTGTGGGGCTTTCGCGGCACAGCGCTAATGGGTCGTTCTTGCCAGAGAAATGCGGTATTTATTAACAAACGATTCTGACACGTTCGCAGTAATTAATAGCAGACATCATAAAATGTGTCAAAAAGGGGGGATACTTCACAGATAATCAGCATTGTGAAAGTCTGTAGAGCAGTGAGTTTCTACCTTTCTCATCTCATGGCACGCGTAAGCTAAATACTGAAATTATGCTGCACACACACCAAGAACATTATATTTTTTGCCAATCTGACAAAAAATAGGTGTAATTTCCATTGATTTACAGAAAATGATAGCAACTGTAATTACCTACCCTTTCTGCTCCAAAGTGACTCTTAAAAAAATCAAGTGCCTCTACTTTGAAGGATTTCTAGTATCAGGAATTAACCAATCAGAGGCAACCGTATTATGTGGCATGACCAATGAGATAAACTCTATCAAATGACCTATACATGAATGGGTCAAGACAGGGGATTCACTCTCATGACTTTTATTGTTGTGTTGGCTGTTGTCACTTTTTTATTCAGCAAAGCAAGGGAAAAGTGGTCAGTGCCCCTGACCATTAAGGGACTACGTGTTGTTAAAATTTTGTGTCACGCTGGTGGAAAACCGTGCTTTAGAGTCTTTAAAAAATTGTTGTTAGTTAATTCATAAATAGCAAACCTCTATGAGAAGATTATTAATAAGAACCAGAGAGGTCTTTCTTAAAAAGCTCTCTTTATTTCGAGAGGTGACCAGCCCTCTCTTTTGGCTTTCACAGTACAAAGCGCAGCCCCGGGCGTTCTGGGAAGAGGGTAGCGTGGAGGCAGCACCAGCGCCTTTTCCCCGCCTGTTGACAATGACAGGGGCTGGATCCGTCTGCCGCAAGGATGCTGGAACTCCGAAGGCCACCGAAGGCTTGCAACTTCCAGCGAAAGGCGTGGGTGGTAAATGGTGGCGAATTTATTCTTATTTTGAGCCTTTGATTTCCAAAAAAAATGTCGGAATCATTTTTTAAATTTCCACCCTCTCAAATCAATCTGCTGGGATTTTGCTTAAGATTGCTTTGAAACTACAGATGATCTGTACAGCTAATCACACCTTCACCACACGGAATCTTCAGCGCATAGAAATAGCATCTTGTTTCACATTGAAATCGTCTTCAATTAGTCTCAGCCGCTTTTTATGAATTTCAGGAAAAAAGTTATGGATGTCATTTTTTGATTCATTGTGACAGTGCAGATTTTTTGTGATAATATTAACTTGTTGATTCAGTTTCCATTTATTTTATTCAGATTTATTGGCTTAGATGTGTGTATTTTATTTTTTTTAAGCTTATTTGCTTGTTGCTACTATGTAGAGCTATAATTAATTTTCACATTGAACTTGTGCCCAGTGACATTTTAAAACTTGTATATTGTCCTAGCCGGTTTGGCTCCGTGGATAATAGAGGTTCAGCCTTTGGACTGAGGGGTCCCCGGTTCGATTCTGGTCAAGAGCACATGCCAGGTTATGGGCTTGATTTCCAGTGGGGGGCGTGCAGGAGGCAGCTGATTAATGATTCTCTTTCATCATTGATGTTTCTATCTCCCTTTCCCTCTCCCTCTCCCTTCCTCTCTGAAATCAATAAAAATATATTTAAAAAACACAAACCCCCCCAAAAAAACTTGTATATGAATTATGCTAATGTATCTGCTTAATCTTTTTATTTCTATGTACTAGTATACTAATATGCAAATAACAACCTTCTTCTATGACTGCCATGTTATTTTCTTCGCTAGTGGAGCCGATTCCATTTCATCTGGCAGGAACTGAGATGCTTTGAGTCAGGGGATGCTGGTCTGTGTGCAGTGGGCCCTTTCCACCAGGGAAGCCATCGGGGTGCGTCCTCCGTGTCTGTGCAGGGCTTTCGCCCGTTTGCTGACCAGATGGCTTGTCTTCCCCCAGCTGAGTGGTCTGAGCTCTCTGTGTGCTTTGGAAACGAAGCCCTTATCCGCTGTCTCCCTGGCAGATGTGCCCCCCACGTGTGGGCTCCCTCCTTCCGATTTGGTGTCGTCCGTCTGTCCATCTGTCCCTCTGTTCTCTGGCACTCGGCCGTGTGTCGGTGAAAGTTCTGCCACATGAGATGCCTGATATTTTGCGGCCTCCGTTTCCTCCGTTTCCTGTTTTTCTGTTTGTGTGTTTTGTTTTATTTTGTTTTTATGTTTTCGTGACATAAAATAGAACCAGAGGCATGGAAACAGGGAACAGAGTGAGGAAGTTTGGAGGAGAGGGGAGAGAGGGGGCGGGAAGAGCTCAACCAAATAATTTCTATGCAGATAAGCCGTGCCCAGGAGCACAGACAGTAGGGAGGTGAGGCCCTGGGGCGGGGCAGGAACCGGGTGGAGGGGGGGCGCAAGGGGGAGGAAAAAATGGAGGAACATCTGCAGCACTCTCAGCAATAAAAATATGTAAAAAGCAATAAAATAAAATATTTGTTATCCAAGCCAAAAAAAAAAAAAAAAGCTTAGGGTGTTTTCACGATTCCTCCTTTTCCAGTGGCTCTAAGCTCCCACTTCCGCTCCTCTAGGCCTGTGAGAATGCCCGAAGCCCTGCTAAGATTCATAACCTCTTAGCAGCAGCTTTCTCCTCTTCTTCCAACCTCTGGCCTTGAGCATCTGAGGACTGGGTCATGGCCTCAAGGGCTACGGGGAGCACAGGTTGTGTGTGAGCGGTGAGACCCGGCAGGGGGTCCTCCTTCAGTGGGAAGGACGACCTCTACGGGGAAGAAATAGGAACCCATGCCGGTGCCAGCAGGCATGGGTGTGGTGGAGCTGGGGAAGATCTAGATGGTTCTCCCAGGCCCTCAAGGAAGGAAGCTCAGCCACCAGCTGAGAGCAGCAGGTTGAAGAAATGCTTAGCAGATCAAGTGAGGATTCAGGAGCGTGTGAACAGACAGAATTGGCGATCTTTAAAAGTCAGAAAGTGCACTTAACAGAGAAGGCTGGTGAGTTGCCAGGCAAGTTGCATAATTTTTCTCGAAGGCAATTTTCTCCGCTGTTATTTATCTAGCCTGTCCAGCAGGAGGGCTGTGGGCTCTGAGGAAGTAATAATTATAAAGTGTCTCTAAAAGCCACAAAGTGTTATAAAAATATTAAGGTACAGATCATAATAATGGTTAGCAAGAGAGAAAATGGGTTTGGGAAGTGTCATGGGAAGGCGGGGAGGGACCCTGTGAGACCGAAACGCTTGCCATTGGCCTCGCTAGCAGCAGGGACGCCCACTGAAGCATCTGAAACATCTGAGGCTCGGCGCCCCCCTCCTGTCCTCAGGGAGGAGGAGGGCAGGCCGCCGGGGGCTCCCCGCGGGGTCGGGTCCGGGAGCCCCGCTAGTGCGCCAGGAAGGGAGCCTCAAGCCCTCCACGCGTAGCTGCGGTCCTGGGAGGCTGTTATCACTTTGTTTTATGTAATTAGAGCATCTGAGGGCTCGGCGTCTCGAAGGAAAGATGGGAAACGAGCGTGAGGATTCATTACTGTTATTATTGTTATTGCGTGTTTTAATAAATGCAGACTCTCAACCTACTGGCCCCAAAGGGGCTCTGCCGTCGCCAGGCACCCGGCCAGCCGCCTGCATTATGCATGAGGCTGGTTTGTTTACTTTAAAAGATGGTTAAGAGCAGTTCCCACCGCCTTCCGCACCGGCCTCTGCACGGCCTCTGTGAGCCTCGGTGCTGGGGGGCAGCCTTCCCCTCAGGCGGGAGACCCGGGGTCCTCACCCCCTCACCAGGCTGGACCCGGGCCGGCTGTGTGTGTTCTCCCTGCGTGGTGCCATGACCCAGCGTGTTAATGACCGGGACAGTCAGCTGCTGTTGGTACCCTGTGTCCGGAGCCCCGAGCGTCCCCCTGCTGGGCTGCCTCACCGCAGGCCTGCCTCTTGGGTAGCTACTGAGCTTCCCGGACAGGCTCGCAGGGGAGCCAAGGCGGGGCCAGGACGCCCTGAGGGTGACGGGGAAGGTGCCAGGGGTCCCAGCAGCGGGACAGGCGGTCTCTCCATGGCGCGCGAGGGCGAGGGAGGTCTGGCCGCTGAACGAGGGCGTCGCCCCTTGGAAACCCCTGAGCCGGCTGGCTGAGCAGCACGCCCTGAGCTCCTGGGCCCGGGGCTGTGTCTGTCACACGCGGGCGAGGTCAGCGGAGGACAAGTGCGGTGTCTCCTCCTCAGTGAGTTTAACGCGTGGAGACCCACCGGCCGCACAGGAGCAGCTCTGACAGCCAGACTCCAGGGGAGGCCCTGATCCCCGCAGAGCTCTCCGCCCGCCGAACTCCAAGGAGCCCCCCAGGTCACTCTGGGGCGCCACGTGGAGGGCACCCAGAGACGGGCAGGGCGGGGCTCCGGTTCCAGGTGAGTGACCCCCTACAATCTGTGTGACAGGGAGGCCCTGGCAGGGCGTGACGTCCAGGGCAGCGCATGGAGGCCCCGCCGCGGGCTGAGCGAGGTGTGGCCGGGGGCGGTCTGGGTGCAGGAAGCACGCCGGCCAGAGGAGTCCGCACTGACCTCCAGGAGGTGCCGGCTGGGGGGGGGGGGCAGAGCCGCTGGGGCGTCGCCCGACCCAGAGCCAGGGCCCCCTGAGCTCGCACTCAGCACTGAGCAGGACACGGTCCACGGCAGCCCAGACGCTCCCGCCGGCAGGGGTCTGGGTTTGGGTAAGAAAATGGGGGGAATGGGGATGAGCAGGCGACCAGGGCCATGGCTGGGTGGGTCTGGCCAACTGTCAAGGGTTCTAGCTCTACTCAGTGAGGGGCTTCCTCCATTTTACCTTTGGCGAAGAGTGTTGATGGTGCCTGACACGGGTCCCGACGTCAGTTTTTAAAGATGTAAAAAGTCTCTTTGTGCCCTAGCCAGTTTGGCTCAGTGGATAAAGCATCAGCCTGCGGACTGAAAGGTCCCAGGTTTGGTTCTGGTCAAGGGCACATGCAGGCTCCATCCCCAGTGGGGGGCATGCAGGAGGCAGCCGATCCATGATTCCCTCTCATCATTGATGTTTCTCTCTCTCTCCCTCTCCCTTCCTCTCTGATTAAAAATAATAAATAAATAAATAAATAAATAAATAGTCTCTTTGTTACCTTAGCAGAGTTGTGATGTTACTCAGGGCTAAAATGTGAGCCCTTATCTATCTATCTATCTATCTATCTATCTATCTATCTATCTATCATCTCTCTATCTGTCATCTATCATCTATCTATCTTTCTATCTATGTATCTATCTATATCTATCATCTATCTATCATATATCTATTATCTATTTATCTATTTATCTATCTATATCTATCATCTATCATCTGTCTATCAATCATCTATCTGTCCATCTACGTATCATCTATCTATCTATCTATCTATCTATCTATCTATCATCTACCTATCTATCTACCTATCATCCATCTATCTATCATCTATCTGTCTATCATCCATCCGTCTGTGTTATCTGGATTAGAAGGCTGCAGCTGGGCTGTAGAATTGGCAGGGCCCTAGCCACCCCCCAGCACTGGCCTCTCCTGTCAGCTCACTGGGAGCGCTCACGTTAACCTCCGCAGGCTCACTCGGGCCGGGCCGCCTTCAGGGAGCTTCCTGTGGAGCCAGGCGGCCCGTTTGTCCGGTTCCTGCCGCGAGGAAGCGAATGAATGAACACAAGGGGGCCGGGCCGCGTGGAGAGTGAGATGTTAATGTGGGCGCAGCGCGCACATGCTAGCGACCGCGCCCACCATTCGCGTGGTGACAATGCACTTGATTCAAAAAGCCCTGTCAGGCCCACCCCAACCGGGTCATGTACCATGTCTTTATTTTTGTTTTTTGTCCTTGAACCTCAGATGATGGGTTCGAAAGAAATAGGCTTCCTGGTTTATATCGAGAGAGAGAGAGAGAGAGAGAGAGAGAGAGAGAGAGAGAGAGAATTCTTGCAAATAACAATGAAGTATCACATTTCCACTGCAAGAGCTTTAACATTATTCAGAGAAACCTATGCAAATGAGACCAGCGAGGGAGCGTGAAAGGCTTGGTTCCCTGCACTGCGGTGCGGGTCTCCCTGACTGTCTGGCACCATCATCCCGCGGGAAGTGGTCCCGTTCGGATGAGAAGCGCCCCTTTAGATGTGCTGGGCGTCTCCTTAATGAGCGTCTATAGTCACGTAAGTGGCTCAGCCTCCCCCAAACACTCGGTCTCACCCACCAGCTCCCATTCTGTTGACTGAGGGGCTTCCCTAAGGCCCGGGCAGGATGAGTGGGGGGACAGCTAGGGACACCTGTGTCCCCGCACCCGGGAGCCCTTGGAGGCCAGGCGGCCCTGGGTCTCGCTGATTCCCAGGGTCCATTAAAAGCACAGGCTTCTGAGGCTGCATTTTGACGTTTTGGACTCTAGATTTGCTATTTGAAGTCATTTTTGAAGAACTTCCAATCAAGGATATTGATTGCTAATCGAAAGTCGTGCTCTGCACTACATGGAGCTGGCGCAGCTGGGGCCGGAGGAAAAGCGAGAGGCCGCTGTCAGCCTGTCTCTGGAAGAGATACTGACCCAGGGAGTACATATGTGTTTACATGAAAACGATGGCCATCTTCATCCTCAATCTCTCTCTCTCTCTCTCTCTCTCTCTCTCTCTCTCTCTCTCTCTCTCTCTCCCCCTCCCCCACCCCCTCTGTGTGTGTGTGTTTGGCCTGGAAGCTGGGCGGGAGAGGCCAGCACAGACCGGCCCAGGGAGACACGCAGGGAATGGGAGCAGCTCCAGCTGATTCAAGGGCTGAAGAGGCCGAAGCTTCCTTTAATGGATGAAGATTTCAACAGAGAGACGGCAGTGAAAGAATTATAAAAGCTACTAAAGAAGTTAGCAGGGAAAATGCATGTCGATTTACTAGAATTTCCCCAAATCTAAGAAGTCAAAGTAAGGAAGAAATGAAATTGAAATAGGTCTTAGGTCAATAAAAAGAAGAACTTTGAAACAATCAAAACTTTCCTAAAAAACATAATATAGCCCTAGCTGGTGTGCCTCAGTGGATAGAGCATTGGCCGGTGAACAGAAGGGGCCCAGATTCAATTCTGGTCAAGGGCACATGCCCGGGTTGCGGGCTCGGTCCCCAGTGGCGGGGCGTGGAGGAGGCAGCCGATCAATGATTCTCTCTCATCATTGATGTTTCTAGCTCTTCCTCTCTGAAATCAATAAAAAATATTTTTTTAAAAAATAGAAAATAAATAAGTGAGGCAGTTGAATGGGAAAGGTACATAAAAATCCTGATGCAATGACTATATATCTAATTGTTATTTTTACACGGATGTAATCGTGACCTCCCCTAGACAAACTTCCGAAGGTAAGAAAAGAGGGAGAAACGACAGAGGATTCGCGGGCTGCTGTCGTTTCATTTCCGTCAGCTGCTGCGTGTAGTTTTATTTTCATTGAACTGTCTGTGGATCCAAGCTTACTTAGAAGTGTCTGTTCAATTTCCAAATGTTTGGAGATTGTCCTGTTATCTTCCTATTATGGATTTCCAGTTTGATCCCATTATGGTCGGAGAACAAACTCTGATCTTCCCAAAGAACCATGGTCATTTTTTCTCTTGTTTTTCTGTTTCCTGTGTCCATAGCTTTTGTTCTTTCTTCATTATTTCCTTTTTTTCTACTAAGATTAATTTCTTCTTTCTAGTTACATTAATTTTGCTGTGTTGTTCTTTTACTAATCCCTATATGTTAGAAATTAGATTACTGAACTTAGACATTTATTCTTGTCAAATATATGCACTCACTGGCCTGCCCTGCCCTGCAAACACTCCCCGGGGGCCTGTCCCACATGGCGGTCCATTGCATTTTCATTTTAATTCTATTTCAAATATTATCTGGAATCTTCCATGATTACTTCTGTGACCCATGGATTACTTGAAAGTGTGTCATTTAATTTATAATTTTTTATATCTATTGATTTCTCAGTTACATTTCAGTGAGAGAACATACTGTTTGACATATCTATGAAATGTGTTGTTACATACCATTTTGGTGAAAATACTGTGTGTATTTGAAAAAAATTTGTATTCTGCAGTTGTTGGGTGTAGTGTTCTATAAATAACATATGTCAATGCATTGATAGTATCGTTCAAATCATAGACGCATTTGCTATTTATGTTGTCTAATTTTCTATCAGTTCCTGAGAGGGGGAAGAAGATGAACTCTGACTGGAGACTATTTGTAATCTATGACTATGTAATTATATTTATTTACATCTTGCTGCATATGTTGTATCTCTTTAAATATATGTATATAAAAATATATACACACATACATACATTTATGAAGTATACATACAAATAATATATAGAACAATATATATAAAGTATACATATATAGAAATACATATATATATAATATACACGCATATAAAAATAGTTAGTATATGTAATTTAGGGAATATTTATGACAGAATTATTAGAGCTATCTTGTTTTATTTAAAAACTTTTTAATTTAATATTTTATTTATATATAGATGGTACACAATCTTATATTGTTTATATTAGTTTCAGGTGTACAACTGGTGCGGCCCCTATGGAAAAACGATGTTGTTTAATTTCTTTTGTAGGTATATAATTTTTGGGAAGGTGTAGCTGGTTAAACATGTGACCAGGGATTCCAGCTGACTAGATGAGAGTCTCCTAAATGCCAGGGCCTCTCTATTCAGACATAATCTGCTGAAATCGGTTTGGCTCAGTGGATAGAGCATCAGCCTGCGGACTGAGGGGTCCCGGGTTTGATTCCGGTCAAGGGCATGTACCTGGGTTGCGGGCACATCCCCGGTGGGGGATGTGCAGGAGGCAGCTGGTCGATGTTTCACTCCCATCGATGTTTCTGGCTCTCCATATCTCTTCCTTCCTCTCTGTAAAAACTCAATAAAATATATTTTTTTTAAAAAAGAAAAGAAATGATCAACCATGTAAGACCAACAGAGCAAACCCAGTCCAAGCAATGCTAGCAGGCATTCTGGTTACTTTCCCTCCAGCGGACAATGTGACACGCTTTTCCACAAACAGGATCTCCATCCGGAAGGTCTCCACTATGGCTCAATGGGTATTACTCGGCTCTTTTCTCCCTCTGCTAACCACTCAGTCTGAACATGGGGTCTGCCATGTGTAGTTGACAGAGACTGTGTGATTTAAAGGGCTCTGCTGTATTCTTAATGTGTGCCAGGAAATAACCGTTCAATATTCTCCTTATGGCAACATAACATCTCATCTCCTTAAAGACATTTATTGATATTGATTATGTAATTTATAAAAATGACAATGTAGAAGAGCATTTCAATGCATTCTTTTCTCCCTCTTTTACTTTTTTTTAAATTATATACTAGAGGCCAGGTGCATGAATTTGTGCACTGTGGGAGGTGGGTGTCCCTCAGCCTGGCCTGCACCCTCTCGCAATCTGGGATCCTTTGGGGGATGTAGCAGTGCACCAAGTGGCAGGAGGCCAGGGAAGAGCCAGAACCAGGGCCGGGCGCTGCGCGGCTCGCACACATCCCATCCTACTGCGTTGCTGCTGCCTTTGGTAGTGCTGCCACGGAGTCAGGAGAGGCTCCCACCCACCGCAGCTGCACTCGCCAGCCATGAGCCCAGCTTCTGGCTAAGCAATGCTCCCCCTGTGGGAGCTCACTGACCACCAGGGGCAGCTCCTGCATTGAGCGTCTGCCCCCAGGGGGTCAGTGCGCATCGTAGCGACTTGTCAAGGGGTCATTCCGCCCTAATGGTAACTTAGGCTTTTATATATATAGATTTTTACTGACTTCAGAGAGGAAGGGAGAGAGAGAAACATCAATGATGAGAGAGAATCATTTATTGGCTGCCTCCTGCACACCCCATACTGGGGATCAAGCCTGCAACCCATGCATATTCCCTGACCAGGAATTGAACTGTGACCTCCTGGTTCATAAGTCGATGCTCGACCACTGAGCCACACTAGCTGGGCCTCTTTGACTTTTGACACAGAGGTAACAGGCGCATTTTGGCCTTATTGTTTCCTTGCTAGAGATGAACTGTTTTTAATTTTTGTCCTTCTGACAATGATGGAGCTCAGCAGAGGTTGGCCTCTGGGTAAGAAGAAACTATTGCGTTAGCCTTGCCTATAAATTGGCACCACTGGGGTAGACAATTACTTAAGTTATTGTATTATTTTTCATGTATTGCCGCAGTGGCACTACCTCCCATTCATCAGCCTAATAGCTCGGCAGGTCTCTTCTGGCGTCTCTATTGTCTGATCGGGTCGCTCTGGAGCTCGGAGTGGTGATGAGAGGCTAAGGCTGTGGTTTTAATCCCTGTCGGGGCCCGTTCCCTCCTCAGCGAGAGGCACCCTGCTCCCAGCTGCCGCAGCTCTCCTGCCCTCCCGTCCTTTGCTGTACTGAGGGCAGTAAAAGTGACACATCACGGGAATGTAGCTGACACCGTGCATTCATCATTATATGAGGGAACCAATCCAGGCTACACATTCCCTTGACTAGGGGTTTTCTTCATACATGAACTTAAAGCTATAGATGCTTTTACTTCAATAATTTTTTTGTTAGCCCAGCTGGCGTGGCTCAGTGGTTGAGCGTCAACCTATGAATCAGGAGGTCACAGTGCGATTCTTGGTCAGGGCACATGCCCCAGTTGTGGGCTTGATCCCTGGTAGGGTACGTGCAGGAGGCAGCCGATCCTTGATTCTCTCTCATCATTAATGTTTCTATCTCTCTCCCCCTCTCCCGTCCTCTCTGAAATCAATAAAAATACATTTTAAATAATAATAATAATATGTATTATTTTGTTAAACAAATAGCTTTTTAAAATTTGGAATATTGAAGGATAGAGCTGATCTGTCCTTGAAATCCTTTTCAAGGTCACAATGTGCCAAATTCAGTTCCCAGAGAGGCACCTTCCTGGGCTCAGACTCCCTCCCATCTCCCACAATCAGCATGAGAACATTTGCTGACAGTTGGCTTTCTTTAAACACGCTCCCAGCACCACTTGTTGAAAGGACTGTCTTTTCCCCATGGAGTATTTTTGGCTCCTTTGTCAAATATTAGTGGATTATATAGGCAACCAAACAAATGGGAGAAGGTATTTGAAAAATATATTTTTTAAAAGTTTAAAAAGATACCTATGTGTAGAGGAAAAAGGAAAGGTAGGTAGGACAAGAGATGACGCATGGCAGCAGGCTGGTCAGGAGTCTGAGTGAGCACACTTACAGTGTCCCGGGGAGCACCTGCACCCTGGGCCCAGTACCTTTTCTGAACACAAAAGTAAAGCTCATGTTTGGGTGTACAAAAGCTAAACACATTCATCAACAGCATAGGAAAGAGTGCAAAGAAAGTTATTCAGTCAGAGGAAAATTATACCAGGTAGAAATATGGAACTTACAGATGAATTGAGTTTGTAAATCTGGATAATAAAAAAGACATAGCTCTTTATTTTAAAATTCATTTAAAAGATTATGGAAATGGCTCAAATTAATCATCTAAGCTAACACTTCAAGAAAGCAGAAAGCGGATAAGAAAACATATTCAAAATAAATAGAAGAAAGAAAATAATTAAAATAGATTAGAAAGCAATTAAATTAAAAACATAAAATAATAGAAAAATGAATCAACCCAAAAGCTGCATTTTTGAGAACCATCAATGAAATGGATGAACTTCCAGCATAACTAACAAAAGGGGGAGGAGACACAAGCCCCGATGTCAGGAATCACGTAGAAGGGGTGTCACGAGAGGCCCCGGGGACCTTCGCAGATCGTAAGGGAGTGGTAGCGACACCTCTGTGCACACACAGGTGACAGCTTCGTACAACGGACCGACTCCTCGACCACCACACCGCCAGGCTCCCACGGGAGACTTAACCCTGTCAGACGTTTAACGAAGAAATAGCAGTTCTCCCCGGTCTGCACCAGAGAGAGAGGAGGGGTGAACACGTCTCAACAAACTTCACGACACCAACTTCAGCCTCATTGCAAAGCCCAAGAAAGAAAACTACAGAGCAGTGTCCTCCACAAGTATTAACAAGTCAAGTCCAGTTACATATGTAGACACAGAACCGTGCTGGTGTCAGTTTAGATGACAGGCACATCTGTCTGCCTGTGTATCTATCCATCATCTATGTATCTGTCAATCTACCTATCTATCATCTATGTGTGTATGTATGTATCTAAAGAATAAAATGCCACTAACAGAGTCAGGTTCCTTTCCAGACGCTAAACTTGTTTAACATTCAAAAATCCACAAAATAATCCATGATATTAACAACCTAAAGGGGGAAAATGACTCTATTAATAAATACAGAAAACTGCCAAAACCGGTTTGGCTCAGTGGATAGAGCGTCGGCCTGCGGACTGAAAGGTCCCAGGTTCGATTCCGGTCAAGGGCATGTACCTGGGTTGCGGGCACATCCCCAGTAGGAGATGTGCTGGAGGCAGCTGATCGATGTTTCTCTCTCATCGATGTTTCTAACTCTCTATCTCTCTCCCTTCCTCTCTGTAAAAAATCAATAAAATATATAAAAAAAATAAAATAAAATAAATAAATAAATACAGAAAAAGCTTTTGGAAGCGGTCCCCATTCTGAGAGCTGTAGCAGCTCCTGTGTGCTCTCTGACCGAAGGCCACGTTCTGCCCGCGCCACGGGCTGTGTCTGAGCACCCGGATCTCTCCGGTGCTGCTGCCACGGCCCCTCCCCCGCGCACTGGCCGGGGCTGGCGGGGGAGGCTGGGCTCCTTGTGCCTCGGGGTATCCTCAGCCAACATGGTCTCTGCTTGCGAACTTCCCCCCCTTCTGCTTCTCTTCTTTAGATTTAATCTGCTTGCGATTCATTCAGGGCACGTCCCTGGCAAGGCCCATTCAAGTGAGTTCTTCCTCTAACAAATGCTTTATCCCGCCTGCCCGGTGTGGCTCAGTGGGTTGGGCATCAGCCTGCGCACCTAAGGGCCGCGGTTACCCCGTCAGGGCACGTGCCCAGGGTGTGGGCTTGATCCCCGGAGGGGGCGTGCAGGAGGCAGCTGATCAATGTTTCTCTCTCACATCCACGTTTCTCTCTCCCTCTCCTTCAAAGAGAACAAAAAATGCTTCATCTCAATCCTTACTTGTGGTCATATTCATGGATAATTTAAAGTTTCTGCACACATTGTCTAGGCTTGCCTCTGGACCTCTCTCCTCTGGTTCATAATGGGTCTAGACCAGCCGTGGGCAAACTACGGCCCGTGGGCCGGATCCGGCCCGTTTGAAATGAATAAAACTAAAAAAAAAAAAAAAAGACCGTACCCTTTAATGTAATGATGTTTACTTTGAATTTATATTAGTTCACACAAACACTCCATCCATGCTTTTGTTCCGGCCTCCGGTCCAGTTTAAGAACCCATTGTGGCCCTCGAGTCAAAAAGTTTGCCCACCCCTGGGCTAGACTCTAGGTAGTACTTACTGACTGAATGAGCCACTGAATGAAGGACATTGCGTAATGAGGTCAATGTGAGAAGCATTTTATTAAGGGATGTGTCCTTACTTCTTGTCAGGCAGAGTAAACACCTGCGAAAAGGAAGTGTAAGTGAATCCGTTTATTTCAAATTTAAAAAGACCTGGTATTTTCACTCCAATGCTGTGTTAAGTCTATTTATTAGCCCTAGTTGTTTATTTATGGAATGAACCTTGATTGCGTTTCTGATGTGTACCAGGCACAGGGGACACCACAGGAAACAGACAGAAAGCCGCCCAAGCCATGATGCATCCACGCCTGGGGGCTCTTTGCACTCTTTGTTTGTTTTAGGAAAGGGAACGCAATGAATGAAGCAAAAGCAGTCCCTAGTCTTTCTCCCCAGGCAACACGAGTTGATATGAAAGAGCATGACTCATACCGTGACTCCATACCGAGTTAAACAAGTTCCACCATTTAGGAAGAAATGAAAAGTGAAAGCATCAGCCCTCACCCACCTTGCAGTGTGTCTCCCTCAAGGTGACACTGCTTCCATCTGATTAATCTCCCTGGAAAGGAAATGACAAAAGCAAGCATACACCTTTATTAACTTACAGGAAAGGGACGCCAGTGCTCACCTCCTCTCCCCCTGAGATCCTGGCGTGGACATTGTCCATATCGGCACATACGCATGCGCCTCCTTTGTGGCTGTGTGATGCCATGGGGGAACATAGCTTAGCTAACCACTCTGCAGTTGAGCAGCTCCCTTTTCCTGTATTTTTATTCTGAAATCATTTCGAATAACATACAATAGGCCATAACGAATAGCCTGCCAGGGAGGAATGTCATGGAATGACAATTCATTCCAAAGAAACGTAATAGACACTGTGATACTAAACATGTCTGATCATTTTCCTTCCCATGAGCGGGGCCAGTGGTTCCGCTGCTGTGACTCCTCATGCATTAAAGGACCAGAGAGGCGTAAGCTAGGGGTGAGGAGTTCCTGCGTCACTTAACAGTCATCTGTGTTTTTTTCTTAATGTGTTTTTATTGATTTCAGAGAGGAAGGGAGAGGGGGAGAGAGAGAGAGAGAAACATCAATGATGAGAGGGAGTCATTGGTTGGCTGTCTCCTGCAAGCCCCCCATTGGGGATCGAGCCTGCAACCCAGGCATGTGCCCTTGACTGGTATCGAACCCAGGACCCTTCTGTCCACAGGCCGATGCTCTATTCACTGAGCCAAACCAGCGAGGGCAAAAGTCATCCGTTTTTAACTATTTCTCTGCTGGAGCGAGTTAAGCGCTTTCCCGTAAGGATGCCCCTCCCAACCAAAGAGCTAATATTCCGAAAATGTGCACGTGGGAAGTAGAACATTCTCGCCAGGTGTTCTAATAACTGGTTTAGGAGTGACGAAGTTTCTCTGACCAACAATCTGTTCTAAAGCTTAGAGCCGTCCATTATCGCTCTCTCGAGCCATCTGTGTGTCGCAGGGAAGACGGTTGACATAAACCGTAGCCGGGACTTGGTTGAAGGCACCTCCTCTGCCCCCCAGGAGCCGTGAGAAACCACGGGGCGCTGACAGTGACGAGGGCGGTCACCTGAAACCACCACAGCCGCTGCCTGGGCCCGTGGACAGGCTCCCCATCCTGCCGCAGCCCTGACCGGGTGGACAGGCCCCCCCATCCCACCACAGCCCTGACAGCGTGGACAGGCCCCCCCATCCCACCACAGCCCTGACAGCGTGGACAGGCCCCCCCATCCCACCACAGCCGCTGCCTGGGCCCATGGACAGCCCCCGCCCCATCCTGCTGCAGCCCTGACCGCGTGGACAGGCCCCCCCATCCCACCACAGCCCTGACAGCGTGGACAGGCCCCCCCCCCCCATCTTGCTGCAGCCCTGACAGCTGCTCCTCTGGGTGCTGTCAGGGGACTGGGATTGGCAGGCCCAGCAGGTAAAGCGTTTGAGGTTTTGTTTTTTCCCTTCGAAGCCACATGAATACCCAGATGCGACGCAGGCCAGTGCGTAAGCCAGCACCAGGCTCTCCTGAGGGACCCCCAGGAGGGAGCTGACCCATGTGCTGCTCACACATGTGCAGGGAGACAAGGATAGACAGCCGCTTGGTTGCTAAGTGTTGGCGCTGACTCTATCCCATCCCTGCCTGTCACGGGGTTGGTCTGAGTTACACATTCTCTTGTTTTTAATGAGATGGGGGCGAGCGGAGCTGTGCTTGCAGCTGAGACCGGCAGTGTTTCTGACTGAACAGCTCTCTCAATGTTGAAGGAAATGGTCTCTGAAGCCGAAAGCGTTAAAACTCAAGCAGATCAATGGTGGGCAGAGCTGGACGGAGCCAGGACTCGGGTGGGAGAGAGAGAATCCGCCGGCCTGGAGGCCGCCAGGCAGCGGTGTTGGGTTCTGACCTAACACAGCCCGGGCTCTGCTATGTCGGAGAGTTTCACAAAAATCAGACTCACTCCCGATGCGCTCGCTTCGTGCGATTTGCTTCAGCAGCGACAGGGAGGTAACAGCTGCTCAGGCCTCTCTCCCCTGGGGCTGCTGCCTCTGAAAGGTGTTTGTGGAGCTGATTTCTGACTTTTTATCCATAGGACCTTCTCGGTGGGAGTGCAGGCTGGGTTCTCAGCCACAAAATGCTCCTTCATACGTGTGGCCTGTGCAATTAAAGCATTTTGCAGTCAGGTCAACAATAAGTGGTATAAACTCATACATGTTCGGGTCTAACACAGCACTTGAACGTCACAAACAAATCTAATTATCCAAAAGCACCACCTCGGGACATGCCGACAGCACAGCCTTGCGAGGGAGTTGACAGGAGAGTCACTGACACGCTTCTGTGGTCCCTGGAGCCTGGTGGGCAGGGCTGTGGCTGGGAGTTTTGGTGAATCACCGCAGCTCACCGGCCTAGAGCCAGCACCGGTGGGACCACCCGTAGCGGCCGTGCAGTGTATGCAGCGGGGGCAGGCCTTGTCTTCCTGGCCTCCCCTCCCCCTCGCCGCTGTGGAGAAGTCATTGTTCCCTTCTGTGCGTTTCCATCTACCCTGTACCTCCCCCGTTATAGAAAATGCCATCATATACACAGTTATAAACGGACAGCATTTTTACCCGAGAGGTGAGTTGAGAGCAGAAGCGCTGCAGGATTGTGTTTTGCTAGCTCTAGTGACATACCCGGTGCAGACAAGCCATGCAATAGGACGCCAAAGGGAAGGCCAGGCAGCGTTTCCTGGGCGTCACCGCGCTTGCACAGCTGCGCTTTCCGGGATGTGAGCAGAGCCTCTGCAGTCGCCGCGGAGGAACGGGCTGTGGCTTTGCGGCCTGAGCAGCTTTGGCGAGTTATTAAGTCCGCCTTTGGCTTAGTTCTCACACCTGTAGCGTGGAGGTGACAGCAGTGCCTACTCGCGCGCTCACATTAAATATTATATAAGACACTGCGTGTGAAGCTCGGAGCACAGCGCCCAGCCCAGTCAGCTTCAAAAAGTTTAGCCCAAACTGTAATCATCCTGCGACATCATAATCTCATAGTTAATGAAGGTTGACACTGATCTGCTCAAATGAAATACTAAAGAGCAAGCTAAGCTATATCACCGATCACTTTTTATATTGGAAACTAAATTGAAAGCAACAAATAAAATATAATCAATTTAACCTGAAGAGAAAGGCATTCAAAGGATATTAAGTGATTCTCCAAGCCTCTCGGAAAGCTAACAAACAAGATTTGGAGGCGGCAGAGAGAGAAATATGCTCAACAGGCAGCCGGTGGGGATTCTGCGGGACATGCCCGAGCTCCCAGCCCACACCAGCAGCCCGAGGCCAGGACCTGCTCTCACTGTCGCCGTAGAACCCCCAGGGGTTCCGTTCAGTCGGAGGGGCTCCAGGTCCCAAGCTGGTGACTCAGATTACGGGGCCAGCATGTCCGACTGGGAAACCCCGTGCCCTGTCTGACTTGCAAGAGAGGCCGAGAAAAGGAATCCTTGGCGTCTTCTGTTTCTCCCGGGGGGAGCCAGCGGTTTGCCACGGCGTGGTCCTCCGTCAGAGAGAGGCACTTCTAAAGCTGAGCAGGAACAACAATGTCGGCTTCTTTAGTGTTGGTTGCAGAACTCATGGTATTTCAAAGAAAGAAAAATTAACGTTGTGGCTCGGTCGGTTGCTGGTTCAAGTCTCGGTCGGGGCACATGTCCAGCTCGCAGGCTAGATCCCTGGTGGGAGGGTGTGCAGGAGGCAGCCGACGGATGTTTCGCTCTCACATTAAAGTTTCTCCCTCCCTTTCCTCCTCCCTCTCTCTCTCTAAAAAAAGAAAAATATATATGCTCTCTTGAGTTTAATCATTTACCCAATTTACACCTATAAGATCTTTTTATCAGTAGACTCTCTCTCACCTTCCTAAGAATGGAGTGTCTGCTTCCACCTCTGCGGGTGCAGTCCTCTTCTGGGCTGCCCTTGGCCTGGAACGCGATGCCCTGTGGATAACGCGGGACAGAGTGCATGATGCTGGGCTGCAGGCGGGAGCCGGCAGGTGAGCAGCACAGGCAGGCGCTTCTGCTCAGACGCCTTCGAAGATCCCCAGAGGCCATTGTACAGCCCTTTCTATATTTAGATGGTGCGCATTGCACTGTCTCCTTTATCCCACATTTAAATTCTCCCTGGATTTCACTCAGAACGGAACCCCAATCCCGCCCTCCCCCCGTGCTATCAAAACGATGTCCCAGCTTCTGCAAACACCCTGGGCGGCTGGCCAAGCCTTCGCTTCCACCACCTGTCAGCACTTCTTTAACCTCCTCCACCCCCTGCTCCACTGCCCGGGGCGTCTTCTTGAACGTTGTTTCAAAGAAATCACGGATCTGGTTGAGCACCGTGAGTGTGTAACTGGAATAGATGTGAAGAGCTTCACAAGTAATACAGTGAATTCTCACCACCGTCTCCATAAACAGCCAAGTTTCTCACTGGGGGAGGCATCTTAGTTCCCTCAGAGTTAGAATAACAGAGGAAGCACCCTCTTCAGATGTGCATGATTAGGGGGCACCCATATTCAGATCCGCACAGTTTCTGAGCTACACCCTACGTCCCTAAGCCCAGGATTACAGTCATATAATTTAAAATACACATTTCACACTTTAAAACTTAAACATTTGAAGTCATTATGCAATATATGGCAACTAATGATGTTAACATAACTTCCTCTTGCAATAGTTTGTGTTTATCTATATACTAGAGGCACTGGGGTTCTTTGGCCTGGCCTGCAGGGGTCGGGTGGAAACCAGATCTCTGACATCCCCCGAGGGGTCCCAGATTGTGAGAGGGTGGTTCTCGGGTGACGCACCCTGGAATCAGGCTCCCTCCTCTCCGATGCCGGGTGCGTCACCCGAGAACCGCCGCTGCCAAGAGACCGCAGCTCAGCAGCTCCGGTGTTGAGCGCCTGCTCCCTGGTGGTCAGTGCGCATCATGGCTACTGGCCGGTCGGCCGGTCACTTAGGCTTTTCTATAGACAGATATCGATGTAAGAATATTTTGTTAACTATAGTAAATATATTCTTATATGAAAATAAAGAACCTTTCTATTCCATAAACATCAAGAACATATTAGATGTCATTGAGTGGTAGATTAAATTCATTTCTAATGAGTCAGAATTTAAAGCAAAGATTTGAAGATCCTTGCCTCACCGCCTGGCCAAAAGCGGAGCTCAGTCACGAATCCACAGGCAACAGAGTGGCAGAGCCCGGGCTGCTCCGAGACCGTGTGCCTGTCTCCGGTTCTGAAAACACAAGGGGAGGAGCTGCGACAGGAGACAAGGGCACAGCCAAACCCCCAGCCTGGTGAGAACGGGCGGCAGGACCCTCCTTCTCCAAGGACCGCTGAGCGCTGTCACATTCGGGGGTAAAACAGGAAAACGCCAGGAGCCACATCAGAGCTGGACATAGAGTTTACGTCATTCTTTGGGGGTAGTTCCTCCTAGCTGCTAGAAGAAGCCAAGTAAAAAGGGAAAAATCTGAAAGTGTTCAAAGAGAGAGGGAAAAAATTCTGAAATCTATACTCTTGAAAAATAAAGGCCAAAATATGTAATTTGTGACGGATGCGAATTGACCCCGATGAACCACCTCACATGGAATGCTGGGAGAAGCTGTTCAGGGAGCGGCCGGTGCCAGCCGGGACCCAGACCTGCAGGAGCGTGCAGACACCCGCCAGGAATGCAGTCCAGGCGCCTGGCCACTGACTTGCAGCAAACAAACTTAGCCACGCGTCCCACGGCGTATAACGCGTGTGGGAGCAGAGGACACGTTAATAAAAGCACCGACTGTCTGGTGAAGTAAAGTAAACACAGGCATGCTCCTTGGAGAGCATATTATAATAAGTTAAATGTGCGTGCGGTAACCTCTAGGACAAGTATTAGAAATAGAACAGAAAGAGCCAAACCAATAGAGTGAATAAAAGAGAGAAGAAATAGCCCTGACCAGTGTGGCTCAGTGGGTAGAGCATCGGCCTGTGGACTGAAGGGTCCCAGGTTCGATTCCGGTCAAGGGCATGTACCTTGGCTGCAGGCACATACCCAGTAGGGGGTAGGCAGGAGGCAGCTGATTGATGTTTCTAACTCTATCCCTCTCTCTTCCTCTCTATAAAAAATCAATAAAATATATTTTTTTTTTAAAAAAAGAGACAAGAAATATTATTCAAACAGCACTCCATTTCTTTAAGCAGAGACCATCCATTCCATGTGCAGGGATGAACTATTAGCATGACAGCTGACTTCACACCAGGAACTATGACATCCATAAAGAACGGTAAAAACAAAACAAAAACAAATCTTAAATTCCTCCAAGAAGAAAACACCCGTCACAGCCCTTGGCTCTCGTTTCTGCTTCCAGGAGGCGGAGCAGCCAGGCGTGTGAAATAGGCCTGCTGGTCGCCTGGCGATGTTCCCACAAAATGCCGGCGCTTCGCCCCTGTTCCCGGTGTTTCCGGCGGCCGTCACCCTCTGTGTGAAGAAGCCCCAGGGGGGGCAGGAGGCCCAGGCGCCCAGGAAGCCAGGCGGTAACTGCAGTGGCTCTTCTAGCTCAAGCTGTCACAGCTGCCGCCTGCTCGCTGTCACTCCTCGGGGAGCGCTCCCCAGGTATGCAAATGAGTCCCGCATGTGACATTTGCCGGCGAGGGGGTGGAGGGGGTGAGGGCTGAGGGACTCGCTGTCGTCTGCTGGATTGACTCGCGGCATCAAGGGACCGGCCGCCATTGATTTCTGCTCATCCATCTCACAGTGACCGTCCCGGAAGGAGACAGGAGGGAGGAAGACCAGAAGCACAAAAGGAAGGCACAGAGGAAGGAGAACTGCAGTGTCTGCTCCGTTCCGTGTCCCTCCTGCTCCCACACCATCCATCCGTGTCCCCCTGCCCTTCACAGGGCCTTTCCTCACACCCTCATCACACACCCCACTCTGTCCACAGCCAGACTAGCCACTCGTCTTCGTATCGCCCCTGTCCTCACTGTGTGACTTGGCTTGGTGTTGCTTAACTAGTATTTGTGTCGTGGTTCCCAGAATTTGCTGAGTAAAGAATAGAAATAGAAATAAGGTAGAGATGTTCTGGTCTGATATTAATTCTAAGCCATGTAGGCAGAAGCTATGAAATGTTGTCAGTACTCTTTCGCTCAGAAATGCCTGAGCTATGTCATTCTGTTCTATCAGGGGATCCCTGCTTTGGCGAGATAATCCCCTGCTCCTGTAGGAACACTGTTAGGTGGGTGGGAGGCTATAGAAAGGGAGAGCGGTAAACAGCGGGTAATGTCAAAAGAAGAAAAAAAAAAGGCATAGAATTAAGAAACCAAAAATGCCCCAGAAGGTTTATGGACTTGCGGTCTAGAATGTATTTCTTTCTAAGAGCTTTCGTTCTCTTGATCGTCTCTGTCGGAACTAGCAGGCCATTCGCCTTTACAAGAGCAGAGTTTTCATAGAGAAGAAGTGCGCTCCACTCTAGCGCTGCCGACCCAGCCCGCCTGTGTAGGGAGCTACAGGGAAGGCAGTGACGGACTCGCAAGGAGAGGGCAGATGCACAGTCCATTTCTGTGAACTTTCTCCTGGGGGTTCACACTCTGTTCCCACGACCTTTTCCACATTCTCAACCGAGTTTATTTAAAACTCCCTTTCTTCTGTTGCCTTGGGTGTGCAGGCAGAATTTAGCGGCAACATAGAGGACTCGAGATGTTGTGGTTGGAGAGTGTAAAAACCAAAGAATGTTCGTGCTTAGAAGAGTCCATCAGCTGACCATCCCTGAGCAAGAGGTCTGCAGCAGCCTGTCAGCCTTTGCACTCGAACTTGCACGAGACCACAGCATGGCTCTGCCTGACCTGCAGCCTGCTGGCCGGCCCGCCTGGCGATGCTGGGTGTGCCAGCCGCCATCATCCTGGGAGCCAACCTATTGGATTTGCTGGGTCCTCGTGGAAATGTCATTTTTTTCCTGATGGCTCACGGGCCTCGCATCTGTTTGCTTGATCAAGAGTGGAAATCTAACAGTCGGCGAAAGGCAATGGTGAGCCCCGTCCAGCCTCAAAGGGTGCGACGGTCAGGCTGGGAAGGCCTCCCTCACCCGCCTCCTCCTCCTCCTTTTGGTCTGATGGGGCCCAGCCCATGGATCAGGAACTCCTTGGACTTTCAGGGGCGATGTTTGGTCAGACGTAGGTGGTGCTGACACAGACTCTGCACAGAGGTTTGCGTCTTTCTGTGGAGCAAGCTCTTTCCAGAGCCGCTGGTTTTGCACTCCACGCCCCAAGTTCTGTAGAGTCTCCTTCTGAATCAAGATGAATATAGTCTGAATCTGATAGAAGATAGAGAGGAAGCTGTGTTGGGACTCGAGCTTCAAAAATATTTCTTACATTCTTTGAGTATATTTTTTGTTGTTCTCAAATTTCTATTAAAAGTATGTTCTAAGAAATAGTTGATAGCTTTACTAATTTGTTTATAGTTCAACTATCAAACAAACATTGATACACTTCTTAACGAGATCCTGTGAGAGCACAGAGTGCAGAGGCAGGAACAGACAAGTTAATTAGGAATATATGCAGTCCCATAAATCTCGGAATGGTCAGCTCACATGTCTAAGGAGATTCAAATTATCTGCCGAAAACTGTTCTTTTCTTTCTATTTTGGATTGTATTTTGTTTTTAGCTCTATACACATAGCTTTAAGTCATCTTTTTAAAAGTCGTCATTAACAACGACAATATTTTATTGTATCGGGAGCGTAAGAATGGATATATTTTTAAAGCAGCTCGATGAAGCCCTAAAATTGATGCTAAATTTATACCTAATTCTAGTTTTTCTTTCTGGGAACGTTTAGAAAATAAACTCTGGGAATGATCAGAGTATTGTTAAGAGGGCACTGTATGTCTAGCATATTAATCATCAATTATACCATCAGGAGAGGACGACCCACCGAGCGGTAGCCAGAGAGGGAGGTGGAGCCAGTCATGTTTGCTGAATTTCTGCAACACGGGGAGTAGGAAGAATTGGGACGATCTGGGAATCGACCTGGAAATGCATTACATCCAGGATGGAGATGAGAACAAGAAAGACTCCGTACCTCACTGGAGAGAAGCTTTCTAATTACGCAGAATGTGTCTGTGGAGAGCGTGCTCCTTAAGGAAGTCATATTGGCTGCAACTGTGTTCCTGACACAGCCAAGTAAGTTTCTATCAGACCTGCTGTGCCTAAGAGGGAACAGCCTCCTGAGAAACAATCTAAGGCTGCACTAAGCCCAGAGGTACTGAAGTGGGCGTTCTCTCAGCTGGGTGACCCGAGGTAGAAATTGCAGGGAGAAGCAGGAGCCATCCTTGTCCCCAAGGGCGGCACAACGACCAGGTCCTCTCTCTGCTGGAATTCTGAACCAAACCATGTTCCAGATGTGAGTGTGTGCGTGGGGAATGTAATGACAGACAGGAATCTGATAAAGGTCGTCAGAAGCCAAACACGTCTGTTAAATTGGATGTGTAAGAAAGCTACATTCCTCTGCGGGCTTTCTATCAGGAATCAAGATGCGTGTGGGTTCAGGTGAGGAATGGAAACCTAACTTTTAGAACAAAATAGATTTTTCTCAAAATTATTTCCAAGAAGGATATGGAAGAAATCAACATTTTAAAAGGATTCTTGTGTTTGTTTTTTATCTGTAAAAGCTTGGCTATGATCCATGAGAATGAATATAAAATCATGAACATCCAGAGCATTCCCACAGCCCATGTGAGGTGTACAGGAGCCTGGGCTTGTGCGCTGGAGGAGGCGGGTCACACACATGGACTCTGTCAGGACTGGTTTTGTAAGGAAAGTGGTTAAGTGTCAGGCGATGGTAAAATTGAGCTGCGTTCACGAACCCTTCCTTCCAGATGGGACAGCGCCCTGGACCAGTGGCAATAGTCTTACCGTGTTGCTGGCTCATCGCAGGCGGTCGGCATTGTGACGACTGGACGCCATTGGCTCTGAAGGTCCTGTGATGAGGAAGTGACAGTCTCAGGGTGTCTTTTAATTCGTGGCCGGGGACTTGCTTCACCGGATGGGAAAACCAGGAGGCGTGTGGGCGCAGCACCCACCTCGATTGCCCAGAGCCGAGCAGGGAGCTTTCCTGTCATTTTCATGCACCATTTACAAGTGGCCCAGGGCTTCCGGAGTCAGCACGTCTCACCCGGTTAACAAAGTGGATCTGAAGGAAGAACCGCGTTCCTTGGTATCAGGCATGTTTGTGTCTGTCCATTGATTGCCTTTCAAACACGAGTCACTCGCGATGCGAGATAACACCCGGGCGGCGTTAGACAGAGTGCGGGCTCCCATGGAGGGGGCTCACCCCGCTCGTCTTACAGCCACAAGGACGGAAGCCGGGCCTGTGGCCTGGGCTGGGAGCAGCAGGAGGCAGACTGGCATCCATCACTTACATACGTGAGAGGGCACGCATGTCCGTGAGACCGTCACCTAAAGATGTCCTTCCACTAAATGCTAAGAAACACAGGAAATGAAAGGTATTTAAAATAGTCAGAAACTTGAACAAATA
Organism: Myotis nattereri; assembly: GCF_964212035.1. NCBI lineage: Eukaryota > Metazoa > Chordata > Mammalia > Chiroptera > Vespertilionidae > Myotis > Myotis nattereri. Next base: position 98,542,139 of record NC_138081.1, on the reverse strand, counting down.
CTTTGTGAATGAAAAGAAACAAATGGCAAAGCCGCCCATGAGAAGTGTGTGTATATTAGGGAAATGCACGTTTAAAATTACACTTATTGGAAGTTAAAATAAACTGCCAAGACTAATGAGTGGAGGGGGTGTGGGGCCATTAGAGCCGGTCATGTTTTGTGCGGGGATGGATGCAGAAGGATGCAGTCGCTGTGGAGACGCTGTGAGCGCTTCTTATAAAGTTGAACATGCACTTAATGCACGACTCGCTCCTTAAATATCTTGAGAATATATATGTAAATATGATATACATCCACAAAGACCTGTTTGAAAATTCTTATAAAATCTTTATGCATCATTTCCATAAAGTGTAAGCCACCCATATTTTCAGGGTGAATGAGTCAATAGAAAACCAAGTTGAGCACATTTATACCAGAGAACACTACACAGCAATATCAGAGGAAACCACTGGTGCATGGAACCACAGACATGAACCTTAAACGCATTATGCTAAGTGACAAAGCCCTATGCAAAGAAAAGGCTACAGACGCCATGATTTTATTTATGTCTGACATTTTAGAAAAGCAAAAGGAACAAAAACCAGGTTGGTGGCTGCCAGGGGCGGGCATGGGAGGAGGTGATTGGCCGAGATGGAGCCCAAGGAAATGTGAAGAGACATGCGGCTTCTCTATCCATCGGTGGGGATTTGACTGGCGTGTTTGTCATGTCCACACAACTGTAACCTAAAAAAGGTAAATGTTATTATATACGAGAGGCCTGGTGCACGAAATTCATGCATGGGGAGGGGGACGTCCCCTCAGCCCAGCGTGCACCCTCTCCAATCCAGGACCCCTTGGGGGATGTCCGACTGACAGTTTAGGCCTGATCCCCGGGATCATGCAGTCGGACATCCCTCTCACAATCTGGGACCGCTGGCTCCTAACTGTTCACCTGTTTGCCTGCCAGCCTGATCACCCCTAACCTCCTCTGCCTGCTGGCCTGATAGCCCCTAACTGCCCCGCTACCGGCCTGGTTGCCCCCCAACTACCCCCCCCTGCTGGCCTGGTTGCCCCCTGCAGCCTGCTGTTTAGTCATCCATCTGGTTGTTTCGGTCGTGACGGTCCCTGGCTTTTTATATATTAGGATTAAATAGACCTCAATATACCTGATGTAAAATTTGCATACAATTTTCTATTTATGTTATATTTAATTTTTATAAGATTAGGTCAGCGTTTCTCAAATGCCCAGGGGATCTTATAAAAATGGAAATTCTGTAACCGAAGGTCTGGGGTGTGGCTAGTTCCCAGGTGATGACCAGGAGGCGAGCCCATGGACCACTTTTTGAGCAGCAAGAGATCAGGCCACACCTGGTGCACATTGGGTTGGGCCACATGTATGGAGTTCAAAATAGTTCAGAGGTCATTGGCATAACTTCTAGCCCATCATTCGGAAAAAGACCTCGAAATTTCGGGAAGTTGAAATCTTCACCAGGGGCCCTTTTAAGGAGATACAGTCTGTGACGGAGGCCTCCTAGGGTTGGCCAGACCAAGGCGATGGAACTTGAAACAGTCCACTTGATTTATATAAAAGTTATCAATGCCAACAGGATCTGAACTTCCAAGACTTGATGCACAAAATTTTCGTGAAGTTTTGTGCACAAATCTACTCTTATTAAACAGTACAATAAACGCAATACTTATTCCATATTTTACAGCTGCGATTTGGGAGGCCATGTGACGTTTTCCATAGGAGCTGAATTTGGAGTTGGCGTAGAGTGTCCCTAAGCGAGCTGGTGGCTGCCGCTCCTCCCTGGCTCTGTAGTCATACTCCCAGGAAAGTGTTCATATTAGTGTTTCCTCCTAAAACAGGCCACAGGAAATTAGCAAGGAACTAATGTGGTCCTTTTTATCCATTTATGGAAGAAAGCTTTTACAGGGTCAAATTAATGGACTAGACACCAGGATGTAAATGGCTTAGCAGTATTGTTGCCATAATTTTAATTTTACCTAATTTTTTAAATGACAATAAGGATATAGTCCAAATATTAGCACAATATTAGATATATTCTTCCTAGGGGAGTAGTTATGAATGCATCATATATTAAATATTTTATTTTTTGGTTACAATCCTTTGTGAATAAGATGTGTAACTAAATACACCTTATTTTGACATTTATTAGTGCTAAAGGTGGAAGTGAGGAATCTATGTAGACAAAAATGCCACCAAAACAATTTCTTTTTATCTTGATGGCATTTACACTTATCACACAACAAAAGCCACCTGATTCACTTCTGTTTGTTCTTCAACCTTATCTCAGAATTTGTCTATTTTGTCCCGTCTCCCATTGTTTTCTCAGACAATCCTCCCACAGTATAATATATAACACTAGGTTTTAAAATCCAATATCATGTGTGGAGGGAATGCCAACAGCGATGACCTTGACCAGCGAGGGGAAGCTACCAGACTGCCATTCAGGCCAGAGCTCCTTTTAGCAATTGTTTTAAACACAAAGATCCATCAAAATCAATCAATGCTTTACATCGTCAAGTGGAAAAACAGTATCATTCTCAAACTGTGTCTTTATAACTATTATATGCTCAATTGATTCAAATATTGAAATGCCCTAATGGATATTTTATAGGATACCTATTGGAGAAAATTAGATCGGCACTTAATTCTTGCTCAACAGTAAGTGGGCAACTGAGAAGTGCAGTGTATTGACTTTGCTTTCTGCTGACAGTATATTTGCTAACTGAATTTTTATTGAGTTGGTATTTTTGTTTTATTTACATGCGTCACTAACAATCCGGCAAAACTTAAAAAAATCCGTCTTAAATTGCCTTTGGCCCTTAGCTGACATCTTAGCTGGTTGCCAGGGAAGCTTAGACACTGCTGAGAGGCGGTCTCCTCCAGAGGAACAACGGAGATGGAGTGTATAAGGGACGTCGGTGCTCTAGCGGAGCAATCGAGATTAACTAGACCAGAGGCCTGGCTGCTCCATGGGCAGCCGCAGCCCTGGCATAGCTCTTGTCAGGTCTCACCGGGGACGTGATGTGTTGGTCAATATGAGTTTAGGAGCCTCTGAAGACACTCAGCAGGAGGGACCAGTGGTGGCACTCTTTCTTCTGAGATCTAAACAGGGAGCAGCAAAGCCATCAGGTGAGGCAGTGAAAGCTGCCGACGTCCCCCATTCTTTAGCCAATCAAGGGGATGGTGCAAAGTCGCTTTTCTTTTTTTCTGACTCTAACCAGAAGTACAAGAAACTCTTCCAATACTCCTCCCTTCAGAACAAAACTAAAAGAAAATGCAGCAGCAGGAGGCCTTCTTACCGTCTGTCCTTACCAGCCCTTTCTTCACTAAATGTACGTGGTTTCCATGGAGCTGGTGATAGAATTTTAAAAATCCTCTTATCGTGAACCAAAGACTCACAGAATTATTGGGTTGGAAAAAATCCTTGTCGGCTAGTGTGGCTCAGTGGTTGAGCATTGACCTATGAACCAGGAGGTCATGATTCGATTCCTACTCAGGGCACATGCCTGAGTTGTGGGCTCAATCCCCAGTGTGGGGCATGCAGGAGGCAACCAATCAATGATTCTCTCTCACCAATGATGTTTCTGTCTCTCTCCCTTCCTCTCTGAAATCAATAAAAATATATTTTAAAAAATCCTAAAACTATTGTGTGAAGCTTGGATTTCTTTCACCGTGTTTCATCTGAATAACATTTTTCTTATCTCCATCTTCAAGTGTTGGGGATGCCAGAGTTTTCAGGAAAATATTCACAATTTCTATTTTCAATTTCCTCACTATCCTGATGATTGGTGATTCATATCCTAAGATGGGTTCTTCTCTAGAAAAATCAGAAAGAACTGGGACAAAGATTTTATTTTACATATAGAACTAGCGGCCTGGTGCACAAATTTGTGCATGGGTGGGGAGGGTGGTCCAGCTGGCCCACTCTGATCATGGGCTGAGTGGGCCGGGCTGGCTCAGGGAGGGGGACGTGTGCAGTTGGCTGGCTGGCCCCACCCCGAATCAGAGTGTGTGGGGCCAATCAGGGGCAGGGCCAGCTGGGGGGAGGGCTACAGGCAGTTAGCCAGCCGGCCCCACCCCCTGGTCAAACTCCTGGACCAGGCGATAATTTGCATATTCGCCTTTTATTATATAGGATAAGTCATTGTATTCCTCTGATGTATATAACGTTTCTGGGATGTATTCACTCATTTACCAGTTTGTTTATTCATTAATTCATCTACTGGTTAGAAATGTGTAAGCTGTACATGCTTAGTGGATAAGATATGTAAAGAAGAGTCAGTCCTCAACCCCGGTACCAAGAGACCACAGTCATAAGTGCCGTAAGGTGCGTTAGGGAGGCAAGACATTTGGCCGAGCAAGTACTATGTGCAACCTACTCCCTGAAGGCGGAGTGTCACGAGGATTTGGATAGTGGGAGATTATTTTGAAGTGGAAGTCATGTTTATTCTCTTATTATTACGATTTCCATACAACTTAATGTTTGAGCCTTTTCATATTTTTCTCTAAGCAGTGAGCTTTCTTTGCTTTGGTAGTAAATTACTGAAGCTAGAAATTTCATTGTAAAGAGATCATCTTCTAAAGCATATTGGAGCCAGAGCCAGGTGGCTCAGTTGGTTGGAGTGTTGTCCCATGCACCAAAGGATTGTGGGTTCGATTCCTGGTCAGGGTGCGTATAAGAGGCAACCAATGGATGTTCCCCCACCACCCCACCTCTCTCTCTCTCTCTTTCTCCTTTCCTCTCTCTCTAAAATCTATAAAAAAAAATCTTCACCTTCAGGTGAAGATTTAACAGAATAATAATAAAGTGTATTGGACCCCACTGTGTATTGGCATTTTTTACAATCATAACATTTAAATCTATGTAAATATAAGTGTAGAACACTTTAATAAATGAAATATTAGATTACACTTTGTATAATACTTTCACTTTGTAGTTATTAAGATGCTATCAAGTGTGATATTGGGACTGGCCCTATATTTCATTGAAATTTATGTTCTCTGATCCAAACAAACAAAACCACACTGCACTGTACAGACACTGTGTCATCCGGGCACCAAAGCAGGTAGACCTACAGTCGTGCCCCTCAAAAACATGCCAAGTCGATGTTATTAGACCCAGCATTTCAGAGAAAGTAGCTACGTGCTGGATGTGCTGAATTTTGGACTTTGCCATCTGGCTGGTACATTTCAGACCCCATTGTGATGTGACTTCAGTCAGACACGGTTCACTGTTTTATATTTTTCAAAGGGTATTTTCACCTGCGTCTCTCAAACTGCTTCCCCGGCCAGAACTGCTTGGAACTTGCAGGCTATGTGACTGGTGCGGGGACCGAGTTCAGGTGCTTCTCAACCACCATTATGCTGGCCAGCGGCTGCGTTTATCACCAGGCGGCTTGGGGACGGCACCTCCTGCGGGCATTTCTCTGCCTCCGCAGTTGCTGAGGCGGCATCATTGTCTGCCTTTTCCTACAGACACGAATTGGAAACTCACATGCACCAGTTCACGGGGAGGGGGGCGTGTTCAGATTCGACCCTAAAGCAGCCCTGGTGGGAGATGACCGGAAGGCATTTGGTGTCCAGATGTTTTTGGCTTTGAATGCCAACTGTGAGCTCAGAAGGAGGGAATTGGCGGAGCGTCAGGCCCTGCTTTGTTAATTTATTAGGCAATGAAATTGGTGTTCATGTTGCAGTAGAACAGATGACAGCATTCGCTATCGATCTGTGGACAGGCTGAGGACAATATTATAATAATCCATACCAGCCAGCCTGACCTTTTCCTGAGTTGGCCTTTACCTTGACTGGGAGGAAAGGGAAGAATATAATAAAGGTGCCTATATGAGTGAGCTATAGCAAAAGGCTGCACATAGCTGGACTTTGTTATTTATCATTGAAGCAAAGTGATCCTTTAAGCCACTCATCTCATTAGAGACCTGTAAATCCCAAGGACAGACCCTGCGAAGCTTCGTAGTAGCCGCTCAGCAATGAACTTCAACCATTTTTTAAGGGCCATCTAAGAAAATGACGCTTACAGGTGTTACCAGGAAACCCCACTTGGGCTCAGGCTGCCTGTCGCTGTGTCCAATAACGAAGGCAGGATTGAGTCATAGAAGGCGCTTACTGAGAAGGCCAGCCAACCAGGAAGACAGGGCGCTTACAGGCACCAGATCCTGTCTTCCAGCAGGTGCGGGGACAGGACTATAAGGGGAGGGGGCTGGGGTGAGGCCAGGAATGGACGTCAGCTGCTGTCCTTAGCCATCAGGTGATGAGATGGTCTTGACGAGATGATGTGGATGAGATGATGGCGATGAGGTGGTGTTGATCTGATGATGTTTTGACTCCTGGTGGGTCAGCCTGACCCTGATTATCGCTTCTGCTTGCTGGATTCACAGCTGAGTCACCTCCTCCATCGCTTCGCACAGACCTTGGAAAGGAAACTTAAGAAAAACGTAACCCCCTATTTGCATATGAGAAACGTAACCCCCGATTCACATAAGTATACGGGTTCTAGGATTAAAATAATATAATTACTTTTCAGGTTAACTCAGGTGCTCTACCTACCAGGTTATAGGTCCCCCACCCCTCTCATCAGAAGCAATCGAGGCGAATGGTCTCAGCTCAAATCTCACCTGTAGAGGCTCTGGGGTCCCCCTACCATCGCTTTCTCCTCCCTCCTGACCCTGCCCTGCGGCCGGTCACAGGTTATAACCAGAGGATGTGAGACCTGCGGGGACCCTTAGAATTAAGTGACGGCTGACGACACCACGCTCGTTAGAGGGACAGGGACCTTTTTAGAACGTGTGTCTCCCCCTCGGAATGACAGCTACTGAACAGTGAACCTGGTTCTCCCAGCGCCTTTGGACCCCGTCTTCCCATCGGAATGTTAGGGAGCGTGTCCGGGGAGCGAGCAGCCGGGCAAGGCCCAGTGTGGGGATGCGGCAGCGTTTCCTCCCTCAGACAGGTGGGAGGAGGCTGCGGGAGGGGCAGGAGCCTGCAGGTGCGTGGGCAGCGTGGGCAGCATGGGCAGAGGGACACGGGCAATCAGAGAAGGTGTTCACGTCATGTAACAGCAGCAAGACAGCCTCAATGCAGGCTCCGCATGATTTCATTTCAAGTATCAGCGGCTGGCCATTCTGGGTTCTCCTACCTTTAAAACAGCAGGACTAGGTTCTCAATCTATAGAATTAAATGTATTCTTTGTTGTGGAGTCCTTTCACAATGCATTCATGTCTCAAATCATCATATTGTACTCTTTAAATATACTATAATTTTATTTGTCAATGTTACCTCAATAAACCCGAAAAAATAAATAAAAATCAACATTTTTAAAGAAGAGAAAAAAGTCCGCGAGTTCTATTCCTGCTGATGGAGAGCCTGTGAGGAGGGGCTGTGTTTGCTTGTTGTGTGGGCATCTCACCTCGACGTGGACATGAGTTCTGACATTTTTAAATCTCAGTGACGTCATGTGTACATAGAGAGCACATATGTAATATGCATGAAGCAGGATTGCACAGTGCTTACAAGCGTAGGGGCTCTTGCCGGCAGGCCAGGTTCAAATCCCGGCCCCCTCAGTGACCGCCTGTGTGATCTGGGGCTGTCATATCACATCTCCAAGCCTCATTGGTCAGTGGAGATAATAATAGTGTCTACTGGAGAAGTAAAGATGAAATCAACATTCCTGTGAGAAAATCTTCACAATTGTTCCTTTGTCAAGAATTAGATATGACGCCAAATGTATAATCCATAAGAGAAAGGCAAGGGCAAATTGGATTTCAACTAGAAAACATTGGCACTTCAAAGGACACTAAGAGAAAGATGAAAGGGCGAGACCCACACGGGAAGGAAATATTTGCAAAGCATGTATCTGATGGCTTGAATCCAGATGATATAATGAACTTAATAATCAAAGGACACATAATTCAAGAAAAAATGGGGAAATATCTAAATAGATATTGTACTAGAGACAACACAGTATCCTATCTAATAAAGAAGGAATATGCTAATTGACCCCACACCATCACAAAGATGGTGGTGCCCACAGCCAATAAGGAGGAAATATGCTAATTGACTGCCATGCCCTCAAAGATAGCGGTGCCCACAGCCACAAGATGGCAGCACCCAGTCCCCTCAGCCCCGCCAGGGTGGCAGGTGCCTGGCCTTGCCGTGCACCTGCCTCTGGAGTCCCCCACTCCCCTCAGCCCCCCAGCTGCCCAGGGCTGGTCTGAGGTGGAGGCGAGCCTCAGATGGCAGCTTCCTAGCTGCCCAGGGCTGCCTGAGGCTCAGGTAACCAGGGCCAGCTGAGGCTTGCGTGGCCAGCTGAGGCTTGCGTGGCCAGCAGTGGCAGCAGCAGAGGTGTGATGGGGCATCGCCTTCCCCTGATTTCCGGGTCACCTCTTGCCGCTGAGGGCTCCTGGATTGTGAGGGGGGCAGGCCGGACTGAGGGACCCCCCCCTCCAGTGCATGAATTTTCATGCACTGGGCCTCTAGTTGGTTGATAACACATGAAAAGGCTTCAAAGCCTCAGAAGTCACAACGTGTATTTTCTCAAACAAGTTCAGATTCAAGGCCCGGGAGGAGAGGCCACGTCTCGCTGGGAGGAGTGGGAAACTCACATTGTAAGCGGATGTGAAGGCAGGACACCTGAGACCTGGGGCGCATTATTCCAATCACTCATCCCAACCTGCTCCCCTGAAATGTGTGTGGACACATTCTTTATAGGGCCTCAGGGACCCACCCCTGGATCTCAGGGAAAGAAACTGCTGCAGACAGAAATGAGGGTGAGAGGGGAGGGGGCTTTTGTGAAGGAAGGGCTCAGGATGCCCCATAGTTACCATGGAAACAAACTTCTCGAATCCTCACAAGCTATTACACAGGTTACACTGCCTGTAGGCCAGGCATCGCTATCTAAAGGATGCCAGGAATCCTCACCTGCAAGGTTCATGACATTGAACAAATGCCAGGAGAGGTGCTGGCTGGTGCCCAGCTCCCAGCAGCGCCTGTGGCTGTTGGCACAGAGGTGCTTCGTCTTGTTTGGGTAGAACAAGGCTCATGCTCGGGAACGTGAAACACTGCGGAGGTGGCAGCACCGCGCAGCCCCCGACCACGCAGCAAAGGGGGTTCTGCGCCTTATTTCAGATCCACTAACCACCTCTAAGCTACGGGGACTAGACGTGACAGTAACCGCAAATGTCAGCTAGTGGAGTATAAGGCGTGCACAGACACATGAATATTCATGTCAGGTGTGTGGCTAGCTTATTTGAATATCCGTTATGACTTTTAAGAAAACATATAATGGTCTAAAATCAATCTGGATTATTTCCTCAGTACTTCGCATACCAAATATTTCCCTTAGATCCTCAAAAATTTTCATGTAGTTCATATGTTAAAAATTGACTCTGGCCCTAACCATTTGGCTCAGTGGATAGAGCATCGGCCTGCAGACTGAAAGGTCCCAGGTTCGATTTCGGTCAAGGGCATGTACCGTGGTTGCAGGTACATCCCCAGTGGGGGGGTGTGCAAGAGGCAGTTGATAGATGTTTCTCTCTCATTGATGTTTCTAATTCTCTATCCCTCTCCCTTCCTCTCTGTAAAAAAATCAATAAAATATATTTTAAAAAATTGACTCTGTTTCTTCATGATTACAGGCAACTAGTTTAAAGTTTCTTGTGTATTCTTTCAGAAAATGTTGGAACATATTAATTTCTATTGGTCTGTGTGTATATAAATCTATTTAATTTTATTATTAACCTATGTATGTAGTAAAATACATGTGATCTCCAAGACATTAATATATTTATTACTTGATGGTAAGTTTTTTTAATTTGCTTTAATTCTCTACTTTGTATTTTGTAATATTTTGTATTTTTAAATTAGCATTTAAATTTAAATTAGCATTTACATACTAAAAATAGTATGTAAAAATGATTATAAGCTCAAGCAAATGAACAAACAAAATGATCTATGATCTGAGTCAATAATAAAAGAGCTATTTATTGATACAAATAATTGATTCATCAACTAGAAAATGCAAAAACAAATCAATGACAAAAAAAATGAAGTGCTGCCCTAGCCGGTGTGGCTCAGTGGATAGAGCATCGGCCTGCAGGCCAAAGGGTCCTGGGTTCAATTTCAGTCAAGGGCACGCACCTTGGTTTCAGGCTCCTCCTTAGCCCGGGCCCTGATCGGGGCTCATGCGGGAGGAAACCGATCAATATGTTTCTCTCACATCAATGTTTCTCTCTGTCTTTCCCTCTGTCTCCCACTCTCCCTGAAAAGCAATGGAGACATATCCTCAGGTGAGGATTAGCAGCAACAACAAAGAGGATGAAGCGCTCCTGTAGGGGACAGAGTGTCTTTTGTGTCCGTTGCTGTTGTGATTATTTCTTTTACAAAAGATTAAAGAAATCCATGAGGTTCGTGAACCCGCTCTCTTAGAAATCATGTGTCATTTAATCATTTCAGGGAGCCACAGTAATATTCTCCATATACCGTTTTGTGTTAAGCTTCATGTAATGTGTTAGTTCAGTGTTTTCAGGTCAAGTTTGGTTTATTTTGCTGATTGGTGTCCAATTGTTTCAGACCATTTGTAGAAGTTTATTTTCCCTCCATCGAGTGCTGTGACCTTCGTCACCATCAGTTGGTCCCACCGTGTGGATCCATGTCTGGTTCTCTGATCTGCTCACGTGTCTGTGCCTCTTCCAGGACCGCGCGGCCTTGAGAATTCTTCATGCCCAGGGCCTGTCTTCCCTGAGCAGTTCTGACCGAAGCCTTCGGATTGCCTGTCATCCTTTTCGGGGAACATGTCACATCTTGGGGTCGCCCCTTACTAGGATGCTTTTCCACATCTTAGTAGAAATTTTAACCAGAAGGGTCTATATTTTTCACATTTCAAAAATAGGGAACATTTTCACAGATACTCTCCTCATTTGTTATTACAAATGTGAAATTAGAACAATTGCCAGGGTTCCATTCTGACATACAACACTACTTAACATGAAGTGTGTTTTTAAGTGCCCGGGGCTAGTTTACGACTGTGTTCTCAGCGCGAAGTGGTCTCCTGTAATCTGTCCCCAGGGAAGAAGCATCGGGCAGTGGGCTTGTTGTATACTTTGATGATATGATCGGGGAAGAAGGAATGTCAGGGGACAAACCATTTTATTCCGGGGGTGGGGGCGGGTAAGAGATCAACCGAAGGACTTGTAAGCATAACCAATGGACACAGACACTGGGTAGCAGGGGAGGCCGGGGAAAGGTTAAGGGGGAGGAAAAAAAAGGAGATGTATGTAATACTCTTTGTAATACTTTAAGCAATAAAACAAAATTTTAAAAAAAGAATGCATGCTTCTTGTTCTGATCCTGCTTCATGCTTACCACAATGTGTTATTACCTCACGGTAAACCACGCAAGGGGCCCACCACACCTTCCCCATCTGTAGAACACGTCACAATTCTATCCAGGGCTAAGTGTGCATGTATACTTAATTATCTAGTGTTCAACTTTGAAACAAAAATTACCATCTTCAATAGCCTAGCACCTGCATTTATTGCAAACGTGGAATCACAAGCCAACAGCTCTCATTGTTTCTCTATTTTTATTCTTTTTTGTCTCTCCTAATAGTGACTCAGACTCTCCGAGCTCGATTTTATTTGTGAAACAGAGAACACGCTACAGCCGGTTCTGCCCCCGTGAGAAGGTACACAGCAATGTCTTTCCCAGCAGGAAATGTGGAGCTTTTCTAAATTCTGACAATAAATCTTCGGCAGCCGTTTATGTAAACCACACACAACGATCAAGAGCTGAAAAGGTCACGTTAAGAATGGCACTTCATTTCGTGTAGCTTTAAATTTCAAACGCTAACCCAGGGCAACACAAATTAATACAGCTGCAGGTAGGAGAGGAAAAAGATAATTATGAGGTTGCAAAGAATAGGTGGTTATTTATATTGGTAATCTCAAAATGCATGGGAAACCGTTAAATCAAAAAAAGAAAGCGATGCTGCATGGCATTAAATAGTAAAGGGAGAATTTTTTAAAAAGCCACCTCTAATGGTTAGCAGTAGGTAAGCACATAGATGATTATGATTAAAAAAAAAAACAGATATAAAGCAATGAAGAGCTTATATAATGTGAAAGCCACCAAAAATCATTAGGAAAGATTCAGCCTTTTATTAGTAAGAAGCAGAGGGGTGCATGTCCCCCTTCTTCCTCACCACAAATTTATGATTTCATTCGCACAGTGATTTCTAGCAGTAAACATGGAGTTACATTCGTCTGCCTCCCATTGAGCAGCCTTGTGGCCACTGGACAGAGGTGCCGTGCAGTTCCACGGAGTTCCTGAGTGACCTGAGTACACGCTCATCCTCATTTCCCGTACAGAAGGCCACCCACAAGGCCTATGTCCTCTACAACTGAAGATCAACTAAGGTCGTGGCATCCAAACTCAGCGAAATAGGTGCTGAGTATGAATTCCAACAAGAAATGATCTTAGCCAAGAGGTTTGGGTATGAGGGTCTGAGTTTCTACTTTTTCCAGGTCTTTGCACAGATTTTTTTAAGAGTTGTATGTGCCTGGCTGGCATGGCTCAGTAGTAGAGCTTCGACCTGTGAACCAGGAGGTCATGGTTCGATTCCTAGTTAGCACGTGGCCAAGTTGTGAGCTCAGCTGCCCTCAGTGTGGGGCATGTAGGAGGAAGCCGATCCATGATTCTCTCTCATCATTGATGTTTCTATCTCTCCTCCTCCCTTCCTTTCTGTTATATTAAAAAAAACAGAGTTCTATGTATGTCTCTGGATCTATTTTATCAGTTTATTTTGTTCATTAGATCCCGCATATGAGTGAGATCATATGGTACTTGTCTTTCTCTGAGTGGCTTATTTCACTCAGCATGATACTCTCCAGGTCCCTCCATGCTGTCTCAAAGGGTAAGAGATCCTTTTTCACAGCTGCATAGTATTCTGTGGTGTAAATGTACCATAGCTTTTTAAATCCATTCATCTATTGATGGAATAGCTCCAGAGATAGGAAAGCGTGCAACAGACTGAGGATCCTCAAGGGAAAGGGGTGGGGGGTGGGGGGTGGGGAGAGGGAACAGATCAACCAAAGAACCGGCTTGGCCCACAGCTCCTCAGAGTTGCCCCTCGCTTCCTCATGAGTTTACCCACACGTGCTCACCTCAGGACTCAGCCAGGGGTCCAAGGGGCCGCTTGGCAGACTTCCAGGCTCATCCTCTGCCTCGCTCCTCTTCTCTGGAGCTCTGCCCCAGGGCCATCCATCAAGCCAACCTGGGCTCCAGCATCTCCTTCCTCCACTCGGTGTGACCACCAGGCTGGGCTTGGGGACGGGTCCATCTTACACCATGTCCTGTAGACAGCGGCAGTGCCAGGGCCCCCTCAGGTATTTCCAGCTTCTCGGGGCTGAGTCCCTCCCTCTCTGTGTCCCAAACCTACAGCCGTTGTTTCACACAATCTGTCTGGTTCTCTGGTTTGTTATGATGACTCGCACACCAGGTATTTCATTGTGAATATCCCAATTATGATCATTATTTTACTCTGTGCTTTGCAATTACAGTTAACACTTTCTGAGCACTCACGCCTCGTGCCATCTGCATGTGAAATAAATGTCATGAGAATTTTTATTTTATTGATAGAAAAACGGAGCCAAAGTAGTTTGGGTGGTATGTCTCCGGTCAGACAGCTCACAAGCATCTGCGCCTGGACTGGGCCCTGTGATGGTCTAACTCCCAGACCAGCCTGGGTTTACAACCTCTGGGATGTAATAACCTGTTGCAGACTGGGCACTTATGCAAATGGCATAAGATGCAAAGGTTCTGTTTCAAGAAGAATACGATTTCACAGTCAGTTTGCAAACTGGAAAGCATCTCTTTATATAAAAGCCTAAGCGACCATTCGACCATTCAACCATTCAACTGGCAGCGATGACACGCACTGACCACTGCTTCGCTCTTAGCAATCTGGCCCAGCGCGCTTCCTCGGCTTGGTCATTTCTGATCTTTTTCTTTTATTATTGATTAAGGTTACATGTGTGTCCTTATCCCCCGTACCCCCCACTCATGCCCTCACCACCCTGGTGTCTGTGTCCATTGGTTAGGCCCATGTGCACGCACACAAGTCCTTTGGTTGATCTCTCCCCCTCCCCCCACCCTCCCCCACCTTCCTTCTGAGGTTTGATGGTCTGATCGATGCTTCTCTGTCTCTGGATCTGTTTTTGTTCATCAGTTTATGTTGTGCATCACATTCCACAAATGAGTGAGCTCCTTGGATATTCCATGCACTCCCTCGCCCCCGCTATCACACTGCGTTGTTGGATACTTTCTTAGCAGTTCTCACCGCATGAAATGATAGCACATACTTTTGTTTAGTCTTTTCCTGTTTCAGTCCTAGGAGGGGCGGGTATGGCTTTGCTGACCTCTGTTTGAGCTGCTGCCGCCAGGCCTGAGGACTGGACTGATGGTCTGTCCTGCCAGCCCTCTCAGTGCTGGGACAGCCCCTTTCCGCCGCCTACAAGCTCCTCCTGCCCATCAGTCATCAGCGCCGCCAGGAGGGCCCGCCTCCCTCATCCCGGGTTCGTGTGTCAAAGCTGGTGTGTTACATGTGCCTGTGCTGGTTGGCAAGGGGCCCAGAAAGCATGTGCTGGAAGTTCTGGGTTCCAGACTCACGTGGAAAGAGTTCCTACGATGGCAGATGACGGGCCACATGGCGCCTGCCAGCAGCCACTCCAGGACCCGGGACAGATCCTGCACTCGGTTCCAGCCGGCTCCCAGATGGGAGTGGGGAAGGCCAGCGAGGCGCCTGTACTGGAGACAGGGAGGAAGACTTTCCATTGTAAGCAGCGACCACTTCCAATGCTGTGGCAGAATGCGTCAAATGAGAACCACAAAAAAAAGGCCACTGCGTTAAGCAATCGGCACCATGACCTGGATCACACAACCGCCTCCCAGCAGCTGCCAACGCCAGAGCCCATGCCTTAAAGGGGAAATTCGAGAACTAAGAGGTGACTTTCATGCATAAGCGTCACTGAGGGGAGGGGAGAGGACAGTGGCCAGAGGAGCAGGAGCCATGGCGGCTTTTTATGTTTTATGACAGGAGAGGGACATCTGTGTGTATTTACCTTCAGGAGTGGCGAGTGTCAACACACGGAGATCGCAGCTCCTGCCTCAGGTCTAATAAGCTCCCGGAGGAATTATGAGCGGCGTACTGTACACACACGGGCAGATTAGCTCATGGCTGGAGGAAGCTGCAGGTGGCCCTGAAACTGGGAGGAAGGGAAGAAAGTTGGGTTTGTACAGAATCTAAACAGAGACAGGCTTTGAGGAGTGATCAGGGAGGAAACTTGATTGCAATTTTTTTTCACTTCCTCCACTCTGGCCTCTCCTCTGTCTCAGGGAGAAGATTGGACTCTCTGAGCGTCTTAGGAGGGATGGACGTAAGGGACCAGGAGCATATACGATGAGGGCGATTCAGGTTTAAGAAGCCACCAGAGACCAAGGCTCAGGACTCACAGGGGTTCCACCGTGAGTGTGCATTGTTGAGCAGTCTTATAGCAGCAGGGGATGAGAGGAGCTCTTTAATAGATTCAGGCCTAGGATTTTGATAGACATGTGTAATGCCAGGTAAGGGGGTGATGGGAATAAAAATATTCATCATTATGGCTTAAGTGCTTGACTCTGTTCTCTAGACTGATTAGGAAGGTGGTGAAGCCAGAATGGCACGAAGCTGGAATCAGGGAGGGGTTGGAAACAGCCACGGTGATGAACAACACCTCGCACCTACCGGAGCCAGACAGCCCTTAGCACAGGGCGGCACAGCCGGGGCGGAGGCACCGGCACGGAGGCCAAGGCTCCAGAGAAGCTCATTCTGGGTGAAGAGATGGCCAAGGACGGGCCATACAGCCAGGTGACCAAAGCTGACTCATGTTTGACAATTTAGCAAGTTTGGGTTTTTGTTTCTTTTTAGTTAGTTTGTTTAAGTATCGGATGGTGCCCAATGGGCAGAGCTCAAAGGGGTGAAAGAATAGGAGGTGGAAACGGGGCCATGAAGGAAAAGCCAGGAGAAATGTGGAAACGGGACAATGGGACGCGATGCTGACGAGGAACCGCATGTAACTGGGCCTCGGCGTGACACCGGGAGGGAAGGGGAGGGCCAGCTGGTCTCTGGTTCCTCAGAGAGGTTTGGCTGACACAGTGCCGATGTCAGTATCACCTGAGTCTCTTGTCTCTTCGGGACTGGAAGGTTATTTCTCATTTTCCAAAAAGAATTGTCACCAGCATCAAAGAAACTTTCAACCATTTCAAAAGCAACAAAAAGGGGCTTTTCAAGATGCCTTCCCTTGATTTGGAAAGGGTCCACCGTCGCGGGTGAGAACATTTATCAGGGAACCAACCAGGGCCTGAATTGGATTTTGGGGGGCAATGGTTGCTTCTTTCTCCCCCTATGGCACCACGGTCGTTCCCGATGGAGCACTGAACTCTACACACCTAACCCGGTAGAAGCGTAACTATCTGGCTTGTCGCTGCCTCAGAATATGAGATTCTGTAGATCGGGTGCTAATTAAGATCAGATGACCTCGTCTCTTATAAATAAAAGTTCTAAAACTTTTACATTTCCTTACATCACAAAATTTGTTATCCATGGTTTTACTATTTATACATCTAATATTCAAAAAATTTTAAATGTCTATCAGGTTGCATTTGTTTAAAAGCAGAAATATTAATACATTGAAATAGATTCTTGAAATATAACCAAACATTACTTTCCCCGGGATTTATTATTTATAATTTGATTTTTTTTCTATGAAACTTAATGTACTGAACATAAAAAAAATTTAAGGGCAGAGTGTAATTCAATATATCATAATTTACCAGTTCAGTACGGATATTGCAGTGAAATAATATTTCAATAAGTTCTGTGCCCAGAGAAGGAATCTGGCACCTGAGTAAGCCGATGAGAGGGATATTATCATGTTACCTGTGTGGGCTACCTCCCCTCCCACCTGCAAGTATCTCACTGTGCAGAGTGTGAGCAATGGCATTGCGCTGGGTGTGGTACAGAGGGAGTGTCAGTGATTTGGACGTCATCATCCAGACAGGTCATACAGGCCCCGGTGTGGCCTTACGGGTCGGCGTGAGTATTTGCACTGCCCAGCAAGGCAAGGAGTCTGGGTCACTCAGGCTGCTGCAGCAGAATCCAAAGACCGGGTGGCGTATAAGCAACAGGAAGTCACTTCCCCTGGTTGGAGGCCGGAGTCCAAGGTCAGGTGGCCAGCAGAGCTGGGTGAGGCTCTCCTCCCGACTGAGGACTCCTTGTGTCCTCTCATGGCTCATAGGTCATGGTAGCTCCCGGGGCCTCTCTTCTAAGCACCAACCTCACTCATGGGGTCGCCACCCTCAGGTGTAAGCACCTCCCACAGGCTCCGCCCTTAGTACCATCACGCGGGGACGAAAGGTACAGCATGGACATTTTAGGGGGACACTCACTCAGATCAGGGCTCGAGGTGACGAGGGCCACACCTTTGCTGGGAGGATCAGGATCTGACTGAGCTCAGAACAGACTGGTAACAGGCCATAGAGCTTTTTGTGCACAGATGTTCTATGACGGATGCCCCAGACTGTAGGCACTCTGGGGGGAAGCTGGGTCTTATTCGGGTGAATTTCCAGGATGGAACGAACCCAGTAAGGGCTGTGCAGGTTTTCTGCTTGCTCCTCGGTGCAACCAGAGCTGAACACTGACAGGCGTGGGAAGATAGGACAGGTCAAAGGTCGCAGCCACGATGCCAAGTATTGAGATAGGAAGGTCACCTGCATGCTCTCTATTCCTTCCTGCCCCCAAGTTACATCACCATTGTTTCTTACCGAGCACATGGCCCTGGCAAGTGGGTGATTTTTCTGCTCCTCAGCTTCCCCATCTGTGAAATGGGGTCAAGTGGCGTCCACCCGACAGAAACATTGTGGCCATTAAGTGTGAGCGCTGAGCACTGTGATGACGATGAACAGTCAACCCTCCGGACACGAGGGGTGACAGGGTAGGGATTGCAACGATGACGCCAGGTGACAGACTCAGACTCAGCACCCGGCGCCCCAAGAAGGGCTGTCCTTGCTGTGTTGGCTTCTCAGTGGTCTGCAGCGACCACACAGGCTGACGTGACTCGGCTGACGGCTTGTGGTCCTCTCCCCCTGGACAGGCTGCTCGGCTTCTGTTTATCCTCGCGCAGCAGGAGGGAGAGCCAGGCCGGAGGCGAATGGCAGGGGCTTCATGTAAGTATCCGTTGCGATGGAGAGTCGCCCTGAGGTACAAGGAAACCCCAGAGGCTCCTCCAGGGAAGGAGAGAAAACCCAAAGGACAAACTTGGAGGAGGCTCGGACCCGGACCCTGGAGAAGAGGTGGGTCAGCCTGCGGGGCTGCAGGGAAAGTTGGTGGTTCAGCTGGAGTGGAGGGGCCGGAGCTGCTGGCCCGGCAGGAGGCCCCAGGACTTACGCCTCAGCTAGTAAAGCCGTGCTGAACACGTGTGTGAATGTGCCCCCAGGGGCCGTTCCTTGCACGTGTCCGAGCTTGCCACGGGCCTTGGACAGCTCGGGACGCCGTGGCCATGAGCGATGCCTGGTCCGGCCCTCCCGGGAGGGTGTCGGCCCGGATCCGAACTGAGCAGCCACCTCCATTCCTGGTTCTGCCCCAAACCTGTGGCAGCGTCCACCATCACCTCCCTCTTCTGGACCCTTGTGACTCATCCGGAAAGCCAAACGTTAGGGCGCCCTCAACCCTGTGTCCCCACAGCCTTGCACCATGCACTGCCTTCGAGTTTCCGACGGGAAGGACACAGTGAAGGTGCCGTGTTTGTCTTAGAACTCTCATTTACCCAGCGCATCAGTGGATCTTCTCTCTCCCCAGAGGAGAAAGCAGAAGATCTGCATCCCGTTCGCCCTGCACCCCAGCCAGGCGAGTGCTTGGGAATGGCACAGGCTGGAGTGGCAGCGGCAATGGCAGTGACAGCGCTCCCAGCGCATCCCTCCAGGGACTGGCGCGCCCCCCTCCCGCGTGGGCGTGGAGACAGACAGCCCCTTCTCAGCTCTGGCTATTCATGTTCAAGGGCTCTCAGGGCAGCGCAGGAATGAAAAGAAAATATAAAAGAGAGAAAAATTATGCTCCATTTAAGCAATAAAATTTTTCTAACAAAACATGCTACCGAGCCTGACATCAGATGAGCCCAGGAAAATAAAGGAAACCCTTCGCGGGCGGGCATTGTGAGCGTATCTGTCATCTGGGGTGTCCTGGCCTCGGGCTGCGTTCTCCATTCCAGCGCAATTCCCCTCTGCGGCGTGTTCAGCCCCAGCCATTCTCCTTCTCTGCTGCTTATAATGTTAAATTACAGCTGATCTGTCCCAATCTTATCTCTGCTCCCCTGGAGATGCAGCCATTCAGCAGAGCCTCGATTCGCAGGATTCCACGCACGGCTATTATGTGCCGGATAGAAAGCTGTGCTTCTCTGTGAGAAAGGGCGCCGGGGAGCGCTTTTCAAGTCATTATCCTCCTTCGGGGAGTGTGACAGGTGGGGATTGAGAGCTACCGATTGAGAGCCGTATTTAATAAACATATTTTATATTTCTTCTATGTATTTTAATATATTTTTCTTGATTTCAGAGAGGAAGGGAGAGGGAGAGAGAGGTAGAAGCATCAATGATGAGAGAAAATCATTGATTGGCTCCTCCTACAAGCCCCACACTGGGGATCGAGCCCACAATGTGGGCCTATGTCCTACCTGGGAATCAAACCATGACCTCCTGTTTCATAGGTCAATGCTCAACCACTGAGCCACACCAGCTGGACCTATATTTCTTATATTTGACTAAAATGAAAACAATTAAAATATTTTGCTCTGCCCTAACTGGTTTGGCTCAGTGGATAGAGCGTCGGCCTACGGACTCAAGGGTCCCAGGTTCGATTCCGGTCAAGGGCATGCACCTTGGTTGCGGGCACATCCCCAGTAGGGAGTGTGCAGGAGGCAGCTGATCGATGTTTCTCTCTCATCGATGTTTCTAACTCTCTATCCCTCTCCCTTCCTTTCTGTAAAAAAATCAATAAAATATATTTAAAAAAATATATATTTTGCTCTTATAGGACCTTGCTAAGGGTACCTGCTGAGTGACAGAAACTGTGTTACGAGAGTTGTAACATCTTTTTGTTTAATCTTCGGTCATTCTTGGATTAGTCAACCCTGTGAGATCCGTGTCGATGCTGCCATTTCTTAGATGAGGTTGCTGGGATTTCCATGGATTTAAACATTCCCCGCAGTATCATAGCTGACCAGCCTCCAGGTTAGGCTTTGAATGCGGGTTGGAGGGAACTGAAATTCTGTGGCTTTAAGCACTTACAAACTTTCACATCAGGACAAGGAGAACCGGGTGAATAGGACGCACAGGAATGGCTTAACCACAGGGCTGATGGGGGGGCAGCTCCAGCGGCAATTCACCAAGGCTTGTGCTTCTCCAAAACAGCTTTTCGTGGCACGAGAAACACGCACACGCCTGCAGTTTAGCTTAAACACGCCTGCCCTGGACACCGGTGCTCAAGGCAGGCGGCCGGAGAGGAAACCACACAGTAACCAGGACAGTGTCCACCCTCAAGGAAACCTGCTTCCTGCTCAGTGACTCAGGTCTAACCATCAGGATGGGCACAAAAGAGATGCGGGCGGAACACGCTGCAGGCAGAGAGGAAGGGCACCATGTTCCGACTGAAGGTGGGAGGTTTCCTAAACGAGATAACGTGAGAGCTGAGCCCTGAAGGTGCTATTCAAAGACCCTCTGTCTTGGCTGATTTGAGGCCTTGGCTGATTTTCCATGTGACCTTTTAAGCCTGAAGAGACAGACAGTCCAGGAGAGGCCCTGCACTGCAGTGGTCACCTCGTCCACATCTACCTCTGCCCTGACCGGGTGCAGCCGCGGGCCAGCTGTGTGGCTGCCCTGCATCTTGTGTGTCTTGTGTGCAGCATGAGAAGCCTAGAGCCTCGGCTCATGGTGGGTGAGGGCTCCGTAAATGTCATCTCTCCATGTTGGGAGGCAGCCAACTGCAAGTCAGCCTGGGCATTCAGCTCTGAATCTCAACATAGGGCTGAGGTGTGATGATTTTAAAATGCTGAGTTTGAAACCTTGACACAGTAATAAATATTGGGGGGATGAGTTGATACACGAGTTTACCATCTTCCAGCAGATGTTTTAGCTCAGGGGTGGGGAACCTTTCTTCTGCCAAGGGCCATTGGGATATTTACAGCATCATTCATGGGCCATACAAAAATGTCAACTTGTATTTGGTCAAACATTTAATTAACTCACCCCTAGTGCCATGGCAGGACGAGACTAAATGATTTCATGGGCCTTATACAGCCCTGTTCTAGGTGATGATTCCAGGATATAGTTGTGATTATAAACCTGATTGCTTAGGGCCACACTCCTCTGTGAGTTATAGAAACAACCGAAGAATGCCACGTCTGGACTTACATGTTAACAATTATAATAATCAATAAACTTTAACCAAAATCATAGCGCATGTAGGATTGCGAGGGAGGGACTCCGTGAAAACTGTGGTAAGCTCAATTCAAAAGGTAACTGAAGAGGAGATCTTAGATAGCAATGAAGAATACAACTCGTTCTCAGGAATATAGGTGCAATATTTCAATAGAAATCAAACAAACATATGGTGTGTTAACTGGAATGACAAACTTAAGAACAAAAAGTTTAAGAAGCCCAATAAAGCTAGCTTTAGAGAGAATTGCAAAATTAGTTGATTAAAAGAATGTTGCAAAAACATACAAACGGGCAATAAACATATTAAGATGCTCAGCACTAATGGGTCTCAGGAAATGTAAACCAGGGCCACCAGGCAGTGCCACTCCACACCCGCTCTGAGAAGAGACATTTACAATCAAAGAGACACTTAATGAGAACTGTTGGCGAGGGTGTGGGAAAATTGGAAGACATACATTTGGTGGAAGGAGGAGGGATGCAAAATGGTGACGCCTCTTCGGAAAGCAGTCTTGGCAATTCCTCAGAAAGATAAACATATAGGGTTGTCATGTGACCTAGCACTTGATGCCCTGGTGTATCACCAAGAGAGATGAAACCCGTGTCCTTCTACATACGACACTCGCAGTGACAGTCCAAAGCAGCCTTCATGACAACAGCCCACCGTGGAGACGGCCAATTGTTTACCCCAGTTGATGTGTACCCCTGATAACAGGTAAATCAAATGGGCCCTACCTGTACAGTGGCCTGTTACCGGGCAGCAAGAAGGAATGGTCACTGGCACCTCCTCCCACATGGATGAGCCCTGAGAACAGTATGCTATGAGAGACAGACCAGCCATGAACCATCACAGACTGCATGAGCCCGTTCACATGAAGTGCCCAGAAGAAGCAAACCTGCTATAGGCACAGAGAGTAGAGGGGTGGCTGCCTAGGCTGGGTGGTCTGAAAGGGAGTTGGGGGTGACTGCTAATGGCGACAGTGTTTCTCCTTGGGGTGAGGTAGATACTCTAAAATGTACAGAGGTGATGGTTGTACAAATCTCTGAATATACTAAAAAATATTGAATTGCACACTTCAAATGGGTGATGATATGGTATGTGAATTATGTGAGTTATCTATACTTATAATAGGGTAATATGCAAATTGGTTGGGATGCTGTCACATAATGATCAGACAGCAGGAGAGCGGGGCAGCGAGCTATGTGTGGCAGAGAGCTACAGGAGGGCAGGGCAGCGAGCTATGTGTGGCAGAGAGCTACAGGAGGGCAGGGCAGCGAGCTATGTGTGGCAGAGAGCTACAAGCGGCGGTGGGCGGGGTGGCCAGCTGAGGCAAGCAGCACCGAGCTGCTCGCGCACGGGTTCGTGTGCAGGGTCACTGGCATCTTTTTTTTTTTAAATATATTTTATTGATTTTTTACAGAGAGGAAGGGAGAGGGATAGAGAGTTAGAAACATCGATGAGAGAGAAACATCGATCAGCTGCCTCCTGCACACTCCCCACTGGGGATGTGCCCACAACCAAGGTACATGCCCTCGACTGGAATCACACCTGGGACCCTTGAGTCTGCAGGCCAAGGCTCTATCCACTGAGCCAAACTAGCCAGGACGGGTCACTGGTATCTTAATAAAACTTATGAAAAAGAATGCTACAGATGTTATAAATTTAGATCTTAGCAAAATGTTTGATGACATTGCGATAATATTTTGTAAAATTATCTCAGAAGGCATCTGTGGTACAAATAAATTCCTTTGCATTGAAAACATGTCGACGGATCACAGTCCTCATTCTATGGTCAGCTTTAGTGACAACCCGTTTAAAGGTAAAGGGTGGCAGTGCTTTCACACAGGTCACTCACATTCTACTCACCGCCGCCCTTGTGGGAAGAATGGGAGACGGCTCTAAACTGGAGGATTGAAGTAAGCCAAGGGCCACGTATTAACGACGATTTCACATTGTCATGTAACCTTGAAAAGGGAATGCAAGAAGGAAACTAAAAGGACTGAATCTTAACAAACATGGTATTTAATAAAGTAAATTTGCTCTGTGTCCATACCATTAGATTTTTTCTTTCTTCTTCCATGCAGCAACCCTGATGTTTTTATTTAAAAATCTGTGGACTATCACATACCAACTCTAAAAGAATCCTTTAAATGAAGGCTGGAATGAAGATCTGAGATATTGGTTGGACAGAAAAAGAGGATTAAAAACAATGAATCAGGAAAAAGAGAGATGGAAGACTCTGAATCTTGGCTAAGAAACGACCTAGAAATGCTAGGAAGACATTGTAACGAAAGGAAGATATAAATGCAGTGAAAGAGGGGAGCTTCAATTAGTATCAGAGCACTGGATTGAGGGCAGGAGGGAGGAAAGGGAAATTCAGCAGAAACAAGGAAATACATGAGCAAGCCTGGCGGAGAGGCTCAGAGGGTTTCATCTCGAGGTTCAACAGAAAAGGGTCACTGTGCTCTCCCCTTTCCGGAAGAGCTTTCCGATTTTTTTCATCAAAAATCTTCAGCTGGAGAAACGTTCCATAGCTGCGCCCACAGATGATATTCTGAGCTAAGGAAGAGCAGGCGAGGGGCACAGATCCACGTCCTGGCGCTGTGATGAGGGGGCGCAGAGGGATCTGGCCCCGCCCCGTCCTTTGTGTGAGGGACCCTGGTGACTCAGGCTCAGGGCGGGTCGCTGCTGCCAGCCAGGAACCTATCATTGCCTTGTTCCAAAGCTAATTGTTCCCCTTCCGAATCCAAGAGAGGCCGTCAGAAACACAGGAGAAATGAGGGAGCCAAAATAGCTTGTAATTGCTGCTCTTCAAACAATGCGCTCTCCGAGAGAAACACCCGGGAGTTAATTAAAAGCTGAGACAACGACTTTGTGTGGCTGGTGTCCCTGTGCCTCAGCCATGATTGCATTTCCAAAAGACTCAGGCACCAGGAGCCAGCTGCTGGCTGGGCCACGGGGACTCAACGGCTTTCTTTATAAGAAACTAGAGGCCCGGTACACGAAATTCGTGCATGGAGGGGGTTCCCACAGTCCAGCCTACACCCTCTCCAATCCGGGACCCCTCGGGGGATGTCCGACTACGAGTTTAGGCTGGGATCTGGCCTAAACCGGTAGTCGGAGATCCCTCTCACAATCCGGGACTGCTGGCTCCTAACTGCTCACCTGTCTGCCTGCCTGATCACCGCTAACTGCCTCTGCCTGCCGTCCTGGTTGCCCCCAACTTCCCCCCCTACCTGCTGGTCTGGTCACCCCATGCAGCCTGCTGTTTGGTCATCTGTCAGGTTGTTTCAGTCGTGTTGGCCCCTGGCTTTTTATATATTAGGATAGAAGTGAAATGTACAACTTGCCTATGGCCAGCATCATTCCAAACAGATTTTGATCTACTGTCATGGTGCTTCACCCCCGATTTATCCTGATATTTAAGACTTTATGAAATATAATGTTAAAAGTGGAATGTCTATACATATGCATAGTGGGAAGAAAGTTCTGTAGAATTTTAAATTCATGACAATGTACTTTTTAAAGCGACGTGGAACTCAGATGCACCTGGAGAAATGGAATGCACCATGAACTGGGCAATGACTACTTAACTGCTTGTGCTAATGTTCAAAAATAGAGTCACTGATATTTAAATTAGTTCCATCGTATTTCTCCCTGGGCTGCACATGGGTTAGTCCAGTTTGGTCAAACTGTTATCGGAGGACTGCACAAGTGGGATGCCTCTGTTCCTAGTGGGAGTGGGTTCTTGGGTGCTGCTGGAATGAGTACTTCCGGGGGCTCCCACAGGAGGGGGAGACGTGGTAAAAGGCTTTATTTGCCCGGAGTTGCATTCCTTGGTTCCAAAGTCCATCACCTCTTACCCAGTCCTGGGCCTCAGCAGAGCCCAAAGCAAAGCCAGCATCCAGAGCCCTGAGCGTGGAGTCCGGTGGAGCATCAGGCTTCACTCAGTCCATCTGCCCACTGAGTGGAAACCACCTGGCTGTCGGCCACATGGGCCAGTGCAGAGCTTGCAAGCCAGGAGCCAGGCAGGAGCAGCAAGAGAAAGGGGGGCTCCTTTGTCCCAGAGTTTTGGTATCAGATCTTCCCGCCCTTACAGTGGCCAAGCCTATACACTAGCTTCGGACAGGTCAGCGTCCTCTCACATCACCCAGACCTTATGGGCATGCTTGTCCCATCCCTTCCCCCATGGATCTGGGGGGACAGACTTGGAGAGGGCCACACTGCAGCTTCCTGGCAGAGCTGTGTACATGGTCCCCTGTTATTCCGCCTTCCCTTTACTCCTTTCCTGTTAAACAGTGACCAGGTTATTAATGAATCAAACGGACTCTCAATCAAGGGCAGGAGGTACCTGATTTCATGACCCCAGAGAAGGATGTTGTGCATCTTCAGGCTTGAGCTTCTCCTCCACAAAACGCAGGCCTTGGACCAGTATTTTAAAGCTGCCTCTAGGTCCAGCCATCTCTGATCCAAGATGACTATAAATAAGTCAGAGAGACAAGTGACAGGTTTTTCACTTGGGAAGTAATACTCATTCATATCTAGTCCCAAAGCCACCACTTAGCAAAGGACCCTTTGTGACTTTTTAAAAAATTATCCTATATAATAAAGAGCTAATATGCTAATTAGACCAGACGAAGCTGGGGCTTCGAGGGCCGGCTGAGGCTGCGAGGACTGGCCTAAGCAGCCAGGGCTGTGAGGGCTGAGCCCTTGCATGAATTTTGTGCATCGGGCCTCTAGTCTCAGTATGTTATTTCTGATGTCTGGTTCATGCAAAGGTTGGGTTCTGCCACTATTTTTAATCTTTAACAGATTCGTCTACAAGCCCCGAGCTTGTTGGTACCTAAGAGGAAGAGGAGAGACCAGGCCTGGGATGAATGTGCGTGTTTGTATTTGTTCTGATCTCTGAGATGCTGGCTGCGTTTGTGTCTTCTCACTTTTGAAAGAATCGACTGTGACCACACCTGGAGAATCCAGGGATGACCAGGTCAGGTTCTCAGACCTTAGGGCTCAGAGAGCACTTGGGTGGACAGTCTCTCAGGCCAGTACTTCTCTCCGTCACTAAGATGCCCTGTGACACCTTGCATTGGGTGGAGTTAAACACACGGGAGGACTTTATTCGAGATTACTGCAACAGAGGAGCGAGATCACACTCAACCCCACAACAAAAGGCATGGACGTTTTTAAGCAGGGTGGACTAGGGGGAAAGTACGAGAGGACACTGGGGGGAGGTTGGTCAACATGATGAGGCCATCTGAGTTTCCTAACTGCCTCTTCTTATTTACTTCATTTTTAATTGAAGTATAGTCGGCATATAATATTATATGAGTTTCAGGTGTATAATTCTTCAACATTTATATACCTTACGGAATGATCCCCAGGATAAATCTAGTGACCATGTGTCACCATACAAAATTATCATGATCCTATTGACTGCATTCCCTATGCTGCACATTACATCGTGGCTTTTTATATCATACTAGTGGCCTGGTGCACAGATTCGTGCACATTGAAAGGAAATTAATTAGAAGGTGGAGGTAGCAGGTGGGGCAGGACTGGGCAAGATGGGCCAGACACGCCCTGGAGCCAACTTCCCATGGCTCCAGGAACAACATAACCCATGGCTGGGCCGAAGGTGGAATCATGGGGCCCCTCAAAAAATCGGGCTCCCTCCTCTCTGGTTCCGGGGTGCATCACCCCAGAACCGCCACTGCCAAGTCACTGCAGCTCGGCAGCTCCTGTGTTGAGCGTCTGCCCCCTGGTGGTCAGTGCATGTCATACCTACGGGCCGGCCAGATGGTAGGCCAGTCAGAGGGTCACGGTCATGTAGCCTTTTTTATATAGAGATGTGAAATCTAAAACAAACAAATTAAACAAAAACAGACTCAGTGATAGAACAAACTGATGGCTGTCAGAGGGGAGAGGGGAGAGGGATGGACCAAAAAGGTGAAGGGGAATAAGAGGCACAAACCTCCAGTTATGACATAAATAAGCTAATTGGCTTTTCTGGACATTGAGCTTCCACCCTCCCACAGAAACTGGGGGAGGCGCTCTATCTTTCTTGAGGATCACATTTCAAAAGGATGACTCCTGGGTCTTTGAGAAAAACAATCCTGGGTTGTAAAACTATCAAGAGGCAGAAGGAAAATTTACATCTCAAAGGGGGAGGGAAGAAGTTCCCCAATTTGTGAGTTTCTGACCATGGTGCTTCAGGAAAGGGGAGGCGGGGCGGGGCCAGAAGAGAGCTGTCCAACCTTTGCTCAAGCTGAGAGGAGCATTAGGTGTCTTGGTCAAGATGAGGGATGCTCTGAGGATGCGGAGCAGGAAGCAGTTCATTTCCTTCGATGAGTATAAAACAGGTCTTTAGAGAAAGACCTAGATCATGAGTTATCTGCCTCTCCCATAGCTTACCTCCGTTTCATCGTTAAAACAGAATCAGAGTTTTAATGGGCAGTTTCTTACAAATAATAGGAAAAGAAATTGCTGTGACGTAAGCAGCACTTGCTGCAGGATTGTGTGAGGTGGCCGCTGATGAAAATTAAATGCACGTCTTCGGTTCTTTCTCTCCCTCTGCACGGTCCCCTTAATGGTGTTAATGACTGTGAACACTACATAATGGTGTGGGTCTTCCCAAAGCTGGGTGAGTAGAGAAAGGAAGTCGGCGATGGCAAGGAAACGGACACAGGAACTGGGACCAAGAGACCCTGCCGGGTCGAGGGGCATCATCCTCGCAGCTGCGCCCTGGCCCCTCTGCCCTGCACCCACTCAGCTGGACTCAGCCTTACATCACAGCCGGGAGACAAGCAGCGCCTCCCGGCCTGGCTCGCACCTGGCTGGGGAGATGGGGGTGATTCTGTCACCAGGAGGCAGCTGGGGAAGGAAGGGATGACAGGCTGGTGGGAGAAAAAGAAATCAAAGGCCACCTTGCCATGAAATAAGGGTCCCTGTGGACCAGGGAAGCTGTTTTCTTTGTGTTTCTTTAGTTTATTTGTTTTTTTATAGCTTGATTGAGGGATCAGTGAATAAAGCATTTCAAAGGCTTGGCTAGAAATGCTACAGGACTCCATTTCTAAGTGGCAGCTAGTGTTCAAAGGTTCCCATGCTCGGAGACACACACATTTAGACACTCACACCTGAGACGAATCTTTAAACAAGCGATACTTGCATGTCTTGTCCATTTTCTAAAGCACTTAACCCGTGTGACACTAACTTCGCAACACGCCGTGAAACAAAGACCCTGCTAGCAAAACCTGTTTGTAATTATGTCAGGAAAACTGCACCGAACATTCAATGAGACAATTTCCCCTCCGAAAATAAACAGTATCTGCCAGCCTCCTCCTCGTGTGGGGAGCATCACAGCTTTAATTTAGGGTTCAGAAGTGTTTCTGAAAAGTCCTCTTGTGAATTCAAATCACTCTGTGGACTTTTAAAACACATTCCCTGTATTTGTGAGGCATTTATTGTGACTTAAGAAAATAGGTACAGAAATTATATGCCAGTGAATAAAAGCCTAACATTAAGACAAAATTAAAGCAGTACAAAAAAGAAAAAAAGAAAAAGCATCTGTGTAAATGAGCAGGAAGAGAGAGAGAGAGAGAGAGAGAGAGAGAGAGAGAGAGAGAGACATGAGAAATTCTGGCCCTTCACTCCTCACCAACCTTCACAATGTCACAGGGCTGTGCTCACTGCAGCAGGATCGGCCTCCTGTCCTTCCAGCCCCCTGCATGTGTCCCCTCCCACTCCCGCATATTAGGTCACCTCACACACCAAGTAGGAGAGGAGACGAGGAAGATGAACAGGACAAGAAGTAAAGAGAGTGGACAAAATAAAGGCAACAGAGCTGAGTTTGTGGCAATTAGGTCCAAAGCAATGAGCTAAGGGGCTTTTATACATTTAGGACTTAGAGATTAAAAATGGTCAAGAAAGATATCAAAGTTGCCCACAGAAACAAGTTTGATAGCATAGGAATGGCTGATTCCGACAGGATGCCAAATTAACCTACAGATTAAATGTCTGTGTGTTTTTTTAAAATATACTTTTATTGACTTCAGAGAGGAAGGGAGAGGGAGAGAGAGAGAAGCATCAATGACGCGAGAGTATTATTGATGGCTGCCTCCTGTACGCCCCACACTGGGGCTTGAGCCTGCAACCCTGGACATCCTGGTGCCCTGACCTGGTATCAAACTGTGGTCTCCTGGTTCATAGGTGGACACTCAACCACTCAGCCATACCATCCAGGCTAAATATCTGCTATTATTGTGCTGCTAAAGTTTAAAAATCCATTGAAAATGGCCAATCTCCCAGACACTTGCTGTGCATGCTGTTGCACATTCCAGAATGATAAAGCCAAGTCAGTATCCATCAGATATTCTCCCCGCTAGGTTAGCCAAGGCTTCATCAGCTCTACAAATGCTGAGAGACCCGCCAAGGAAGTGCAGGGAGGAGAACATGGGCGTGTCAATTTCTCCATCATCGATTGAGGTGACCATGGAGAAAGCACAGACCACTGAGTCTGTTCACCAGGGACAAAGAAGAACAAGGGGTCTCCACGGTCACGGTCTTGTCACCAGGAGAGAGGGATGAGTCCCGCTTTCTCACCAGAGTGACGGGGGCTGCCAGAGAAGGACCTGAAAGGGGACTTCACGTTTAATTGGACGTTCAGCTACCACTGAGTGCCTTGGACGTGCCATATCCTGGGCTTCTAATTTCACGCGCATTTATTTTAGTGCAAGAGACCACGGATAAGGGATTCTTGTCCTAGTTTCATGCACAAGCCTGCTGTGTCTCAGGTATGTGAGAGTGACCATGAGCGACCACATGAGTCAAGAGGAAAATGTGAGATTTCAACCCAAGCCTTGAGAGCCCCAGTTTTTGCATCATCATGGCTGGTGGACATGGGTTCTTTGTGAGGTTGCAATAAAGAAATGTCCAAGGGCACACGTGTGGGAGAAGTTTAAGCGTAGCGTCAAGGTGTACTGGGGTGGAGAGAGATGATACGCCCTCGGGGATGGTGAGGGAGGCTGGCTGTAGCAGAAACTGCTCCGAGATCCGGGGTAACCCTCCAGATAGCTCCTTGGTTTTGGGGAAGGAACAGGTTGTCATTTAAACCATCCAACCTACTTCCTGGGTGTTCCCAGGCTGGTGCTGGGCGCTCCCCTCAACCAGTCCCTTTCTTGGACGCCCTGGGATTCCATGCCCGCATCCAGTCTGATTCTTTTCCCAGCTTTTCTCAGGCTACACTCCGCCCCTTTATGGCTCCTTTTTGGCTCCTACTGAGCATGAGCCTCGCAAGGGAATTCCCTCACCCCCATCACGCCTGAATCAGGCCCTTGTTCCCCAGGGAGACTGCCCCGGGACAGTCTGGGGATTAAGTCCTGAGGGAGAGGACAGGCTGTCTCCTGGGGGCTGTGAACGCTGCCCTTTCCCAGTGAGGCAGGCATCATGTCCCATTCAGCTCCCTCATAGATTAGGCCTCACATCTGAGTCCGCTTCCTAGTTTATTAGGCTCAATGTCTGACCCCCTTTGCTCTCTTCCTTTAGTAAGACTAGCCAGCTACCTGCGCTAACCAGATTAGTGTTTCCGCACAAGGCCAGAGGGGTAACTCCAGGCAGATGAAAAACCCACGCATTTCCTATGTGGTCCAAAGTGGCCCACTCTGGTTTTAGTATTTATTTGAATATAATAAATACTTATCTTCCAGCCAAACAACTTTTAAGTGGGCATTGTACTGCATTACGAACCTCTTTAATTTTTAATGTAGAATGATAATATATATTTTTCCCATTTTCACAGTGAAATAGATAATCCAAGAAGAAACACAGCATATACCCCCGCTCAAAGACTAAATCGAGTCATCTACTGTGGTGGGTGGGGAGAAACACCCCAATGAAGAGACTACACATGGTAATCATACATCTTTGGCTTTAAATGTAAGAACCTAAGGTTTTGGTGAAATGAATCTCATCTAATCTTACATATACTAGGGGCCCAGTGCACGAATTGGTGCACCTTGAAAGGAACTGTGGGCTGCAAGGCTGCTGTGGGCACAGGGGTGGGTTTCAGCCTATCCTTCTGTGCCCCCACCCAGCCCCTCCTGCTGCAGCCTCCTGGTCCCCTGTCTGCCCGCAGCCCTGCTCCCACCACTGCTGCTGCTCGCACCTGCTGACAGCACGGAGCAATTGGGGCCGGTGCTAGCAGTGGGTGGGAGCAGTAGCTGCTGCCCCTATCACCCCTCAGGAGCAGGGGGAGGTGGAGAAGCCCTCAGGGGCAATCGGGGCTGGCAGCCGCCACTCACACCCGCTGATGTTGCCAAGCAATGGGCACCTGTGCAGGGCACCGGCAGTGGGTATGAGTCGTGGCTCTGGTGCTGGCCGCAGGTGCAAGTGGGGCCGGTGCTGGCAGTGTGTGCGAGAGGCGGCTGTCGGCCCTCAGGAGCAGGGGGAGGTGGAGAAGCCCTGAGGTGCGACTGGGGCCGGCAGCTGCCACTTGCACCTGCTGATGGTGCCGAGCTGAGCGATCAGGGCCGGCCCTGGGCTCTGGCAGTGGGTGCCAGTGCCTGGCAGGACCGTGGGACGTGGGAGCAAAGAATTTTCTGTAACTACCAGATGCTCACCCCAATGACAGTGATCGGCGCTCACCTGCTCCACCATCGCACCGCGGCCAATGCCCACCATGTTCCACATGCGCCCCTAGTGGTCAGCGCACATCATAGTGACCAGTTGTTTGGTTGTTCGGTTGTTCCACCGTTCGATCTGTTTGCATATGAGGGTTTATATACTAGTATATATTTTTACCATGAAGCAAGGTAAAAAGTTAAAAAACAAACAACTTTTCACGCATATTTTGAAGTCCATTCAGGAGAAAATAATAAAACCTATCCTTAGCAAGCATCTGTGTCTTTCAGATCAGTGTCCGCAATGATATTGATAATTAAAGAAAACAACTTCAAGTTCAGACCTCATAGAGCCCTCACGCAATGAAATTGAAGACGTTTGCCTCACCAATCCACGATCCATCCATCCATCCATCCATCCACCCAACATTTCTTTAACACGAATGATGTGCTAATTATAACATTAAACACAGAAACTACAAGGATAAACAAGGGTTTCAACTTTCAAACGTTCACAGTAGAATAGCTGAAACATGTTCACGTTCCTGATCGGCGGAAAGAGCTATGCTCACCATGAAAGCAGCCACAGAAAGGCACCCACCGGGCAGCAAACTCAACATGCCAGCTCGGACACGTCTGTGCCTGAATCCATAGCTGGTTCTCTTTGTCCTGCGTGTTATGCCCAAGTCACTTCCCGAGACCCAGCAGCATGAAGATGCTGATATGCAGTAACACAGTACCACTATATAATGGTTGTAGGCTAATGAGCAATATTACAAATTCAGGCCATTTGTTCTAAGAAAGAGCTAAAAATTAATCTCTGCGTGCAGTTCTCCACAATCACACGAATTCTCTTCCCCGGTGAACGTGTTTATGGGAATGCACTCTGTAAAGGCCGCCTCTCCCAGGGCGGGCGAAGAGCATGCAAGCTCCCCTCCTGTCGGGCTGTTTCTCTGTGACAACGCCCTTTGCGCATCAGCTCCCTGCAGGGAAGGAATGGAAGTGCTAAACACCATTACCGCCCTGCCATGTTTTTCTGTTTGGTTTTTTTGGGGGGCGGGGGCGGGGGGAGGTGGTTGGGGAAGTAGGTCCTCAGCTGGTGAGTAAATAAAACCCTGGGCCGTCAGGTAGCTTTTTCAGCTGATACCAGCTAGAAGTGGCCTTGGGGTGTCATTTAATCTTCTTCCAGTAAATACACCCCAAATAGTCCCTTGTTGCTAATCCGTCCAGTTGGTAAGAGAGATATCTGAATGGAGGTTGTATATCTCATTTAAGGTTAGGCAGACCGGGGCACAGCGCGGGGAGGGACCTCGCGGTGTGCGCGGGCCCTGCGGGGGTGCCCTGGTGCGCCAGGAACTAAGTGGGCCGCCATCTAGACCCCTGCCTGGGAGGGGTGCTGGCTATCTTCCCAGCTGCGGCTTCCAGAAAACCCCATTATCTGCTTATGCAGCTGAGCAAGGCTAACCTGTGAGATTAGCATCAGATCAGCACCAGGAAGCCGAGCCATGAGGAACACGGAGCATCTTTCTCACCAACACCCACTGCATCACAGGGCTCCGCCGTGTCCTTAATCTGCAGAGGGAGAGAGATGGTGCTACTTCTGCGATGGTGACAAACCCCGGAAATAACCTTTGAAAATGGGATGGCATATGCCTTTAAAAGCCACCGAGACAGCCCCTAAAAATGGCTTACCAAGCAGCGGAGTCACATTGTGGGGAATTGCTCTTTAATGCATTCGCGAGTCTATTCCTATGGCACTTAAGCCAGCCCGAGTCGTAAATATAAAATGGTAATTTCCCTCCTGAGCGGCTCTGCTGCTCCCACAGGCCCGCCTCCCCCAGGAGGGACCAGCGCCGCGCCTTCTGCTGCCCGTAACTGCTCACAGGAGTTACAATTGCAATTAAGCCCGGCTCGGGGCCCTGCCTGTTTCCAGCCGCTGAGCATCCACAGGGTGTTTGCAGTGCAGGAGTGTCAGGCTGCAGCAATGGGCGGCTGACTCCCTTTCCAGCCCCCTTCACCCCCCCGCCCGCCTCCCCAGCTCCGTCCTGGGGGGAAGCTGACCACAGGCCTCCGCGTCCCTCCGGCTCCTTTAAACAACAACCAAATCGCCATGAAAGCGAAACACGCTTTGCAACATGGAGTCACACATGGGAGAGAGCTCAGCCCCGATGACAGGTGATTCTGTGAAGGGGTTGAAACAGGAAGACAGACGGGCTGCATGAGAGCGCGGGCCGCAGCCCCTGCGCTGCCGGCCATTCTCAGAGGCCCCCGCGCGGTACCCAGAGCCAACTGCCCTCGCTGCTCCGTTTCCTCTCGGTGAAACGGCAAGAAGGCGTCGGCATTCTGCATTTTCCCCGCGGCTGACGGTGTCTCATTAGCCTGGTGCCGCACACGGGGAGGCGGGGGACGCGCGGTCAGACGCTGGTGTGATATCAAAGGTGAGGCCCCTGCCCCCATCTGCCTGTTTCTGAGGGGTAATCACTGGGCACAATAAACTCTTATTTCCACCCTCCAAGCAAGTGGTTCTGTTTCCGGAGAGGATGAATGAGGCTGAAAAAAATGCCCACTTCTCTACAAAAACACAAACCAACAAAAAAACCATCATACCGTTCCTTGAACCCAGGGAGGGCCGCGGTAGCAGAGCCTCCAGGAAATCCGGGGGCTGCAGGGCCTCCCAGGAGACGGGAACCTCCATGGGCCCCGGCCACGCACAGGGGGACTGGGCAGGTGCCACGCAAGTGGGCAACAAGGATCAGCTGGAAGCGTTAAATGCCGAGCGGGGTGTGCTCGGCCATGTGGGCTGCTGTGCAAGTAGCAGGGACTCGAGGACTTAGAGCTGCACGCTTACTGTTCCCATTCTCCTGGTTGGAGTGGATGCCAGGTCAGGGCGGCAGCAGCATGGAGCCCGCTGAGAGCCGCTGGGTGGCCCTCCGGGTGGTCCGCTGCTGTCCTCTCCGGCGGCCTCACGGGGAGGGGCGGGCTCGGGCTCCCTTTCAGAAGGGCGCTGATTCCCTTCCCCAGGGCTCCACCCACACCACCCGCTTCCTCCCCACGGCCCTCCTCCTGCTACCATTCCACTGGGGGTGAGGGTTGCAGTGTCTGAAGTTGAGGTGCAGGGCACAGTGGTCAGTCCATGACCATGGCCGTGAGCCGGGGAGACTGTAGACGCCCTGGGAGTGTCAGACAGGGGGTGGCCGCTCTGGATCTCAGCCAGGTTTCCCCAGGAGGCTCCCCAGGAGGGCTGGGAGCTGGAGGAAGACGAGGCAGGGAGGGCAGGCCAGGAGGGGAGGGCTGGGCCTCCCAGTGCCGGGCCTCCTGGCCGCCTCTGGCTCTGAGCTGTGGTTTCCAGAGCAAATGCTGGGGGCCTCCCGGGCGCTCTGGGCAGTGGCCTGTTCGTGTGTCAAAGCCGCTGGGAACCGCCACTTCCTCCCATCCCGCATCCGTGAGCACAGCCCGCAGCCTCTCCCGTGGGCGAGGGCAGCGCATGCGAGTACCCCACCCTGGCGCGCCACCCCTACTCCGATTTCTCACCACATCCACCCGCCCGATTTCTCCTGAAAGTGGCACCTGGAGTGAAAGTAACGACCATTGAAAATGAGGGAGTGATGGTCCTCACTTTCCAGGAAGAGCCTCACGCCCACAAATACAGAAACATTCACAAAAATGACAGAATATTTTCACCTGACTGATGACCAAGTGGGTGTGGGGAGTCAGCAGGGCACCCCCACTCCAGCAAGGAGCCCCTGACTGACAGTGACCCGGGGGCAAAGCCGCTCGCAGGCACAGCGGGCCTTTAAGTTAGCGGCCATTTAATGCAAGCCGACGTGGAACATTTGTTTACAGCTGTAATGTACAAATTATATATATTTTTTACAAAAATGAGCCATGCTTCTTTAGAGGAAACAGAACGTGGTTGGGGAACGTGGCGTGAAGAGATCAGCATTCTATCCAGCGCCCTCCGCGGCCGCTGCCCTGTAGCGGAGCAGCTTTCTGCAGCCACTTTCCATGCTCACGTATTTCCACTTCCAGGCTTAATTAACTGGGAGCAAGTACCACACACAGACGAGCAGGGCTCTCCTCCCTCCAGTGTTTACTCATCAGTCGGTAAGCTGTTACTTGAAGCACCTGACAACAGCGAGGTGGGATTACAACGCATTACACGCAACACACTTAACCAGGCTTCCTTGCTAGCTGTCTGATGGCTGTCAATGTCCAGCAGGATGAGGACACACAGGTATGGGCTGACGGCGGCCAGTCATGGCATCTCCCTGTCCCCCTCCTCAGCACAGGCCCGCTGTCCTGCCTCGGTGGAGGGTGGAGGGTGGAGGGGCTGGTTGCTAAGGGAAGTGGCCTGTCACTTCGCGGCTGTGGCGCTTGGTGGCCAGGTTACTTTCCTAAGCGTTGCCTTTTTCTTTTTTTTTTCCTGACATGGAGAAGCATCGTTGGAGATGAAGGTCGAGGAGTGAGGGCCTACGGGACAGTTCCCGTCGCCCCACAGCGTTCCTGCAGCCTAAGCAAAGCAGAGACTTTGTCGTTTCGAAGACACTGACATGTTCGCTGTCCGTGACTGCAGCGTCGTCTGTTTAACTGATCTATTCCAACTGGCGCAAGCATCCCTCTTTACATGTGTTCACTTCCCCGAACATCTCCTTAGAATAAGTACTTGAAAATGAACACGAAATCGGAAGATACGTTTATTTAAATGTCCATGCATGCTGTCAAATGACCTCCTTAAAAGTATGCACAAAACCAGATTATGTTCGGTTATGGGTATGAGAAGGTCCCCACAAAAAAGATTAGAACATAAACACATCGTGCCCGGAAGTACTATTTTAAGAAAGAAGGGAACCGTGGCGGCGGCGGCTGTGTGGGGTGATGCAACCCAACAGGCCAGCGCCGCTCGGGTTGTAATTTCGTGGAAGAGACAGGGCTCCTGGTCCTAATGGACTATCTTGTGTTGGGAAAATTTCATAAATTACTTTGAACAAGTGCCATTTTCCATGGATGGAAGGTGCTCCAGGGGGAGTAGTCGAAACAGAAAGGTGAGCAAATGGCATGTGAACAGCTCACAGATGACACCCGACGTCTTTTTCCAAAAGTCCCATCACACTCCCCTCCTCCTTTGTCCGCAGATGCCACTGAGGGGGACCTTATGGGAGATGGTCTTCGCCACGCCATCACCCGAGGACCACTGAGGATTTTCTTGTGAATAAAAAATGTCTGTAGTTATTATTATCTATAAACTTTTAAACAATTTTAAGTAAAAGCATACATTTTGTTTCTAAGATTGGAAAGAAAATATTAAGGAGATGTAGTCATCATACTTACATCACTAAATAGGTAATATTTACTTTTTTCTCATTGATAGGTGTGCATATATCATATATGTTACTGTCGCAGAAGTTAATCCATTCTCTGGACAATACAGTTGTAATTGAAAAATGTTTTCTAAAACATAAATGCTTACAAGTGTCCCTATTTATTTCCTAAAGTTTTATATTATTTTATACCATAGGTGTGACAATATTGTTTTCCATCATTATTTTCTGTTTTTTATATACCTAGCTTCCAGGAACATCGACAACCAGGGTCGGATTTGGCCCTAGACACTGCTGAGTCCCAAGCCGCCCTGTCCCTATACACTCACCCACCCACAGGGGGTGCTCGGGATGCTTCGTCTGCCTCGGAGCGGGGTGCGGTGGGGGGTAGGGGCTCAGGCTCTGGGATTCAGGCTGCACATCCCACAGACCTGACTGGGGGCCCTTGAGAAGCCAGGACATCCCCATGTGGCCTAATTCTGACCATTCAGACTTCAGGAGGGTCTCAGGGGGCCTCCAGCCGAGGTCTCCCCTGGGGAGATACATTGCTTTGCTGCACGTCTGTTCGCAGTGCGGCCTGGAGCTCACAGCACAAGCACAAGCGTGAATCCAGTGAGCGAAGGGCCGGATCGCTGGGAGACAGAACGAGGCTGAGTCCTTGGCCTCGAGATGGAGCCTTTGCAGCCGCTGGAGCCTGCTGAGCTCAGGGCTTCACAAATGCCTTCATCTATCACCAGCAGGAGCCCGCGTCCTTCAGCGGCCGAGAGAAGAGGCACGTGGTCAGGTAGCTCCTCGGGGACACCGGTTGTTTTGTGACGGACAAAATAAGAACTCGAGCTTGCACCGTACAGAAACAGGAAGTAGACCCGAATTAAAGGGTTAAATGTACTAGGTAAGGATACAAAACCATGAAAGTGCATTTTGTAACATCAACACATTGAGAAACTGATAAAAGAAAAGCTTGAAAAGCGAAACTACATGAAAACTAAAGGTCTACACCATTTTAAAAATGCATCTTTACTGTTGAGAGTATCATAGATGTCCCCATTTTCCCCCCCACTGACTCCCTCCACCCTGCTCCCGTCCTGCCCCAGGCATTCACCACGCTAAAACAATAGAATGGAAAAGCAAATATAAATTGTCAAAAATTATAACAACATAATAGATGTCTATTTATGTAAATATAATTTTAATAGGAAAAGAGCAAGGCACAAACCTATAATACAAAAGAAATATTACAATTACTGAAAATATGGGAAAATATTTAACCCTATCAATAATTTCAAAAAGCAGAGAATAAAATTCTGCTTTATCATTGACCAAAATGTTAATGATAATCTCAAGCATATGGAAGGTATGTAGTTTCATGAGCAGATGGTGGATGGTATGGCTTAATATCGTTCCTCTGGGGTGATTAATAATATTTACCAAAAGCTTTAACATTACTGATAAAAGATTATCTTAACATTTATCCTAAGAAAACATTAAGGACCTGTGCAAATATTTTGCTGCACATAATTGCATCATAATTTTATTAAACATTTTTATAAAATGCAAAAAGAAAACATTCCAATGATGTGGTAGTTCAAATAGTTTTAAACAGTGGATTTAGAAATAGGTTTGAGAGAGAGATAACAAGGTTGGGAAAGTTTTCATAGGTTGTGAGTTTTTTGCAGAGAGGAGAATCTCATTTCTTAAAAAATAACAAATGTATTATGTTATACAAGCAGAGCACCTCTCAAATGCTAAGATGAGGTAAAGCCCAGACAAACATGGAAAGGAGGAGAGGCCGGGTGTAACTGAGCCACAGTGTGTAACTTCCTCCCAGTGCCACCCTACCCACATTTCCAAAATAATGTCCTTTTTAGGTTGGTTTTGAACGCGACTGATGATTGCAATGGGAAGTTTTTCTTTATGAGACGCCTATTCTGAGAAGTAGAATAAGTCTTCCTAAAGCAATGGCGCCAAAAATGTTAGAAAGAGGAGTTTCCACCCTGCCCAGATGTTTGCAAATCTCCAATTCCTGTGCCTAATTCCTGTGCTCACCTTCCAGCTCGCCACCTCGTTCCCCCTCTGGGCAGGATTAGATGCAGAGCGGTTATTGGATTCTTGACCTCACATTTTTATGTCGTGACTCTACAACGTAAATAAAATATAGGATCCCTGTGCTAACAGATCTTACTAACCGATATACTAGAATATACAGGGTGTCCCCCAAAATGTACACTTTAAGAGCTGAGAGCTCAATTTTGAAAATGAAATGTATTTCAATAAACATACTTTATAATTCATCAATGTGTGTATAGATTTCTGGGGATACATTGTGTTTGTATTGTTCATGGTGAAATGAGAAGATCTTAAAGCATTTTCCCCCAACAAGACCAGTGCATCTGGACCAGACCTTTCCTATGGAAGCGCCGAGGAGATGAGGATCAGCTCGGGTCCTGGGGCCGCACCGGCGCTCTGTTTGACAGCGTGGTCCTGCTGGCTTCCTGCTCTGCTCTGTGGCCTTGGACACGTTTCTAAGCCAGTCCTTTCAGGCCCTGGTCATGCCCAGTGCCAGTTGCCTGGGGTGGATGCTTATTTTGTTTCAAACACACGAACACACCCTCATTGTGTGGAGGCATTGTTTGGGACGCTCTGCAAATAGTATCTCAGTGACTGCTCACGACAGCTCTATGATGCAATCACTTTGTCGTGCCCATTTTACAGAAGAGGACAGAAAGGTGAGTGATGGCCCACCGGCACACACCTGGGGGGGGATCCTTGTTGCTGGGACATATGGGCTAGAGGGACCCAGGCCACAGGGGAGGGGGGGGGTTTAGGGGAGGCTCCCCCGAGGAACTGTCCTTTACTCCAGATGGAGCTCTCCCGGGGGAGGGGCCTTGAGCAGCTGTAGGCACACAGCAGGGTTATCACTAGGAAAGGAAGTCTTCTCTTTTGAGACACCCTGCGTTCTTTGTTCTATCCTTTTTTTATGACTATCTTTCTATCTTCTCTCTCTCTCTCTCTCTCTCTCTCTCTCTCTCTCTCTCTCTCTCTCTCTCCCCTCTCTCTCTCTCTCCTCTCTCCATATCTAACTATTTCTCATCTCTCTCCATACACTAGTACATACATTCAGCTTCCTTCCAGTCATGTCCATTTTCATGTCCCAGAGGCACTTTAAACTCGGGATGTTACATTGCCTCCTTCCCAGGCCCAGGGACCTGCCTCCGAACCCTCCCCTCATCTGAGTGGCACTCAGTGCACAGCGCCACCATCTACTGGGCTCCCCAGGCGGAAAGCGAGGGGAGCACCCTTCACGCTCGCCCATGCCTCCCCCTCTCCATCCAATCACCCCACGGGCCCTCTTGATTCCGCTCCTGAAATCCCCTCAAGCCACCGCGTTGACCCAGCTGGAGTGGCGGTCCGGCTGTTACAGACGGTGACAGAAGAGGGTCAGGCTGGGGCTGATTGGCCTGACGCCGTGCTGTGAGCAGTGTGGGCTGCCTGGGGGGCTGCTCTCTGCTCTGTTCCCCACGCACAGATCGCAATCCAGGCTGCGGGACGGTCTGTCCAACCAGAAGTTTTCATTAATTCAAGTGCCGGTCTTCACGGAGGGACGTGAGATGCTCACTCCACCGGCGAACCAGTTGTAATCATTTTTTTGTATGTGATCTCAGGGCTGGGGGGTGGGGGTTTCTTTAGCATTGGTCTCTATAGGTAGATGGACTATTTCTTGGAACGATATCTATACTAATAAAAGGGTAATATGCAAATGGTCGGGACACCCTCATGTGTAACAACCGATCAGCAGGCTGCGTGTGCAGCAGGCATGGGTTGGTGGGGACTTTCAGTGCCGGGGACTTGCGTCACGCCATCACAATGCATCACCAGGAGGCCTGGGGCCTGGCAGAGGCCTCTGCGTGACTCTGCTGGGGTCCGCAGGCCTCCATGAAGCCTGGCCCTGGGGGCGGGGCCTGGTGAGGCCTCCGTGTAGCCCAGAGGCATGGCCTGGCAGAGGTCTCCACTCAGGGAGGCCTAGGGGTCCCTTGGCTCTGAGTGGCGAGATCTGGGGGTCCTGTGGCTCCACACGGCATGGACGCAGGACCCCCATCTCCGGCCTACCTCTTTGGGGCAATCCATCGAGGAGCCCCTCACTGTGACGGCACAGACCAGGCTGGGGGACCCCTCCCCCCAAGTGCATGAATTTTGTGCACCAGGCCACTGGTTGTATTTTAACCAATTATCTTAAGGACAGCTCCGGCCTAGCTCTTTCGTTCTTGCTCACCTTTGCCGCTGCTGGGGTTGGAGAGAAATGTGCCTT
This sequence comes from Myotis nattereri, assembly GCF_964212035.1. Taxonomy (NCBI): domain Eukaryota; kingdom Metazoa; phylum Chordata; class Mammalia; order Chiroptera; family Vespertilionidae; genus Myotis; species Myotis nattereri. The sequence goes on along the minus strand of NC_138081.1, from coordinate 98,500,367 downwards.
CCTGTCTGTCAGGGTCTTTGCTCAGAAGGCACGGCGCCTGGAGGTGACTCAGAGGGCACTGCGCTGTTCTCCCGCCGCTGAGCCCCAGAGGGCAGCAAATCAATTTTCCGCGGCTCCTGCTGGTTTGATTTGCTGGATGTATGCGTGACGCTTCTTGTGTTTCTGAATCTTACCTGACAGGTCCTGCCGCCCCGGGACCCTACGGGGGGGGGGGATGCTCTAGGGGGGGTGTGAGCCAGGCTGCCCGGCCTCTGCTGCGGTGGCCCTGCTCTGCTTTCCGCGGCCTCCAGGGAGCCCCCAGGGAGACAGGATCAGACTGCTTAGCGCTGAGTCCCTGTCCCACGGCCCTGAGCTGACACCTGCCATGTAGTGATGACAAGAAGCCTGGGCTTAATGGCACGCCTTCCCAAAAGGCAACACTGCCCCCCTCTCCAGTCTGCACTGCATCATCCCCAGTCCCGCTGCCAGGGCCCTTGCAGATCAGAGAGTAACGCGATGGGGCCTCCTACAGATTCTGTCAGCGCCCTCATCCCAACGCGCTCCCTGCCCCACCGCCGCACCTGGCCTTCATTTGCCTCCAAGATTTACCTCCCTTCCCTTTCTCCAGTCCGGCCCTGCTGCTCTTAAGACCTTGGCTGTTAAAAACTGAAATCGACAGATGTGTTGTATTTTAAATTCATACCCGAGTGCCTAAGGGGGCACTTCCTGCAAGCCCTGTCCACCCCTCCCCCCCCCCCCCCCCCAGCCCCAGCAGCTCTCCCGGGGCCTCTGTTCAGGCGCTCTCCTCTGCGCCTGGGTTTCATGACAAGACCCCTGGTTTCGGGGGAGCCCTGACAGTCCAGTGCAAGGCCATTGCCCAGGAGAGCGTCCTGCTGAGCTGCGTCAGCCATGTGGACAGACCCTGTGGCCAGTGCTGAGGAAGCACGACTGATGGCCCTCCAGCCCCTCCCGCCGACTCCCTGGCCGGGTTCTCTCAGCAACACCAGGAGGTGAGTGCGAGTCCGGGCTGCCTGGCTGAGGCCCTGACCTTCGCAGGGGCATTGGAGGAAGGTACCAGGCGCGGATGGGTGCGAGGGGCTCTGGGTGAAAAGGGGTCACTCAGGCCCTCAGTGAAGAGTTCTGTATCCCCTCCAAGGGACCTTCCCATTGCCTCACTTTATAATAACCGTTTCATTAACAGACAACGCAAAACAAAACATTAAATCACATTAAAGAGGCCTCCTCCCTCCTGTGCGGGAGCCGGCGGGTGAAATAGTTGCTTCTCCAGGAGCATTTCCCATCTTAACCGGCCTTATTTATTCACTGTTCCCGGCGACCTCGCTCTCCCCTCTGCCGACACGCGTCTGAGTTAGTTCCATGTATGAATCGCTGGCAGGTTTAGGAGGCACGTGGCCTGTGGAATATCCACGGAGAAGCTCGTGCATGTGACGGGGCCCTGATTGCAGCCTCCTCTCCCTGCCAGCAGGGAGGGTGCACCGCAGGCTCAGAGCTGCCGCTTTGCAATCAGGGGCGTCAGTCTGAAGCCATTGAATCTCCATGGAAACAGCAGCGTGTGTAATATTCTGTCAGGGGCGACATGGAGTTGTTGGTGTGGCCCACCGACAGCGTGGCAGCTGGATTCTGACGACGATTCATTCTGTAAAGACCACCAGTTCGCCACAGGTTCTGTCACCAGAGGACCAGGCTTTCTGTTGGGACTTAAAGGAGAATTTATCCAGATGTGGAGCTGCAGGGGCCTACATGGGCCAACTCTGACCTGAAGGGATAGAACCAAGTTGCACATGTTCAAAAATTTGGTATAATTTTCTTTTCTCTTGTTTTACACAAAAGTGTGTTGCTATTTTTTTTAGTGACTTTACCTTTTGTCTGCTTCCCACTTATATCCGGTTTGCTTTAAAATCCAAGTCAGACACTTGGGCTCTTGAAAAAGATGGTATTTGGAGCCACGAAGCAAGAAATCCTAGAATCCTAATGCTTGTAATTGGCTAAGTCACAGAAGCATCTACTACATGTCTCCTTCTCTAGATGGGACTGATCTGAGCCCCCAAACCCACTGGGTCTAGCCTGGCCCGTGTGGCGGTGGTTCTTCAGTTCTTGTGCTCTCCAGTTCTCCCAGACCAACAGCCCATTCCTTCTCGTCCAGACTTCAACATCCTCGCACTATCCTCATTCTCAGCTACTGACCTCACTAGCACTTCCTCATTCATTGAGGACAAACATTGGAGAAATAAGATGGATTCCACAATTTTCCAATACATCTACCGACCGTTGCCTATCTGTCCTGCCTTCCCTTCCTTTGCTGTGATGAACTGTCTGTGTCCCAGCTGCAGTCCAATTCTCCAGTTGTGCGTTAGGTCCCACACCCTCTCACTCAAGGTCAGCACTTTATCGATACCGTCCTCCTCTTCTACACGGTCAGTTTTCCTATGTTCATGGATGTTTTCTATCAGCGTTCAAATTATTTTTCTCAAATTACAAGAAAAAAAGCGAATTCTTACTTGAGCCCATTACCTCAATAAGTATTGAATTTCTTTCTCTTTAGAGTTAAAATCCCCAAAAGGGGCGTGTATATGTGCTACTTCTGGTTCCGTATCTCCCAAAGTCCTCGAACCCTCTTCAATCCAGCTTTCGCTTGTAAAACAATCTCTTCTCTACCATATATCCGAATAACACCCAAATTTCTGTTTTCAACCTGAATTTTTCTACAGTACTTCAGGCTTGTGGATCCATCTGCCTATTCAACATTTCCATTTGAAATATGAGTACTATTTTCAAATTTAGCCAAAATGTATGACATCTCCTTTCTCACATCTGCTGTATGGATGAAGACGATGGAAGGAGAAGGAGATGGTGGGCGACCCGTTCATCAGGTGGGAAGACAGTGCTTTGCCTTCCTCCACGCCACGCCTTCACTTTGTCCCCTCCAGGGCCTTTCTGGCTGCGCGGTCTCTGCCTGGGCTGCTGTAACGGCACTCAGCACATCATTATGTTCAGTTATTGGTGTTCTGTCTTCACATTCATTCCGGAAGAGCAGGGCCAGGCTCATCTTTGAAGTGCACATCCAAGCACATGCCAGACACATAGTAGCATCTCCCAGTGTGGCCAGTGGGCGCAAGAGTCAACATCGTTAGCATCCACACACACACACACACACACACACACAGGCAATGTGGCCTCCTGGAAACATGCCACATGCCTTCAACCAGGCGACCACGTGACGGTTCTTCTAGCAAGTCCTTGCCATAACATCTTAGACAGCTTGCTAAATCCTTCTGGGACTACCTTCCATCAGCAATAACACACGCCCTACATCAGAGGACTCCACTGAGTTAGCATGGATGCCATTTCTCTGTGAATGATAAAACAGTTTGAAATTTCATGCTTATAATCAAACATCCCAGAACAAGTGGGAATCAATTTAGTGTCCGGTCATGGATGCCTCCTTTTTTAATAAAAGCATCTCTAGCCTCTTAACCAATCACACTCACCACCATCCAACTATAAGTTGATGACAATCAAATCTACAGCAGCTCTCCCTTCCCGAGTTTTCTCTTAAGTTCAGAAGTAGACATGCACTTTCATCACTAACTGGAGCTGTGAAAGTCAGTGTGGCTGAAATACAGCCCATTACACCTGTCGTTTCAATGCCCTACTGATCAAATGCTTACTGTGCGACCACAGTGACCCAGCCAATCTGCTCTGGGCAGAAGAGGTCCTAGCAGAGGAGTGTCACACCATCTGTGCTTCAGAAGGACCACCAAGTTGATTTGTGGAGGTTGGATTTAAGGGCCAAGTTAAAGGCATGAAGGTCAATTCGTTGTCTCCTATGCTAATCAAAGGAAGGGATGACAATCCACGTAGTTAAGGAATTCCTAATATGGATTTAGTGTAGTTAATTGCGCCTGGGAAACCGAGAACATAAAATATACAGATTTACTATTGCCCAGTTATGTAGGTGAGAAAAAGGGGGGAATCGAAAATCACTTCCAAGATTCTAGCTTGGGTTTCTGATGACCGGTGATACCAGCTTTGACAGAAAATGCAGGAGGAGAAGGTACTGGCCCAGAGGGAAGACCGTTAGTGTAATATATGACTGAGCACTTTGGCAGGATGACTTGAGGCATGCCCGGAGCATGTGCAAGAATCCCCTGATGTTCGGACTGTGGATAAATGATGGGGCTTTTGCTGGACAATGTGAATCAGCAAGTCCTTAGTTTTGATGAGTGCGGTGGGTATTTCTCTCTAAGTCATCACATGGAAACACCCAAGGGTGAGGGAATAACATTGGAGAAGTGACCTTACCCTCTTGAGTGATGGGTTAAAATATGTTCAGTGCCCAGTGCCCAGTTTTCATCTTCCTAGTTAATGAAGAAACTTAGCATTAACACTCCCAAAGGGCCTTCTCGACAACACTGGTGAGCACTAAAGTCACTGTCCTCCATGAAGCATTGCAAGGAGAACCATCACAGCACATCAGCGTGGAAAGTGTGTCATATATTGATTTCTGAGCTACTACTGGCTCTTCATTAACACCCATTGTAGATCCTTAGACTTCCTGCCACTTTCCCAGGAAATGCACTTCAGAGAGGAGCTATGACAGATCTGATGTGACAAGCACTGTTTTGCAATTACTGTGTTTCTCTGACACTAACATCCCCTAATTTAGGCTCACAACATTCTGGTGCATGAAGGACTATTCGGGATTGTATTTCAGACGGGAACACCGGACGGATGAGTGAGTGGCAGTCCAAGTAAGAGTATTGGCTGCGCAGCCAACAGACTTCAGCCCAAAGCCAGGCTCCAGCCAGGTGCCTCAGGTCTTTCAGCCCCAATTTAATAACTAGTAAAACAAGACTATCAATAGAACAGAAATATTTTAAAAATTAAATAACTATTATTGTTAATTAGTACTTAGTAAATGGTTTCGAACAAATTCTGGTCACCTTCCCTTCACACTGCTTATGGTATACTTCCCGATGTCACTTCAAAATGACTGAAAAACAAAAATAGATAAAATAGAAAACTTCTCCTTCTGACAATAACAGAGCAAAGTAAATAAACACAACTGCTAATAATAAAAGGCGTGGAACACACACATACTGTATGCATACATTTTGTTCTCATTGTTTGTTCTAGGTAGGTTCCAGAACGTTGGCATGGACACTTAACCAGTTAATACTGAACTGCTCCTCTGAGTAAGTGCAGCATTCGTTTCCTTCAAAACTCTGGCCGTAATATTTTTGTAAAAAGAGCAACACGTAATCTTGTTGTATGTATGTGTCTGTGTAAATACAACGTATTGGATGTATATTGTTGATTCATTAACACTGAGCTCATGTACCTTCCTGTCCTTCTCCCTTCCACGTCATTTATCTTGATTAGAGCTGCCCATGCGTGCACTCTGTGTGGTCTGGTAGTCTCTTCCATGGCCTGACTCTGTAATTGAGTTCTGGCTGTCAAGACTGTGTGGCATAGGCCAAAGGACAGACATGTTCATAAGTGAAGCATAATTAAGAGTCCAGAAACAGATCTGCATATTAGGTACTTGACTTATAACAACTATAATTCCACAGGGAAAGGGTGTCATTTTAAATAAATGATGAAGAGCCAATTGGTTACTCATATGGAAAAAGAAAACTTGATACATTCCTCACACTAGATGCAAACACAAAGTCCTGGATGGATTGTTAACCCATGGTTGAACGTTAACCAACTAAAGGGCTTTTAGTAGTAACTCAGAATTGTATCTTTGTGGTCTTAGGTCATCATATGTCTCAGGGAGAAAATCTATCTCTGAGAAAAGATTGCTAAATTGGGCTAAATTAAAATTAAGAATTTCTGTTCATCGAATGGCATCTACCACTGTCCAAATGAGAATGCTACATACGAACTGGAAGGCACTGGTAACACACAAAAGGAATGCCATCTTCTAGCACACAGAGGAGTTCCTACAAATCAACAGAAAGGACTGAGAATACAATAGAAAAATGAATTCAGATAATTAAACACTTTTCAAAATAGAATATGCAAATGACCAATGCACATGAGAAAAAATGCTCAACCTCACCAGTTATCAGAACAAAACAAATACATAATTGCCACACATTATTAAAATTTTAAAAAGACTGCCAGCAATACTAATGTTGGGAAGGATGTGGAGCGTGCAGAATAATGTTCTCCTGTTGGTAGGAATCACCCTGGAAAGCCATTTTTCAGAATCTAAGCTGAATATTTTAGTATCATATAGCTTCCGCATTCATGCGTTTAGGTATATACTAAAGAGAAATAACTGTATATGTGCGGCAATGAGCACAGTAACACTAGTCATGACCAGCTAGAGAGGCCCAAATTCCATCAACTAGAATAGCGAGTGATAAATGGACTGTCCATGCAGTATCACAGCACACCACACAACAGTACAAATGAGCATAGGATCCTATATAATAAAGAGGTTAATATGCAAATTGGCTGTCAAGCCCTCACACAAGATGGCCACCCCATGTGGGCACAAGATGGCCACCCCCATGTGGTCAAAAGATGGCTGCCACAAGATGGCTGGCAGGAGAGGGCAGTTGTGGGCATTCAGGCCAGCAGGGGAGGGCAGTTAGGGGTGACCAGGCCAGCAGGGGAGGGCAGTTGGGGGCAATTGGGCCGGCCGGGGAGCAGTTAGGTATCGATCAGGCTGGCAGGGGAGTGGTTAGGAGCCAGCAGTCTCGGATTGTGAGAGGGATGTCCGACTGCCAGTTTAGGCCTGTGGGATCAGGCCTAAACCGGCAGTCAGACATCCCCCAAGGGGTCCCAGATTGGAGAGGGTGCAGGCTGAACTGAAGGACAACCTCCCTCAGTGCACAGATTTTGTGCACCAGGCCTGTAGTCACGATATATAGCCATAGACAACACCTGTAATGCTGAACACAGTGCCCAACACCTACAATCATCAGGGCTCAGTCCACTTGCAGACCCTCGCCCCACTTAGGCATGGACTGCGCATGAGCAGAACCCCTGGGCGGGTCCCATGGGTATGAGGGTGGGGCTCGGATATCGGACCTTAGAGTAGGCTTGACTAGGAAACTAAAGGTTTAAGTTCCTTTCGGGAAATTTTAGAAAACTGTCTAGAACCTTAACAAATAAAGCAGGTTCTTGTTGAAAGTATTTCTGCAGACAATCCTGTGGTTATTTGTAACATGTTTTTATTAATTCCTCTCAATTTAAAATAGACATTTGCATTATTGTGAGAGATTCGCTACTGAATCTGGGCTTGCAGGGCTGTCCCCACAGGGCTGGCCACGTCCTCGCAGCCACTGGGGTGTCGGTAAGGAAAGCTCCACTTGCTGTCCACACTCACACTTACTTCTCTTGGGTCCGTTTCACTGCATTTCCTTCCAAAAAATAAACATGCCTCAGAATGCTCTTGCGAAGCCATCTTCCTATTGCATTTGCAATAGTCACTGCTGTCGATGGCTATTGAAAGTTTGAGTTTAAAAAGAAAATTAGAAGCATTAATTTTTAAAGCATGAAACTGCATAAGAATGAAAATCAATAAAATTCAAGTCACAAATTCCCACAGTGTTTCTGCCACCTCCCCCCACCCCTGGTGGATATTGGGCCCCCTTCTCGGCCGGTGACTCTCGCTTTCCTGGAGAAATAATTCATGCGGCGTTAGACCCTTCGCCACCAGCTCCTGCTCTGTAATAAATAACACTTACAGCTAAAAAGGAGCCTAGTTTTCCTTCAGTGGAAAATCGGGAAGGTCTGGGTTTTGACATCTACACACACGGTGCAGGGCTGGGGGGGGTGCGGTGGGGGTTGGCGGTGGGGGGGCGGGCAGCTCCATGCTGCAGCGGCAGGAGGAAGGGCTGGTGGAAAGGAAGCTGGGGCGTCTGTTAGGGGCAGTGTGAGAGCGACGCCCATCGCCGCGAAGCTTCTCCATGTTCCCTGCTCCCTTCCATCGGGCTGAGCTGTAACCGCTGAGAGGAAAATGTCCCTGCAGTTCCAGAGTCAGAGCCCGAGGAAGTGTCACCATGGAGACAATGTCCTGCGGGGGGACAAGAAGGAAGAAGTGGCCGTGCACAGTCGCCTGCCCTGACCGCAGGCCTGGGGGGAGGGGGCCGCCCTGCCCTCGCCGGCGCCCAGCCCCTGCAGCCCGTGGGCCTGCTCTCCATCCCCCGCAGATTAGAGTCCGTGATGTTTCATTGTTTAAAGAGAACACACAACAACAGAGTGTGATACGTGAGACCAGTCTGGTGGCCCAGCCTGCAATGCAGTCATCCTGGCATTCTGCCTATTGGCATCATTTGGTTAAAATGCTGTTCAAGTTAAATGGCGGCATAGGCCTGCTTATCTCTTTCAAAGAATGTCTTTCTGAGAAGGTGTGTGGAAGCCCTAAGCTTTAAAGTGAAAAACAGGACATTTCCTCAGGTTTGGGAAGCGTATTACAATTGTGGTCGCCGTGCCCACCCAAGCTCGGGCATCAGGAAGGGTGGGTGGGAGCCTGGCCAGAGGTGCTCAGTGGGTCGGAGCCCTGTCCTGAGCACTGAAAAGCTGCCGGTCGGATTCCCCATCAGGGCACAAGCCAGGGGCTGCAGGCTCCACCCCGGCAGGGGGCGCACAGGAGGGGGGAGGGCGGGGCGTGCAGGAGGCAGCTGACCAATGATTCTCTCTTATCACTGATGTTTCTCTCTCTCCTTTCCTCTCCGAAATCAATAAAAATATATTTTTTTTAAAAACTGAGCTGTGGGCTGTTACCCCCATTGCATAAACATAGCCTCTGGGGACTCGGTGATAATAACACACACACACACACACACACACACACACACACACACCGCCCCCTGTGCTGGGATCTGGGTCCGGGGGCGCACACCCCACAGGCAATCAGGCGTGGATGCTGGGACCCTGGCTCAGGGCGCTGAGTCCCCATCAATCAAGCGTAATTAGTTACCACCGTCATTCATTCTTGTGCAACAGCAAACGCATCCCATGGGGGGCGGGGGGTGGTGACAGTTTCTGCGTAAACAGGAGGCTAGAGCGCCTGCGTGCTGCCTGCCCTTGAGCTGGGGCCATGGAGTCAGGCCTGTGACTCAGGTGAGTGCTTTCCCCGCTTCGCTGCGGAGGGGCTGGCAGGCTGGGACCCAGGCCCCTGACATGGGCGGGAGGCGGGCCCTCCAGGGCCTGGCAGTGTGACCAGAGGCTGCTGGGGCTGTGCCCTGGGGCCCTGGGAGAGCAGGAGGCAGAGGACTGTAGGGACCAAGCCCAAGTGGGCACGTTCCCAGGGCGGAGGCCCCAGGCGGCTGTGAGAGAGGACGTGGAAGGAGGGAGGTGGGGAAGAACTGCCTCTGGGATGAACCCCAGACTCACACCTTCACTGACATTGTGACGGGTCTGCTGGCTGAGCTGTTTGCAGATCACGAGGTTCCCCTGGACACGGACAGTGCGGCCACGGACACGTTAATGAAGAGGCATTTTTATGGAGACCTGGCATCTGTCGTCATTACAGCCTCCATGAGCCTGGTGCTTCCATCTGCACAGAGCAGTCCTACCATCATCGTCACAGCCGAGCTCAGAGCAGTTCCGGGACACGGGGGGAGGCCTACCACTGCTCTTCCTGACCTAACGCTGCAGCCACGGGGACACCGGGGTGCGAAGCAGCTGAAATTCACTCACTGAGCTGGGACTGAGCTAAGCTCTTAAAATGTCAAGCTCTGTCTCGTCATTGAATATTTTATACCAACTCTTCCTAATTAGAGATATGCTTTAATTTATGTAAAAAATCGCTTGCCTAGAAATGATCAAAATAATTAGAAGCAAAATCCTGCTAATTTTTATTTACTGCCACATAAATATAATATTTAAGATGAAAATATGAAATTGTTTTCCTTGGAGTCAGTTCATGTTGTCTGGATGCCCATGAAGAATTTAAAAGCATTTTATGGCTGTTAATGAAACTTGGTTAAAAGTGTTGATTAAAGTCGAGCATGGGAAATTCTTTATGTATTACACATCTCCATAACATATGATGAAACGCATTTTGTATTAATTTATTATGGAAAAGGTAGTCAAAATTAATCAAACATTATAAAGTGAGTTTCCTTAATCTATGCAGTGGTACGATTTTGTTTTATGTGGCATTTTTCATGCAAATGGTATAAATAGCCTCAGGGAGTTAAACAAAGCCATAGACCAGAATGACAAAGCGTCGGAGGGAGAAATATGAACGAGGAGAAGAGAGAGAGGAGAGATCCATTATCAAATGAGCGAGGGCGGCCGCGAGCGTTATTTAAAGTCTTGCAGGAACGCATCGCTGTTTCCAGGAAGGCATTTACATGGGCTCCGAGGACATTTCCCGGGCAGCAGCGCCCGAGCCATCCATCCTGCTGAGAAGAGCGGGTGCCGCGCCGAGGGCAGCGTTCCCGGTCACACTGGAGAGCAGGCCAACCCCGGGGGGAGAGAGGAGCGAGGTGTTTTTTTCCTGGAAACAAATCCCAGGACCTGACGTGCTCCCGCTCAGAGTCACGACCTCCAAGGCCGCCATCATTGTATCAGCGAGAGTCTGGGAATGGATTTCCTAAAACCCGAAGGGCAGTTATTAATTTTCCTGAAAGGCGTTGTTCAAAAATGCTGAGCCGCAGGACGAAATGCTATGGACACAGCGCTTCCCCAAAGGCAAACCAGACACAGTCTAGTGCGTCTCGGGTCTGTGTTGAGCACCATCCTTTAAGCCAAGAAAGGTGTCCTCAAGGCACCGGAGCCCAGGGACCGGGAACCTCCCACCCACAGGCCCTCCTTCCACCCACAGATCCTCCTCCCACCCACAGATCCTCCTCCCACCCACAGATCCTCCTCCCTCCTCCCACCCACAGATCCTCCTCCCACCCACAGATCCTCCTCCCTCCTCCCACCCACAGGCCCTCCTCCCACCCACAGGCCCTCCACCCACCCACAGACCCTCCTTCCACCCACAGGCCCTCCTCCCACCCACAGATCCTCCTCCCACCCACAGATCCTCCTCCCACCCACAGATCCTCCTCCCTCCTCCCACCCACAGGCCCTCCTCCCACCCACAGGCCCTCCACCCACCCACAGACCCTCCTTCCACCCACAGGCCCTCCTCCCACCCACAGATCCTCCTCCCACCCACAGGCCCTCCTCCCACCCACAGATCCTCCTCCCACCCACAGATCCTCCTCCCACCCACAGATCCTCCTCCCACCCACAGATCCTCCTCCCACCCACAGATCCTCCTCCCACCCACAGGCCCTCCTTCCACCCACAGATCCTCCTCCCACCCACAGATCCTCCTCCCACCCACAAATCCTCCTCCCACCCACAGGCCCTCCTTCCACCCACAGATCCTCCTCCCACCCACAGATCCTCCTCCCACCCACAGATCCTCCTCCCACCCACAGGCCCTCCTTCCACCCACAGATCCTCCTTCCACCCACAGATCCTCCTCCCACCCACAGGCCCTCCTCCCACCCACAGGCCCTCCTCCCACCCACAGATCCTCCTCCCACCCACAGGCCCTCCTCCCACCCACAGGCCCTCCTCCCACCCACAGGCCCTCCTTCCACCCACAGGCCCTCCTTCCACCCACAGATCCTCCTCCCACCCACAGATCCTCCTCCCACCCACAGGCCCTCCTTCCACCCACAGATCCTCCTCCCACCCACAGATCCTCCTCCCACCCACAGGCCCTCCTCCCACCCACAGATCCTCCTCCCACCCACAGATCCTCCTCCCACCCACAGGCCCTCCTTCCACCCACAGGCCCTCCTTCCACCCACAGATCCTCCTCCCACCCACAGATCCTCCTCCCACCCACAGGCCCTCCTCCCACCCACAGGCCCTCCTCCCACCCACAGATCCTCCTCCCACCCACAGATCCTCCTCCCACCCACAGGCCCTCCTCCCACCCACAGGCCCTCCTTCCACCCACAGATCCTCCTCCCACCCACAGATCCTCCTCCCACCCACAGGCCCTCCTCCCACCCACAGGCCCTCCTCCCACCCACAGGCCCTCCTCCCACCCACAGATCCTCCTCCCACCCACAGGCCCTCCTCCCACCCACAGGCCCTCCTCCCACCCACAGGCCCTCCTTCCACCCACAGGCCCTCCTTCCACCCACAGATCCTCCTCCCACCCACAGATCCTCCTCCCACCCACAGGCCCTCCTCCCACCCACAGGCCCTCCTTCCACCCACAGGCCCTCCTTCCACCCACAGATCCTCCTCCCACCCACAGATCCTCCTCCCACCCACAGGCCCTCCTCCCACCCACAGGCCCTCCTCCCACCCACAGATCCTCCTCCCACCCACAGATCCTCCTCCCACCCACAGGCCCTCCTTCCACCCACAGGCCCTCCTCCCACCCACAGATCCTCCTCCCACCCACAGATCCTCCTCCCACCCACAGGCCCTCCTCCCACCCACAGGCCCTCCTCCCACCCACAGGCCCTCCTCCCACCCACAGATCCTCCTCCCACCCACAGGCCCTCCTCCCACCCACAGGCCCTCCTTCCACCCACAGGCCCTCCTTCCACCCACAGATCCTCCTCCCACCCACAGATCCTCCTCCCACCCACAGGCCCTCCTCCCACCCACAGGCCCTCCTCCCACCCACAGGCCCTCCTCCCACCCACAGATCCTCCTCCCACCCACAGGCCCTCCTCCCACCCACAGGCCCTCCTCCCACCCACAGGCCCTCCTCCCACCCACAGATCCTCCTCCCACCCACAGGCCCTCCTCCCACCCACAGGCCCTCCTCCCACCCACAGGCCCTCCTCCCACCCACAGATCCTCCTCCCACCCACAGGCCCTCCTCCCACCCACAGGCCCTCCTTCCACCCACAGGCCCTCCTTCCACCCACAGATCCTCCTCCCACCCACAGATCCTCCTCCCACCCACAGGCCCTCCTCCCACCCACAGGCCCTCCTCCCACCCACAGGCCCTCCTCCCACCCACAGATCCTCCTCCCACCCACAGGCCCTCCTCCCACCCACAGGCCCTCCTCCCACCCACAGGCCCTCCTCCCACCCACAGATCCTCCTCCCACCCACAGGCCCTCCTCCCACCCACAGGCCCTCCTCCCACCCACAGGCCCTCCTCCCACCCACAGATCCTCCTCCCACCCACAGGCCCTCCTCCCACCCACAGGCCCTCCTCCCACCCACAGGCCCTCCTCCCACCCACAGTCCCTCCTCCCACCCACAGATCCTCCTCCCACCCACAGATCCTCCTCCCACCCACAGATCCTCCTCCCACCCACAGATCCTCCTTCCACCCACAGATCCTCCTCCCACCCACAGATCCTCCTCCCACCCACAGGCCCTCCTCCCACCCACAGATCCTCCTCCCACCCACAGATCCTCCTTCCACCCACAGATCCTCCTCCCACCCACAGATCCTCCTCCCACCCACAGATCCTCCTCCCACCCACAGGCCCTCCTCCCACCCACAGGCCCTCCAACCCCAGGACAAGGAATCGGAGCCTCCTCCTCCTCAAAAGGCTGACTCTTAAAAAATGAGATAGATGTTCGTTCATAGGTGACATTTGAAAATGGCTTCCCCACAAGGAGTCAGCCTAAGCACCAGTGTGAGCACTTTTACATCCATGAATATTTCTACAAACTTAGAGAAAAATTCTACCAAATGAATTTCCTTTTCTCTTTAAAATCAAGCTGGAGGTTGTCTGAGTTGACCCTGCATCATCTCTGAGCTTCTGGGTCCAGGACAGAGCCGGTCACCCCCTGCTCTTTCCACCAGCGCAGGGGCGATTCCCTTCTTTCAGCCAAACTGTCTTCCTGGAAACTCAGGGGGGTGGGGGGCATGGGACACGCGTGCCTCGTTGTGTTCACAGTATGTTTTTCTGCCTCCCCAATAAAAGCTGCTGTCAACCCCAAAGGCCTTGAATTCTCACATGAAACAAAATTGTCATGCAAAACTAAGAATGGAAATTTAGTTTGTGCCTTTGAGGACAAAACACAAACAGACGGATATGAATTTGTATCAATGACACAGAGTGTGTTTGTGTGTTTGCCAGGCCCTGTGCCTGCTGTGCGATTCCAGGGAATCAGCCGAGAAAGCTCTGGTCCTGTGGATGTGGGACTCACGGGCCCAGTTTGGGGATTGCCCCTTCATAGAGGTTGCCCTTTCCTCACCCCCAGCCAAACTGGAGATGCTAACTGATCCCTTTGTAACCACCAGGGTGACCACGTCAGAGAGTCTGGGAAACGGGCCGGGCCTGTCTTCTCTGGCTTAGCACCTTCTGCCTCTAGTGATCTCACCATAAAGTGAATGCTCCGAGTACTTGTGAGGTAAATGAATAAATAATCACCATCCTCATCGGTTAAAATTACCTCAAACCTGGTCTCTGGCCTCCCAGCCCAGGCTCCCACTGAGCAGATGACAGACCAGGTGCATGGGATCCTGTGGATGGATAGGCAACAGGCGGAGTCCCGTGGATGGACAGGCAACAGGCGGAGTCCCGTGGATGGACAGGCAATAGGTGGAGTCCCGTGGATGGATAGGCAACAGGCGGAGTCCCGTGGATGGATAGGCAACAGGCGGAGTCCCGTGGATGGACAGGCAACAGGCGGAGTCCCGTGGATGGACAGGCAATAGGTGGAGTCCCGTGGATGGATAGGCAACAGGCGGAGTCCCGTGGATGGATAGGCAACAGGCGGAGTCCCGTGGATGGACAGGCAACAGGCGGAGTCCCGTGGATGGACAGGTAACAGGCGGAGTCCCGTGGATGGAGAGGCAACAGGCGGAGTCCCGTGGATGGAGAGGCAACAGGCGGAGTCCCGTGGATGGAGAGGCAACAGCCAGACAGAAGTACAGTCTCACGGGAGGAGCACCAACTTGTGTGAAGACCTAAGTTCCTGTGTTTGGAAACGGCCTCTCTCGAATGAGCCGGTGCCCAGTGTCCCTGGCAGAAACACATCCCTCCGGCGTGCCAACCTGCCTCTCCGTCATTTAGTGTTTGTTGATAATTCAGTTGATTTTTAAACAGCGTGTTAATGCATGCAATTAAAACCAAAGCTACAGCCACACTCTCCAAGGCACACAAAGATGACTGGGCTTTCGAAACGGCAGCCAGCGGAAAGCTGAGTGAATCCCCTGCCTGCCTCCGCATGCGCTCCCCGGCCTTGTGCTTTTCCTGCGACGTTTCCCTCTCCAGATAGACGGGTGGACGGACGGGTGGACGGACGGGTGGCGGCGCTCGGTGCCCTGAGGGGTGGAGGCGGCTGCTTCTCCCAGCTGATCCATTTCCATCGCCATTGCCACCAGATTGACTCAACGTTCCATTCCACGGTGGGTGCCAGTCCCTCCAGCAAACAGGCGGGGCGTCACCGGGCCCTCCAGGCCAGGGACCAGGCGTTCAGCCACAGCACATGCTGGACGACTCCGTGGTCCCCTCTCTGTGGCTCCCCGAAGCTCAAGGTGGCACAGAGGTCAAGGGCACTGACTCCTCTGTGGGTTCGATGAGCACGAAGGGGGGCCTGGGCTTCCCTCTCACCAGGTGACGTTAGACACGGCGCTGAGCTCCTCGAAGCTTCCCTGTGTCACTGCACACGGGGGCGCAGGGCTGTTCCCCTCCCGCGAAGGGCACGCGGGACATGGACGCGCAGCATGAGGGCGGCCTCTGAGGAGGACTCACAGTGACTGTCCCGCCGCCAGGAGCACACGACTTCATCCGTTACCTTTCCGCTCTCCGGCCCGTGGAAAGCAGGGATTGTACACGTTTCACGGAGCCGCTGATTGAGGCTAATTTGAGTAACGCTTACACAGTCACCCACACACGCTTCCTGTTCCGTGAATGAAAACCGCTATGTTGGGGGTATTTTAGCTCTTTGTGATTTTTTTGTATATGCACCATCTGTCCATTTCTCCTGCCTACCTGTCATTATAATGTATCACCTTTTCCTACACCAAGTGCTTTGAAATATCGGGACTTTACTGAACGGAAACTTAATGGACCTACAGTTTCCGTTAAGCAAGCTACGGGCTGGACTTCTGTCTAAAGGGAGAAGTGTAGGAACAGTGGCTTTGTGTTATACCAGCCTGGCCGGTCTCCGGGGCCTTCCCTTCTTTCAGAAATGGATGTCCTCCCACCGGAAGTCTCTGGCGCTAAAGAGGAGCTGAGAGCCCCGCTTGGAGGCCTGGCCAGCAGCCTCGCTCCCGGCCCTGCCTCTCCCTCCCTGGAACGCTGGCCACGCAGCTGGGAGAGAAAGGGCCAGATCCCCACCAGCCACGGACACAGGCAGGAGAGTGTGCACAGGCAGCGCTGCGTGGAGGAAACACGCCTAAGCATCCTCTCGCCTACTGCGTGTGCACGTCACAGTGTAACTGACTGGTTCTCTTAAAACCTGTACATGGAGACTTTTGTCTTTTAAAAAATTGTACACCAGGTGCACAGAATTTGTTGATTCTTGATTCATAGTATAGTTTTATGATCCATGTGGGTATTAATTAAATTTTAAATTTATTTTTTAAATATACTCGACACTGAAGAAACCGCCACTTCAAACAGCTATTGCAATAGCTGCTCACCGTCCACAGCACCGCCAGGTGTGAAGGCCACTACAGAACACGCAGTGAGGGCGCTTACAGGAAGTGTGTTTGGGAAGAAGCCTGATGCCACGGAGACTGTCCCGTGGTTTGAAAAGCTCTGTCTTCCACACTGAAGCATCAGTGCATTGACATGTGCAGAAATGTTCCTAAAACATGTGTTTGTTTTCTGGGAAAGATTGATGGCAAAATTGAAAAGAAAATTTTTTAATAAATTTAAATGAATGTTTCTGAAAACCTGTTGTCCAACTACATTAGAATGACCCGCAGAACATGTTAACAGTGTGCACTGACCCACCTTTTACCTGTAAAATCAGAGTCTGCGGGCCCAGAGCGAGTCCAATGGCCTTGGGGTTTGTTTGCCTCTTTGTTTTCTTCTGTGTGGTTCTCACTAAGCCGCCAGGTGAATTTTGGGGAATTTTAGTCACTGCCAGCGGTGAGATGCAATACTGAGCCCTGGCCAGCACCTACACCCACTGCTGGTGACAGTGTGACCACGCCACTGTCTACGGTTAAGTGTAGTTTAAGCTGCGTGAAGATCAGCCAGGGGTGGCCTTTGAAATCCTCTTGAAAAACCCAGAGTAAAATGTGACACAAACAGTGAAAGATCACCAACCAATACCTAACACACAGGACCAAGGTAGCGTCAAGTGTTGAAATGGGTTACTTATTCGCAAAATGGATTAATAAGCAAAATAGAGACACACTCATAGAAAGACAGCAGGCAGGCAGCTCTGGTGACGGTGGTGATTGGGGTGCGGGGGGATTGGGGGAGGGATTGAGAACAAAAGAAAAAAAGAGAGAGAGAACTCATGGGCACGGACAATAGTGTGGCGACTTCAGGGTGGTGAGGGGGTGGGTGGAGGTGGAAGAGGATATATGGGGGATAAAAGGTGATTGAAAAAATAATTAAATAACATAAAGGGCGGAAATAAATGTCCATCCAAGACATGATCATGTTGTTTTCAAATGACATTTCATCTTAGAGTTTGGAGAAATGTATGACTTCAAAGAGCATATAGTAAAGTAACTTCTGAAATTGGTTCATCTCAGAAGTAACCTTTACATGATTGATCCAAATGTTTGCAATTTAGCATAAAAGGACACTTTCTTGGACTTTCAGAAGGGGATGAGTAATTTCTGGTACTTTTTGAGACGTATTCATTATAAGAGTAAATTTAATTTAAGGTCTACCAATATGCCTTTCTTGCTTGATTTATTCGTGTTGCATAGGAACTATTTCTAAACCACAAATATACCACAAAACGCGGAGAGCTGAAGCACAGAGTTATTTCACATTGCGATTCCATGTGAGCGGACTCCCCAGGTGACGGGCAGCGTGCCTTCCTGTTCTGTCAAAGCGGTGCCTTTGATCATTGACAAGGTACGGGAAGCCGTCTCTTTTCATTGCATGTACTTATGGCAGTCTTTACTTAGATGTGATAAAATGTGTGATTTTTACATCTTTGACTATATTTATGTCTTATTTTTATTTCATAATTATCCAAAAGTTTGCTTTAATTTAAGAAGTGTGCGCAGCCTCGCATTCTTGTTAGAAGTAGCCATATTTTAAAATAAGCACGTAAAACGGTCTGTGCCTTTATGTTGACATGGCTTTTGAAAGCTTAATTTAGACATTGTTTACTCAGCACAATGTCCTCAAGCTTCATCCATGTTGTCACAAATGGCACGCTTTCTCTCCTTCATGTTTGAATAATATTCCATTGCATGTACATACCACATCTTCTTTATCCTAACTCATAGAAACAAAAAGTAAAGGGGTGGTTACAAAATGAATGAATAGTGAGAAAGTAGATAGATGATAGATAAACTGACAAACAGACAGAAAGAGAGATAAAGATAGGTGTGTTCTATTACATAGTTAAATCATAGAATCCTCAAATAACATTGTTAGGTAGGCAATGTAATGTCCTCTTTTGCAGAAGATGAGAAAAAAGCAACTTCCTTGGTTAATACATATTATTATCAGTTTGTGTCATGGCTGCCTCTCCCCTGGGATCCAATGTTTCCAAATAATACTTTTGAACGAATGAAAAAGCATGAGTAGATGCATTCAGAGAGAATTTGCAGAAATGGGCTGCAAGGGGGAGTGGAAATAAATATTTCAGGCAGCAAGTGAGATGTGAGGAGAGATTTGAAGGAGAGGACGGGCGAGGACAGAGAGAATTACTTTAAAGTGGGAAGAAAAGGTTGATCTGTCTAGCGAGTTTGTTTAGCAGAAACAGAGTCCAATGGCTGGAAGGAGGGGAGAGGAGAGACCTGTTGGGTACAGGAAAGTACAAAATCGTTGTGGATCTGAATGTAAGAGGCTTCAACTTAATGTCAGTAGCTGTTGTGAGCCTTTGAGGGCTCTCAGAGAGACAGTGAGGATTAATCCCGGGCAGAAGGTAACGCTACCTGTTAGTGTGGAATCAGCCGAGGCCGGAGGCCTGGGGACGGAAAGGCCAGTCGGGGACACTGGGCAGCGTGGGCAGCCCTGCTCTGCCAAGGCCAGGGGACAGAGGGACGGGGACGCGCTGCAGGAGAGTGACTGGAACTGCACGGAGAGGGCATGGGAGCGATGTTTAATTCAAAAGAAACAGGTCTGCCAAAACCGGTTTGGCTCAGTGGATAGAGCGTCAGCCTGCGGACTGAAGGGTCCCAGGTTCGATTCCGGTCAAGGGCATGTACCTGGGTTGCGGGCATATCCCCAGTGGGAGATGTGCAGGAGGCAGCTGATAGATGTTTCTCTCTCATCGATGTTTCTGACTCTCTATCTCTCTCCCTTCCTCTCTGTAAAAAATCAATAAAATATATTAAAAAAAAAAAAAGAAAGAAACAGGTCTGAAATGCCCTCCCCAAGGAGGACAGTAGTCAGACCTTCAGCTCTACCAGACAGCTCGGACCAGTGATGGCTGAGGGTGCAAAAGGAAAGCATGTAATTATCTCAGTAGATTCAGGAAAAAAGGCATTACATAATGTGTTATATGATTTTTTTTTTTTTAAAAAAAAAAACAGCATATTAGGAATAAACCAGAACTTTCCCAACCTGGTAAGAGTTGCATGTCAAAAATCTACAGTAAATATTATAATTGATGGAGAAATTGTGGGCTCATTTTCTTTAAGAGGAGAACAAGAAAAGCATGTAGATTTTCACTTTTCCTGTTCCAGAGATAATAGAGTTCCTGCCAACATTATAAGGGAAAAAGGCAACGTAATGATTTCCAGAGACGAAAAAAACAAACATCATTATTTGCAAATGATAGTTCATCTACATCTACAGCCCCCATAATCGCCACACAAACTATAGTGATTAATGAGGTTCAAACAATGTGTTGAGTAAATTACGAGATGTACAATGTGTCTATAGAGAAATAGAAAATAAAATATTCGTAATAAACATACAATAAAATCTCTAATAATGAACAAACGTACACGAGGCACAAGAGGAGAGCTGAGTAAAGATCAGGAGAGGCAAACTACGGCCTGCGGGCTGAATCCGGCCCGTTTGAAATGAATAAAACTAAAAAAAAAAAAAAAGACTGTATCCTTTTATGTAATGATGTTTACTTTGAATTTATATTAGTTCACACAAACACTCCATCCATGCTTTTGTTCCGGCCCTCCGGTCCAGTTTAAGAACCCATTGTGGCCCTCGAGTCAAAAAGTTTGCCCACCCCTGCCCTAGACCCACACGTGAGCGACACTCGCTGCACATTCGCCGAATGAAGGAGCGATGCAAAGGGCATGTTCCTGCCCCAACAAGAGACACAGGGGTCAGCGGTGGCACTAGGTCCTGGGAGCACAGCAGCGACCATAAATGGCCCCCAACTCCATGGAGATGACAGACCAGAAAGATAGACAACTTCACAGAAGCAGTGGTCACGTGAGATGGATGAATTCTGTCAAAGGGCAAGTCCAGGGGGGTCTCCCTAACAGTGATGGCGAACCTTCTGAGCTTGGTGTGTCAGCATTTTGAAAAACCCTAACTTCACTCTGGTGCCGTGTCACATATAGACATTTTTTGATATTTGCAACCATAGTAAAACAAAGACTTATATTTTTGATATTAATTTTATATATTTAAATGCCATTTAACAAAGAAAAATCAACCAAAAAATGAGTTTGGGTGTCACCTCTGACATGCGTGTCATAGGTTCACCATCCCTGCACAAGAAGGAGGAATGGCCACCCTGTCTCCGGAGCCTGCTGCTTGCACCTGGGCTGGGGTGTCACAAAGGCTCCTTCCTTCCCGCGTGTGGCCTGGGGCAGCCCTGGGCAGGCACCTGCGCGTGAAGCTTCGAGAGCAGGCACAGGAGAGGCACGGTACAGCCCCCAGTCAGGCTGCGTCCACAAGGCACAACGATTTACACGTTAAACGTGATGTGAAAGGAAGCCCACAGACATGTTAGGTGTGTATGTGCCGAGCCGCAGAGCGGACATCCACGGGGTGTGGAGGGGTGACTGAGCGGTGCTTCCTGGAATCACAAACGCGTGGAGCGCTGCACGCGTGGCCTCCCTCAGCCCTGGCTGCTCGTCCACGCACAATAATCAGCACCACACTTTCAAACACGCTAGCCGACACCTAAGGGATGTTATTCAAATCAGTCTTTCAAAATTGTGGATTCAAATGTAAAAAAGGCTTCAGGATGAACTCCAGGTAATATAAAGCTGCGCTGACATTTAAGGGGAGGAAAGAGCAAAAAAAACAAAGACTTTTAAAAAGTAAAACGTAGCATTGTCTTTAATAAAAGCATCTGTGGTGAGACACAACACAAAACCTATGCGTTTGGCAACGGTTTTTCCTAGACGGGACGACTTCGCCCAACGGCCCTCAAGGGCTCTGGTAGGAGTGGGGATGGGGCTAGTCTCCAGGGGATGGCTAATTCTCTCTCTCTCTCTCTCTCTCTCTCTCTCTCTCTCTCTCTCTCACACACACACACACACACACACACGAGCCACATGATGGAAGTAATTTCAGGAGGAAGGGAGCCGCCTCCTGCCTGTGGAAAACACTCCTAATTCCGGTGCCTAGATTTGGTGCAAGCACTTTGTGTGTGTGTGGTGGGGGTGTCTCCATACATTCCCATGTCTAGCCCGAGTGTTAAGTATTGAAAAAGGTGTTGACGTTCCTCTGCCCTAAGAGTCGAGGTGGTGTGAGCAGCACCAGCATCACCGCCTCCTTTCCGGCCGCAGGGGGCCACAGGCGGGTGAGACCTGGGCATTTCATGATGACCTTCCGGCTGCGCTTACCCAGAAGGACGCCTGTGCTTCCTCCTGCCACGTTCACAGCGGGCTTTGCTCTTTATTTCACCTCAACATGAATGGCACAACCTCGTGTGACCTGGAGAAGCAGCCAAGGGCTTAGGTTCGAGAGAAAGCAACTCCGCTGCAGAGTGAGCCCCTGGCCCTCCTTGGGTGAGCCCCTGGTCCCTCCTCGGGTGAGCCCCTGGCCCTTCCAAGGGTGAACCCCTGGCCCTTCCAAGGGTGAGCCCCTGGCTTCTCCCCCACCACTCGGGGATGTAGGGCAGATGGCACGTCACCTAAATGAGCAGACAAGACAATAAAGTGAAGTCTCCTCCATGACTGACTGTAAAATAATATCAAACAACAAACATAGTCACCTGGCCGCCCGCTCCCGGGACTCCTGCGAGCACTGCCTTCGGTTCCTGTCCGTTTGAAGGGAGAATTGCCAGCTGCGGAGGAAGGGGTGTGTTTTCGGCACTGGTGTTGCCAATGGAAAGGTGCTCTGCCTGGCAGCGGAGAGCACCCCTTGCTGCCGGGTAACAGAACAGCTATGCTGGGCTGTCATTGCCGAACTAGTGCAGGCTTATGGGCCTTGTGTCTCATCGCAGGCTGCAGAGCAGGTGACACACGCAGCAAATACACCAGGCGAGTCCAGAACCAAGGACGTGCAGATGTCCGATCCCCCAGTCCTGTCCTCTCCTGTGGAGAGCGGTCACAGTGTTTGGACAGGTTCAAGCCTCGGGCTAATGAGAGGGCACAGTCCTCTCATGGCCATGTGCAAGTCCCAGCTTGGAGGTCAAAGTCCTCCCAGCACAATTATAGCCAAAAGCTATAGTTGTGAGCTTGAACCTATCGTCCGAACACGTGGCCCCACATGGCTGAGTGATGAGGGCTTGATAGAATTCAGGTGCATGTAGTTGAGTAGGATCGAAACCCAGGAGAATGTTGTAAACATCTTGACCACGCCCTTATTTTGCCTCGTGGAATCTGCTATAAAATAAAGACACGGCTTGCAGTCTGTGGCGCTGTCTCTAGCTCTCCGTCAGAGAGGGCAGCGTCCCACCCAGACCCAGCTTTCTTCTCTCGTCTGTCTTTTCTCCATCCTTCATCGCCCTCTCTCAGGGTCACCGAACCTGGCTGAGCTGGCACGGCACATAAGGCACCCAATCTGGGGCTGAGTGTGCCATGGCCGTGCCGGCTGGCCACACTCCCGCCGGGGGGAGGGCTCGGAGCCCCAGCACCTGCGTTTGGGGCAGCATTGAGGCTGCCATCGGCAGGAGGACTTTGGCCGTTTGCTTCTCTCTGAGATCTTGTAGGGGAACCTGCCCACTGAGAGGCCCTCAGAATGAAAAAAGTCAAAAACGCTAACTCAGCATTTCACACGTTTCCTGAGCTGCCACGTGTGTCGGGCACTGGTCTGGAATAGGGCACGTTTCAGATACGGTAAGTGGGCAGGGACATCACCCACTTGTTGTTTGAAGTCCTCAATATCACTTACGAGCATAAGGAACTCTCAGACGAAGGAGTTGGAAATGCTGGCATGTTCTACTGACGTTTATGAGAGAGAAAAGGCTGGGTGAAAACAGCTATGGAAAAGTCACCAGTGCTGCTAAATAGAATTCAACAAATATGCTTTTAATACCATGCTCCCCCCCGACCCACCAGCCCACGTTGTTTGCTTGACATTAAAATTCATCATCTGCCAACAGGAGCCCGTCTTTCTCTCTGAAGCAAAATTGCCTGGGCCAAATATCGCAGGTTCCAGGCAAAACAGAGTCCGAGCTGCTTCCTGCAAGCGAGGCGCACGCTGGCTTCTAGGGACACAACAAGGAGTGAGACAAAACCCACGCCCTGGAGCGCGTGGTCCGGGGCCCTTTGGTGCCTGGAGCGGCACCTCTGGTTCTCGGTGACGGTGAGCCGCGGAGACAGGACCCAGGATGCACCCGGGGGACAGTGATCTGAGCGCTGGCCCGCAGGAAGCAGGTACGATCAGTTCCGAGAGCACACTTTCCCGCAGGATGGGTCTGGGGAGACCGGCTGGGGCCGTGGAGGAGAAAAGGCAGCAGCAGGATCCGTGCGAAAAAGACCCGTGAACATGAGGATGCGCTTGGACTTCACCCCCAGATGTGGGAAGGCTGGGGCGTCTCAAGCACACGGCCACTGTCCAGTGTCAGGTGACTGCACGAGTCCAGGCATATGCCACCGGGGAAGAGGCGACCTTAGGGACGTCTGAAGGACTAGACGCGGATCTCGCTCGTGGTTGTGTTCGAATCAACCGTGACACAGTGTGGAGGAGACCTGTGTGGGGGGTGAACACACACCACAACATGCGGACGATGAACTGTAGAGCTGTTCACCTGACACCTGCATGATTTTATAACCAATGTCACCCCAATGAATTAAACGAAAAGACATAAAACAATAGCACGGCTGGTACACAGAATGTGCTCAGCGTGTTGGTGTTCATGTTTGTCTGAAGTGAGAGAAGACATTTGCAGATTTCTGATACATCTTGGAGGCCCAGTTTTATTTTCTAGGTAAAAATGATCCTTTGCAACAGAGAATAATAAAACTACCTCTAACCCTGTCTCCGCTGAGGCCGCACTGTGCACAGAGGTGTCCTGTTGAGCTGCAGCCATGGTCTTTCCATGAGCATACAGTGGGGTCTTCAGCTCCACCAGACACATCAATGAATCTTTGTAGACACTTGCAATAAATGGATGCTTTCATCAGGCTTCTGGGTTCCAGTCTAGTTTAGAAACCAATTATGCATTAGAGCAGGGGTCCTCAAACTACGGCCTGCGGGCCACATGCAAATACAAATATTTTATTTGTTCCCATTTTGTTTTTTTACTTCAAAATAAGGTATGTGTAGCGTGCATAGGAATTTGTTCATATTTTTTTTAAACTATAGTCCAGCCCTCCAACGGTCTGAGGGACAGTGAACTGGCCCCCTGTTTAAAAAGTTTGCGGACCCCTACGTTAGAGTAACACCCCTGTGCAGGAGGGAGCAGGCAGGGCCAGGACTCGCTTGTGTAGCCTGTCTGACAGTGAGGGCCAGCCCTGTGTGCTGACGCCCGCTGTCCAATTACCAAATCTGTAAGAGGAAGGCTTTCTTGGAGGCGCTGGGAGAATGCCACCCCGACTCTCTCTTTCCCCGGAGAGGTCAGCACAGCCCACCTGCTGCTCTGTCTCAGGAATCGCTGGGCTCGCGGGCGCCTGGGATTCCCAGTCCAGAGGCACCTGCGGTCGCCAGGCGGCGTGATTCCCATCGGAGCGCAGCCCGGCCCTCATGGGCGCGGCCCCTCGTGAAGACCACCTTCGGTGGGAATATCAGGTCACCCTAGGGCTTCGCAAAGGGAGGCGATGTTCCAGACTGACGTGTCTTTGGTCGTTTGGAAGGACAAATACCATGGGCTGAATTTCACAGTGAATTAATTCACACCTGCCACGTGTGCACTCACTCAGCAAACACTTATCCAGATTGGGGGGTGGGGAGGATTGTGGGGCAGGGAGTTGAGTGATCAGTAAGAAAGGTAAGATCGCTGCTCTCAGGCCCTAAGGGACTGACTATATATAGTGAGCTACTGAACCAGGCGTGTGACTGGCGCTCAGGGCCGATGAAGGATGCCCCCGGGGAGGGCGACGGAGGAGCGGGGTCCTGCAGCTCCCAGGAGGGCGTGAGCTGCAGCATCTGGAACTGCCAAGGTCGCCTGAAGACTCAGGGGGTCCGTGCCCTCTTACCAGGCCGGTGCCAGAGGCGCCCCTGCCTCTGGGCTCCTCTCTCACTGGTTGTCTGAGTCCTTGTTTGCCAGGCGCGGTGCTGTTTGAGAGATAGTTATGAATATATATCCATCTGGCTGTCAGGGGGAGGGTGGTCCAGATATGAACCGGAGCGCATCAGCAGAATAGGGGGCGATGTTCACAGAGCTGGTCAGCGGGGCCATCAGCCTGCGAGCGGAGTGTGGAGGCCGAGGCCAAGGGGGGCCTGGTCCGGACCTGCAGGGCCTCCCCGGGCCTGGGGCAGTGCAGGAAACGGGCCATGGATGGAAGGGGCAGAGTTTATGTGGGAAAGAGCGTCCAGAGTGGGGTGTGGGGGACACACCGGAAGGGTCCAGAGTCCCGCACACCAGGGGGACTAATGCCCACAGGGGAGAGTGACGCTGCTGTGACTGCAATGGTGCAAGTGAGAGGGAGGAAGAAGGAAGATTCCAGAATGGTTTGGCGATGGCGCCGCGGTGGGCGTCCTGGGCTTCTTCGCTGTTCATTTTCACACAGTATCCTAAAACTCAGCGATAGGATGGTCAGCGCAGGACCTTGTGTGGTTATGTTTTTAGAGGTGAGACTTTTCTCTTTTTTAAAAATCTTTTTTCCGGAGTCACTGGCATTTATAAATGTTAACTTTAGTGGAGCGATTCCTTCAGAGTCCAGTTAGAGTCACATTCCTGCGGGCAGAAATAACAGCCCAAATGCTGCATAACTTTTTTTCCAACTTAAAGAAGCTGACACACTGGGCCTCTCTGTGGGGGCCTCACAGCTGGAGCTCCGGCCTCTGAAAAGGAGCCGGCTTTCTGCACAAAAAAGGAATTGTCTGCTTTCTCCCTTCCCTTGTATCTGTGCATGTCATTTTAATAATTTAAATTGTCCTGGACGCTCATCAAACATACAGACCATTAAACCCGACTAGTGTCTCACAGAGCAAGGAAAACAGAATGAAACGATTAAATATTTTAAATGACCTTTGGCGGACAGTTTGTTTTATCAGGATATTGTGTTTCAATATTCGTCTACACCTACCTTTCTACCCCAGATCCCTTGATGTAATTGGAAAAATATGAAAAAGCTGGAGGGAAAAAAGAGGATAAATAGCTAACTAGGAATTCTGAATAATGTCCCAAAGATGGGGAGCAGCAGGCCCAGGCTGGGGGGGACTAGAAGTGAGAAGCTGCAGCTCGGAGGATCCCCAGGGAAACACGGCAGTGAAGGCCGGGGGACCTACGTGAATGGAGCATCAAAAAAGGACCTGGGGGCGGGGGCGGGATTTGAAGACTCATCCCCAGAGCTCACTTACTTTTTTTAAAAATATATTTTATTGATTTTTTACAGAGAGGAAGGGAGAGGGATAGAGAGTTAGAAACATCGATGAGAGAGAAACATCCATCAGCTGCTTCCTGTACACCCCCTACTGGGGATGTGCCCGAAACCCAGGTACATGCCCCTGACCGGAATCGAACCTGGGACCTTTCAGTCCGCAGGCCGACGCTCTATCCACTGAGCCACACCAGTTAGGGTGAGCTCACTTACTTTAAATACCGTGGCTACTTCAGCAGACAGCGAGCTGTGGCCTCAACTTGTAATGCGCGGCAGTTAGCAGAGCCATTTCCCGGGATCAGACCCCCACGTGGCTGTCCCAACCGAACTGGGGGTCGGGTTGGAGAGAGATTGTAGCTTAGAAAAGGAAGTAACAGAACGAGGCCCTAAATAGTAGTTCTAGGCTACAAAAAAAAAAAAAAAGAGATAGAGAGCTGAGAGAGAAGAAAGAGACGGGAGTATATAGCTGCATTTAAATAATCCATCATTCATCCTTACAGGCAATAGCAAACTCCTCCTTAACTTAATAATAAATGAAGCAAAAATGAGTACGAATGTGGGTTATTGGTATAGTACAGTAAATATCCTTGAATTGATACACATACCCCCCACATAATACATATATGCAATAAAAAGAGAATAAAATATAAAATCATGGAGATTATAAAAAATTAATTTTATATTCAGGTGCAAAGAGTCTTAGTTAAAAATATGAAAGGAACATATTTTCTAGTCACAATGTCATAGTGTAATAAACATTAGAAGGTTAAAAGTATGTAGCTTGATATGCACTTATAATAAAACAAATAGGTTGAAATAACTGAACTATATTTTCAAATCATGAAGACTAAAACCTAACCAATATAATAAATCTAATGGTAGAAGGAAGACATTAATAAAAATCAAAGAAGAATTATTTAAAGCAAAACACAATAGACTTGATTGATAAGTCTAAAAATTTATTCTTTGAAAATAATAAATAAAAAAATGAAACTTAGATAAGTGTGATAATACACATTGCATGGAAAATGAGAGAAAAGCAGACATGGAGATGATTGAAAATTATGGGAGCAGATCTTCAAAGTTATCATCACAGAAAAAGAATGTAAGCATATATGGTGATGGATCTTAGCTAGACTTATAGTGATCATATCTCAACATATACAAATATTGAATTATGTTCTATATCTGGAATGAATACAATGCTATAAGTCAATTATACCTCAATAAAAAATAATTATCTAATACATGTAGTATATTCTGCTTAAATAAATAACTTTAAATTACTCTTTGATAGTATTTTTCACATTTTTGCCACCTCTATGCTGCATGTCTTGAAATTGCATTATATTTAGTGTTTATTTTTTTAAACAGTCTTCTCAGGTAATTCTAAGTCTCACCCTGTGGTAGTGTTTGGTTTCATTCTGGAATGGTTCCGATGGTGGCTGCTTGAACTACGCATCTTCCAATCGGCTCCACGAATTTGGATACAGGCATGGCATTTACATGCGGAACTTGGAAACGGGACCCACTCATGATTGAAAAAGTGGAGGGAGTTCTACTGTCCTGTGGAAGGACAGCCTGGAAGGGCCGGAAAGTCCTGGATCAGAAGTCACATTCCTCACGTGAAAGCTACCATTGCGCTTGGAACTCCATACAAAGAGATGACTAAGAATTGCAATTTATTATCCATAAATATTAGGCCTTTACAAATCTCTCTCGCAGTTATGCTGCCTCTAATATGCCCCACAACCTTTTCAGGTGGATGACCCAAGTTTTTGTCTCTGCAGAGGTTCTGAATCCTATAGAGAAAGTAACCCAACTTTATTAACAGCAATGGCATAGCAGCTCAAGAGGGCGATGTCTATTAATTGAAAAAGCATCTCCATTGCATTGTACTCAGATGGACAGCACGCGTGGACTAACACGTATGTCAAGACTGCACACAGACGTGGAGGCAGTGTGATAAGTGTCACTCTCTCAGGACATATCCTGAAAAGTGCTGTGACCTGAGGCCACACCCATCCAGGTGAAATGTAGGGGTGTCCTCCTCATGACCCTCCTCTTCAGGGTCAATGGAACTCACCTTCAAAGTCCCAGTTGCCACAATATATTGTGTTAATTTATACAACTGAACAGCCCTGGCCGGTTTGGCTCAGTGGATAGAGTGTCGGCCTGAGGACTGAAGGGTCCCAGGTTTGATTTTGGGCAAGAACACAGGCCCGGGTTGTGGGCTAGATCCCCAGTGGGGGTCGTGTAGGAGTCAGCCAATCAATGATTCTCTCTCATCATGGATGCTTTTATCTCTCTCTCCCTTCCTCTCTGAAATCAATAAAAATATTTTTTAAAAGTCATTTCATCAAAAAAGATAACTGAATAGATTAATACAAATGAATAGATTGACCACATCATGAGCTACTTTGCCTACATATCCCAAGTATAGCACAAGGTGAGGGGAGATAACCATGAATAACCCTCTTACACATCAGCCCATTACTGTTATATCAGTTGGTCATGGCTGCATACTGGGTCTCTTCTGACGCAGTTACTGGCGGCAAGGACTGGGAGCTGTGGGGCATTTAACCCTGTGGGAACTTGCCTGGCTCACACCCTTAGCGTTCATCCCTGATAATTATGATGCACACACTGAAATGGTGGGATGCTAACTGTCTGATGCAGTTAATGAAGACACATCACCAGTAGCCGCGCCTGCACCACACCGAGGGTGGGATCAAGAGAATTCTCAGTCCCGCGCCCTGCAGTGCGTCCCAGACAGGCCCGTGTTTCCACATCACTAGAGCGCTCGTGTTCCCTTCCTAAGTATGTCACATTTAATTTTCCCTCCCGTCACTCCATTTCCCAGTGCAGAAAATAGATGGTCAGAATTCATTTTTTATTTGACACAAGACATTATATTTCTTGAAGTCGGGTCCCCATAATTGAAAAATGAGAACGCCAACATGTCAGGCTGCATATTACATTTCTCTCTTTCACGAAAAAAAATTCTAAAATTTTTTTCATAAAAATCGCAGATGCTGTCTCACTGTGAAACTTGTGATGAAGTGTTCTTTGCTCACAGCTGTGCAGCCTGTGCTGGAGCCCCCCGCCCCCTCCTGAACCAGCCCGGCACCCTCCCCCCGCCCCCCGCCAGTGCCTCATGGCATAAAAGGGGGTTGCTATGGCTCTGTGAGCCCCTCAAGACTGGAGGATGACTGACAGGTCTTTAATTAGGTTCTCAGTCTCTCAGGAGAGAATATCTTGATGAAAATTAGTTAATCAAATATGTACAAAGATTTTTTTGTACATGCATGGGAACAACCAACAGTACCTACAGGCATTGGCTCCTACCCACCAGGGACTGGAAATTCCACAAGAAGATAAGTACAGTGAGTATATACGTACCAAATGAGTACAGTTCACTTGGTCGAACAGACAATGCCACATGAGTGACAGTCAAGCTGCTGATGGCATAGCTATTCCTGTCCCCCTCTCCCACCGCAGGGGCTCAAAGGCACCTGCTTACCAACCTTTATAAAAGGAAACACAGCCCTTGACAATTTGACTCAGTGGCTAGAACATCCGCCTGCGGACCAAAGGGTCCGGGGTTCAATTCCGGTCAAGGGCACGTACCTTGGTTGCCCGGGGCCCTGGTCAGGGTGTGTGCAGGAGGCAACCCATTGATGTGTTCCACTCACCGATATTTCTCTGTCTTTCCCTCTCTCTCCCACTCTCCCTAAAAATCAATGGAAAAATATCCTCGGGTGAGGATTAACAAAAAATAAAGGGAAACACATTCTGGGGATTCAGAAAATACTCAGTTTCCTAATAAAAGTGTGTGAATTCTTCTCTTCTTCTTGATTTGAAGCCACGAGCAATGTTTGGAGCTGAGGCAGCCATTCTGTGCCCATGGCCTGCGGGAGGGGGCGTTCGGAGGAAACGACAAAGTGTGGACCCAGACTCCTGACCAGGAATGACACCAGAAAGCGAGTGACAGAAACTTTAGTCACTGTTTGTAGATGTCCGTCATCTGTGGGTGCAGGAACCCTCCCTGATGCATACACCCAGCATATTACAAGCACCTGCTTTCTGCAGACTCTGCAAATGGTCACCTGTGTTGATAATAATATGTGTGGAGTGCCCTGGATGCACACCATCAAACCAAAGCCCCGTGAGTACAAGACATCCTCCCGCTATGTCCCTTGCCCTGTTTTATGTACTGGAGTATAACTTACCTGAAATGAAATGAGGGGATCCTGCATCCAGCTCAATGACATTTGAGACACGTGTGCATCCATATATTTAAGGCCACATCACTACTCAGAACCCTCTGAGAAAGTCCCTCATGGCACCTCGTAATAGATACCTGACTCCCATCACTGTCTTATTATTTTACTAAAGGCCTGGTGCATTAAATTCATGCATGGGTAGGGTCCCTAGGCCTGGCCGGCGATTAGGCCTGATCTGCAGGGCTACCGGCTGGGTGATCGGGGGACCCCTGCTGGCACCCGCCTTAGGTGGCCTGGGGCCAGCAGGCTGGGGGCTGGGGGCAGCTCCTGCATTGAGCATCCACCCCCTGGTGGTCAGTGTGCATCATAGTGACCAGCCATTCCACTGGTGGTTCTGACGTTTGGTGGATTTGCATATTAGGCTTTTATTATATAGGATTCGTTTTAGAATTGCCATACCAACCGTAGTGTCGCACACACAAGACAGATCACACAACAAGTGCATCAGAAGCAGAAAACTCTTCCTCTTTCCCTCTCAAGCCCTAAGTGGCACTCCCCAGAGCGTTCCTTCTTTCTATGGTTTCTTTTTTGGATTTTTCTGGTTCTTTCTTTTATAATTATCATCAACAGTTCACAATATATCCTTTATTAAATTCATATTTATTATTTTATCATAGAAAAGGTAGAAGGTTAGCTAACTACACTACTTCTTTACTCTTTATTTTACCAATGTGATTTATATGACTTTAGTTCTTCTTTTCTTCAATATTTTAAATACTCTTTAAAAACTTCATTTTCCTAACATTGATATTGAGGAAATATTGAAACCCTAATGTTCTGTTGATCTTTCCTCCTCCCTTCGTTATGGAGGGTCTACTGCTTCCACTGACAAGGAAGACACAGAAGGTTGACGCAGGAATGCAGTGCTGTCGGTTCATCAGATTCGCACAAGCCCTGTGACCTAGTCTAAGATTAGGGTTCTTGTTCTTTCTCAAAGGATGCTCTGTCTTTCCCAGGAGCATGTTGGCAAGACTGAATTCAGCCACCACTGCATCTCAGCCACCGCATGACTCATTTTGTTTTTATTTTAGCAACATCGGCCTTTGCATAGAATAACAGATTCGCTGCGGGATGTGATGGGAGCCCCTGTCTTTCTCACCGTGACTCAAGCTGATACTTAAAAATATGAGCTTGTCATTGGCTCTCTGTGGTGGTCCAGTGACACAAGAATAATCCATTCCAGGGGGAGGGTGGACAGAGGTGAAGAGGGCATGGGGGGTGCATGGTGCTGGGAAAATGAAACAAAATAAGAATAACCCATGCCACCCGTCCTATAGTCACCACCAGTGCAGTCAACAGTCAGGTGCTCCAGCCGACTGGGGTCCCATGGGATTGGCTGCAGCTGTCACTTCATCACCATCCACCTAGGTGACACCCTGATTAATTATGATGCCAATGCATAGCACGGATGGCGAGCATTTGTTAGCGGGTGGCTGGCTAAGGCAGGCCCGAGTGCCGGCATAGACAGAGCCCCTCTTCTCCAAGAATCTCAGAACGTAGATTCTAGCCACTCAAAATTAACACCGCTCGGTGTCTCCCCTTTGTGGATCTGGGCGCAGACTCCCCTACAGCGTTCACTCGGGACGCAGACGCCGCCTCACCTGGGACGGCACCTGGAGGTTAGACACGGTCCAGTCTCATTGCTATTACCTAGTCTGAGTTTATGGCCCAATTTAAATAGGGAAATTGCTTTGGAAAGAATTCTCCCCTAAATCGTCCATCTATTTTAACACAAAGAACACAAGGATGCAGGATGGAGGGTTTTTTTCCTGATCAATTTGTAGTTAAATTACAGATAAACTGAACATCTCGTGGCGGTGAAGTAGTGAATAGCTGTAATTGCCAATATGTAATCAGTGGGCCTTTTTCTAAATGGAAATGATTTTTCCTGCATGTATCACAGAATAGAAACCTTTAGGAAACAGAGTGTAGCGTGGCTGTCTTTAGGACGGAGGGGGAGCCGTTGCACACAGACTCCTGGAAAGGGCTTAGCATTCCGAGGTGCTTGCTTCAAGCCCAGGAGAACCAGGTCCCCAGCAGAGCAGGTGAGAAGGCCCCGTCCCAGCCCACCTGGTTCCCGGGAGGGGCGCCTGCCGCCTTCCCGCTGTCAGTGCTTCTTTCCCAGCAGCTGGTGAGACCAGATGACAGGCCAGGCATCACTCACTCCCGAAAGTGTTGGAAATTCCCAGCCTCAGTGGCAATGGATGGAAGCATCCGAGAAGAAAGCATTCCTTTAAAAATATTTTTATGGATTTCAGAGAGGAAGGGAGAGAGAGAGAGAGAGAGAGAGAGAGAGAGAGAGAGAGAGAGAAAGAGAGACAGAGAGAGAGAAATACCAATAATGAGAGAGAATCATTGATTGACTGTCTCCTGCACGCCCCCTACTGGGGATAGAGCCCGCAACCTGGGCATGTGTCCTGACGGGAATTGAACCCGGGACCCTTCAGTCTGCAGGCTGATGCTCTATCCACTGAGCCAAACTGCCTAGGGTCATGCATTCTTTAGAAGCCCAACTGAGAAAAGTGGTCGGAGGTGTCTGACATGTCATAGTTTGGAGGTAAAATACAAAAAGGTTCGGGAGTGAAACTTTGGCTCCTGTTGGCTTCCCATGAGCAACACCGCGACGCTGGGGACCTCAGTGGCGAGCTCTGCTCCGCTGGGTCCGCTCAGCTCGAAACTTCTCCTGAGGGGGCGCCCTGGGGTCCAAGGTCTCCACGTGACCAGCATAGTTGACCACCACACGTTGTGCTTCTAGGAACATTGTACTGAAGTCATGATTGAATATTGTCAAACACATCATTAAAAAGCACATCGACATAATAATCCCTTCAAGTACTGATGGTGATGTATAGATTTTTGTGTCTATTCTGTGGAAAGCCTACATGAAATGACCCTACGCTCTGCTCCAATGACAGCCTCGCTTTTTCTGAGTTTTCTCAGACTTGCTATGCAGCAGGAAACTCATTTGTTAGTTGTGTTATCGTAATATTGTGTGTCTACTTCAAATTGACCTCCTGTTAATCTACTAACCTACACTTCTTATCATAGATGCTCAATTGGCCATACATTTTTTTTGAAAATGTAAAATCATTTTTCACGATGTGATAAAAGAAGCAGCTACAGCATCCTGGAAAGACATTCTGAAGTTGTTTCTGCCTTAAAATCCGTGGCTTCCTATACAGCACTGCCTCCCAGGAGGACAGGAGGAGCCACGCTGGGGTGCTAGCCATCAGGTGCATCTGGCTGCTTAGGAATGTGTGCAATGAAATAGAACACAACCCCAGTGAAATCATGGGTGAACCTCCTTATAATAGATCCTCATACTGCAAAAGAATCACGCTTAGTCAATGCTTCTATGAGCCAGGATTTGTGCAAAACCTCTTAGTACACTAGGTAGCTCACTTGACCTTGAGAGTAAGCGTCAAGTCCGTGCTACAGATGGTGACCTGAGATACAGTGTAAGGTTGACACACTCACCCAAAGTCACACTAGCAATAATAAGTCGTGGGGTTGAAATTCAAATTCTTGCTCTTAACCACTACTTTCTACTGCTTTTTATATAGAAACCAACACCTTGAGTCTTGTAAATGGATAATAAATACTATCATTTGCACCCCGAATTTCAGTTAGTTATCACCCCTGAACCCAGGATGGGGGTGACTAGGGCGAGCAGTAGTGTCGGAGGTTTGTCAGTGAGACACAAATAAGAGAATGAGCTGATGCAGGAGGTTGGCACGCGTGAAGGACCTTTAAATTATATTTGTCATGGTCACTTTTAGTTAAGAAAATAGCCCTCGCTGGTTTGGCTCAGTAGATAGAGCCTCGGCCTTCGGACTGAAGGGTCCTGGGTTCAGTTCCTGTCAAGGGCATATGCTTGGGTTGCAGGCTCGATCCCCAGTAGAGGGTGTGTAGGACGCAGCCCATCAATGATTCTCTCTCATCATTGAACTTTCTATTTCTCCCTCTCCCTTCCTCTCTGAAATCAATACAAATATTAAAAAAAGAAAATACCAGTCTGTCCTGTAAAATCATATAGTTATATCTCTACATAAATTATGCAATTATGCTTCCTATTAGTATTTTGAAAATGTGGTCTTCGTTTTATAATCCCATTCTTCATCTCAGATTCTGATGATCTATATTATATGATTTAAACTTTATATGTGACACATATGTTTATATCTCTAGTTTCACTGTTTGTTAGACTGTAGGTAATCGTTGTGCCAGCGTGTGAGTGAATTCTGTTCTGTCCATGTTCACAGTTCCCACTACAGCATCACAAAAAGATCCGTGTGAAGTAAGGGCGCCGCATGCACAGTTGGTGTAGGGCCCGTGACGGGCTTGTGACCTGAGCCCAGAATACAAACACCCTGCACTAGGTGCCCTCACCTCCGAAAGGCGGCATTCACCTCCTGAACTGGGAACCCACCATGACAGACACGTGCGCGCAGGGCAGGGGACGCTCAGGTGTGCGCAAGGCTTGCTGGGAAGATGTGCAGGGGATCACGGTCATGTCTCAGGCGGGCAAGGTGAGGGTCTGAGCAAAGGCTATGCACCAGAAGACAAGGTGACAGTGATGGGGGGGGCCTGGGGGGGGGAGGAATATGGACATGGGAGGAGGTGAGTGCTGGAACGTCACAGCCTTACCATGTATTTATCACCGTGTTTCATGCAGAGAATTTTTAAACATGGAAATTTTTCAATAAATTTTCTAAGTGTTGTGGATCCTGGAGAGCTTCAAGTCGGCGTGTGACCTTTAGTAACTAGAAAATCCCTTTTGCTGTGGAACGGTGGCTACAGTCAATGTGGAGCAGTGGTAGGCTCTTCGGCCCCTTGAGTGTGGCTCTTCTACAAAATACCAACTTCTGCACATGGGCCACGAAGTTTCAATCGCACTGTACGTGCGCGCCCACACATGGTATTTTGTGGAAAAGCCACACTCAAGGGGCCAAAGAGCCGCATGTGGCTCACGAGCCGCAGTTTGCCGACCACTGGTGTGGAGCCACTGCAACCATCTTAACATGGTGGAAAGCATTCATCATCATCGACTATCTAATGAAGAAATGGTTAGAGAAGGGAGATGGCTTGGCAGAAGAACTGTATTTCAAGCAAACCTAGGGTATGCAAAGGAATTTTAAAACTGTGCAAGACGGATCATTTGAAGGTCACATATGAAGAAGTTGCAGTATTCTTCCTAGTTGCAGTGATCTATTGATGAAATGGTTTCACTGTACAGCAAAATTTTAATCTAATGAAATTGGGCCTTTTCCTAAACAAGTGCTAGCGAGAGTACATTCCGTTCAAAAGACAGAAGCAAACAAAGAAGAGCCAGGACTGAAGGCATTGAGAAGCAGGCTGATGCTCCGCTCAGTAGAGACTGGAGGGATGATGCCGAGCTGGAACCGGTCTGGGTGCATGAACGCCCAGCCCGGAGTCCGTGCGCGGTCTCGGTGCCGCCACCGCCTCCTCGTGACCTCTGCCTGGAACCGGAGTCACCAGCGCCTTCCGGCTGCTGTCCTCGCAGCTGCCCAGCATCTGCGGGGATGGCTGAAGCAGAATCCACTCCGTTAGTGACGCAGTGACAGAAAACATTTGACATCAAGGAAATGAATCCATGCGCCAGTTTTGGAGGGAAAGAGTATTAGAACCGTACACAGAATGTGGGATAAACGGGACTCCGTGTTTATCCTGACTTCCAAATTTCTGAAGAAGTGAAGGATTAAAACACAGCAACAACCTTGTAGGGCTGGCTTTCTTGAGGCCCCACTCAGACTGTTGAACAATTTTCAGCATCAGATAGCAAAGATTTGCTCTCAAGTAGCTCTTGAAACATTGTTCAGAAAATAGGAAAAAAAGGAGGATCACACTCATTTGGTAATTATTACTTTAAATTCTTTATATTTTACTTTTTAACATGAAAAAAGTGTTTTGATTAACAATTTTATGTGTTACAAAATTTTAGTCATATTAGAAAAAAATATTTGATCTTCTTTTGTGTGAGTTAGAAATGAATTATTGTTTTTCTCATTTAAATTAACCTATTATAGACTTATACTATCTTCAAATTCACTATACAAGAGATATTTGGGAAAAGATTAGATTCAGATAAGTGACTTTGTTAGATTCTATTTTAATCATTTTTAATCACTTTAATAACCATTCAGCCCAATTTCTCAAAAAAGATCCTTGCACGTATAGAATTCACTCATGGTTGTGTGGGAATTAGAAGTTGAAAGCTAAAAGTATTTAATTTCATGGGCTCTCCAGGAGCAATTACTAAGGCAAAAAAAAAAAAAAAAGTGTCTAATCCAAGTCCATACATTTAACAAGGACCGGAATAGTGATGGAATTTAGATTAGTTGGGTCCTAATTCAGGGCTCTTAATAATCTGTGCCTGGGGACTTCTTACCTAATTAAAGAGCAAGTATATTAGAACTAATAATGGTTACTGCTGCTCTGAATAGCCATAGAGTGGGACCGTCTGAGACAGGGCCCCTGAGCGTCATCAACATCCTTGGTGTAGTTGTTACAGTTCAAGGACGAGACGAGAAGACTTTGGGTTACTCCAGTCTCACAACGGAGTGCCCGCCTGAGACACAGGGAGCATGAGACGATGAGTTTGTCATCACCAAGATAAGGGAAGGGTCTTGCATCTCAATGCTTCCACGGCCTACATGCCAGTGAGACAATGCCCCCTCAGCTGTTTTGCTACAGATATTTGGCTGAATTTACTGTCCCCGGGACAAATGTTTAATGAACATTTCACAGACAAGTGAAAACTTGTAGCTCTTAGTTTAATATTATAGATTTTAAAGATATTTGTTAATAACTCAGGATAACCATTTTAATCATCTTTAATCACTTTAATAGCCATTCAGCCCAATTTCTCAAAAACTGTTCTTCCTGCATACAATTCAGTAGTGGTTGTGTGGGAAACAGAAGTAGAGATGTTATTTAATTCCATGGGCTCCCAAAGAGCAATTACTAAGGCAAAGAATATAAGTTGCTAATCCAAGTCCATGCATTTAATAAAGACCGGACAGAAATGGAATTGACTTCCTGAGGTTATGTCTTTCACTTGCAGCATTTTGGAATAGGACATGATTTAAAAAGTGATGTGTTGGCATTATTCGTATTAAAAACACAGAAATGTGAAGTAAACGGAAAACACAGACAAGAAAGTGCCTCCTCCACCTCACCAACCCGCTGTGCAATGGTAACTACAGACGACACGTGTGTGTGTGTGTGTGTGTGTGTGTCGGGACGTGATGGCATGCCATGCCCCCAGCTTTGGTGCGTGGATGAGCCCCAGACTGTACTGCAGCCTGTTTGGCTTTCTGGTTTAGAGGGGGAGGTTGGTATGTGTGTGGTTTTGTTTTTTATTTCGCTTCACAGACCTGTTTGGGGCACATCTTCGTGTATGTTCACAAAGACCTATTACATTTTTTTTAGAGGTCATTACAACCCCTTCTGCCTCTATTTCCTTTGTGTGTACTTCCTTTATGGTCAGTAGTTGGCCCTTGGTTACTTTTGTATTGTTGCCCTCTGTGTCGTATCAGCATAGAAAGTCTTCAAATTCAATCCGAGTAGCTTTCAACCTACAGCAACATCAGCACGTGAAGTCGCAGAGCCACAGACATGGTGGCTCCTGGTTTCAGCGTCATCACCACTGGAGGGTCCCGTGAACCGCGGTCTATGATGGCTTTCCAAGGTGATGGGAAGGAAAAGGCCTCAGATCGGAAATCTGGAGGACCACGTTGTTGGTCCTGCTCTCACGTTCTCCCGGGGAGCTCAAGTCTGGATTATCGCATGGAAATTAAGGATGTTGGACCAGATGATCCTTCAAATTACATTATTCTACGATCAAAAGAGCTTTGGTTATTGTTCCTTTGAAACCCAGAATCTATTAGCTTTCCCATGGGATTACTGTCATGCTTGGTCAAGGTATTTTACTTTACATTCTAACATCTGCACTAGCGGTCCCTGCCAACAATCTGTCGATTCTGTATTCTGTTCCAAGTTTGACAAAAATGTAAAGCAAAGATTAAGGCAGAGCTCCTTACCTCTCCGGGAGATTTCCTTCTAAGAACAAACGATCCATCAGTCTACACTCGCTGGATATCGCTGTTCAACCAGTTAGGCCGGTAAAGTGTGTATATTCCACCTGGACACCGTGAGGCCTGGTGCCGAATGGCTGAGAAAAATCAGCCGCAAGCGAGACCCGTGTCCGTGTGTCCGTCACGGAAATGATTCCTGCCCCAAAGCCTGCATCCTGTGATCGTCACGGTGCGATTTGTACAGTGAGTCTCACGTTGCAGGTAATGAGAGCGTTTACCTTTGCCGGGGCTCTGAGGACTTTGGGTAGTTTCCCTCCTCATCACGGAACATTCCAACGATGCTAAAGTTTTAGTCACAGAGCATGGGATGACCTGAAACCCATCTGTGCTCAGTTGTGTGCGTGTTGGACAATAACACGCAAAAAGGGAAAGAAGATTTCCCTTGCGTTTTAAAGTTGTTACGAAATTGAAATGGCTGCCGTGAGCGCCTCCCAGGGAGATGTTAAAGCTGCAGACAAACCTTGTCACTGGTCCCACCCTTACCTTGCTGTTGCTCCAAACTCTTGTTCTGTTCTTTCAGATGGAGCCTGGGTCTCGGTCATCATTCCTGGAAAGTGACAGCCAGGTGGCTTTCTGTGAAAACCCACGTCTCGGTCACAGCTGATGCCAGGAAAATAGCGGGGAAGAGGAGGGCCGCGGGGGCCGAATGTGGAAGCCACTGGAAGGAGGCAACTCAGGGACAGAGTCCTCCATTCCCTATAGACTTTCCACTGTGTCCTCAGATAACGTCCCGCATGACGAGCAGTTGCCCTGCCTTCACCTATTACCGGGAAATGGCGCTGCCACAGGGAAAGAGTGTCCAGTAACGTGTGGCATTTGCACGTGGCATGTGACTTTTCCTCCTGCTGTTTTATGTGTCCGATTTCATCATCCCCTGGAACTTGGTGAGTAACCAGAAGTGATAGAGCTTCCAGCCTCTGGGGTTGACGTTGTGTCGTATCAATACCGGTTGCAACCACCACTGGAGCAGCTGTTAGCATCCCCAGAGAGCTTTGCGTGTGCACCCAGTTTTACACTTTGGGGCCACATTTATTTTTAAGTGTTAATTCAATGTATTTCACTTCAAATAAATTGTGTCATATAGTCTTGGATACTAAGACTCTTATTTTTGGTCATTCATTAGCTAATTTTTTAATCTTTTTGTTTTTGTTTTTTTTTAAATATATTTTTATTGATTTTCTACAGAGAGGAAGGGAGAGAGATAGAGTGCCAGAAACATCGATGAGAGAGAAACATCGATCAGCTGCCTCCCGCACATCTCCTACTGGGGATATGCCCGCAACCCAGGTACATGCCCCTGACCGGAATCGATCCTGGGACCCTTCAGTCCGCAGGCCGACGCTCCATCCACTGAGCCAAACCGGTTTCGGCTAATTTTTTAATTTTAAGACTATAGAATTGCACTGTTTGATATGGAGCTACTACCCCCCTGTGACATTTAAATTTGAATTAGTTAAAATTAAATTTAAATTTTTACTTCCTCAGTTGGACTAGCCACATGTGAACAGTATCCACTCCATTGAATATAATATTTACATCACCACAGGAAGTTCTATTGTACTGATCTAGGTGTAGGCCTGGGTGTGTAGGAATTAATGCATCCTATTCCCATTTTATTGTCTGTTTAAATTATAACTTAATTGAATTGAATTCTAACCATTGGGACATAATTGTCTTTATCATACACAATATGTATGATATTGTCTTTATCATACACATTGTGTCTTATCATACACAATGCTGTTTAAAAGATCTGGAAGCAAAAGGACTGA
This sequence comes from Myotis nattereri, assembly GCF_964212035.1. Classification (NCBI taxonomy): domain Eukaryota; kingdom Metazoa; phylum Chordata; class Mammalia; order Chiroptera; family Vespertilionidae; genus Myotis; species Myotis nattereri. The sequence continues at coordinate 98,459,284 of NC_138081.1, read as the reverse complement.
TTTCAAGTCAATACCTTCCATCCGACAAAGTCCCTTAACCGGTCAGAGCTCCACTTCTGTCTGAGGATTGACATGACCGCCCTGGCCACTGCGCAGGACTCCCAGGCGGCCTCCAGTCTGCCGAGCGCTGAGTAACGGAGGTCAGTGATGAGGCAGAGGGCCGACCAGGTAGACCTGACTGGCAACCGCAGCACTCGTTGGAGTCTGACTCCCAGGCCGCTGGTTAGCAGGATCCTTTCACATCCCAACTGGGACCCAGCAGCCTGCGTGACTTGGTTCAGATCTGTTCCTCAGCGGCTCTGATCCTTTTCCCTGAACAGACATCTCCCGGCAGAAGAAATGTGGCGCTGTGGTCTTCCATGATTCATCTGTTTGAAGTAGACCCCAGACAGCACCTAAACACACACAGACTGTCAGGGCCCTGGCCAAGTGGACCGTGGCAAAGCCGGTCTCCTGGTTCGTGGTTAATCAGCAGGGATCAGTCCGAAACCCAGGTACTCAAGTACACGAGCCAGAAATAAAGGAGGAGAGAGAGGCCGCACTTCTGGAGACATGTTGTCCCAAAGACTCCTCAGCACATCAGATACTTGTTTGTAAAATGCAAAATGAGTGCATACCCTTCCAAGTGTGGATTCGGGAGCAAGATGTCTTGCCAGATTTATCAGGTTGCTCAGAATTAAGGCTGGGCTGGTGGTAGGACAGGACAGGGAAAGGGAATTTCTGTCCATAGACTGGGAAAGCATGGGCTTCCCAAGATAATGTGTAAACACTCCAGAGAGGTGAGCTGTTACCTGTAGTTGGGTCCCCTGTGCTCCATATTATCCCATAAAACACGGGATTATCTATTCATTCATTAATGTGCTGAGCATTCCACGTGCAGACACGGTCCTTCATCACGTTGGCGAATGCAGGCAGAATACACCCACTTGTGCAGGTTTCATCCTCGGGAGGAAAATAAAGGGCTATTGCAGATTGAGGAACATGTGGGCTCTTCAAGGCAAGAACAATTATATTTGACCTGATAAATTTTACCATAGAAACAAATAAAAAAGACTAACAGGAATATTTTTTTCCAAACAGAGAGCTACATGGAGTCGTGTTGAATTAAATTTTTTCTTTGATTGCTTTTCTACAAGATTTTCCACGTTAGACACTTGAGAATTTTCAGTTCAGGAAACAATTTGAGAGGCAGAAAACCTCAGCAGCAGCATGTACAAATAACATAAATGTTGACCTATAAATCATTTTTCTTCATGACACTGAAGCACAAATGCATAAAAATCTCATTTTAAGCTTTTTATTTTTGTGTGCCAATATTAAGGGCGTTATTAATGCATTCCTCTGTGCTTTCACAGCTCATATTATTAATTTACTGAATCTTATCTGTTTTTTATGAAATGTATTGAGGTGACATTGGTTAATAAGATGATATAGGTTTCAAGTGTACAATTCTATGACACATGATCTGTATATTGCATTGTATGCTCACTACCTAAAGTTACATCATCTTCCCTCACCAGATATTTGGTCCCCTTTCCCCTTTAGTACCCCAACCCTCTCCCTGGTAACCACCATACTGTTGTCTGTGTTTATGAGTTTCGGTTTTATATCCCAATATGAGTGAAATCATATGGTTCTTAGCTTTTTCTGACTGACTTATTTTTTCATCAAGAAGAGAATATATTTATAGTTATAGCTAATAGTAGTTTAGCAAATAGTCATTACATTTCTACTTTCTAATAGGGAAATTTAGTGAGAAACTGTGGACCCCAATAAGGTGATGCAGATATAATGCCTGTGCTCACACTTCAGTGAAAGCGACAAATAACTATCCTGAGAGAAGAGGGAGCCACGCTGAGAAAGGATGGTGAAACGGTTGGCCACTTCATCACACTGGAAGAAATATCGGGGTGTAAGTATGAATTCAACAGAAAAATGCTTCAAGCAGAGGGAAGAGCCATGAGTGAGCTGGGGTGTGAGAGCTCATGCAAATTGTGGGATGCCACAGGTGCAATCAACTTTGGTGTCAATGAGGCTGAGCAGTTCTTTAAATGTTGCCCTGGGTCCAGGTACCACGTAAGGCAATCTGGAAATCCGCATTTTTCTCTGATTCTTACAGATAATTAAGAAACCTGGTTCTGAAAAGACCAGGTCATGTGACCACCACAGTGGATAAAAGAAGTAGGAAGGTAAGTTGGAATTGGCTTTTGAATGACCCCTGGTACCTCTGTGGACTTCTTTCAAATAGCTATGGGGTGCCACCCGTGATTTCTAAGGAGGACATGTTCATGAAGAAATTATCGTTAGAAAAAAAGTACTCACATGAATGCAGGGAATGAACTGGAACATGCGAACTCCATCAGGATGGGACAGAGCAGCTCAGAGGAAAGCGGTTTAGAGCTGATATTAGCGCAGCCACGATGGGAGTGGGCAGGACGTCATAATCCTCAGGCGGAGACAGAAACAGGGTGTGGCCGGCTTCGCGTTACAAAGATGGGGCAGTGAATAGCTGAGCTGACACCACGTTGTATTCGTTGGTGTGAAATTGCTCAGGGGCTGACACAAGAAAACATTCCGACATTGGTTATCAAGAAATTCCTTGCTTTCTGTTCAATCCAAGAAAATGTCCTCGGCAATTATTCCCTGAAATGATGGCCAAGAGAGTCAGTATATTTATCAAGTTTTACCTTCACACACAATTCTATCCATCTTAGTCAGCCATCTTTTAAAATTCTAATTAAAGATAGGTTGACTACCGGACACTGTAGGGTCTGTAATAGGCTAACATGCTTCATTTCCCAAAAAAAGAAGAATAGTTACCTGCTTTTCAAATACTCTTGGAAATAATTGCACAGGAAATTTTCTTGGATTAAACAGAATATCTCGAGTGCCAGGGAAATGTCCAATATTGGGGGAGGATCATTTCGAGTATTTCCAGAATTAGAAAAATTGTCTGTCCTCTGGCCCAGTCATCCTGCCACAAGGCCCATTCTCTCTTCCTCCCTTTTTATACTAGAGCCACTGGCTGCCTTTTAGATGAGAATGTTAAAAGGCGTCTGACTACGATGAATAGGGTTGTGTGTGAATGTAAAGGGGGCGCTGGCCACCCCGTAAGGACTGCCTCTCCCAGCCTTCCTTGGATGCTGTGATCATAAGACGACAACAGACCAACTAGATGGGAACGGAAATGGCAGATGACATTGCATGACACATACTTCGAAGAGGAAGGCCGTGTCCTTCATGCCCTCTTTCTGAGAGGTGTGGTGCTAGATGTGCCCCGTGTCCCAGAACCTCCCAGCTCTGCATTTTTCCGTGAGAGAGAAATTAACTCTCTCAGGTCAACCACTGTCTTTCGGGAAGTCTTTTTCACATGAACTCATACCCTAATGCAGTGGTTCTCAACCTTCTGGCCCTTTAAATACAGTTCCTCATGTTGTGACCCAACCATAAAATTATGTTCATTGCTACTTCATAACTGTAATGTTGCTACTGTTATGAATCTTCATGTAAATATCTGAAATGCAGGATGGTCTTAGGCGACCCCAGTGAAAGGGTCGTTCGACCCACAGGTTGAGAACCGCTGCCCTAATGCAACTTCCCAGAAAAATACATTGTAAGAAATAATAGAATGTGAATAAGAACTCTTTACAACAGCATTAGCATAATAGCAAAAACTGGGCAAGGACTGTCAAATAATAAGAAAACATTTTAAAGTCCATGGTTGAGATCTTGAATTTTTTTCAGAAAAAAAATAACATAAATGCTCAACATAAGATCAAGTGAAAAATCCAAATAAAGCTAAATATTCATTAGGATCCTTACCTTCTAAAAGAATTACACACACATATTACACATGGTTTATCCAATTGGAAGATAAACAACGAAATATAAAGAGGATGACCTTCCCATTCACTATTCTCTCTAGTTCCTACATTTCCTCTAAGGAACCTGTATTTGTGAGCAACCGGCGCTGCAGGACCCACCGTCAAACAGCAAGAGTCTCATAAATGACACAGGGCGGGGCTCCTCCTTCCAATGCACCTCCTGCTGCTTCTGCTTCTGTTTGTTTGCTGGTGTTTGGGTGAGCGCCCTTTCCTTCTAGGTTAGCTGTCCTCTGGGCTTGCTTGGTAAGTGGTCACATTAGCCAAGGAGTTGAAATTATTCCTAGAAATGTGGGAGTCTGTTGGGTTCGTTTTCAACTGGCCGAGCTGAACGTGGAGGCACTTTTGCACATCCCACCAGTGGCAGCCACAGGTAGTGAGCTCATCTCCACCCAGGTCCTGTGGCCTCCTCCTCAGTGCTGGCTGGCACAGGCGCGCCAGAGGGAAGGCACCCCCACCCCCACAGGCTCCCCTGGGTGCCCAGAGTGGGCACACATCCTGGGCCTCGGCAGAGAGGACCTTCTGAACATTCAAGGGCAGACACCCTTGGCCCACTTGCTGTAGCCGCCAACCTGGTGGCGGGGGTGGGTGCCGGTGGGCTGGGTGTGAGGGTAAGGAGGCCTCCTGCGGCTGGAAAGTCTCTCCTCACCTGAAGCAGCGCCGAGGGAGGGGTCGCAGCCTCCTCTCCCCGCACTGACTCCCGGCCCCTCCGTCGCTCAGGCTGGGCTCCCATGCCGCCTGCTACACGAGACCTTTTGGAACACTTCAGTCCATCGGGTCTCTTCTGCCTCTGATTTCTTGTTGTAACTGTGATGTTTCTTTAATGTAATAGTCCCTCGGCCAATGCTTTTGTTAATTTTCACTGCATGTAAAACTATTCTAAACCAGATTTTAGACTTCCCAATAGTCATGACTGCATATTTTAAGTTACACAGAGTTTAGGACACAACAGGAATTTAAAACACGTGCTCATATTTTGATGAGCGAAGGAACTCTCCTGTTGTAACATATAATTGAGACTGAAGTTTAAGTCTCAACAAAAATATGATCATTTGCATCAAGAGACTTTGGAGAAACCGTCTTAAGACCTTGAGTGAGGTGCCACCATGTTAAGGCATTTCTTGATGGTGGCGCTCCTACTCGCTCCAGCGTTTGAAATGACCCTTTCAGGGTATATGCCAGGAGATGGGGAGGTCATGGGCTTTTCACTGGTAGATCTGAAAAAGAAAAAACACCTCGTATAAAATCTGACTGGAGCTTTATGGCTCCTCGTAAAGGTTGCAAGTTCATCTGAACTCCCCGAGCCAATGCTCTGAGCTCCACTCAGTGTTGGCTATAAAAGCAAACCCAGAAAACTTTTGCAAAAAGTTTAACAGCTGCTACAGGAAAAAAATAAAAGTTAGAGAATGGAGAGGATGACTCATTGTGGACCTTCTGTTCCGTATTAGCAATCAGAATGTTCATAAGTGAGTGGAGTGTCTCACTGTGATTGTGATGAAAATTGCTATCTCCATGAGTCTTAATTGCACTGCACAGGACTGAATAAATAGCCCGCGTGATGTTATCCTTGAAATGTTATGCACACGGGCTTCATTTGCGGAATGTTGAAATCTCCCTGAACTAAATCGTATGCATAGGAGTGTAAAACAAACATGGAATCTTCAGGCAGTGTGTTAATAATCATGGGCAATATTCTATCCACCACGGAGCAGAGAATTGGCTGTAATTAATATTTATGATCCTCTATAACTAAAATTTTATTTCCCTTTATTTTGGTCTGTGCACTGTAATTTTGAAATGATATCATTCTAATAACTCTTCCTCTGCTAGTTGACATTCTACTTGTATATGTTAATTCTCTTCAAATCTGCATCTCACACAGGTGTTGTGACTGTCAGTTTGGGTGATGAGTGGCACAGATAGCTGTGAAATGCCACACTTTTTCACATAGAAGTTATGATAAAGAGAGTTAAAATAGAACTTATTGAATAACTGCAAACATGAGATATACAAAAGTATACTTCCAAAGTAGAGTATTTAAAAAAGAAAAATCTAGAAGAGATATAAAATAATGAATTCAAACCAAATTAAATATTTGAAAAGTAAAATTCAAATAACAATATCCTCACGGCTTACATACCCACTGGAAGAGGCCTGGCCGCAAAGGGTGGTTTGTGTAACACAGTTAGGAAGCACGGAACTTTTTATAGAGAGTTTTAAAGGGATGTAGTCTGAGGGCCCTGGAAGTGAATCTTCTACAGAAGTAATTTACGGGAAAAGCCTGTCAGGAAGCAGGACTGAAAACTGAAGCTTATTATGTTCTTCATCTGACAGCTGTCAGAGGAGAGAGGGCTTGGAGGGCTGGGTGAAAAGGGAGAATGAATTAAGAAAAAAAAAACAAACCACTCATAGACACAGACAACAGTATGGTGTTACTGGAGGGAAGAGTGCCAGGGGAGGTAGGAGAGGGTAAAGAGGGGGTAAAAAGTGATGGAAGGATAGTTAACTTTTTTTAATTATCTAAAGTTTTACATATGTCTCCCTTTTCCCCAATTGACCCTCCCTTACAGCCATTCCCACCCTGGGCAAGCCCCCACTGCCCCAGTGTTTGTCCATTGGCTATGCTAATATGCATGCATACAAGTCCTTTGGTTGCTCTCTAACCCGCCCCCCTACCATTTGACATTTAACTTTGGGTGATGAACACACAATACAATATACAGACGATGTATTGTAGAATTGTGCACCTGAAACCTATAGAATCTTATTAACCAAGGTCACCCCAATAATTTCAATAAAAATAAAAACAGGTCTAAAAATCAATTTATTGTGTTCTTCAAGTCAGTGCTTCTGCTTCACATCTAATGAATGAAAACAACACAACATTGCTTTGTACTATTGAGGTCTTTTATTTGTAAATAGCAGAATAGTGGGAACAATACTTAAAAAGCAGGTTATTGTTTTATTGAATATTGTTTCTTCTGAAAGTAAACATCGGATCAGCCTTAGCCACATTTTGAGCAAACCCCACTTTGTAGCTGGACCTTCTGTCAGAAGTAGTCCATGGAAAGCATAAAAGAATACTTCTGAAATATTAGCTATCCAGTATTCTCCAGGTGCACCTCCGAGATATCTCACCACCCTCGATGGAGATAATAGATCAGTATATGGACAGAAAAGGGAATGCTGGGTTACAATCAACGTAAGCACATATTCAATGACTAAGTGAGTCCTCAAAAAATGTACTGATATTCATTGATTTTAAATCTCTGAAAATGGACACAAATTGGCCTGTTTCAGCTGCTTCAGAATCAATCAGGGGCAAGTGAAAGCAGCCATGCTGGAAAGGCTGTGTGCCATATAATCCCAACTCTCTGAAATTGTGGGAGAGGGCAACTATGGGGGCAGTAAAACCATCAGTGGTTGCCTGAGGTCATGAGCGAAGGAGGGATGAACAGGCAAAGCACAGAGGGTCGCTAAGCCCGTGAAACTCTTCCATATGATAATGGTGGGTGCCTCAACCTTTTGCAGCAAGGATTCGGAATCTGGAGAAGGGGCCGTGTGCAAATGGATATACTAGATAAGAAATATAAATTTGGAAGGCAGTGGGGGAACCAGGCGGAGGCCCTTCTCTAGTGGAATGGCTCTCTGAATCTCCGGACCCATAGCTTTTTATTTACTAGAATGTACATTTTCCCTTTAGCAAAGCAAACAGACATCAATGGTAAGGTGTGGTAAACAATAAAGGATTATCAGGTCAGGGGATTGCCTTCACCCATTCAGCCAGAGCAGGTGATATTATGCTGATTCTCAGCCCTTGCTGAATATCAAAGTCCATCAGCCTTCTGATGGACCTCTTGCATTTATGTTAACTACTTTTTGGTCTTTGCCTCCAGCAGGTGGGTACATGCCATTATGCATTTATCTAAACCCTAGAATGGACCACACCAAGAGAGAACCCTCATGTAGAGTGTGGACTCTGGGTGATGATGGTGTGTCCACGTGGGTTCATCCGTTGTAATAAATGTACTCTTGGGTGGGGGATGATGGTAAGGGCAGGGGGATGTGGGAAATCTCTGTACCTTCCCTTCAATTTTGTCATGAAATCTATTTAAAAATTAATTGGGGGCATGGTGCTGTCGCTGCTGTCCACGGCCCCTGTAGACTTCCCTCAGGCCAGTCTCTCTGTGATATCTTCACATCCTGGCACAAAGATTGCACCCTTCCAGCAGACTTCTCGTCCTGTTGACAATGAAAAGGTTCCTTATTTCCCCAAAACCACATATCAGAATCATAAGTCTTTATTTTATTATCTGGATTGCAGACCTCTTATATGCTCTAGTAGTGACTCGCTTGCTTTTAGAAGTGACTTTTTTGTACATCTTGGCTTTTCAATTTTTCCCACATCCTCTCCTCACTAATTCTTTGACTTAAACTCATTTGAAAAAAAAATTGAAAGGACTCATCATTTTTAAACCATCCAATCTGTCATTCATCTGTAAGCATTTTTGTTCCCTTTTTCTTGGAGTAATGGAACGTCTTTCTTCAGTCTTCACAGCTTACTCCTTTACGCACCCAAACAATGCCTCTTCCTGCTGTCCTTATCATATGGAATGGCCCTGTCTTTGACCTTTTCACCCAGTCTAAAAAGGTAATAGTCATCATCAATCATTTGGTCTTCTTTTTCAGCTGTCATATCTGAAGAGTCATCATTTCTCATAAAAATATTTCAGAATTATCTCAGGATATTTCCCTCTTTTCTAACAAATCAGCAGCCCCAATTAGCAACTGCCTTCTCATCATATCTTAACCTGGGTGACTTCAATGACTTTTCACAACAACTCCCTTTGCTTTTAGCTTTTGCTTTTGTTTCTGACCAATCGTCTACTCTACTCACAGCTTTATTTTATAAAATCAAGCCTGGCCATGAAACTGCTCGACTTAAAATACTACCGATGGCTCTCAGCATGAGGTTCACCCTTGTCTCGTTGTCATGTTCTTCCACAGAGTTATTTCTCACCACTCTGTCCCTGGACAACCTCTACCGTCATGCTGTGGATCATGCCCTGAACTTGGTGACTATAATATATATATTATTGATTTCAGAGAGGAAGAGAAAGGGAGAAAAACATCAATGATGAGAGGGGATCATGGATTGGCTACCTTCTGGATGCCCCCCACAGGGGGCTGAGCCCACAACCTGGGCATGTGCCCTGACCGGGAATTGAACCAGTGACCTCTTGGCTCCTGGTTCAACACTCAACTGCTAAGTCACACCAGCTGGGCAATGCCTTTATATGTTGCTCACTCTCTTCTTTCCTTCTTAAATACCTCTTGGCTCCTCAGCTGTTAGACAAACTCCTACTCATTGTTAACGCTCAATTAACATGTGTCCTCTGGGAAGTTATCCACAACTCAGCTGGGCGTTTCCTTTCTCAGAGCCCCAGACAATGTCTTCCTCTATGATAGTACCATTTCATTGTATTAAAAGTATTTCCTTGCATCTCTATTCTCTCATAATTGTGAGTCCTGAGGTTCACTCATTGCTTTTGTCATTTTCTCACAGGATAATTGGTGCCTAGTAGATGCAGGGTCATTGAAAGGGGACTAAAAAGATGTGGATGATAACTAACAAGTGAAAGTGCAGAGATGCGCATAGCAGAGCACCTCTGAGCCAGGCTGAGTGTGTTCACATTATTATAAGCAGCGGTGGGCACTGCATGTCTCTGAGCAGAAAATGAATCGTTACTGTGCCTATTATTATAGCATATGGTTGATGGAGTGTAAGAGAGAGATTTGGAGCACAGAAACCACCTTGACAGATATATATCAGCAACATTTTTCATTAAACATTTTTTTTAAAAATATATTTTATTGATTTTTTATAGAGAGGAAGGGAGAGAGATAGAGAGTTAGAAACATCGATAAGAGAGAAACATCGATCAGCTGCCTCCTGCACATCTCCTACTGGGGATATGCCTGCAACCCAGGTACATGCCCTTGACCGGAATCGAACCTGGGACCTTTCAGTCCGCAGGCCGACGCTCTATCCACTGAGCCAAACCGGTTTCGGCCATTAAACATTTTTAATGTTGACATAATTGCAGGTGTCCCTACCCCCCCCCCCCTTGCACATCTCTACCCCCCTGCCACCCCCTCCCTTGGCCTTCACCAAACTATTGTCCGTGCCCATGGGGTATGCATATGCAAGAGAAAAAAAATAGATTGTTTTGAAGAAGATGCTTTTGTAAAACACATGTATGTCAATGGCGGAATGACTAATGGGCTCACCCAGGTAACTTTTATGGTCTGGAACATGCTGTTTCTGCGCTACGCACAGCCGGATAAATACGTAGTTAAAATCATGGCTCCACCCTGTGCATTTCAGAGTCTAGAGTTTGCCCTTCCTGTGCTAAGCAAAGGCGGAATCAATCAGGAAAGAATGGGTACTGCGATGGATACTTTTACCCATGAACTTCACCGGCTACGGGATGCCCAAACAGCTGTGAAATATCATCTAGGCGTGTTCTGTGAGGGTGTTTCAGGAAGAGGTTCACCTTCACCAGGTGGGTGGCACCCTCTAACCTGTGAGGGCCTGGGTGGGGAAAGGCCAGGAAGGACAAGCTTGTTCTCTGTGCTGGAACTGGGGCGCCCACCTGCTCCTGCCCTTGGACATGGGTGCTCTGGTTCTCAGGCCTTCAGACTCCTGCTGCCCTTACACCACCGGCCCCTTGGTCTCGGCCCTTCAGGACCGGCCTGGAACTGGACCAGTGGTGTCCGCAGGCCTCCAGCCGGCAGTCAGCAGAGCCTGGGACTGCTCGGCCTCCATAGGTGTCAGCAATCCCTCAGAGCCAACGTCTGCCTGGAGGCCTCCATATGTCACATCGGCTCTGCTGCCTGGAGAACCCGGAGCCATGCAGGCCCAGGGTCAGAGGTGCCACCAGCGCCCATACAAGAAGACATCTGGGTCTGACTGCGGTGCCCTGGACACAGCCGAGCCGAGCACTGGTTTCTTCAGGGACGGCTCGCCCGCATTCCAAAAGCAGAACTTCAAATGCAAACCGAACAAAAATAAAAGTCTCAAGTATGCACCTTGCGGTGTCCCCATGAGAGTCTGGGGCGCTGTCTGCGGTGTCTGTGTCAGGAGGGGCAGCGGGAAGCTGCCCGAGGATAGCAGCTCCCTGCTGGCGCGCCGGGCCCTCCGGAGGGATCCGCTCACCGAATCAGGTTCTTCCTAAGAAGATGCTGGTTGCGTCCTCTTCCTTTAAAGCGTGTAGCGTGGCTATTATTGGGGCTCCGCTGAAGTTCTCTGGATTCCCGTTAGCTTCACATGTTAAGGTCTGAGCATGGCGTTTACGGGAGCCGGTGCGGCTAGTCTGTATACATCCTTAGACTCGCCGTCTGTGCCCACGCACTGTGCTGAAGCTGAGGCATTAGATACTTAAACTGCCTGCGCAAATTGCTAAGTCTCTTGCATTCTCAGCTGCTCTGAGGAATAAAGTCACGGGTGTGAAATAACGAAAAGCACACAAGGAGATACTGACGTCATTAAGGTCAAGTGGGGCGCCCTGGCCCGTGTGGCTCAGTTGGTTGAGCCTTGTTCCCTGCACCGAGTGGTCGCTGGTTCGAATCCTGGTCCAGGCACATGCCTGGGTTGGGGCTTGATCCCTGGTAGGGGCTGTGCAGGAGGCAGCCGGTCGATGTTTCTCTCTCTCTCTCTTCCTCTCCCTTCTCAAATCAATAAAAACACATTTTAAAATGGAAGCAATATCTATAGAAGAACTCTGGTGGACTTTTCTGAAGACATACATGTGGAAGTTTTCAAGCTAGAGATAGGTATGGCATTAGAAGAAAGGAGCAAGGATAATAAACATTTAAAACGCCCTTGGTTGGGGGAAGGAAAGATCTTTTTAACACCTAGAGATTGCGCAGTTTTCTTGCCCCCTGTCACTCTCTCCCTGACAGGCTTGTCTGTTAAACGTTTTCTCTGCCGCCTTCCCCAGGAGCATCAGCGCCCTGCATCTGGGTGGTTCCCCAGGAGCTCCCCACACGCCTGCCATTCAGCTGGGGTGCTCTGGCCTGCTCCCAGTCAGGGCGAAGAAGGCACACACAGCGGGAGGCCAGGGATGAATTAACCAGCCAGGCAACTGGGGGGACTTCAGACATTCAAGAAACCGCCTTGAAGGATGCTAGAGACCACATGGGGATGGGCCAGGAACGACACTGGGTGCGATGGCACTTCCTTGGCTTCCCGGCGCGTTGTTGTCTGTCACCCTCGTTTATTTGGGAAATGGTCACATGGGAGAGAGCGGGAGCGTTATTTATGTTAATAATGAAAAAGAAATGTGGGACATTTATGACTCTATCCTACAGAGTGGGGCTTATTCCAGTGAAATAAGTACTGGGCAGACTTGTCTCGCTGAACTTTATTTGAACCTCAAAGAAAGGGGAATTAATTTACATTTCATTACAGGCTGGTACTTCCCTCAGCGCAGTCTGAGCTGGTCCTAGAATGAACAAACCCTGTGAGCACCAATCCTGAAGTCCCAGCCAGAAAGGTCAGACCCAAACTGCTGAATCAATCAAAACCTTACTCTGTATCGTTGGAAAGAGTGATCATTCTGCAAATTGGAATATTTCAGAGTCAATTACCGGGTGCACTCCATCGCAATGACAGGGGTTACTTGTGACACAAAGCAAGGGTGTAGACTATGAATTAACTCACCATCTAGCAATTCTTTCATTGAAAAGTCAAAGGAAAATAGATTTGGCTTGGTAGTAAACTAATCATTATTATAAACAATTCATATACCGAGTAGGTTCCCTACAATATTAGATGTTACAGGAGAGCTGATATTTTAAGGTGAGCTTCCTTTTAAGAACTGGCTATGCTTAGAGATTTCTTGTAGCTTTTTACATTTCCTCTATATTTCTAGGCTTTGCGTTCATTTACCTCCAAGGATTCTGCAAACGCGGTTTAAAATTCTCAATGACAGATGGCAACAACTGATAAAATACAGTCTTGACCAGCATTTCAGGGAGAGGAATGGATAGTATGTTGTAGTTTGGGCAAGTGGCCCTACAGGATATGTTTTCATGTATCTCTATCTCTAAAGGCCTGGAGTTCATTCGTAACCTTGCTTTTAAGGATTCTAACTTGTCTCTTCGAGCAATTTCACTCAGCACATTTGTGTAGATATCTTTGTCTTTTCACAGATGGCTCCAATTTAGAGAGTTTGCACTCTCACATATGGAACTAGAAAATGTATTAAATACTGAGAGATGGCCACATCAGCATACCCTTAAAAGTAACAGTTGGTGAGTTCAGTTTAACTGTGCCCATCAGCTTCAAGCACCAAAAGGACAACTTGTTAGCCACCACAATGGTGCTTACGAGACCATATATGAGAAACGAATGATTATCACTTTGTGTGACATGTTACCTTTCCCAAAGATAATCCAACAACAGATCTGATCCCATGAGTTATTCCGTGATATTCCATGACCCACCTCCCATTGAGAGATGGGATCTGTATCCTTTCTCTTTGGATCTGAGCTTAGGACTTGCTTGAACGAATAGAATATGGCAGAAGTGAGAATTCCTGAGGCTAAGTCAGCAGAGGTAATGCAGCATCTACCTTGATGTTTGGGAAAAACCATCAGCAGCAACTGTTTCCCATCCCAGCTGCCTGAGGCTGCGATGCTGGCTGGGCAAGCAAGGGCTTGGCCACACACCTAAAAGGAAGAAGTCCACAGAGGCGGTGAAAAGCTGTTAACAACTAATCTCAGCAGGGTTACAGGATACGAGATACATTTACAAAAATCAACCGTCTTTCTGTACATTAGGAATGAACAACATGAAAGTAAAATTAATAAAACAATTCTATTTATAATAACATTAAAAAATAAATTGAAAAAATATTCATGCTTGTGTACTGAAGACTACAAAAATGGGTAAATGAAATTGAAGATGTGAATGAATGAAGACATCCCTTGTTCATAGATCAAAAGACCTAAGAATGTTAAATGACGTTCTCTCTCAAATGTACCTACAAAATAGTAGATCATAAGCCGTATTTCTTGGGGCATCAAAATCTGTCTTATTTAAAAAGAGTTTTGCTTAAGCCACCTGTAGTAGAGTCTGCTTCAGCAGCTGGGCTGCTAACTATTCACGAATGACTCTCTAAGTAGTAGGATTAATTAATTCCACCATTCTGGAAGTTCCACTCCCCTTTCTGTTTTAAAGCAAGTTTAATTATCAGTAATTGGAACCTGGTATGCATGTGATATTGAACCCTAATTTTTTCACTTATCAAGATATAATAGATTATTAAAAATAGTTTTCCATGTCCATAAATATATATCAAAATAACAATTTTATGTGTCTCATTCTTTGAGTGGATGCTCTATTGATGTCTAATTATGGTCCTGTTTTCTAATAATCACTAATCATCTTTCTTTTATTAGACTTTATAAGCAATGAAGCAAACATTTATAATAAAATATAGTAAGTATGAAGGGAATCATAGCAAGGGACACTATATTAGTTTTGGGGTGGGAATTGGGAGATGCTAAGATTTTCTTGGGGGGAAAAATGGTATCATTTGCACAGAATTCTGAAGGAGAGAAGGCATTTTATAGGAAGACTATTGTTTAGGCAGAATCCAAAGGCCTACATGTAAGAGAATTCTTACATTATGGCTGGGACAAAGAGAACAAAGGGAAGTGGCTAGAGATTTGGCTGGAGTGGAAGGAGAGAAAAGAGGAAGCTGAAAGTGGCACAGAGGAATGAACATTTTAGGGGAGTAGCTGGCTGCGGAGGGCAGCAGCTGGGCAAGCTGCACCCTGGGAATGAACCAGGAGCCGTTACGGTAGGCTAATGGGGGATAACACTGCCTTGGCCAAAGTAACTAGCTTAATGAGGATGTAAAGGGAGAGACAGATTCTGAGACGGACAAATACAGAACTTGGGCAGCTGAGGTCTGAGAGAGGTCCTAACTGAATCTGAGGCTTTGGTTTGCAAAAATTGAGTTGCAGTTTAATCACTGGGAGTACGGGAGGTGGACATAGCTCTTCTTTTAGGGAAAGATTATAGGTTTATTCTCTGACATGTATTTCATATGGTTCATGTGAGCTATCCAATTTCAGATGATCAGAGAGGATTGTCACCAACAAACTTGGCTCTTGAAAAATAGATTGCTAGTAATAAAGATTTAGGAATCATCAGCAGAAAATTCATAATTGACACTGGGAACATGTTTGAGATGATGCAAGGAGTGCAAAAGAGGAGAGAACATTCAGATATTAATGTTGACATTCAGAGGCAGACCCTAAATGAAGCCTGCACGGGAGACTGAGGAGGAGGCCAACGGCGAATGAAGCCAACTGGAAGAGTGAAGCATCATGGGAGCCAAGCAGGTTGAGAAGAGGAGGCTGACAGTCGTGGATGCTTCTGAGGGTCAGTACGATCAGATTAAAAGATGCCCTTGACGCCGAAGCCGGTTTGGCTCAGTGGATAGAGCGTCGGCCTGCGGACTGAAAAGTCCTAGGTTCGATTCCGGTCAAGGGCATGTACCTGGGTTGCGGGCACATCCCCAGTAGGAGATGTGCAGGAGGCGGCTGATCGATGTTTCTCTCTCATCGATGTTTCTAACTCTCTATCTCTCTCCCTTCCTCTCTGTAAAAAATCAATAAAATATATTAAAAAAACAAAACAAAACAAAAATAAATAAATAAAAGATGCCCTTGACATGTAACTACAGGGTCATTGGGTGATTGGGGGAAATATTTGTGGTGGGGCTGTGGGCATAGAAGATAAATTCCAGTGTAAGTAGGTTGTACAGATGTGGAGAGAACAGCTGCAGAGAAAGCTCTTAGGAAACGTGGCTGCGGAGAGGAGGGGAGGGCTACATAGAAACGGAAACACCAGCACGAGGACACCTTGGAGGTTATTTTCTTTTTCCCTCCCTCCTTCTATTTTCCTTTCGGACACGTATTGTGGTTGTTGTTTTTTAAGCTTGAGGAGATTCAAGTACATTTACAAGCTAGTAGAGAAGAAGAACTTGAAACTAAAAATACAGGAAAGACATAGGTTGATGTGAGGAGGGCAGAGACCATGGTATCCCTCTGTCCTTTGCCCCTAACTTAACAGAGTTGGTTATCAAAACCAGATAAAATTCTATATAATAAATGGGTAATATGCAAATTGACCCTAATGGCTGAACGACTGGGAACAACCCGTTGCTATGATGTGCCCTGACCACCAGGGGGGGCAGATGCTCAACACAGGAGCTGCCCCCTGGTGGTCAGTGCACTTGCACAGGGGAGCTCCACTCAGCCACAAGCCAGGCTGATGGCTGCTAGTGCAGAGGTGGTGGTGGGAGCCTCTCCCGCCTCCTCAGCAGCGCTAAGGATGTCCAACTGTGGCTTAAGCCTGTGGAAAGCGGCCCTAAACTGTTGGGCTGCCAGAGGGATGTCTGACTGCCAGCTTAGGCCTGATCCCCCAGGGAGCAGGACTAAGCTGGCAGGTGGACATCCCCCAAGGTGTCCCGGACTGCGAGAGGGCACAGGCCGGGCTGAGGGACCCCCCTTGAGTGCACGAATTTTCATGCACCTGGCCTCTAGTAATGTGATAAAAATCTTCAATAGCCCCTTCCAAGGTCAACTAAAACTAATTCAATCAAAGTCAGTTCCTCATTTCACTAAAAATGTGGGTTTTCTTTTTCAGAGTCTTCCAGTGTTAAAAAAAAAAAAAAATGCCCCATTTGATCCAGGAATCCCACTTCTAGGAATATATTTCAAGAAATCAGAAACATCAATCAGAAAGGACATATGCACCCCTATGTTCATAGCAGCACAATTTACAATAGCTAAGGTTTGGAAACAACGTAAGTGCCCACCAGCAGATGAGTGGATTAAAAAACTGTGGTACATCTACACAATGGAATACTGTGCTGCTATACAAAAGAAAGAACTTTTACCCTTTGTAACAGCATGAATAGACCTGGAGAGCATTATGCTAAGTGAAATAAGCCAGTCAGAGAAAGATAAATATCACATGATCTCACTCATTTGTGGACTATAATGAACAACATAAACTGATGAACAAAAATAGATCCAGAGACAGAAAAGCATCAAACAGACCATCAAACCTCAGAGGGAAGGTGGGGGCGGCGGGGGGGGGGGGGGGGGGCGGGGGGGGCAGGTGGGTGCTAAGAGATCAATCAAAGGACTTGTATGCATGCATATTAGCATAACCAATGGTCATAGACACTGGAGAGGTGGGGGCTTGTCCTGTGGGGTGGGAGTGGCCAGGGAGGGGTCAATGGGGGAAAAAGGAAACTCATGTAATACTTTAAACAACAATTAAAAAAAAAAAGAAAATGCCTGATTCTGGAGCCACCAGTAGCAGTGGGACATTCTTCTTAAAGGACGTCAATGTTGGCGGACCAGGCGCTTTGCTCAGCTTCTCAAGGATCTTCCTGGTCAGAGTACGTTCAGGACCAACCCAGGCCAGCAGATTCCTGACGTCAGTGTGAAGCTTCAACAGGTTCTAATTCCTTATCTTGGAACTTAACCCCCAGGAGGTAGGAGAAGGAGGTGTCTGTCATTTTTTTTGTATTCACTAATAGTCTGGCACAATACTTTAACATGCAACCCATTCTTATTCTCTAATAAGTCTTACCTGCTCTCCAAGACTTACCTTGTCATACCAGTAGCTCTTTATTACATATTAGAGGCCCGGTGCATGAATTCGTGCAGGGGTGAGGTCCCTCAGACTGGCAGAAGAGCAGGAGATCGAGGCCTGGGGGTGGGGGGGTTGCTGGAGGTTGGCTGTGGGAGCACATTGACCACCAGGGGACAGCTCCTGCGTTGAGCGTCTGTCCCCTGGTGGTCAGAGCACATCATAGAGACTGGCTGACCGGTCGTTCCAATTGTTCTGGTCATTCTGGTCAGTCATAATGGCCACTGAGGCTTTTATATATATAGATAGTTATCAAAGGCAATGTACTCCACATCAACTGGTGCGGCAGAAGGGTCTTTTACGGCTGACTATAACCTAACCCAAGAAGTTAGATGCTCCTTGCCTCCTCCTACCTCCTGTGTCCATCTGTGGCCCCTCCACTCTGTCAGATCTTGCTCTCCTAGGCTCCAAAGTAAAGGGAGGAAAGAGTTACCCCCCTGAAAACCTTTAATTAGCAGTTTCTCACATGGTTTTCCAGACTATCACAGGATGAAAACAGCACTCAGTGTAGGGAGCACCGTTTCAGGAGTCTGCAGAGGAAAATCCCCGGGGAAACCATGGATTCCCTGCAGACCACAGCCCCGTGGGCGCCTGTGGCTTCTTGGGAGACATTCGCTGGCTGTGCAGCGGAGAGGAGACAGGCGGGAAGGAGAGGAGGCAGCGGTCAGAAAGGAGACACAGACACCGGAGCTGTCTACCAGCCCGGGGAGAACAGCGTGCTTTCCATGTGGAAGGGAGGAGGCCGAGTCTCATCCAGTATCTCCTGTTGCTTAAATGGGTGTCGGAAGAGGCTTGGAAATGTTTGCAACCGCGTCAAAATGACTCACAAGTGGATGTGACCACACCAGACAGGGCCGCCTTGCTCACAGCGACGCCATGGCTCTGCCTTGTCTTGTGTGCCGGGACCTGCTGGAGATCGCCGAGGAGACACGAGTGCCATCCGTCACGTCCGGCCGGGCGATCACTCAGCAGACGAGATCATCACGGTACCGTACCCAGCGGCTTTCTCCTCGCCAGCGTCCCCTTTCATCCATCTTCCTATCGTCCTTCCCAACAGCACGATGAGTAGTAATATGAGGCCCATCCCCCCCTCTCTTTTTAATACCATTAATGCTCGCTGAACCGCATTTAATTAAGGGAATGTATATGGGTGCGCATGGCATACTCAGGTCAGGAACTGGAGCTGAAATTGATTGAGGACAGCGCTTCGCACTTATTTCCATTTATGAGTGCTCCGACGCAGACAGATAGTGAAAAGGATTTAATTTCCCTTTGTGTTGTTTGCACGTCCTTCATAATGTAAGCATTAATTGAACATGCTCAGTATCCGCGTGGAGCAATCAAGCATATCCATTTTTCAGCAGTGAAGGTCACGGGTCAATCTGGAGCAAGTTCCCAGCAATCTAGTTATAGGAACGTATTTATATTTGATCAGCTGTAATAGGAAAGCCTAGAGATCCGGAAAATTAACACCGGGAAAGCACGGCACCTTCGGCCGTGAAAGGACGCCTTCCGGAAAGCGAACGCCGAGCGGTGCCTCTCGCTGCCTCGGAATCTTGTTTGGGGGCTCCTCCCGCCTCTCTCAGGCGCCTTTCATGATGCCTGTGGATGCCAGTCCTTCCGAACCATGAACTCGGATGGCTGGGCTTGGGAGACGGTTAGTTAAGATGTAATTCGGGGAGGAGAGGTGCGGAAATGAATCCGCAGAGCCTTCTCTCCACTCAACGCACTCCTATTGCGCTGAGCCCTGCGTGGGGCGCACTTTATATGAAATGGATAAGGTCATCTCCACGTGAGCATCTGGGGATGTGTTCAAATGTATGAAGATGTCAACTCTTCACTTAAAATGATGGATTCCTAACAGCCTTCTGTCCTTGTGTATTTTCCCCATTTGATAACACCCCCCCCTTTTTTTTTTACAACATTGATTGTGGATTAGATTATTTTGCTCATTCTGGAATGTTGGCCTAAGACTTCAACTTAAAATTAGTTCATATGTTCCTTAAAACACGAGTTCTTAAAAGCCAAGTTCCCGCATCTTGACCTAATAGTTCGGTAATAAATATGAGTCACCCTTGCTGCGCCTGTATGAAAAACACGCACAATTTCTCACACTTGGAGTAACACTCTCCATGGAGTAAGCTCCCGGTGATGAGGGACAGAGGGGAACCTTCTCGGAGATTCGTCTTCTCCCTGAGAGTGGGCACTCTCTGTGCACAAGCAACAGTGCCTGTTTGTGTCTGCATTAGCAAACGCAGTGTTGCTCACTGTCCCAGAGACATTACAATCTAGACTCCTTCTTGCATCTTTTTATTTGGCCCCTAGAATTATCAAATTTACTGTCCAGGAGTCTTGTGAAATCAGTGGTATTTTGTCTGTAAGCAATATGTAGTCCGTTAACTAGGCAACATACCACTAAAATTTGCATGTAATTTTAGGTTGTAAATTTTCATAAAGACCTTAAGGAAAAGTTAAAAGAAATAATGTTGGTTATCACAAAAGCTATTCTGTGTCACATCTTAAACTCATACTTCTCTAGGAATCCACTAAAAGACTATGTAACTTTATTTCCAAAATACAGGTGGCAACCGATTTGAAAAACAAACAAACAAACAAACAAACAAACAAAATTGGATGCTAGGTTATATTACACCAAAAGATAAAGGAATAAAAATTTCTCTTTCAAAAGTCTGACTCATATTCATATCACTAAATCAGGGCTTTGCAAAAACTATAGCTGTGGGCCAAATCTGGCCCCTGGCCTGTGTTTAAAATAAAGATTTATTAGAATACAGTAATGTCCACTCATAATCACACTGGAAGCTTGTGCCCTACAATGGCAGAATGAAACAATGTGACAGGCCACATGCCTTCAAAGCCAAAAATATTTCTGTTTCTTGGTAGAGAAAGTTTGCTGCCTGATACAAACATTTGATGTCAGATGAGGGTTAAAGGGTATGGAATTTCCGATTTTTCTTTTCGGTCTGTTCATCATTAAATTGCACTGCAGACTAATTTTGAGTGCAGTTCTCTGCCAGTACCTGGTACGTGTATTCTCATGTGGTCCTCAAAGCCTCCCCGTGAGGGAGATATTTTTAACCTCCACTTTAGTTAAGTAGACTCGGTAGTTGAGGAAGGTTTTCCTGTCACACAGAGAATAGCAGAGAAATAACATTTTCCAAACATTCTCTGGCATTTTCAGTGGCTTAATCCTCAGTTCACAGAAGAAGAATTGGCTACAGGAAGTCCAGGTCTCCGGCCCGGGTTTGTTTATTTCCTGTTTGTTTGGGCTCGGCTTGCTCAGGACCTTTTAGAGCGTCACTGTGAACGCTGAGACTTTGAAAACGGCATCTGTATTCGAACCGTGATCTCGCTTTAACCTTTATTCTGGGCACAGGGATCATTACTGTGCAATTGCCTTTGAGTGTCAGGGTTGGGGCCTGTAGCTACAGGTTTCAGGAGTTAGGTCTGTAGCTCAGGGCAAGAACACCCACAGTGTGCCCTCCCGCCTCCTCCTGCCCGACTCACACACAAATGAAGGGCACCGGACTGGGGATGCTGTCAGAGGGGGAGCTAGAAACATGTCGACACTGGACCCCTGGGAATGGCCCAGCCCCTTGGTGCCCCCTGCCCAGTGCAGAACCAAGGGAAGTGATGATAACGGGGCCCCCTGATTGGTTCAGGAATTCTGAGAGTGACCAAACCTGTACCCCCTTCCTGAGGGAGGGTTCCGAACACAAGACAAGACCCCAGACCAGAAATGCCTTTGTTGTCATGAGCGTCGGCTGCTCCGGCTCCAGATCCATGTTGTTGAACACGAGGCTTTTGGAAACGGAGTCTCAGAACCCCTGCAGGGCTGCAGCCTCCAGGGCCCGGTCCCCTCCGCTCCTCCTGCAGCCTCCGTGGATCAGGGGTCTCCTGCACCAGCCAGAAGGGTTGCTCGATCCGTCTTCCCAAACAAGGAGGCGCCTTCCACAGTACCATGCCTCAGAACTGTTTAAATTCAGCACAGGGAGCGTGGTGAGCTGCCCAGGAAGTCAGAACCTGCCTACATGTTTTTAATTGGCAATTTTCTAGCTTCAAAAACTGACGGTCCAGTCTCCACGGACACCCTCTTACATTTGTAGAATAGACTCACCTCCTGGGCGCACTTATGACGAGCCATGCCGACGACTCCCAGTCTGTGGGGATCAGGGAAGACTGTATGTTGGAAAAGACAGAGGAAGGCCGTGATGTGAGACAGGCTCAGTGACTGCCTTCAGAAAATGGCTTCACTACGGGGCCTGGGCTTCATCTTTTACCAAAGAAAAGAAGGAAATCCAAAATCTCTCCGAGGCCCCACCTCTCCACCATTCCATGGCTCCCCTAGTCACACGCGGACGCAGAGGTAGGCCTTGAAAGACACAGGGTAAGGGCTGCTGTTCTTTGTCAGCCACTTGACGGTCTTATGCAAACTGGCCTTGGGTGGGGCATTTAATGAAGGTGTGTCTTCCACGGGGCGTCCTCACCCGCGCAGAAGGCAGGACGACACCTTGAGGACACGGGCAGGGAGGGAAGCATGTTCTGTGTCCTGCACCGAGAGGCTCCAATGGCGTCGGCAGCTTCAAAGGAAGGAAGAGAAGGACTAGATGTGAAGCGCAGCTGACATCCTCACATCACAGCGGGAGCTCCTCTCTCCGACCCACTTTCCAGGGAGATGCGGGCATCAGTTGTGGCATCAATTGAATTCCAATGAAGAAAACTAAGTTCATTAACTAAAGCCTTCGAAACGGCCTGGAAACTATTATTTTCGTGCTTTGTTCCTTGCCCGAAACATACAGGAAAAGTAGATATTGCTGAAACCGGTGTGGCTCAGTGGATAGAGCGTCGGCCTGTGGACTGAAGGGTCCCGGTTTCGATTCCGGTCAAGGGCATGTACCTGGGTTGTGGGCACTTCCTCATTGGGGGATGTGCAGGAGGCAGCTGATCGATGTTTCTCTCTCATCGATGTTTCTGACTCTCTATCCCTCTCCCTTCCTCTCTGTGAAAAATCTATAAAATATATATTTTTTAAAAAAAGTAGATACTGAAGCTGTGATGGCGGCAGGCCTTTTGCATGTTCTCATTAGGGCCTGGATTCCAGCACGTGGGAGGGCGCGCCAGCCTCTCCCTTTCGCAGGGAGCGAGCGGCTTCGCGCGTTGTGAAGGCTTAGCTCTGTGTGTTTGATTGAATTACTGTCGGGTGTTTTGGAGATGCTTTCTTTACTTTCATTTAATTTCCCAAGATAGACTCACTCTGTACGGCTGCCGGGGCTGGGGCGTGGGCCTGTTTCCATCACTGTGTAAATGCAGGTCAGGGAGCGCAGCGCTGCCCAGAGCCTGCCCGGCAGAGCTCCTTTTGCGGACGACGCAATAATTAACATCGTAGGAGCCACACACAGTTGAATAACCTTAGTTTGTTCCAACAAAAAAGCAGCAAACAAAAATCATTTTAAGCATTTTTCAAATTTAGATTGCTCTCAACATTTAAAAAAAAGTCTCTCACCTTTAATTTGTTTATGATGCTTAATTAAACAGAAAGTGTTTAATTGATATAAGCAAAGTTCCGATGTCCATTAAGAAAATAATACAGTTTAAAGGAAAAAATATTCTAAAACATAAAGCTACAACATATGTATATACATATATATGTATAATATTTATTACTAAGAACATTGATTATACTAACAAAGGACTGAAAACCACAAAAATTTTGATCAAGAAGTTAATGAAAGACTAAATTTTGATTTTTCATAATTAAGGATGGTCTATCGCCTTGAAAATTAATGAACTAATGTGAAATGCTTTTAACATGGATGAATCACACACTTCTAACATTGACAGAAAATTCAAGATAAAAAGTACATATAGCTGATTTGCATACAATTGAAACATTAATAACTCTCATATTCCTCAAGGTTATCTACATATACAGTGAGACTAGAAATACATGTCAGTAAGTAATAAGGCCTGAAGTTAGGGCGTGGTTCACCCCAACAGGGAGAAAGATTCCAGCCTGGAGAAGCACACAGGTGTTTTCAACTGTATGCAGAATGCTTCAGTGCTTAATGTGAATAGTGACTGTGTCAATTTCATGTTTTTTTAAAATATAATTGAATACTTTATTTGATAAATTATTTGATAAATTATTTATTTATGTTAATAAATTAAGAACACAAACCCCAATTAATCATATTTTCCTCACATTTGAGAGAAATGTTGCCAAAGGAAAAGCAAACAGCTAGCTCCCAGAAGGCTGGGCCTCCCTGGTGATAGGGAGATGCTGGCTATCAGCTCATCAGAAATGTTATTTAATCAGTGAGATATTTAAACATTTGTATTTGCCATTTTAACTTCATCATAAAATCACCATATAAAGGTTCAGATAGCTGTATTTTTATTATGCAAAATTAAGTGAAATAATTTAAATGAACTACAAAGCAATTAAAGTTTCATTTACAATAAAAAGAAAGTTCAAAAGTCATTTCTGAACACAATTTTCTGGACACTTCGGAATCCTTCCACATTGATTGTAATTGGTGTTTAAATATGTTTTAGAGAGCCAAAAAGAGGATGCAAATTTATTAGCATTAAGATTTCATAGACTAATTAAATCTTTTTATTCTTTGTATTGTCTAGCACTATATCAATTCAGTGAGAGTGAGTCATTATGTTCATGCTAATCAGAAACTTTAATTGGAAATTATAAATGTCTCTTTGACAATGAACAATTATTTCATAAATGTAGTTGGTTTAGTATTCAACATATTTTATACTATAAAGTCCAGTAGATAATATTAATTAAAAGTTTGCTTGGTGATATCAGTTTTGAGAACCAGTGAACCATCAATCATCTTATACGGCTTTTACTTCAAAAACTACCGGAACAATTAGGAAAGTACTAGTAGCTGCCAGCAAAAATCCTATATAATAAAAGCCTAATATGCAATTAGACCAGTGGTTGGCAAACTGCGGCTCGCAAGTCACATGCGGCTCTTTGGCCCCTTGAGGGTGGCTCTTCCACAAAATACCACGTGTGGGCGCACATGTACAGTGTGATTGAAACTTCGTGGCCCATGTGCAGAAGTCAGTATTTTGTGGAAGAGCCACCCTCAAGGGGCCAAAGAGCCACATGTGGCTCGTGAGCCGCAGTTTGCAGACCACTGAATTAGACCGAACAGCAGAACAACCAATCTCCATGGCATGCACTGACCACCAGGGGGCAGATGCTCAATGCAAGAGCCCCCAATTGCCCCACCGGTCACCCCACAGATCGGCCCTGATTGCCGGCCAGGCCTAAGGACGCTACCCGTGCACAAATTTCGTGCACTGGGCCTCTAGTAAAAAATAAAAACTTGAGATAAGTTATTTCAGAATTGTTCTACCTTTTCATAGGAAAACAAGTAAGACACGAAGGACAAGCAGCAAAAACAATCCAGAAAAGACTTGTTCAGCCAATTAGGAAACAGAGAAAACAGATTACAAACTATATGAAACCACCACCAAAAGCAACGCAGGCCTTCAGAACTGGGTAAGAAGACATGAGCCGAAAGCCAAAGTATTGGGACAGAGAAGGCCTGGGAGGAGAGAGGGAGCCTAGTAGTGGCAGATGGCAGAAGTTTCCAGAACAAGAACACTTTCAAAGCCAGAGAATGCTGCCTTCATTTAGAACTGCTATGAGTTGGGCTGAGAGCGAACAAATATCACGTGCTTGGCGAGCACCAGAGGAGGCGTAACAAAAGTGTTCAGAGCCCCACAGGTGACAGCTCAAAGGTGAACAAATACAACTTCTGAAGCAGACGAGTCGCTGGGGAAGGCAAGGACCCCTGGACTCGGTAACAGTGGCCAGAGGAGAACCAAGCACCCGGGGCTTCTGGGAGGCCTTGGAACTGCGCGCTCTTGGAGAGACCCTGGGTCTCACAGACACCCCACATGTGGCAGGGCAGCAGTTCATCTCTGTGGCAGTTAAGGAGACGACGGCTGAAATCTGCAAGGCCCACTGCCTCTTCCCCTGAAGAACTGCCTCTGGATGTCTACGTGTTCATTGTTCTAAAATAGGCGACAAGAAAGGGGTTAGGTCCAGCGTCCCCGCATAGGCATAACAAAGCATGATTGAAAGAGGAGCATCTTCCTACAGCTGCGGAGTCCACAAGGGTCATACAGTAAAAATTAAAGTGGAAATAAGAAAAGAGATCAAAGGAATTAGTGATAAAGAGCCCCGGGAGACATGCAAATCATAGAGGAAGGCTAAAACAATGAAACAAAATAATCTCAAAGGGCGCATTGATGTACCAGAAAAAAAATGACCACAAACTCTATAGTGTTATATTGTACACTATTTATGAATTGTATATTAAACATGCCTATATGTATTACACTAACTTGCATAGTATATTGCTTTTTGCATTATTATATTATATATTGTATCATGTGGAGAGCAGCTACAGCGTTTGGACAGGTTCAAGCCTGGAACTAATGCAAGGGCATGATCCTCTCGTGGCAGAGCCACGTGCAAGTCCCAGCACAATTACAGCCAAGGCTGTGGTTGTGAGCTTGACTTTATGGTCTGAACCTGTGGGCCCACGTGGCTGAGTGATGTGGGCTG
The DNA here is from genome assembly GCF_964212035.1 of Myotis nattereri. Lineage (NCBI taxonomy): Eukaryota > Metazoa > Chordata > Mammalia > Chiroptera > Vespertilionidae > Myotis > Myotis nattereri. The sequence continues at coordinate 98,433,036 of NC_138081.1, read as the reverse complement.
CCGGAGGGGCAGCACATAAACAAAGCTGGACCAGGTGCATGTGACTGAGTGGATTGGAAACCAGGAGGACGTTGTGACCACGCCCTTACTTTCCCTCGTGGGATCTGCTGTGAAATAAAGACTTGGCTTGCAGGCCGTGGCACTGTCTCTCCATCAGAGAGGGCAGCGTCCCACCAAGACCCAGCCTTCTTCTCTTGTCTGTCTTTTCTAATCCTTCACAGCCCCCTCTCAGGCTCACTGAACCTGGCTGTGCCGGCTCGGCACGTGTAGGGAGCTGATATAGGGTTAAGCCTCGGACTGACCTGTGGGCAAAGTCACAAACAAGTCCCAGCTTAGAGGGCACAGTCCTCTTAGCATAATTAGGCTTGACCTTATGAGGCTCCCTAGATCTTACCTGGGTAGCTAATGGGCTGAGGAAGTGCAGGAAGTATAACCATGGTGTAAACAAGTGAAACTCACAAGAACAGTGTAACTATGGTAACCACTACCTTGTTTACCTCTCACTATAAAATAAAGGCTCAGCTTGCCTTGGGATCTCTCTCTGTGGCCTCAGCCAGGCACAGGGAAGATCCACGGAGACTAAGGAAAGCTAGAGAGTTTTGAACGCTGTCTCTGTGTAAAACATTCTTTGCCGACTCCGTCCACACCTTTGGGAACCCCTGGATCCGCTGGGGCTGGCCCCCAGCAGGCACGGTATCATTTTATATAATAATTGAGTGCACTAGTATATTTTAGAATAATAGTATATTAGCATATAGTGATGAAGTTATTTGAACTTTTAAAATAGAGGAAAATATTTTCTTCCTGTATTCAAGTGACTTTAAAAGGAGAGAAAATCATGGTGGCATCCTACTCTGCCCAAACCACCCTCAATGCCAGAGGGTGGCACACCGTTTTCTTTAAGATAAGCAGTCCAAGTTTACTTGTAGAACACAGATGATGGCAAGCTACTTTTGAATATGATAGATTGAATAGTTTGGATTCGGTCTAAGATGTAAAAAGGTGGAAAGAACATTGCTCCTCCAGCAACAAAAAGAAAAAGCTGAATAAGATACAGAATCACAACGTTTCTTCAACCCGCCATGAAGCTGAGGCCAGGGAGCAGTCACGGAAGGGTAAGGAAAGAGGGACCTGCAGGGAGAAGTGAGACTTGAGCGCTCCCCTTGGAGAAAGGTGAGAGGCCTTTCACCTTTCTCCAAGCGTGTAAGGCCCCATGCCCGTATGAGACCAGGGAGTTCCTTTCCCTCCGCCACAAGAGGGTGCAGTGAGAGGACGGCTTCCTGTAGGCCGGGAGCAGCGCCCTCACCAGCCCTGGATCTGCCAGCGCCTTGTCGTGAACACCTCATATTTAAAGCACTAAGTTTGCCGAAGTTAAGACCATCTTACAGACAACTAAAGGTGAGAAATAAAGCAGACTTCTCACCAGAAATTGTACAAGCCAGAAGAAAATGGCATGGCATCTTTAAAGAGCTGAAAGAAAAAACCTAATTGTCAATGCAGAATTATATACCCAGCCAATAGCATTTCAGAAATAACAACAACTGAAGACTATTTCAGACAAACAAAAGCAGAGAGAATCTGTAAGTTAAGCCTTCATCAGCAGACACCTTAAATAAATACCTTGAGGCAACAGGAGTGCAGTTCCTACAAAGAGAGACAGAGAGATGATTCCTAGGAGTGGTTAAATGAAGGTGTGTTTTTAAAAATAAATTTCCATTGTTTTATTTTATTTATCTATTTTATTTTTAGTTAATCCTTACCCAAGGATATTTTTCCATTGATGCTTTAGAGAGTGGAAGGGAGGGGGAGAGAAAGAAACTTCGATGTGAGAGAGACACATTGATTGGTTGCCTCCTGCATGCACCCTGACCAGAACCAGGGATTGAACCTGCAACCTAGGTAGGTGCCTTCACTAGAATCAAACCTGGGACCCTTCAGTCTGCAGGCCAATGCTCTATCCACTGAGCCAAACTGGCTAGGGCTAAATGAAGGTACTTTTAAGAGCTTCTTCTCTTTAATAGCTATGGAAAATTATTGACTGTCAGAACCAAAATTGGCAGCAATAAATTAGGGTCAGTAACATAAATAATAGTAACATTATTGTAACAATAACAAAAAAGATGGAAGGGAAAAACAACTCTTCCATTGTAAGATAAAAACGTGTACCCATACATTTGAATATAAAATGTGGTTAAATTTTTATATTATGACCCTAACACAAATATTAAAATTAAAAAGCACAGCTTTCTAGACAGCTAAAAAAGTGAGCCTATAGGAGGGACAACATGAATTCTTAAAGAATAGTCATTCTATTTGATGACGTGATGATGACAACATGAAAAAATGAATGTGGAAACTGTGGAAGACTAGACTTCATCTCTCTGGGTGATCACAGAAGCAGCAAAGGGTACACCTTGGAAGTTCATAAGATGAGCTCCCACTCCATTTTTGAGTTTTCCATAGAGACTGTGAGCTCTGGCTCTATTTATATTTGTATTCTCAGCACCAAGAATAGTTTCTGGCTTTTAGAAAATACCTGAGAAATTAATGAGCTGTTACACTTCAAAATTTGCCATCTTCAGTCTTTTCTCCTCATTCCACAGATGACATGTTCCTTTCAGAGTTCTTCATATTTGAGTAAATGTTCGCCTGTTTCCTGCAGTTGGAGAGTCATCAGTTACAGTGCGGCTCATTGACCCATGTTGGGTCATTACTCATTATTAAATATTTCTGAGAGAGGGGTTACTGATGCAGATAAAATTTGATTTATTTGTCCAGGAATAGAAGAGGATAAGCCATAGTGGAACAATACACAAAATATCCTTCCAGAAGATTCATAACACTAAAAAACCATAAAACTAATGTGTTTAAATTTTGCATTAAAAACCATAATCCTAAGCATTGAAAATATCTATCATGAAAGGTGATTTATTGAATAGCGGTTTACATGCAAATTCTATATCATTATTTACACTAAAGGAGTAGTTAGATTTGTATAAAAATCACTTTGAGATTCTCATTATAAAAAATATACGTATATACTGGCAGTACTGCCTCTCGGAAATATAACTCTTGCCAGAAATGTACATTCATCAGAATTCCCACAAGTTTCAAAGCATGAGAAAAATATTCTTCAGGCTCTGGCCGTCTCAAAAATTCCTGAGAAGATATGAAAGCTGATGAAGAATCCTTGAAGAGAATGGGCAAGGACACTGACCACAAGACTGTCCACAGATTTGGGGTCAATGTCAAGGGCTTTGTAGAGGTTCAAGCCCACTTATTATTATTATTTATTATTATTATTATTATTATTATTATTATTTGATTGGGACAGTCTGTAAATTGGTTAGCATATTAGAACTCTTTTGTTGAAGCAAATAGAAAATTATCTTAAGCCCATATGGGGGCTTGACTGTGACCGGGTTCCACCCCCGTCAGCTTCAGAAAAAGGGGGGCTCTCACAGACTCACGCCCTCATTGAAGGCCTCAGCCCGCCCGGTGCCGGGCACGGGGTCGAGGGTCCCCTACCCCCTATTCTAACGAGCACGGGCCTTTGTTTCTCTGTGTGTCACTGTGCCCTCCTAATGATGGTTTGGAAAACTGCTCAGATGTGCATCACCCCTAATTATATGAATAGCAGAACCTGGACAATTATGCCAATAACAGAATGGCCTATTTGGAATGACCTGTTATGTAAATGAGTGGATTGTGCGAACAAGCATAAAAGAATCAGGCGGCTACAATTACTTTGTTCATCGATGCTGACACACAGAGCGTTTCCACAGCGAGGAAGCGCACGTATGTCCTCAGGCTCAACGCACCCTACCCTCGGCGGCCTGCTTCTTCGACTTTCCAGGGCACAACAGCTTGTGGGCAAAAAGGAGCCGCAGCACACCTGACCCGCCTGGGGGAGGCCTGCATGGCGGCCTGACAAACTCCACTGGAGACCTGCCGTGACCACCCCACCCGGGGGGGCCTGACATGAAAACCTTCCAGCTAAAAGCCAGGCGGTGGGTGGTCATGGCCGAGGCCGGTCTCTTCCCTGACAGAGGTCAACCATCTTTGCCTGAGCGAGGCCATGGTGTCTGCATCAAGGGTGACATACTTCCCAATCCAGACCCCTCGGGGCAGAAGCTCACAGCAGCGCAGGCGGCAGAAGACCACGGAGCCCCGTTGCCATGCTGCCCCCTGAAGACATCTCCTCTGGGTGCTGTCCAAGCTCATCGTTGACCACCCTGCACCCACCGATGTGAAACAGGTGCGTCTCCATTTTATTTGTATCCAGTCGCAGAGGTTTCCCTGCTCCTTCCTCCCGCCCCCCAGGCTTCCGCCAGTGAACTTCCTGCGGCCTCCCTGGGTCCCCTCCTTTGATTGTAACCACAATTGAAGCAAAAAACTGCCCTGCTCCAGAGCATTCTCAGCCTGTTGCCATTGTCGCCAGCCGGGTTCAAATAAAACCGTCAAATCCTTGCAGGGTGGGAGGTTTCTTAGGTGGACGGACTGCAGAGGCGCCCTTACTGCATTTTTAATGACTTGCAGGGCGGCACAGGTGAGCTGTGGGCAGCGCGGGCTCCGGGTGGAGCAGAAGGGCTGCAGGGAGCTCCCTGGCCTCCTTTGATGCCCGAATAATGCTGGATTTTTAAATGTGATTAAAATATGGCTCTTCTGCCAACCCAGGAGGGCACCACCGGGGCGCCTAGAATGGGAAGCACATTTTTCGATTCTGGGAACACAATTCAGAAGATATCTCCATCAGCAGCTAACGTCGCCCCCTCAAAGCGGAACGGCCATCTCCCTAGAAACCCAACTGCTCTGATAAGAAGAAAGTGATCCCCAGGTTTCATGTGGAAAACTGTGGGCTTAGCCCAGGGCGGCGAGGCCACCAGGACGGGGACATTTCCATATCAATGGTGTGCAAATGACTTTGCAGGAGCAGGACGAGGTCTCAGAATCTGAATGAGGCGGCTTTTCTTCTTCAGAGCGGAGGCTGGAGGTCACTGGAGAGGGCGTTCTGCGCGGATGATCTCCTCCCTGGCTCCCAGACAGACCCGCAGGGCTGTAAACTATTAGTATGGCCGACACTGCCCCTGCCGTCGCAGCCGCTGCCTCCCGTCCTGCAGCCAACCGCGCTCATCAGATAGTGTCATGTTTGCCCTTTTCCACTGACATCTCAGGGCTTCCCACCCCAGCCCTTAAAGTGAAAAGCTGATCCATCACTTGAGCGCCTCTCACTAGTTGCTGGGAAATAATGAGCTAATGACACCTGATTGGGACATGTTAAAAGTGGTCGCAATCAGCACTTGCTTTATATGGGTTTTTAAAATTAGAAAAACAATACACTATCCATAGACTCTTGTTCCTTCATTTTGCTTTTCGAATGAATCCGTGTAGGAGAGACAAACATGAAGTCAGACCCAAATACACCAGTGATTTTATGTATGTTCCCAAAAGGAAGCCAACCTTTCGCTTGTTGTGCTCGAGGGCTGTGGGTGATGCTTGCACACACCTGTCGGGATAAAGAGCAGCGCTGCTTCTGGCATGTTTCCCGGAAGGAAGTAGTTTATCACCGTCTCTCCTCCGGAGGCTGAGTCCTGACAACACCCTCTTGTGCACACCAGGCCCTGGGGCCTGGCCCTTCCTTTAAGTGAAGGTTTATCGGGACCGTTTACTCATCATCTAAATCTTTCACACGACAATGTGTTAACAGAGGGGAGCATGCCTCATCCCCCCCATTGCGGGTGAGAGGAGCTTCTTGGGGTGCCGCTGGAATAAGCATTTCCGGAGGCCCCGCAGGAGGGCGAGGTGGCAGAACGCCTGGTCTCCCTGGAACTACACCCTGGCTTCCCAAGGCCCTGTTTCCCTCGTCCAGTCCTGGGAGCATGGAGCTGGGGCCTCAGTAGAGCGAGAAGCAGAGCCAGGGGCCGAGTGTCCCCTCCATGTTGGAGCCAGGTCAAGCTCAGCATCAGGCCAGCTGCAGTCCATTAGTCTGTTGCATGTGGCAGTCCCCATGGCCATGGGCCATACGGGCAAATGCAAGAGGACGTGTCCTGAGCAACAAGAAGGCCAAGGATGGGAAAGCATAAGAACACAAGAGGGCTAGCTCTTGCAGTGGCCACGCCCATTCTGGCCAGTCATCTCTGTCCCCAGGTGTGGCTGGCAGGCAAGCACCTTCCCTCTGTCACTCCCAATGGACCAGGTCTGAGTCTGTCTTCCCTTTGTTGGACCCCTCCCCCAGGGCTTTGCAGGGGACATGCCTGTAATGCTGGCCTTCCCTTGGCTTCTTTCCTGTTATTAATAACTAGAGGCCCATTGCACAAAGAGATTCGCGCCATAGGGCTTCCTTCCCCTGGCTGCCGGCACCGGGACCCAGCCTTCGCTCCGGCCGCAGAGGAGAAGCCAAGCCTCGTCAGTCTTCAGTCGTCTTCAGCCCTCACTTGGGCGGAGCCTTCAGTCTTCGCTCTATGCCTGCATATGCAAATTAACCGCCATATTTGTTGGGTTAATTTGCATACTCATCCTGATTGGCTGGTGGGCGTAGCAGAGTGACACTAATTTGCATGTTTCTCTTTTATTAGTGTAGACTAGTTAATTACAATGGTATCACAACAGCCAATTGAAAAGTTGCAACAGAGATGTTATGACCCTTTAATAAAACGTTTGCCAATCCCTGCATAGCAGAGATAATTTTTTTTTTTTACATTTCACATTTCCATAAAATTGCTAGAATCTTCAATTTGCATTTGAGCACTCATTGCATCCCAAATGTTACCCTTGGAGCCATAAGTCTGATGAGGGTCTGTTGAACTAAATGACATGAAATTATCCCTTTAATTGCCTTTCGGTCAACAGAGCGCCAGCACTCTAGGACGCTGCTCAACGAGTGACCACAGCACTGCAGCTCCTCACTTTTTAATGACACTCAATCAATTGCCATGATGTCTAATCTAGTCCTAAAAAAGCACAAGATGCAATCAAATGAGTGAAAAATACAGTCTCTCTTAATTCTTTTTTTATTGGCACCTTCTGTGAATAAGTGTGTTATTAGTTTAATTGGTTTAATTATGCTGACCAAAATCTATAAGGAATATGGTAAATGCAATTAAACTTTAATCAGTTTATATGGAACAGATAGAATCCAGGTTTCTTCAAGCCAAATAAGCTCAAAATAACACCGTTGACCCGCTCAGGACATAAAAGGGTTTCCATATAATGTGGGTGATTATATTCTCGGTTTAATGTGCACAAATGAGAAAATAGGAAATAGTATGCTGATTAAATCATTCAACTCAATGAGTCTGTGTAGCTTAGGGAAATCATCAAAAATGAAACTGGCTGTTGAATAATGACATATATTTGGCAATCTTAGGGGACTTACATTTTTTCACCTAATCGTATGCTTTGGTGAAAGCCATTAACTTATCTGTGGAGCAAGCAAATTTAAATATGTGACTTTCTAAAGGATTAAATTAAGATTAAAAAAAAATTTACCTGTGTATTTGCTTACATACTGATGATCCTAAAAAAATCAAATTATATTTTTGATTGTGCCAACAAGTTGAATTTAATCATTTGTTGAATTTCATAAATCAATGAAGCATTTAGCCAACATGCAAAACTCCTAGTTGGAAAGCGTAATCATGAACTCTTAGCAGGTTTCTAAGCATCAGCGGAGTAAGGCGGGGAGCAGAACACGTGCCCTCACAATGCGCCACTTTGGCATGTTGGTTATATTGACATGAGGGCAGCTGAGACCCAGCAGCTTCAAGAAAAGGTTGACCTCTCCTTTACCTACAGCATTGAAGAGGGGAGGGGCTGACTCAGGGAGAGAGCTATTGCCATAGAGAACTTGGATCTGAAGGACTTATCTGTATGGGAGGGTGAACGTGGAATCACCATGCATCTGTTCTTCTATCATCCTGTAATCACCCTCCTCCCCTCTGAAGCCCCAGGCCCCACCCTGTTTCTTAGCTCAGGATGGCATAGAAACCACAATTGCGCAACTTGCCTTGGGTTCCATATCTTTGGGAACCCTGTACATGTGAAATTAAATTTGATTTTCTCCTATTAACCTGTCTCATGTCAATTGAATTCCTAGACCATCCAGAAGAACCTAGGTGAGTAAAGGAGAAACTTTCCTCCCCAACAGCAACTATTTAAATAATCTTATAGAATAAAAGGGCAATATGCAAATCGACCAAACGGTGGAACGACCGGTTGCTATGACGCGCACTGACCACCAGGGGGCAGACACTCAATGCAGGAGCTGCCCCCTGGTGGTCAGTGCGCTCCCACAGGGGAAGCGCCGCTCAGCCAGAAGCCGGGTTCAGGGCTGGCGAGCACAGCGGCAGTGGCAGGAGCCTCTCCCACCTCTGTGGCAGTTGGACATCCCCCAAGGGCTCCTGGACTGCAAGAGGGTGCAGGCCAGGCTGAGGGAACCCCCCTTCCAGTGCACGAATTTCGTGCACTTGGCCTCTAGTTAATTTTTAAAAATAGAGGTTACCTTAGAGTAGGCATCACAGGGATTGGGATAGAATTAGTTTTTGGCCCGGGCCAAATTGCTGATAACTTTTTTTTTTTTTAATTAAATGTCTTTTATTGATTTCAAAGAGAGGAAGGGAAAGGGAGAGAGGGATAGACATCAATGATGAGAGAGAATCATTGATTGGCTGCCTTTTGCACACCCCACACTGGGGATCGAGCCTTCAACCCAGGCATGTGCCCTGACCGGGAATTGAATCGTGACCTCCTGGTTCATAGGTCGATATTCAGCCACTGAGCCACACTGGCCGGGCAGCTGATGACTCTTTTTCACTACTCTTGCCACCACTATGAGGCAACCATCGATTACAGTTAGATTTATTTCTTCCACAACTTTACCTAAGCCAGGAGTTGTCACGCAGGTTCCCAGGATCCTGGGGTTCCCTGCAGCCTTCTCCCTGGCCCACCAAGTTCAGTCTGTTTTTGTAACGATATTGAAATGTTAGTTGCCCTGTTGCCGTGTTGACCTTTGTAATAATGATGTGAAGCAATGGTGCTCTAGCCTGAGCCAAGGCCGTGGCAGCAAACTAAGCCAGGAACCCCTGTGTTTTCACAGCAATTGTAGTGGGGACGACGACAGTTGTGCTTAAGACTATCCCTGTGGAAACAGTAGAAGTTAATTTCATTAATGTTCAATCCTTAAATACGTATATTTTTAAATATCTTGTTTGATGGAAAGGAAAGAATGCTTAGAGCACTTCTGGTACAACCAGAGTAGGACGCTTGTTTCCAGGAAAAGCCCTCATGTTACTGTTGTATCTGCAAATGAAACGACTTTCTTTTTTCATTTAACATCATTTTCATCTGGAAGGCTGACTAATATGATTATTCAGACACGAGTGGCAGATATTTTGTCAACTAATGAGCCTGTTACAATATGAGAACAGCTGATAGCATTTGTTTGTGATGATAAAATTCAAGCTTCCATGTGAAATTCCAAATTTTTGGAAAATTATATCAAACACTGTCAGCTCATTTTTCAATATTTATTTTTTAATATATTTTATTGATTTTTTTACAGAGAGGAAGGGAGAGGGATAGAGAGTTAGAAACATTGATGAGAGAGAAACATCAATCAGCTCCCTCCTGCACACTCCCTACTGGGTATGTGCCCTCAACCAAGGTACATGCCCTTGACCAGAATCAAACCTGGCATGCTTGAGTCCACAGGCCAATGCTCTATCCACTGAGCCAAACTGGTTGGGGCCATTTTTCAATATTTACAACTTTTCTGATAAGAATGGTGGCACTATTAATGCTTTGAGTTCTTTGATATCCTGTATAATAAAAGCCTAATATGCTAAGAGTCTGCTGGACCAGTTGGCCATTCAACCAATCAAACCATAATATGCTAATGATATACTAAGGCTGCTCAACCACTCACTATGCTGTGCACTGACCACCAGGGGGCAGACGTGTTAGGTTAGCTTGCTGCTGGAATATGGTAGATCAGGACTGAGCCAGATGGGCCAGACACTCCCTGGAGCCCTCCTGTGGTCCCTCCCCAGCTGGCCAACCTCCTGTGACCCTCCCAGGCCCCGATTGTGCACCAGTGGGGTCCCTCAGCCTGGCCTGTACCCTCTCACAATCTAGGATCCCTTGGGGGATGTCAGAGAGCCATTTTCAGCCCGATCCCTCAGGCCAGGCCGAGGGACCCCACTAGTACAAGATTTCATACACTGGGCCGCTAGTTAGATAATAAAATCTGGCAACTTTTACAAGATCTGCATAATTTGATAAATCAACCATTCCCAAATGACCTCTGCCTGAGGGCGCAGAATTATGTACAAGTAAAGCATCTTTCGGAAGTGTAAGGGAGACCCATGGATTTTAGTGTAACAGAGTATGAAACAAAGTATTGATGAGATGAGGTGACTTTGCAAACAGACAAAGAAGAATATGTATTGTACAAAAAAGGGAACAGTAAGAGGTAAGCAAATACATTGATTCATTCTTAAATCACTACAAAAATGTCAATTTTTGAAAAGACTTCAAGAAAGTAAGATAAATTTGGGGATTAAAAGTAAACCAGAAGAAATGAAGAAATAAAGGACTAGAGAGATATAAACTCATTATAGAAGTAAAAATAAAAGTATCATAAACACCAGCAATATGATAAAGTTAGAAAAAGTGATATGAAATGTCAATGAACATAAATATTAAATGATTTCCAACAAAACTATTGATGTTAAGAGATGTTCAAAACTGGTGCACAGAAATGTTATAAGATAAAATAGCAGAAAACTTTCCTGGTATAAAAAGTGATAAATTGCAGTAGAAGATGCACAGTCAATCCTATTGTAGAGACTGATGCAGCAAGATTAGCACTAAGACAGGCTAGGGAAATTCTAAACTCCATCAAGAATCTATAATAATAAAAGCATAATATACTAATTAGACTGGATGTCCTGGACAACCTTCTGGATGAAGCCCAGCTGCGAGGGAAGCCCCGGTCCCGGGTGCCAGAGGGAAGCCGGTGCCGGCAGCCGGGGGAAGGAAGGCCTGCTCTTGCATGAATTTCATGCATCGAGCCTCTCGTTACATAAATAAACCTACAAAAATTATCATAAAAACAGTGATTTGATACATTGATACCCGTCAAGTTATCCTTTAAATAAAAGGCATCGTCTAAGAACTCTATGAATACAATATCCATAAGCAATTTTAGAGAAAAAAAATTCTCGAATCTAATATTTGGCAAAAGAAAAAGTGAAATACAAATGAAGAACAACAACCAAAAATGTGGTAAAATGACTGATACTGACAAGTTCATTTAAAATAAAACTAAAAAGAAATTCAGTTTACTTTCCACTTTAAATTCAAGTGGAATTACAGTTAGTCATTTTATTGGCAGAATCACGAATTATTATGTCATTTTCATAACAGTTTCCTCCTCCAGCTGCCCCGAGGGCTGGCCACTGACAACTCACAGGTGCAACCTCCTTTCTGAGACGCGCCCTCAGCTGAGGAGCGGCCACTCTGGGAAGCTGTGCCCCCTCCCCCGCCCCCCTGCACCCCCACTCCCCGGGGGCTGAGGAATAAGAGGGGCACGTGTGCTCCAGGCTGCTGGGACACAGAACTCTCAGTGCACACACCTGTGGCTCAAGGGGGGCTCTGCAGTGAGGGGTGCACAGGAGCCCACCCTGACGAGGCTGACGCTAGCCCACCCGGGAGCACATTCCTACTGGGCGTGTCCCCTCTCCCCAGGCCTGTCCCCCCCAGTCTCAGGCTGACCCACAGAGTCCCGGGAACATGGCCTTTACTTCTCGGAACCAGCCAGCACGTCAGGAAGCACACGCTTCACTCCCACAGAGGAGAGACCTGGAGAGCGACAAAGGCAAGAAAGATGGCCGAGGTGCCCCCAGGAACGTCCTGGCGCAGACCAGGCCCCGGGGCTGTCCCCAGCGTCCCAGCCCCGACCCGCTCCCTGCCTCCCCAGCGACCGCGTTCACTCCTGTGTCTGAGGGTGACAGCCAGCAGAGTCCAGTGACCCACAAAGCCATAAAGATTACAAAACGCTGTCATTGAAACCACTGCACTGGCAGAGAGTTTGTTTCATACCAACCACACCTTTAAAACATGCTCCCGGAAATGGCGTTAAACAGACGTCTACAGCCTGTGGGACTGGCCCTGGGACGGGGCGGGGCACAGGCCTGAGGAGTGAGGACTGCTCTGGGGACGAAGGACAAACGTGGACCCGCCTGTCAATCACTATGCAGCCAGCATCCGATCCCTGTGGATTCCTAACGTTCCTGACACTGGATAGCGCATGTCCTCCAACCTCAGCCCTATCTGTCGGTTGTTTTCGTCAGAGTTGCTTTGCTATTCGAGTTTCCTTGCTTTTCTATGTAAACTGTGAAATTTGCATCCCCCAAAAGCCAGCTAGCATTTGATTGGCATTGCGTGGAATTGATAGCTCAAATTAGAAAAAAATAGCATCTTAATATCAAGTCTCTTGAGATAGATAGATGATAGGTAGAAGATAGAAGATAGAGATATAGAGATATAGAATGCTCTTTAATTTCTCCCAACAATGTTTTGTACTTCTTGGTGTACAAGAAACTTAAAGCTTTTGTCATGTCTATCTGCAATTCATATTTTACGCTCTTTTAAGAGACTTCTTAAATTAAGTGTTCTCCATCTTCATCACTATTAGATAGAAATATAGTTGTGTTTTGTTTACGGAGGCGCTCTGTCTATGACTAAGGAAGCATTGCTTAGGGATTTGATAGAGATGTTCTAGAAGATTCCCAGAAAATAAAAAAAGTAAGAACAGCACGCGCCGCTGTCTGCCCGACAAAGCCCTCTGCGATGGTCGATGGTCACGGAGAGATGGTGTCTGCCTCTTCCACTCCCTATAGGCGACCCAGCCTATGCCCACCTCCCCCCCGAGGAGCCCGACAGGAGCGCACAGGACAGCGGGCACCAGCTCACACTGACACCCAGCCCAGGAGAGCGTCCCACTCGGGCCGGAGGTCAAGGCCCCGGAAACACCGGATGGGGCCGGTCTCCTGGATGCACCTGGATGGAGTCAACACCTGGATGCACCTGGATGGAGTCAACACCTGGATGCACCTGGATGGAGAACCCGCCTCTCACTGCAGCGGCAGGAGGGTGGTCCCCTGGTGTCAGGGCTGCAGGTCAGGGAGGAGCTGGTGCGGAGGAGATGCAGTTGCTCTTCTCAGGGGCACTTTCCATGTGGACAGTCACCGCGGGCGCCGACACCCTGCGCGGACACCCTGCGGGAGGAGCGAGCTGCGGGAGAGAGCGCTCCCCACGGCCGCTTCCGAGCGCAAGGACGTCCCCTTGAGAAGCTGGAGACCAGGGGTGCTCTGCGGCCAGTCCACGAAGGAGACCTGGGGCTGCCAGCGAGGGTTTAAAACGCGGGGCAAGTGCCATTTGCAGAAGTGCCACCCTGTGCGGAGCCAAGAGGCCCTGCTCACTGCGCAGCAGATCTGCTTCCAGCAGGGTCCCCTCCGGGGGCCAGAGGAGCCAAGGCCGCCGACCCTGCGGGGAGGTCCAGGCCGGACCCCTGAGGGCAGCAGCTGCCCCGCATACAGGCCCCATGGGTCCCTGGAACAGGCCCAGCTGTGGCATCAGGACCAGCGGGCGCTCCAACCGGGAAAAGCATTCGCAGCGCCAGGAAAACTGCTCCAGGGACCCGGGGTCTGCGACGTTCCTTCACCAGGGCGATTAACCAAAGAGGAAGAACGATCTAATTTCTCTACAGCTTTTAACTAATTTAGGCTCCAAACGTGGGCCTCACAGAATCAGGGAGCAGACGGGGTGTGTGTGGACGATCCCAGGGCCTCACTCCCTCCAGCAGCAGCCGCGGGGGAAGGTGCACAGGCGCCCAGCGCTGGCCGGAGCTTCGCCAGGAGACCAAGGTGCCAAGTGGCACTGAGCCCGGGGGTTAGGGACGGGAGAGGCATTTTATCGTTTTTCTTTTCCAAATTTACTTATTTTTTAATGTTTGATGTGACTTTGTATTAGTTTTAGGAGTGCAGCGTCGTGATTAGACAATTACATATTTTACAAAATGCCCCCCCCCCCAATATGTCCAGTTGCCCACCTGACACCAGACATCGTTATTGGCACATTACTGACATATTCCCTATGCAGGAGTTTCGATTAAGGGTGGCAGAGGCATTTTAGAGATAAAACAAAATTCTCGCAGCAGAAGATGCCTCACTGACACGAAATGGCCCTTGCCCAGTGTTTCCAACCAGAATTCAACAACTACTTTGAATCCTGACGTTTGATATTCATCGCTGCTCATAACATTGGAATTTTGGAACATTATTTAGTTCTTTGGAACAAGTAAAAAAGCCCTATTTAATTCCAAGATGTTGTTTTATGGGGGAGAAACTGCATGTTCAATAGCTAATCAGGTCTAACTCACTTGGTAGGGGCCGAATCAATATTTTGGCTTCTGGACCCTAACCGCCCACAAAATAAGGTGAAAGGGAGAAAAGCAGCATCAGCAAGTGCACTGTAGGGGAGGCACTTCTGCTGGAAGATGTGGAACCCGTGTTTGGTGCAGGCTCATTATTTCATTCATTTTCATCACAGTCGGTCCATGAGGAACATCCCAGTCTCCCTTCAAAACCTCCGCTGTCCAGGGGACTTGCCTGAAGTCGCAGGCTCTGCGACCCCCATTCCCGTGTTCTCAGGATATTCCCGGGCAGTGGGGAGAGTTCGGGAAACGCCCTGAAGGAGAGATTTCAGGGACTGGTGGGCCGTGGGCCTCTGAGCGGCTACTCAGTTCTGCCATCACCACTCGAAAAGGGGCCGCAAACAACATGTCAACAAATGAGCACGGCTCTGCGCCAAAGACACTGCATTCATGAGCGTGCAGCTCTGATTGTGTGTCATTTTTGTATAATGAGTTATTCTACGTTTGTTTATTCCCCAACCAGTTAAGAATGTAAAACCCGTCTAACCGTTCGGGCTGTCTGCACGGAGGTGGTGTCAGGACTCGGCCGTGGCCGCAGTTTGCTGACTCCTCTTCTAGGAGCGTGCAGTTGTCACGCTGACAAAACACAAGAGAGATTACGATTCAGAAACAGAGTGGGATGGGCCGGCCAGGAGCACTCAGGGCCCGGAGGTGGCGGGAGTCTGGGCGGGATGCTGCCTCCCGGTGGGACAGTGGGAGGGAAAGGAGTCCAGGCTCCTCTGGGGGATTTTCCTGTCCCTCCTGCAAATGAGGTGGCAAATGCCGCCCAGAAACCGGCTGCGCTTTCTCCAGGGAGGCCGCCTCCGGGAGAGCAGGCCTGGCAGCAGCATCCAGCCATTTCCAAGGCGCCTGTGGCATTCATGAGCCAGGCCGAGGAGGAAAAGATCCACTCGGCTGCTTCGGCCTTGCTCAGGCAGGAAGCGCGCAGCCATGTTAGGGAACATCACAGTGGGACTGACGCAGACGACCGTTATGCCTCCAGCGACGAAATGCATTTCCATGCAGTTCAAAGGGAGAGATAAGCGAGTGCACACTCGTACCGGGAGGAGTCCCAGCTCTGGTCTAGTGAGGAGTCTCATGGTTCCCCATCTTAGAGGGGGAGGGGCAGGCGGTGCAAGTGCCGAATTAAATCTCCTCCATTCCATTTCCTTCCGAGCTGGAAAATGTCTCAAGTGCTGCACAACCTAATAGGACTGTTAACCACCTTTGGTTTTTGTCAGGGAATGCTCTTCTTCTCTCCTTTTTAACTGGATGACAGGGACCAATTAAATTAATGAGCCTCACAGAAGTATTTCCCTTGGCACACGCGGGCTGTAGCCATGTTTGCACGGTGCCGCCCTCAAGCTGGAAGCCTTTGTGCTAAAGGCCGTGTTGCCCAAGATCCTTCCGTGTGCTGTGACTGCCACCACAGGGCATGCGCGTGTGCCCGTGTCACAGAAGCAGATTTCGTCTGCTGTTGCTGCGTGTCACGTGCTCATCTAAAGAGGTTATGACTGATGAGGATATAATGCATGTGGACAGTATGCATAGTGTCTGTATGTGAGCCACATCATTTAGTCAAATCTCTTTTTTATTTAACAGAGTCTCCAAATGATCATTTTCTCTGCAATTAGTTATTTAATAGTGATGAGTAAAATTTCCCAAATGATCATAGGAATCTAAAATGTGCTAAAAACATGTCTGCTCACATTGCTGAATCCTTTAATACTTTGATAGTGGTCTAATTAAGTGCTCATTATAATTCCTTCGGTGTTGGATTTAGACCTACTGCTGATTGGTGAATAAAGCCAGAGGAAAATAGCAAAGGCAGAAGGATCTGAAAGAAGCCTCATTTTTATTCTGGATAAGAAAAGAAAATTAATATATGCCCAGTTTGTGGCCACTTCAGCATAGCGCAGCGTTCCTGTCACATATCAGTAGATGCACAATATATATTTAGGGGACTGGTTGAAGAACTGTAATTATGGACACGAAAAAGGCTAAGTTGTTGAAGTAATCATGAACCCATATCTCAAAGATTACTTGACTTTTTAATTTGCTATAAATGCAAAAATTAACTGGGTACATACAAGGAAAACACAGAGCCCATTTCAATATTCCAGTGACATTCTAATGTATACGAGCCAACCCTTTAAATGGAACATACACACTGTAGGACTGTGTCCTATTAGATTCGTGCATTTTATTTCTAATATGAATACCTCCTAGCTTTCACAGTTACAGCTTCATCTACCTGATTTGCTAGTATGCATTAAAAGATAAATTTGGTAACATTTTCTAGAATAGGGAAGATTCTCTTTTATCTACAGGGCAACTAAGAACTGGCACATATACTGTTGTCAGGTGAATAACAAACAAGAGGGATTTTATCCGTCTCAGTGCTCGGACTATGTAGACATCACACTTCTGCTGTCTACATGTTCGGTGCACGGGCCCTGGAAGCAATGGACTAAAGCCACAAAGTGAGTGATTCCCTGTTGACTGCGTGGGCGCTTCTGAGAACATGAAGAAGTGGCTTCAGAATAAATCTGGTCTGACAATTGATAATGAATCCATGTAGGCAGTACATGCTCTCAATAGGTGCTTTTAGAGTTCTACTTTTGGCCCAGAGTTAGTAAGACGATACGGAATTAACCTGCCATCATTAGGGTCTAGAATTTGAACAAAATAGAGAAACAACTATTTTCAGACATTAAAAAACCAGCGACTCTGACTGTGCTCCCCGAGAGAAAGGAAGCAGATGAGGCGAGCCCTTTCATCACTCACGTCTTCTGCCAAGAAGTAATTTCCCCAATGCAGCAGAGGAGGAGGGACCCCAAACAGGGTCTGTCAATCTTCCAGGTGTAAGGAGACAGAATTTAATGTCGGAAGAGAGTGAGGAGTCTAGAATTTATGATCAAATCTTAGAAAGAAAGAAGATATCTATAAATCTGTAGAATGCCCAATTGAGTCTTTGGCTGAATATCAATCTGTAAATGTGTAGGATATAGCTCCACAGAACTGAGCAAGAGCAACTTCCAAAGTAAAAAAGATAATAATAATAAAAATAAATCTATATAAAATCATAATAAAATAAATATGTATAAATTGCTAGAGAGCTGTAAGAAGAAAACTTTTCAAATCATACATGGGGTTAGCAATCATGAGAGTTCTCTTCACTGATTCATACATTTATATAAAATGCAAAGCACTAACAATATATCTGATAAATTTGAAGAAAAACAAAGCTAGCATCTTGATATCTGGTATCTGATATCAAGACAAGAAGATAGAAAGATAAATATCACATGATCTCACTCATTTGTGGAATATAATCAACAACATAAACTAATGAATTAAAATAGATCCAGAGATAGAGAAATATTGAACAGACCTTCAAAACTCAGAGGGAAGGCAGGGGAGGGTGTGTGTGGCAGGGAGGGGAGGGGGAGGAGATCAACCAAAGGCCTTGTATGCATGCATATAATCATAACCTATGAACACAGACACTGGCAGGGTGAGGGCATGTGTGGGGGGTGGGAGTGGCTGGGCAGAGGTCAATGGGGGGGGAAAAGGAGACATATGTAATACTTTAAACAATAAAGAATTTTTTAAAAAGACAATAAGATAGTATTGTATTGATGTAATAATAATAAATAGAATAATGCAATATGAGAGAAAATCTAGGAATAGCTCATACTCTGGACACAGGTAAGACTGGAGTAAGGTATCAAAGGCATGGCTTTTTGATAAGCTTTTCTGAGAGACTTATACAGCATATGAGGAAAAGGAATCCTAATCCCTACCTCACACCATGCACCAAAATGAATTCTGGAATTAATATACACCTAAATGTGAAAAGAAAAACATTAAAACTCCTAAAATGTTCTTCTAGTAAGGTAATATATTTATATGAATATTGCATAGGCACATTTTTCTTAAACATTAGGCAACAAATATCCCTGGCAAAAAAGAAGAAAAAAAAGGAAAGTTAGACTACATTATGAAAAAGGCAAAGGGATTAAACCATAAATACATAAATAAATAAATAAATAAATAAATAGATAAACAAACAAACAAACAGACAGACAGACACAGACAACAGTATGGTGATTGCCAGAGGGGACGGGGGATGGAGAGAGGTAGAAGGGAGCAAAAGGGGGATATCAATGGTGATGGAAAGAGACTTGGCTTTGGGTGGTGAACACACAGTGCAATACACAGGTGATGTATTATAGGGTTGTACACTTGAAACCTGTATATTTTATTAATCGATGTCACTCCAGTAAATTCAATAAAAAATGGTAGATAAATAACATCTTTAGGAGCATAAAAATGGTAAGACACAAACTCTGAGAAGATACCTGAAATACTAGTATACAGGGGTAGGCCAATGTAGGTTTACAGTTTTGAATACTCCAAACACAGAGTTTATATTATTATTTATTAATTATTGTATTATATTTTCATATAAACAGCTGTAAACCTACTTTCGCCAACCCCTGTATGTGTAGCAACAAAGAATGTGTACCCAGAATATATACTTTCATCACTCAGTAAAGAAAAGGTAGCCAACCCAATTGGAAAAAAGTGTGTAAATTATTTAGACATTTCATAAAAGGGAATATCAAATGAATAGTAAACATTGGTCCTCATTAGTCACTAAAGTAATGAAAATCTTTAAAAAACGAGATACTTTTAAAAGAACAGAATTGTTGAGTAGAAAAAGGGGAAATACCAACATTGTCTAGGAAGTGGAGCAGCTGATCCCCTCATTCGCTGATGGTGGGGGCGTGAATATATTTAGTTAGAAACGCATGCTGTGCAATGAAGTCTTAGAGGAGAGAGGACATAACTGATGTAAAAATGAAGTAGGGGGACAGACAGAATAAAATCAGCAAAAAGTTAAATGTTACTATTGCCAGAATTGGATAGATGGGAGTTTAATGTATCATTTTCTCTGCTTCCTTATGTTTAAAATTCCCCATAGCTAAAGTAAGAATATAACTGCAGTGTAAGAAAGCACTGTTACAGAACAGAAACTAGGCTGGAAAGGTACACAGCAGGGAGACCCTAAGCTGAGCTCCGAATGGTGAGAAAACGCTGGGCCGGGTTTAAGTTAGAGCAAGATGGCTGCAGTGTCCCAGAAAAGGGAACGAAGAAACGTGAACATCTTATGACAGGCGGGAGCGTGGCACCGTTAAAGAAGGGAGAAGAAAGAACTCTACCATTTGCAACAGCATGGATGGACCTGGGGAGTTTTATGCTGAGTGAGATAAGCCAGTCAGAGAAAGACAAGTATCACATGATCTCACTCATATGTGGGATCTAATGAACCAAATAAACTGATGATCAAAAGTAGACCTAGAGTCATCTATACTAATAAAAGGGAAATATGATCATTAGACCGGACGTCTTCTGGATGATCTTCCGGACGTCATTCCAGACAAGGCCATGGTGGCGGGGCTGAGGCAGAGGCGGTTAGGGGTGATCCGGCTAGCAGGGGAGAGCAGTTAGGGGGATCAGGCGGGCAGGCAGGTGAGCGGTTAGGAGCCAGTGGTCCCGGATTGCAAGAGGGAAGTCTGACTGCTGGTTACAGGAATCGGGCCTAAACTGGTAGCTGGACATCCCTTGAGGGGTCCGGGATTGGAGAGGGTGCAGGCCGGTCTGAGGGACCCCCTGCCCCCTGCATGAATTTCGTGCACTGGGCCTCTAGTAGAAACATAAATGGACTGTTGAATCTCAGAGAGAAGGCAGGGGAGGGTGAGTGGGAATAGATCAACCATAGAACTTGTATGCATCACCCATGGACACAGACAATAGGGTGGTGAGGGCCTGGGTGGGTGGAATGGGAGAGGGCTGGAAGAGATTAAAGGGGGAAAAGGAGGCCTATGTAATACTTTCAACAATAAAGGTTTTTTTAAAAGGAATTAAAGCCAACCCCCTCCCCCCCCCCCACACACAAAGAACAGAGAGAAATCTGAATGGCTCAGGCAGGCCCCAGCTCCCCATGAGGCAGCCTTCCCAGGGTCCAGTCCAGGGGGCAGCTGCGTGCCCCTCGCAGAGGCTGGTAGGGGGCCTGCCACTCTGCATAGCAAGGGGGCTCTCCCCACAGGCAGGACCAGGCCAGGCCTGGAGGAGGAGGTCTAAACGAAATCCTCATGCAAGTCACAGGAAGTCCTAAAGGTTTGGAACGTGGCGCACTTGCTCCGAGCAGCCAGAAGCAACTGCCATGCCCCTGTTTTTGTTAGAACCCAGGGGGCAGGGTGTCCTCATTCCCAGCGACAGCAATATTCACCGCCATCCGCTTCCTGAGCTGTGACAGCTTCAGACGCAGGCGGGCCCTGTGCTCCCATCTCAGCAGGCACTGCTTCCGAGACGGGGTGAGCGGGGCTGCGGGGACGGTGCAGACAAACCGGAAGAACGGCAGGATGTGTACTGGGTCTCTGTTCTTAGGTACTTTTCATGGCACTTGCCACACACACACACACACACACACACACGAAAACACACACAGGAACACACGCACACACACACACCTTCTTGCTGTAAGATGAGGAGTCAGTCGCCCTACACTCCAGTTGCTAACACATCCTGGTGCTGAGTCTGTGCAGCCTTGAGCTATACACCCGCCCCCCCCCCCCCCCCCATCTAGGTTAAGTGGAAGGTTTCAACGAGGCCCCATCTGAGGAGGCACGTGGCCTCCCTGGATGTGGACTCCTAGGCTCTCGGCAAAAAATGCCAAAGGCAAACTTCACTCCCGGCTTTGACATTCACCAGCTGATGTGCTCTTTCTCCTGAGGCAACGGAGGCAGGTATTCGTCCAGATCATGGGGAACAAGCCGGGATCGCGCGGCGGGAGGCCAGAGACTCTCCAGGCTGAGAGGGACGGGAGCTTCCTGAGAGCGGATGGGAACCCAGTGTGTGAGGCCATGACCCCAAGAAACAGCCAAGGAGTGGCTGCTCACGGGGAGGGGACCCTGGAGGGCGGCGGGCGGGTCTCAGGCATAAACCTGCTCTCCCACCAGCTCCACGCTGCTGCTTCCCTCTCTGACCTTTACCTGAGGATTGGGGTCCCTTGAGACCCCAGATCTGGGTTGTTCCCTGGGACCCCCTTGCACGGCGCTGGGTGACCGGCCAGCAGCTGACCACAGCGGCGGGAGCATCCTCTTCAGGCGGCTGAGGAGGGTCAGGAATCAGAGCCGGGAAAGGATCCTCCTTCTCACCGAGATCAGCAGGTGCTCGTGTCCTGCAGCATAGCGTGTACACATCCGCCAGGAGGGCTCTGTGGCCAGACACAGCCGGCCCCGGCTCGCCAGCCTCCGAGTTCTTCCCTGAAGGACGTCCCAGGTTCCTCCGTGCAGCGAGGCGTGGAAGTCCTCCAAGAGCGCCCGTGTCCCCACTCGCTCCACTCGGGAATTCCTTCTCTTTCCCTTACGCCTCTGAGCATCTCCTCCGACGGCTGTGGTCCCCGCGGCTCAACCTGGGGAACGTGGGTGTGGGGTCATGTGCACCCCAATGGACGCCTAGAAGGACGCCCAGGAGAAGGCCCGCGCTGCTTGGCAATGAACCCACTCTGCACGGACAGAGCTGAGTGGGGAGGCCCTGTGGGCCCGGCAGAGCTGCCGCTGCACCAACTCCCAACCCACGCAGACGCTCCGCCCCCAGTGTAACTGAGGGAACAGAGGCCTGGACGCTGGGCGCCCAGGCAGCACCTGCTCTGCAGGGACCACAGGCCCCTGGGAGACAAGCTGCTCCCTGCTTGGCAGACGGGGACGGAAGGGGACGGATGGGGATGGACTGGGATGGACTGGGACAGATGGGGATGGACTGGGATGGACTGGGACAGATGGGGATGGACTGGGATGGACTGGGACAGATGGGGATGGACTGGGATGGACTGGGACAGATGGGGATGGACTGGGATGGACTGGGATGGACTGGGACGGAATGGGATGGACTGGGACGGACTGGGACGAACGGGAACGGGCTGGGACAGACTGGGATGGACTGGGATGGACTGGGATGGACTGGGACGAACGGGGACGGACTGGGACGAACGGGGACGGACTGGGATGGGCTGAGATGGACTGGGACGGACTGGGACGGACTGGGATGGACTGGGATGGACTGGGATGGACTGGAATGAACAGGGACAAACTGGGATGGACTGGGACAGACTGGGATGAACTCGGACGGACTGGGATGGACTTGGACAGCCGGGGACAGACTGGGATGGACTGGGACAGACTGGGATGAACTCGGACGGACTGGGATGGACTCGGACAGCCGGGGACAGACTGGGATGGACTGGGACAGACTGGGATGAACTCGGACGGACTGGGACAGATTGGGATGGACTGGAACAGACTGGGACAGATGGAGACAGACTGGGATGGATGGGGACAGACTGGGACAGACTGGGACGGACTGGGACAGACTGGGAGCACAGACAGCGGGCCAGGCCAGGCCAGGGGACATGGGCACTGGGATGTGTGGGAACCCACCTGAAGTGGGCGGGGGAGGGCTGAGCTGCCCGGGCAGCTCTCACTGCCAGAAGGTGAGGCGCTGGGAATCCCTGGTAACTGCAGGAGAAAAGAGCTGTGGATAGTGGGGGGGTCCCGGGGAACAACCCAGATCTGTGGTCTCAAGGGACCCCAGTCCTCAGGTAAAGGTCGTTTTCATGGCCAGAGAGGGAAGCAGCAGCGTGGAGCTGGTGGGAGAGCAGCTGTGCGGGAGGGGGCGGGGGCGGGGGAGAGTAATGTCACAGGTCTGCTGGTCAGAAGCGCAGGGGACACTGTTGGGGATGCGAGTCAGAGCCCTCGCCAACACACAGGCAGGAACGTGGCAGAGAACAGCAGGGCAGAGGCACCCCCATCACCACAGAGACGCCCACTGAAGAGAGGGGTCCTGAGCTAGGACCCCCGAATGCTGAGCCCGGGGACCCCGGAGAGGCCCCGAGGACACTGGGGAAGGGCAGGGCTTCAGGTGAGCGCACAGGGACTCAGATGCTCAGAGGTCAGGGAGCTCCCACAGGTGCAGCTGCTCCCAGATGTGCCTCCCGGGGAGGGGACCTCAGACGCGTCCCGTGAGGGAGGAGAAGAGCTGGCAACTAGAAAGGGGCGGTTTACAGCAGCTGTAAACGCGGAAGGCAACCTGGAACATTTTTTAAATGCAAGCATTTTTAAAGGAAATGTTAATACTCCATTGAAATTCATTTTAAACACCTAATTAAATAGAGAGACATACCATAACATCGCCTATAAAGGCTAGCATATAAAATTCACTTCTCCCCAACTTGATTCATTATCCAACTAAACATTTCAGCAGAGGAGTTGGTGTCACTGCAGAAGCCTAAGGGATGGTGAAGATTCGCAGGCTTCCTGAAGAGGAAAGAGGGAGCCTGCCGCCCGCAGGCCTGGCCTTTCGGGTGAGCGCGAAGAGCTCTTTTCTTGTGGTTTTAATTTGCATTTCTCTTCGTACTAAAAAGGTTGAACAAATATCTATGTTTTTAGTCTATATTTGTTTTTCCTCCTGTGAGATGCCTACAAGTTGTTTGCCCTTTTCTCAACTGGGCGACTTGCTTTTTCTCTCTGATCCATAGAAATCCCTTTCATTATTCCGGATATTATTTTTTCCAGTTATAGTTAGGTAAATATTTTCTGCTAGCTGGTGGCTTATTCCCTAACTCTTTTCATGGTATCTTTTAGAGTAGAATCTATCTTTTCTTTAAGGTTGGTGATTTCTGTGTCTTGTTTCAAAATACATTTTCTTAGCACATGAGCATAAAGACATTCTCTTGTGTGTTTTACATTCTGAATGTGCTTTTCTTTCACATTTTAAGTTGTTGCTGCTTATGGAATTGATTTTTTGCTGATGGCGTAAGGATAGACTTGCACTTTTCCTACCTAGATCAGTCCCGTTCCCAGCATTATTTACTGCATGGCCCCTCGTCTGTGCTGAAGTTCGGTAGCACCTCCAACAGGCAGCCATGCCCACTTGTGTATGCATCAGTTTCCGAACTGTTTCTGAGCTTTCTGCTGTAGGTCCCTTTCTCTGTATGCCTATCACAATGTATTCATTCGCAAATATTTTTGGAAATGTGGATGCTAGAAAACTTAAAATTATGCCTGTGGCCTGAATTATATGTCCACTTCTGATGGTAGTCATAGTGACCGCCTCACCTTTCCAAACCTCACCTCGCTGATTCTTTTTCCTTCTTTAATGTGCTGACTGGGAGTTCAAGGACCAATGTAGTAACAGCAGATAATCAGCTGTGTTCCATTAAATAGGAGGTAGCTGCAAGATGGCTTTATGTATTACCCTTTACCAGCGATAACATTTCTTTTATTTCTAAATTACTAGGCGTGTCTGTGTGTTGGAAGCTACCCATTGTCTTCACTATCAGAGGCGTGTAAACAAGGAGCCCAGAACGCTGGTGAACCTTGAACCCACAGCAAAGGCCAGGGTGATACACCGATTGTCTAGTCCTGACAATGGGGGCTTAAGCATTTCCTGACCAAATAGTCTAATATTTACTGACCTCTAAGATAGTCTGTCTGCTACCGCAATTGCCTGCCTAAGGGCTTTATGTGTATCCAAGATTGAATAAAAGGCTGGCGAGGCCTGGGCACCAGTGGACGTCCTTTCCCTGGAGTTGGGCTTGCCCGCCTGGCCCCCAATATTTCCAAATTGTGTCTTGTCTCATCTCTTTCATTTGTGTGCGTCCCGTCCTCCAGATCCTGAACCCTGAACCGCGCGGGACGTGGGGGAACATTCACATCTGTGTTTTTTTGTTTTAAATTATTGTTAGATGTTGAACTATATCTAATGCTTTTTCTGCATTAATATGATAGTTATATTTCACTAGAGGCCTGGTGCATGAATTCATGCACGGGTGGGATCCCTCGGCCTGGCCAGTGATCGGGGCTGATCGGCGTGACCAGCTGGCGGGGGGGAGGTCTGTGGGGGGGGGGTTGCCCACTGTGGAAGGTTGGCTGTGAGAGCACACTGACCACCAGGGGGCAGCTCCCGCATTGAGCATCTGCCCCCTGGTGGTCAGTGTGCATCGTAGCAACCGGTCAACTGGTCTTTTGGTTGCTTAGGCTTTTACTAGTACAGATAATGGATTAATTTGTTTTCTAACATTGAGTCAACCTATTCTTTCCGAAATATTTGATCAAAACGCATTATCATATTAACACATTGCTGGAATTTGCTAAAATATTTTAAAGATTTTGGTATTTATGCTCATATGTGAGTTAGTGCAGCCTGAATGTTTAAATGATGTTCTGTGGGAGTACACACACTCACACACTCACACACACACACACACACACTCACACACACTCACACCCACATGTGCACACACACTCACACCCACATGTGCACACCCACACTCACACACACATGTGCGCACACACACACTCACACCCACATGTGCACACACACTCACACACACACACTCACACACACATGTGCACACACACTCACACCCACATGTGCACACACACTCACACACACTCACACACATGTGTGCGCGCGCACACATGTGCACGCACGCACACACATGTGCACGCACGTGCACACACTCACACGCATGTGCACACACTCACACACATGTGCACACACACACCCACGTGCACACACACACTCACACACACGTGCACACACACTCACACCCACATGTGCACACACACACTCACACCCACATGTGCACACACACTCACACACACATGTGCGCACACGCGCGCGCACATGTGCACGCATGCACAAACGTGCACACACATGTGCGCGCATACACATGTGCACACACACTCACGCACATGTGCGCACACACACTAACAGACACACACACACTCACACACACACACTCACACACACACACAGCATTCTTTTTTCAATATAGTCATTTGTTTATGCTCACTCCCACTTGTACTTGTTGTTTTGCTTGTGATTTTTTATTATGTCTCAGACCTTCCTTCTGGGATCAGTTTCCTCTTCTTAATGCATATCCTTTTCTTTCTATTATTGAACGATAGGTATATATATTTACACAGAAATATATATGTGTAATATGTATGTGTGTGTAATATGTACAGGTAATATATAATGGGTAATATGTGCGTGTATGTGTAATATGTATACGTGATACGTTATATGCATGTGTAATGTTATATATAATGTGTGGTTTGTGTGTAATATTCATATTTGTGTAATATGTGTGTGACATATGTGTGTATGACATTGTATATACATACATATCCTATCTAATAAAAGAGAAACATGGTAATTAGCCATATGTCCTCTACCCTTCCCATTGGCTAATCAGGGCGATATGCAAATTAACTGCCAGCCAAGATGGTGTGACAGGGGGCAGCGCCCAACCCCCCTGATCACCCTGCGGCTCTGTGTGTGACAGGCTGCAGTGCCCCAACCCCCTGATGGGCCCTGCTCTGTGCGTGACAGGGGGTGGCGCCATAACCTCC
The DNA here is from genome assembly GCF_964212035.1 of Myotis nattereri. NCBI lineage: Eukaryota > Metazoa > Chordata > Mammalia > Chiroptera > Vespertilionidae > Myotis > Myotis nattereri. Next base: position 98,406,075 of record NC_138081.1, on the reverse strand, counting down.
CCATCGACCCTGCCTTGAGTGTGACAGGGGGCGGCGCCCCAACCCCGCAATTGGCCCGACCCTGAGCATGACTGAGGGGGGCATTGCAACCTCCCGACCCACCGTGCTCTGTGCATCACAGGGGCCGGTGCCCCAACTCCCCAATCGGCCCTGCTCTGAGTCTGACCAGGGCTGCACCTAGGGATTGGGCCTGCCCTCTGCCACCCGGGAGCAGGCCTAAGCCAGCAGGTCGTTATCTCCCGAGGGGTCCCAGACTGCGAGAGGGCACAGGCCGGGCTGAGGGACCCCCCCTCCCCCAAGTGCACAAATTTTTGTGCACGGGGCCTCTAGTATAAATACATATACATATATATATATATATATATTAGATTTTGCTTGAGAATATCTTCATTTTGTTTTCACTCCTGAAAGACGGGTTCACTAAATTTAGAACTCTAAGCTGAGATCTATTTCCTATCACATGGGAGATATGTACCTATGCTCTTTGGCTTCCATCGCTACTGATGCTGTGGCAGCTGGCAGGGTTAGGGCCAGTGTTTGGTAGGTGATTTATCTTTTTCTCCGACTACTTTGGAATTCTCTTTTTTGTCTTTGGTGTTTAGCTGTTTTATTTCAACATATTTAGGTGCACGTGTCATTGCATTTCTTACTTTTATCAAATTAAAGTGTTATCAGCCTATTTGTCATTCTTTTGCTCAGCCTCTCACCTATTATCTGTATTTTTTCCTTGTAGGTCTGCCGTAAGACATACACATATGTGTGCACACTGTAACAGCTGACAGCTCAGTTTTGAAAATGAAATGTATTTTAATACACACTGCCTTTGGAATTGCTCAAAGTGCGTGTTACATGTTCGGGGGAAACCCTGTGTTTGATCCTGTTATTCTGTCGCCTCTGTCACTGATATGTATGCTTTTAAATGTTGTCTTTCTTTCTCTCATTGGCTTCTTCCGGTTCATTTCTGCAGCTTAGTCACCAAGTTTTTCTCCTGTTTTGCGCAGTCCACTATGAAATGCGTCTACTGAATTTCTCATCCAAAGTAGTATGTGTGTGTATATCTAATATTCTGAAACTGTATTTAGTTCTTTACCAAATCTACCTGTCTATTTATGATAATTTTATGTTGCTTACCCTATTTTTATTTCTTTTTTGTTCCTTTTAAACATTTCAACACTCATAATACATTTTCTACCGGATGGCCCCAGGGGCGTGTTGCTTCTGATCGCTCTCACCTCACATCTGCATTTGAACATTGGTTTCTTTATTTTACCTGTGACGTTTACATGTTGTAAGGTAGTGTGCCTTATTTTTCATATGGATAGAAGTAAAAGGGCTCCCAATTATTTTAGAAGACAGTTTAATAGAATACTGACACCATGACTGCAACTTCGTAGACTAGTTAAGAGTATACTGTGACCCACAAGGGATATGGTTTCCATACTTGCTCAGTGAGTTTTCTTGAAATATTTACATATTTGATCTCAAGGTAGGTGCGGGCGTGAAGAAATGCGAACGATACCACGATGAGCGCAACGAGCGAAGCTGCGCCTCATGCTCCCGAAGCAACAAGAACCAAAAGCTTGTGTACATTTTAGAAAAGAACCTTTTGGTTTCTCACCTGCTGATGTCAGCCTTTCCTTAGCGGCTGCAGCCGGGACCCCGCGCGCCCGCACCTGTTGCAGGAGACGCCCAGGAGGTCTGGGAAGCGCGTGGAGCTCTGTCCTTAAAGAGAAAAGTCCTCAGGTTTACGATGTGAAGCTAAATCTGGAAAACCCCAGAGGCACAGATACAACTTCTCATACTGAGCCCCGGCGATCGCAAACAGGGGTTACAGTCACTTCATAAAGCCCGAAGCACAGGTCTGAACTAAGAAAAGCACATCTTAACTCATGCTTACTAGCATTTGAAGGACTGGCACATTTTGATTTTAGCTTAAGTTATACGTGAAGTAGTCAAATCTTAGATCCTGCCTTTGGCCAAGCGGTCCGTAAAGGGTAATTTGGGTGTAGTTGCGTTTTATAAAATAAAAGCAGAGGTGAGCAAGAGCAGGAGGCCTCCTAAGAGGGAGGGTAGTATTTCCCCCAATAGCCAGGTCCGGGGCACCCCACGCTGCACTGGTCAGTTACCAGTCCTTCATTTAGAAAGGGTCAGGGCCGGAAATAAACGTTTCCCAGAAAGTGAAATTAATTTTCTTCTTTAAATTAATATTTTTTGGCCACAAGCCCTGAACATTCTTGGAACTTCCATTACAATATTTAAATATTGCACCAATAATTTTTAAACACCACAAGTTCCTTTAATAACATTTTTACTAGTCATGTAGAAACAGAGCATTGTCTCTGCTTGAGATAAAACGCGCCCGGTGGCCCGGCCAGTGTGGCTAAGTTGTTTGAATGTCGACCCATGCACCCAGAGGTCACAGTTAGATCCCCGTCAGGGCACATGCCCGGGTTGTGGGCTCGATCCCTAATAGGGGGTGTGCAGGAGGCAACCAATGGATGATTCTCTCTCATCAATGTTTCTATCTCTCCCTCCCACTCTCTATAACATCAATAAAGATATATATTTTTTAAAAATGTGCCCTGCGTGATGCCTTTGCTAAGCAAACCACATAGAATATAAACAAAATGTAAATTAGATGTGAGTTGCTGTCTGTGTTTTTATCACTAGATCTTTCTGTGGATAGGAGAATTTTAGAGTTCAGTTTGTTCATCTGAATTTTCTCTTCTGGGTCAATTTTCCCTGCTGGCACAACACATGATTTCTAAGAGCTAATGGACAGTCGTACGGCCTTATTCACAAAGGACTCTAAAAGTTATAGAAATTTCAAACAGAGAACACAAGCACCATTGAATTTCGCAGGCAGTAGCCATCTGACTTGTTATAGTCTCCACAAATCCAGTGAAATAGAAAAAGATACCCTGGTTGTTTTTTCACCAAAAAACCATTTAAGTAAATACAAGTCCGTTAGAAATTTGTTCTTCAAATAGCATCAACTGTGGAGATATATGTCACAGCTCTAGGAAAGAAAAGGTTGTGTTTTTCTGTTTATGTAACTTCTGGATAAAGAAGGAGGTAAAGATATTGAGGGAATAGGTAGACAGAATTTTTATTTCCCATGGATTACCTCCCTTTGGGTTGTGAAATATTAATGGAAACCTTTCAATATTAAAAGATGGTGTTAGCAAAAATAGAGGGAGGTCTTTCACAGTTTAGTTTTTAACACCAAAACTTTTCTTTATAAAATAAAATATAGAAAAGTATTTGAGAAAATACATAAATCACACATATCTATACATCAAAATCAATAAACTCGGTGGTGATGTAATCAACCTGTGAGTGGGCATGGATTTTTTTTTATCCCCATGAAGTCAGGAGTGTACGGATTGAGCTACAGAGCGGCTTGTGAGCATCCCTGATCACATCCCCCAGGAAACCAGAGTAAGGATCTCTGAGGAGAGGCAGGAGGGCAGCACTTTCCAAGCAGGAAGTGATCTCTGGTTCTTTTCCAGCTTCGGAGAGGGTCAGAGGGCCTGCTCCCGTCCGGCCTCCTCAGAGCGCGGTGACAGGCTGCTGAGCTCCAGGGGCGAGCCTCCTAGGAGAGCGAGGGGCGTGCAGCTTGTCTGACCAGCCCCCGAGGTCAAGCTGTGGCAGTGATGAGGTCCAGGGTAAGGCGGTCACAAAGCCCAGCCCAGCTTCAAGGGAAGGGAGTGGGTCTCACCTCTTGTGGGGAAGTGAAAGCTCCCAGAAATGCATGCAGCTCTGTCGGCTCATGGTCTTTGGAAAACAGTCTGCCTCTCCCTGAGCAGAGAGTTAATGAGGGCCGTCTCTCAGCGCTGGGAGCAGAGAACACCGGCCCAGTGTGTCATAGCCTTTCTCGAATGAGGACAGAGAGGAGATGTTATTCCCTAAATGTATTTTTAATTTCTCCTTTTGTTTTAGAAATGTATTTTCATTATGAAAAAATTAAATCATTACTTGAAATTTAGAAACAAAACAAAACGTAAAGGTAGCCTGGGCTTTAGTATTTTGGTGCCTTTTAGCTTCGTTCAGACGCTTAGAGATCTGAATGGGTGGGGTGTGGTTTTCAATCTGCTCAGCGCCTGGTTGAGCATCACGCTGAGACAGGACCAGCATATCTTTCAGGGTCTGAGCCATTTCTATTACGGACCAAGTGCTCCGCCATAATATACATGCAACAATGATGTGAGCTGGGAGTGAGTTCCTGCAAATCGTAGTAATTACCTACGGGGAAAAGTAACACGGGGATCTCAATTAGTGAAAAATGCATATAGGTCGGCTTTTGAGTCTTGGGCAAAAGGATTGGGATACGAGGATAAGAACTGCAGGCCAAGGCCAAGGCCAAGGACAGGTGCCGAGGAAGAGCCTCCGTGCTTACGTGGTGCCCCAGCGGCCATAGCTCTGAGCCTCTGGGAAGACCCCTCCTCCCAACCCCTCTGACAGCTGCTGTTGGGTGAAGCACCTGCCTGTCTCCTGACAGATATGAATAGCAAGGTCTTTCAAAAGCACCCACAGAGCCACCATAGTGGTACCTGTTAGCCCCTAAATAGGCTGTCCTTGAACTAGAGACAGCATTTTCCATAGCTCTCACCTCACGCCCCTCCCAAGGGAGTGGCTACAGAAACACTGCTTGTCTGAAGTGCATTTCTTTCTTGACGATCATAAAATTATATTCCCTCTTCTGAGATCCCTGGCCCCCTGACCCTGCACTATTACTCCTTTGTCAAGAGAGAAGGGGGTCTTTGTTCTTAGCCGCTGCTCCTGCTGACAATGCCAGCCGTGCCATTTACTCCCGGGAAAGCGAGAGCGGTGGTGGCTGAGCACGGCTTTGCGTCTGTCTTCTAGAATTCTCACCTTGTCATAACTTTACAGCCATAATGAGAACAGCTGTTCTATGAAGATTGTCTACTTCTCCCTGAAATCGGTAGCTGTCGATTTCCCTTCCGCTTCATTACATCTCCCTTCGTGTGCAGGGCTCTGGCCACGCCACGCGCTGACGCGAACCAGAGAGACTGATTATTTCCAGATGCCACGCCTCTGGTCGGTGGCTCTTTGACCTCTGGTGTATCTCGTGTGTCCCCTGCATTCGCTCTTTAGCATTCTCATGTTCGTCTCCTTCAGGTAACGATGACGCATCCCCCAGTCTGCAGAATAGGCTGCTGGCAGAATTCTCCCGGGAAACATGCTAATATCTGATGGGCATGTTTGCTTTTCTGAAAATAATGGCTCCGTTTTAATTTCGGAAACGCTGTGGCTGCGGGCCTGGTGCCGGAGGCAGCACCATGAGATGAGGGGGACATGGAGGTGCCATCGCCGCGGAGAGGTAACCAGGAGCCTCAGCGAGGACGCCGCTGCCAGAGAGGCGGCCATGAAGGTAATGAATGCGAAAGCCTGGGGAGCGGCGGGGCGGTGCACATGGCAGTCTGCGTGAGGGCAGTACCATTAACAGTTCCGCTCAGAGCTCCCTCCCCACGGAGGCGGTCCGGAGGGGCGTTCGCATAGAAATGAGCAGCTCTGAGGGAGCGCAGCCCGCTTCTCAGTGCCTTTCCAGGAGAACGAAGCCACGCTTGGCCCACGATCAGCGCTCTGACGAAGTGGGACGAGATGAGGTACAACCACAGGCCGCTTTTTGAATTCCTCTGCTGGCCTTTGGAGCCTCCGGACACAGTGATCCCAGGGAGGCCATGTGCCTGTCTGGTCAGTGCCGGGTAACAACCCTCCAGATTGAAGTCACAAAAGCTGCGTGACTTCCCTGGTGAAGCTGCAATAGTGACACCACCAGTCACCGCTCACCAAGCACCTTTCCTGCCCTTCAGGCTGGTCCCGGCTGGAGACCTGCCCCGCCACCCCCCTTCCCGGGAGGATGAGGAAGCCAGCTCCCTGGTCTCCCACACCTGCCTCCTCCCTTTCCGCCCACTGGGCTGCCCTCTGCTCTTCCAGGGTCGAGGTGGAAAAGAGAGGCCTAGTGCCAACAAAACATTGCCTGACTGCAATGGTGTAGGCGTTGGAAGTGAATGCGCAAAGCTGACTCCTCCTCAGAAAGTTCCTCCTGAAAATGTGCAACTAACCCCCGACTGGCCGTCTCCAAGCCCCCAAGCCTCTCTCACCAGAACGGAGGTGAGGGAGCAAGGGAGAAGTCCCTGCCCCCCCCACCACCACCACCACCACACTGCATCACAAGGAAGGGAGGGATTGTGCCCGCACCCCAATAACCATCCAACCAGCTTTCCCAGGTTACACAGGAGGCGCAGCCTGCTCAACAGGCCGGTATCAACAAGGAGTGGAGCTCCGGACACGGACTGCACGTCCGGTGACATGTGGGCTCCAGTGTGACAGCCTTTGGACAAACCAGAGAAAAGGGGCATCTTGAGGTCACTGAGCACCGCGTGGCTGTGAGTGCAATGGAAACTTACTGAAACAAGAAGTTGGAGAGGGGCTGAGAAGAGGCACAAAATACAATGTGCAGCGTGACCTCACCTGAACTAGAGGCTGCCCCCGAGGAGAATAGAGACCTATTCCCGCAGCGCCTGCACAGGTATTGGCAGTGCTCGTCTCTGCGTCGTGGGCAGAGGTTCTGACTGCCCTGACTTTCTGAGTTTCACAATGTCCCTGAAAGCTCCTCTATGCAGCAGTTCAGGAAAGGAGGAGGGAGTGTGTGTAAGGAGGGTCTGCTTTCCTGATTCCCCCAACTTGGTAAATATGCATTTATGGCAAGTCAGTGTCAACGTTTAAAATAAGGAAGTGCACCTGGGCTGCCTCTTTGCTAAGTCCTCCATAAACGACCTCGCTCCACCTGTGGGATCACCTTGGGTGGAGTCCTCCCTAGTACCCTTCTCTTTGGTCCCTTAGTTTGTCAAAAACAAGGCAAATATATTTCCACTTTAACCTCCTACTACATCCATCATCCACTCACTCCCAAACAAAGACAGCTCATGCTTTAGGCTTGCAACATGCAGGGCACTCTCTTGGGCCTCACAGATAAGCCCGGATGGGCTGATCTCTCATCTGCCTTGTCTGTTGCTGAAGCACCATTGCTTAGGGTTAGCTGGAGAATAGAGCCATCCAGTGATTTGTAGTGGACAATGATGCCGGTGTCAACTGATAACAAATACTCTTCACTTAAAAAAAAGAGACAAAAGAAAAAGCATATGATGGCTTCCCATTACAACAAGAATGACATCTGCATTGTTTGCTATGGCCTAGAACAGTGGGCAGCAAACTGTGGCCCCTTGAGTGTGGCTCTTCCACAAAATACCACATGCGGGCACGCAGGTACAGTGCAATTGAAACTTTGTGGCCACACTCAAGGGGCCAAAGAGCCACATGTGGCTCACGAGCCACAGTTTGCCGACCACTGGCCTAGAAGGTTCCACCTGCCCCCTGCCTGGCGTAGTTTTCAATGAATGAATCTGTCATATGACTCATGCTTGGGCTCAAATGTCATATCCTCAAAGAGGGTTCCATGACAACTCTGTCTATTGCATACACACCGGTCTCTCTCTATCATACTGTCCTCTATACTCTTCATATCCATCAGTATTGAGAATTACATTATCAATAATTTGTTCACAATTTGTTTCTGCTTTTATTGCATTTGTTTCCTTTCATGCTACCTGAGGCCAGGATGTGGGCTCTCTCCTGCTGTATGATAAATTCCTCCTACATACATAGTATTTGTCACATACCAGTTGCTTGATAAATGGTTGTCAAATGAATGGATCCATGCTATAGATATATGGGTGGAAGTAAATACGCTGTCAGCAATGCCCACAGTAGGGATGGAGTTCAGCCACGAGCTGAGGATAACAATAGCTTGTTAAGACAGAAAACTGACAACAGCGTTTGAAAATACTTTTAAAATGAAAAAACAATGAAATGACGTCATGTTTTCTCTAGTGTGCTGAAAAAGATTAAAAATTTGCAAACTGGTGTTGTCAAGATTTTAATGGAAATCCGTTTGCTCATGTGATAGTGAAGGGAATGTAATCTGTTATAATGCCTGAAAATTTAAAAAATGTAACAAGATGTAAAAGGTTCAGCAATTGCGATTCTGGGGCAACTTGTGGAGGAAATATCACAAGTGAAAATGGATATAGACAGAGGATACTGAAAACTTTACATAGAGCTATTCCATCGATAGGGGACTGGTTGAAGCAAAGCACAGCACAGATATAAAATGGAATATTATGCAGCTGTGGAAATACTGAGACACACGCATTAACTACGGTTATTTCTGGTGGTGGAATTTGAAGTGATTTTAAAAATCTTTCTTTGCTGTACATTCTCCAATAATTCAGTCATCTATATTTAACAGTCCTATTATTTAAACTAGTAAATGTTTTAACAAAAATCGCACTCTTGTACCTTCCAGGGCTATACTATGCCACCCTAACTGGATCTAGTATTTCAGCGGTGGCACGGAGTGCTCAGCGTTGTGCAGAGTGGTGAAGAGATTCACTTGGTGATTTTTTTCAATGTGGACATAGCTTTAACCTTGATGTAATTGAAGTTTAGGGTGTAATCTGTGTGCATGCCTTAAGGCTAATATGAATTTTGTGTCTGCCTTTCAGACGTGTGGTTCCTTTGATTGTGCTTTTGGCAGGCTCAGCAATAATTATAGATATGTCTCGTAGAAACCTCTGAGCTCGCGCCTGGATTTGTACGACTCTTCATGTTGATCCGGGTTCTTGTGAATGGCTTTGTACCATAATTAAGTGGAATAAAAGACGAGTCGCTGCCTAACACACGGCAGACATGAGGCGACCGCTTTTCAGGAACGAGCAGTTGAGATTGCATTCCGGTTTGGGGATAGCTATTTAGCCTCTAGCCTCATAGTTGGTTTCAAAACAAGAATATTTAACTTACGTGAAAAAGCCAGGCTCCTTTGCTCATGCCTTTCTTCTTGTGACTGACCTGAGTGCTAATGTCAACGAATGAACATCAGCCCACAGGGTTGGCCCTGTGATACCAAAAGTCCACACTCAATAGGCGGCTGGTGTACCGCCAGCATGACTTGGGATTTAAACAATGTAAACATAAAAGGGAGTGTGAGTTCCTGAGAAAATGCCTTTTTTAGTTTCCTCTCCTTGGAGGAACGTTAGCATTGTTTTGGTACGATTCCCAAGGGCGCTTGTGGATATGTCGTCTTACTGTGCTACGCTCTGGTGGTTCACCCACATACAGGCCGCTCTTTAAGCATTGGGTGGCTTTACTGATACAGCCAGAGCCCTGCTTCCCCCTCCTGGTGTCAGTGTGTATTTTAACTGTTTTATTTAACACCGTTGGGCATAAACCTACTGGAAAAAATCACCAGGCCTCCCGTCCTGGCACCGGGCCAAGGGGAGGAAGACATGAGCCAACCACTGTAGCTGGGGTCATCTTTCCTGCAGGAAGGTCCGCAAGGGAAGAGTCAGCCCTGGGTAAGAGCACCCATTCCCCGATGTGAGATGCTGCGTGGGCCCACTGGACACGCACATTCCCGGGAGGCATGGAGAACCGTGGAAAGAGGAATCCCGCATTTGATCATTTGCCCGAAAGAGCCTCATTTTAAAAGGGGAAGTGGTTGCGTTACCCTGACTTCTCATTTTCCAGCTACTATGGGAAGAGGAGCTCACGAACTGAAATGAATTCCTTTACAAACAAAGAAAATCAAGTTTCTTCCTTCCTCATGTCTAATGGTAACGTGTAAGGCCCGCATGGGTCACCCTCCATCTTCCTGTGGAAGGACGCAGCCCTGCAGGAGGCAGGAGTTAGAGGGCCCGGGTTCCAGCGTGACCTTCTCTAGTCGCTAGAGAATAAATCTGCGTGGGTCTGCACAAATCTGCTTGTCTTATGCGCCGAGGCACTGCCTTCTGTGTTCCGGAGTTTTCTTAAAAGGATGTTTGCAGAGTGAAGAGCCTTGGGAAACAGAGGTAATGTCTTCCCTGGAGCCAAGGACTGGCCTGCTCACTCCCACCGTAAAGATGGAGGTGCCCTAAGTTCAGGGTCCCCCTCTCTGATGCTATTCACTGCTCATGAAATAGTCACTGCCTCTCTTCACCCGGTTAGAACTGGGGCCTGGGGAATGGCACACAAATAAAAAAAAAATCCCGATATTCTGGCCACTGATTGTTCTGTGTGTAGTAGAGTTCTCTGTCTCTGACACAGGAGTCTCATGTCATCTGTCAGTATCTGTGAAACACAGCAGGATAACTTTTTAAAAAATATTTTTTATTGATTTCAGAGAGAAAGGGAGAGGGAGAAAGAGATAGAAACATCTATGTTGAGAGAGAATCATTGATGATCAGCTGCCTCCTGCACACACCCCTCCCCCCAGGGAATCGAACTGTGACCTGGTTTATAGGTTGACGCCCCACACTAAGCTACCCTGGCTGGGCTGCAAGCAGCATAATGCATGACCTTGAGCCTCATTTTTCTCACCTGTTAAATAAGATTATACTTTCTTTACAGGTCTGTTGTAAGAAAGAGAGAAGACAATGTGAAGCATACAGCATGCTGATTAAGAGTGTGAACCCTAGATTCTAATAATCTGAATTTAAGTTCTAACTCAACCATTTACAAAAAAAAAAAACTTTAGGCAAGTTACTTTATGTCTCTGTGCTTCAAGTTTCTTATAAGCAATATGTGAATCAGTAAAGCTATTACCAACCTTACAGTGTTCTGAGTATTAAATGTCCTGAGAATATTTCCTGGCACATACTATGCACTGCATCAGTGTTTGCTGTAAACCATTGAGCAAAGAAGCTTATACTTAGCTGGTCTATACTACATGGTGTATTGAAGACATAGAGACAGGCAGACAGACAGACAGAGAGATAAAAGACATAGATGAGTGAGGGAGGGGGGAGAGGGGGAGGGAGGGAGGGAGGGAGGGAGAGGGAAAGAGAGACAGATGCATACATACATAGAAAGGAATGTTGGCTCAGAAAAATAAAGAGATCAGTTCGGAGAACTGGATGTTTTATTTGCCTAATTGATGACAACATTCAGATTATATATATATATATATATATATATATATATATATATATATTTCTGAACAGTCCAGGAAAAAACTCCAGCACAGACACCAAAAAGTTTGAAGCAAGTAGGGACGATAGCAAGGTGCACTTACGATGCCTTTCTTGCCCTCCCTCCATTTCAGGTTCAATGTGAAGCACACAGTAGGCGCTCACTAATGTTCTTGACTGACTGGAAAATTAGGGCCTTTAAGTAACTACCACCATGTCTGGTGAATATTTAAGTTATAATTTAATACGATTGACTTTGCTCTCCATTGATTTTTCAAAGATCTTCCAACACCACTGGCTGGGAAACAGCGCTGAGTACTAGTTCCGGCCAAGAAGCAGAGCTGCAAACAGGTGCTTTTAGACATGCAAATCGTAACTGCTCTCTTCAGTCCGCTGGCCTCTGAGTCTGCTGGGCACTTTCTCTGTTGCATTGATTTGCACTAAAGACGTGCTTCAGTCTTAGAGCTAGAATATTCCACTTCTCTCTACGAGGAAAGAGTGAAAATCTTGGTTTTCCTGTAACCTTTTTCATTTTTTTCTTCTTTGCATCTCTATTTTTTGTTCCAGTTTTATGGCATGAAACCAGGTGGTGGCCACAATGGAGAATGCATTTTCTGGCAGCTGGGAACATTATCACGGATAAATGCACTTCCCTAAAGAAATTTCACCATCTGGGTGTTTTTCCAAGTGCGTTGGATTTATTGAAAAAGAAACATGCGTGCGTCCTCGCAGAGAGGAGAGGAGAGGACGAAGTCTTTACAATATTGCAAATGGATGGGAGGTTTAACCGTCTAGAGCAATTTTGTGCTCTGGGAGCAAAAACATATTTTTCATGTTTGCCTTTGAATGTGTGTTCTTTGTTCATCTGTTTGAAGATGGGGACAATCGTATGATTCTAAAGAAAATGTTTATAATAGGCAATGTCATAATCATAGATGTCCATGCCGCCCGGTAGCATTAGGTTCTGCTGCCTTATCGGCTAATCCCGGCTTCATAGGCCACGGTGTATGTGAGTGCCAGCCTTGTCGGTTGGAAGAGCAATAGCAGAAGAATCCACGCCTTCAAGAAGAAGCGGGAGGGCTGACTGCAGGAAGTTAGTGTCCGGCAAAGCGAAAGTTATAAAGCAGCGCTTCTCAACCTGTGGGTCGCGACCCCTTTGGAGGTCGAATGACCCTTTCACAGGGGTCGCCTAAGACCATCGGAAAACACATATATAATTACATATTGTTTTTGTGATTAATCACTATGCTTTAATTATGTAATTAAACTTATAACAATGAAATTGGGGGGCACCACAACATGAGGAACTATATTAAAGGATCGCGGCATTAGGAAGGTTGAGAACCACTGTTATAAAGCATGTGCTCGGGGTAACTTCGCTGCTGTAGGCCACGGGTGAATGGATCACAGTTTGTGACTGTGATCTATACATATAGAAAACTGTGTAGAATGACATTAAAAGGCTTCTCTCTGTTCTCGAAGACCTAATACAAGCTTCAGAAACAACGAAGGCCTTGTTGACTACCAGAAAATTACAATTTTCTTAAACCCATTCACACTGAAATCCCTCTGAGCTACCATTTATCCTTCCAAGTTTGGCTCCGTCTATTCCTCAGGCTTGTTGAGTGAAGCAAGTCAGCGCAATGCGTCTTCCGATGTGGTTTGGCCCAGGTGAGGCCTGAGAGGCAGAGGCAGAGAGGGATGGATGGGGGAACTAGCGATGCTTAGCTGGGATGTATTGGCACTTGGGGCAAGATGCATTTTCTTGTGGAGAACCGAGCACTGTCTAGAAGTGTTAGTCCTCTGGCCATCACTACCGCCTGTCTTCAGGGCCCCTCAGGCTCCCTGAGGACCAGCGGACACACTGTCATCTTCCCAACCCTCCCCTCCTGCCAGGTAGGGGTGCGGTCCCTGGGTGAGGGCCCCTGGGCCTCGACCCATCTTCCTGCTCAGCACCAAGAGCCACCCCTTACAGCCAAGAGCATGGCAAGATGACGGCTCTTCTCCAGAGACTAGAAATCTGAAATCAAGGCTGTGGTAGGGCCGCAATGCCCCTGACAACTCTGGGGGAATCCTTCCCCGCCTCTCCTGGCTTCTGGTGGTTGCCTGGCCATCATTCCCTCTTTGGCTGGCAGATGTCTCACTCCCTTGTCACATGGTACCACTCCTGTGTCTGTCTCTTTGCATGACTGTCTGTGTATGAGAACAACGATCATATCGTCCTAAGGTCTCACCCTAGCGTTTGACCTCAACTTAGCGAATTACATCTGCAATGACCTTATTTCCAAATTAGGTCACATTCCAACATCCTGGGGGCTAGGACATTGACATATCTTTTGGGGGAAGGGACACCGTTCAACTCATAACAGGGCCAATGCGGAGGAGAAAGCCTGGCAGTCCCAAGCTTCAGTTAGATTTGGATATAAGAATGAAAGAACAACAACAGCAGCATCGCTAAGTGACTAAGAGACTCAGTCAAATAGAAACAGGAAAACAATGACATTGGCCAAACAGCTGCCCGTGAGGACAAGAGCTGCACTTGGGGTTGTGTAGCACACGCCCTGTGAGGCGCGGAAGCCATAGCTGGGAGGGGGGTCATGAGATCGCATCTACTTCCTTCTGCCATATTTGGGGGAAATCTGGTGAATGATACAAGTTGGAAGTTAAAATTCTGTGAGGAGCACCTTCGCTTTTATACGGACAGGATATGTCTGTGGATAAGAGACAACGAGCTGAGAACATAGTTTAAAGGAGTGACTGCTGCCAATGAGACTCAGCCCACGTCACTGCGTTCCAGTTCCAGAATCGAGTCGCTTGGAAACGGTACCAAACAGGCCTTTCAGCTTCTTGATTGTGTTACTTGTTTGATTCATTTTCATGGACATCTATGTCTCTGCGTCCAACATTATGAGCTGCTGGCGTGGTTGGGTTGTTTCAGCTGTTTGAAGAGGCAATTTGGATCAATGCAGAGTCAGTGCAATTGTCTGTAAGAACCTTACAAGCGTTCCAGGAAACACGGAAACCCGGTGGCAGGATGTCCGGGGTGGCGGGGACCCTGCCTCCGCGGGACTCGGGGGAGCTGCTGCAGACAGGTGTGTTCTCACAGCTCAGCCACAGGAGAGGTGAGGGTGGCAATGGCTGCAGGGGCAGGGCCCGAGCTCCAAACCTGGATAAAGCCCATGTATTTTGATTGCTCACACGGCCTTTGTGAGTCAAACATTATCTGCATGCCATTTGCAAAGCTGAGTTAATTGCTTTCAAATGTCCCTTATTTTTCTAGAAAAGAACAGAACTCAATGACATCTTTGGAGTTTGCTTTGCCTACACTTCCAGGGGGGCCTTTGCACCCCAGGCCCACAGTCATGTTTAGGTGCAGTGTCCGGCCCCGGGAACGGAGGGCGCAAATAATGAGGAGACAGAGAGCAGCAGCAGGTTTTCACGCGTGGAAACGCCAGGCTCTCCTGGGGAAGTGCGGCTCTCGGATTCTGCAGGTTAAACCCACGCCTGCTAGAGGTGGCAGATACAGTTAAATGAGTGGGGTGTCTGTGACCCCTGAACCCCGCATCTAGGAGGGAGACGACAGGCAAATAATTTTGCATTTCATAAGATGATGGGAAGGAGAGAGATGGCAAAGCAGGGTGGGGTTGGAACGAAGAGAAAGAAGGCACCTCAGAATTGGATGGCTTATTGAGGAAGACACACTCTGAAACGGGCCCTGTGAGAAGCATCCGGCTTCACCACGCAGCGGGGCAAGTGGGGGTTCAGAGTGATGGGGTTTCATGAGCAGAGACCAGGCACTGTGGGCATCGCGCAGCCTGCCTGCACCCGAGAGGTCAGGGTCAGGGAGCGATCCTGAAGGGCCTGGTTGCAAGTCTCTTAGACTCTGCAGAGCGGTCTCTATTGCAACTACTCAAGCCTGCCGTTGTAATGGGAAGCAGCCCAAGCAACACAAAAACCAGGGACGGGGCTGTGTCCCAATAAGATTCATTTGCAAAACAGGCGGCCGGCAGATGTCCTTCGCTGCCTAGAAACTCCATAAGGAAAGGAATTTTTGTCTGTCTTATTCACTAATTTACCCCAAATATCTAGATAGTGCCTGGCACGAAGCTCATGGGCAATAGTTTTTAATGGAGATATAATGGACATAGAGCATATTAGTTACGGCCTTCCAACATAATGCCTTGATATTTGTATGCAGTGTGAAATGATCAATAAGTCTAGTTGACATCTGTTATATGACAAAACAAGGGAAGAAAGAGACCGTGAAGCTGGGCAGATAGAATAGGGCCATGTCTGAGGACACTCAGCTGTCATTCGAAGACGTGGTTTCACATCATAGGGAACAGGAGCCATGGAAGGTTTTCCGTAGCGATTACTGTCTGTTTCCGGGTGGCATCTCTGGCAGACAAGACTGATGGATTGGACAGCAAAGACATTTGAAGCAGAGAGAGGGGTTGGCCCACACCATCTATGCAAGAGAGGAGATTCTGAGCCAGGGCCTGGAGTGTTGGGCGTAAATACAGTTATGGTCTTAGAGACTCAGCCATGAACGTGTAGAGCTCAGCCATGTGTTGAGGGGAGAGGGAGGAATTTAGGGAGACTCTTGGTGACGAGGGGCGTGGCTGGCCCCCTCTGTGGCTCACAGAAGCCAGAATGCTCTCAGAGATGTGTCACTAATGAATTAATTCTGAAAAAGCCAAGTGTAGGTGAAACTGCCATGTCCATGTGAACGGTTGTCCAGTGGGTCATCAGAACATTGGGTTAATGGAAAGTTCTTCTCTTGAGTCAGAAGGAAGTGTGACCTACTGTCCCATGATTACCAGCAAGTGAGTTCCTCTGCCCACAGGAGGCTCACCTGCGAGGCAGTCAGAGGATGTCTGTGCAGGTAACACAGGGGCAGAAGGAAACAGAGAACCAGGCCCTCTATCAAAATCATTTCTGTCTTCCACACATCGCCATCACACTGATTATCTATCAGATACCTAATTTTCTTTAAAGCCTTGCTTCGTTTTGTGTTTTTTTTTTAAGCAGAGAGAAAATTAGCAATTGGCTGGAGTTTGTAAGAAGTTTATATTTATGAATCAGGAACATGCTTTGACATTGGAGAGCCTGATCTGGACCAAGAATAGTTTTAAGTTCTTTACCATATGGAGGAGCAGGTCAGAGGCTGATAACAGATGTCACTGGCCACCGTCTGGTGCCTGGGAAGGAACCCTCAGGGGCCAAGAGCACATGTAGTTGCAAGTTCCACGATGATTCTATTTCTAAAACATTGTTTTCTGTCAGTGCAATTGCCAGGAGCAGCACTGATGAGAACCACAGTGAAAGTAGGTCAGACATTAGGGAACAAATCTGTGCCGAGAGAAGTCAGGCAGAGGACACCTTAGAAGTCTACGGATGAAGGGCAAGGCCCACGGCCTTGGTTCTTCCTGAAGACCCTGGTCTGAGCCTCACCATCATTTGCTCCTTTCACTAGATTTCCACATTAAAGTGGCGTTCCTGCATATTCCACTTTCTAGAGAATAAGTTATACATTTAAATTGCCACAGCGGGCCAAGCAGATAACATCAATACGGGAGAATTGGGCCAGAAGACACAGCACGGTGGGGTAGGTCAGAGTGGACAACACATGTCTTGCGAAAGTTTGGGGGATGGGATGCTGCAGTTCAGTACAAGTAGAATGTGGCTTTGTGTGGCTAACTCCTCAGGGTTTTAAGCAAAGCAAGACAGCTGCATGCTTGCCCTAGCCGGTTTGGCTCAGTGGATAGAGCATCAGCCTGTGGACTGAAGGGTCCCAGGTTCAATTCCAGTCAAGGGCATATGCCCAGGTTGCGGGTTTCATCCCCAGTAGGGGGTGTGCAAGAGGCAGCCAATCAATGATTCTCTCTCATCATTGATGTTTCTATTTCTCTCTCCTTCTCCCTTCCTCTCTGAAATCAATAAGAATATAGAATAAAATTAAAGAAAAGACCTATGCATATAAAATTTTTTTAAAAGACCGCTGAATGGTTTATGTGAAATCTCTGAATGTTTAAGTGCTCAGAACAGCCTTGTAAGTGAGGAACTATTAGAAACCAAGGCATAAGGAGATATATAACTCACACAGCTTATAAGTGGCAAATCCCCAAGTTGAATGCCAGTAGAATGCGTCCAGTTTCTGTGTCCTTGCCACTGTGCACCTTGCACATTTCCATCCTGAAATGGCAGCAAGTCACCAGCCTCTCTGGCCTTAGTTACTTTTTGCTAAAATAAAAGTTTAAAACTAGCTTATCCCAGCCCTGGCCAGGTAGCTCAGTTGGTTAGAACATTGTCCTGATTCAGTAAGGTTGTGGGTTCAATCCTCAGTCAGGGCACATACAAGAATCAACCCGTGAAAGCATAGATAAATGGAACAGCAAATTGATCTCTCTCTTTCATCAATGAAATAAAAACTATTTTATGTCACGTGGTTGTTGTGAGGATAGAGGGAGACAATACGCATGAGGCTGTTGAATACTGCCCAGTGTTATTCAAACATAAATTGTCATGAAAATTTTGGTATAAGGTTCTCATAATTACTTAATTTTTTTTATATGAAAACTAGAGGCCTGGTGCATGAATTCATGCACAGTTGGGGTCCAGCTGGCCCACCCCGATGGGGGCTGATCAGGCCAGGCCAGCAGCGGGGAGGGGACAAGGGGGGGCTGCTTGGGGGTGGGGCTGGTTGGGGGGAGGGGCTGCAGCCCGATTGGGCTGGTTGGCCACCGCAGTGCGTGTCATAGTGACCAGTCGTTCCAGTCATTCCAGTCGCTTGGCTTTTATATATATAGATGCCCCACAACATTTTATTTATTTTTTGCTTTCGTCCTTTTATTTTTTTATTTTTATTTTTTGAGCCCCAAGCTTTATCAGGACAGCTAGTGTCAGCATCACCTTGGTGATTCTGCAGCAGAAGCACAATGGGGGGTGAGCGGTCATTCGATGCTTGTCTCATCCCCTCACTGGGCTGCCACACTGAGGCTCCTAAATATTTTAAACAAGTACTAAGTATGCAGGGAAATGGAGGGCAGCCAGCGGTGCAGTTAAGACACATGAAAAATGCAGCCATTGTCATGGCTGTTTAATTTTGCTTTGCTTAATGGATCCCCCCACCCTTTCTGTACTTCAGTTACTAATTACCCCCACACGCCCTTTCTGCTGTCTCAGCTGCTAATGATCGCAGCCCTGCCAGGCTGCCGTCCACGGCTCCGTGGCCCCGCTCTGGAGCCGGAATGTGCCATCCTGGCATATAAATCAGCATCGCCGTGTGGGCCCAGCTCGCGGGGGGCCTGCTGGAGGTCATTCCTGCACAGTACCTGCCTCACCAGGCAATTTCCCTCAAATAGAAAGCGGAGGGACCCATCATTAGCAAGTGGCTAAGGAGTCGTTATTCTCACTGCTTTCTGAGCGTAATATTTTGCCATGAGCTAAGGAGGAAGAGGGATAAATAAGCAACTGAATTCTGGCTCTAACCAATGTGCCAAAAGTCAACTGCATCCATCAGAGAGAGCACACGCCAGGGCGCGATGGAGATATTTGTTAATGAGCTTCCGCTGCCTCATCCAGGGGAAATCTGCAATTTAAATAGAGTCTGTTTTGTGAGGCCGAGAGGCTGACAAAGTGCCTAAATGGTTATCAGCTCATCCAGAAGGGGACAGAGCAGGTGTCTCTCTGGCAGGAGCTGGACATGCTGCTGGCCTGTTAGAGCCTCCCAGCAGCCACCGAGGAGACAGCTTTAAATGAGCTCATCTGCAACCCTTAGCGCCGTGCCCGGCGGGCCATCACCAGGAGCTGAGGTGAGGATTCACTCAAGAGGCTGGAAACAGACGGGTCATCTGAGCAACAGGAGTGGCGATGCCAGGCTCTGGGCTGAGTGACTGCCAGGAAGGTGCATGGCGACCATGTGGAATGTGAGCAACCATTTTATTTCTAAAACAAAATTTCATTCACTTTTCTAAATAAAAAAGATAGTGACGAGCTGTTCTTGCAGCTCCGCTGATACAGCTCTACTCTGCGGTAGGCTGCAACCACAGTGGGCCCCGGGACCCCCGGGAACTGTGACCTGGATGTGCCCTCCCCTCCCCCCCCACCCCCCAGAAAGCCAGGAGTGTGCCCACCCTCACACCTGGTCTGCTTGCCCTACTCCTGAGGTCCCTGCCCGAGGGGCTTGCACCTCTCACCTCCTCTCTTGGAAACCCACCTCCGCCACCTGAACCCGGCTCGCTGGCCTGCTGAGGACTGGAGGTCAGTTGTCCCAGGAGAGGGTGACCTCTCCCAGCCAGCACACATGGGCCTTGCACTTGACCTTAGATTCCTGAGCGAGTTCAGCCCTGGCTGCAGAACCTGCCACTCTCCGGAGTCCAACCCAGGCCTGCGAGCTAAATCAAGGCTTGTTGGCGAGACCGCCAAGCTTTGGGATTTTTTCTGACAAAAGCTCCCCGGTAAGTTGTCAGCCTGGGAGCAGCAGTGAAACGACGCTTGCTTCCGCAGTGCGCCTGAATCTCAGACAAATCGTTGGTCACTTCCCATGGCCAGGGACATGACCGGAGACTGGCCAAGAACGTCTCTTTAGTGTTGAAGGGACACGAAAGAATGAATGTTACTGATTGTGCACTGTGTGCCGAATACTACACTAGACACCAGGAAGCTCTGAAAAGGTGGACTAGGAGGTCACAGAATTCTTCAAAGGCTTGGATGTTCTAGGGACACACTTCAAATCACGGTCATATCTTGATGTGAACAGTGACACTGAAATCAGTGCCTCAGCCCAAGGCCTGGTTTGTCTGGAATTGAGGGCATCTGTGCTCCTTGGGGTGCGTCCTTTCCCTTCAGGGCCATTTGGGGATACGATGAACAATCACAGTAACAGGAAAACACAATATAGTTACGCTTATTAAATGAGGATTTTTTACATTCACTATTATTTTGTATTCGTTTCAGGGGTACAGCCTAGTTAGACAGTCATGTGCTTTACAAAGTGTTCCCCCAATATTCCCGGTACCCACCTGCCACCAGACCTAGCTATTGCAGTATTGTTGACTGGATTCCCTGTGCCGTGCTGTACATCCCCGTGACTATTCTGTACCTACCAATCTGTGCTTCTTAATCCCTTCACCTTTTTCACTCAACCCCCTTCTCCCTGGCAACCACTTCCATTTGTGTTGCGTTTCACTGATGCTAGGGTGCATTCATTTGTAAAAGCCGACATAACAAAGTGCCACAGGCTGGTGGCTTAAACACAGACATTTGTTTTCTCACAGTCTGGAGACCAGAAGTCCAAGACCGAGGTGTAGGCAGAGTGGGCTCCGTCTGAGGCCCCTCTCCTCTCTGTGACGTCATGCTGTCTCTCCTCTGTAAGCGTCTGTGCTCAATCGCCTCTTCTTGTGAAGACACCAGTAGTAACCCGGTGACCTCATTTTAACTTAAATGCCTCCTTCAAGACACTGTCTCCAAACACCATCACATTCTGAGAGACCGAGGGTAGAACTTCCACAGATGACTTCTAAAGGGTAGAATTCTGGCCATGACCCAGGTCAAACAGAAAAATAAAAGCAAAAACCTCACGAAGTGAGCTAAACACAGAGCCCAAAATAGGGGACGGATTGAGCTGCTCCGAACCTCCACGTGAGCACCTGACAGCCGTGTGGCGCCGAGGGCATGGGAATCACCTGGAATCTCATCTTGTTGGTTCCGTTTTGGCAGACGCCCTTCAGCAGGGGGAGGAGGCCTCCTCCAGTCCCGGGTGCTGAAAGGTTCATTTTCTCAATCATATGTGGGTGCTGGCTTTATCAAATAGCCTTTGTGCACCTGCTGAGAATTTTCTGTGATGCTCCTAGTAACGTGAATTGCATGAACTGATTTTTTAAAATAAGACTTGACTTTTTTAGAGCAGTTTTGGTTCACAGCAAAACAGAGAGGAAGGTGCAGCTATTCCCCATGCATTTTCTCTACCCACGTGTGCTCAGCCCCTCCCCCATTATTAGCATCACTCACCAGGTGGTGCATTTGCTACATCCAGTGAACATACATTGACATGTCATCATCACCCTAACGCATGGTGTGCTTACGGTTCACTTTGGGTGTGTACATGCCATGGATTTGGATAAAATGTGATTCAATATTTCCATTATTATGGCATCATGCATATTTCCACTGCTTTAAAAAGCCATCTGTGGTTTGCCTATTCATCCACCCTCACCCCACCGCAACCCATGGAAGCCACTGATCTTTTCATTGTTTCCATAGTTTTGTCTTTTTCAGAATGTGAGCTGTGTATGTGTGTGAGTGTATACCCACTGTATTAAAGATTGAGACTCATAGATTACAAGGGTATGGTTATATCATTGAATAGATATTTGGGGAAAAAACATTTATTTTCTGATATATCACGAGTGTTTATGCATGCGCACATGATATAAATTGCTACACAAAATTGACATAAAATTGGTGTGAATTTCATATTAACTGTTACTGGTGTTTTTATACAGATTCTATAGCTCAAAGAGTGCTTTCATCAATACTGTCTCTTCTCATTCCTACTGCGGTTCTTCTATTCTCATTTTACACTTGGTGCATTTATGATTTCAAGAGGTTTGTTGACTGGTAAAGCCACACCACCAGTAATTGTGAGGTAGAAAAATCAAATGTTGGTCTTGTTTTCAGAAAATTACGAAAACACTTTGATGTTTTCACTCTACCATATCCATGTCAGGAGCAAGTGTTGGGTGAGAGGGACGGTCGGCTCCCGATCCTGTCGCTCATGTGTTGACGACCCTCTGCCCTACCACTGGGGTCATTAGCCACCCAGTCCTTCCCTCCAGCCTCAGCCAACCGAGGGGGGACTCCATCTGTTCCATGAGTTGGGAAAGGAAGGAGGTGGCTCAGCCAGTCACTTCTCTCCCCCTTCTGAGCGTAGATGTTGCCCACACAGGTCGGCTCCCTTCTTGTCGGCCCCCTAGGGGCTCTGTGTGGATGAGGTCAAGCTCTAGCAGGTGGGGGTATGCCTGCCCACGCCCAGCACTTCCTGTGGCCAGGTAAGTAGGTCGGTCTGCATCAGGCATTCCAATACCACTTGTCTACGGGTATCAACCACTGTCTCCATTTATTAGATTTAATAGTGAAAAAAGGTACTAGTCTGTTATCCCAAATGCCTACTATATTAGTTCAGAATTTGGGGGAGGGAGGAAGAGGTGTGTTATTTTGGGAAAACCTTTTAAACCTCAAGAGATTATGTGTGACATAATCAGAATCCTCATTAATTTAGACTTTTGTGAAGAAAATGGCCTAAAGTGGCTTATAACCACTATAGCACTATTATCTAGTCGGTGATCACCAAGGGCTTTGGGTAGCCCTCCACTGGTTCAAAAGCAGGTCAGCCAAAGCTCACTGTGATTGAAATAATTTAAGGGGAGGAAGATTATATTCAAATGAGCCTTAAAATGAAGCGAATCCATTAAGCCAGCTAAGTCATTTAAGAAGCAGTTTTGGGGGTGAGAATCTTCTCTAATGTCATCATCTCAACTTCTGTGTCAGGTCAGAATTTAGAATGACACACAGAGAGCTCCTTGAAAGTGAAATACGCACTTTCATACCCTTGGATATTCGCAAATCAGATCATGGAAAGTGAGAAGGGAATGCTTACAGCCAACATGTCTTTAACTGGTGTGAATTACATGTAACAAACTGAAAGGAACACAACAGGAATCAGCGCAGATCGTGGCCACAGAGAGCCCATTCACCGAGAGAAGAGAGATGGCAAGCGCGTGTGATGGTAAAACGCAAGGCAACGATGCGCTCTTCCTTCCGATGTACGAAGTGCTATGGGGACATGGAGGAAGGGGTGCTGCTTCCACTCTGGGCAGAGCAGGGGGCAGGAGGTGGTTAGGGAGGGGGCACGAGGTGGATGGGAGCCAGGCTTTGAGGGATGGGCCGGATGATGTGAGGTGCAGAGTGGGAGGAACCGAAGGAACAGCGGTGTGGAGAGACCTTTTCCTTAGACTCCACCAAGGCAACAGCAGCCCAGGGAGGTGCCGTCAGCACCTGATAGGACACAGGTGTGCAAGACAATGAACCAAAACAAGAACGGCCCCACTTCTATGCACCGGGGCCACGCAGGGGTGAGAAACGAGGTTCAGACGGTGCTCTGGGGCCAGCTCCCTGGGGGCACTAAGCATCCAATGAAAGAGCTGGGCTGCATATTCTTCATGGAAGTGGGAAGCTATGGGGGTTCCGAGCAGCTTCAAAAAATCAGGGGTCTCCTTGCCCCCCAAAATATCACTCTAGCATGAGAATAAATCAGCCTGGTGGTGTGGCTCAGTGGTTGAGCATTGACCTATGAACCAGGAGGTCACGGTTCGATTCCCGGTCAGGGCACAGGCCCGGGTTGTGGACTCGATCCCCAGTGTGGGGCGTGCAGGAGGCAGCTGACCCATGATTCTCTGTCATCACTGATGTTTCTATCTCTCACTCCCTTCCTCTCTGAAATCAATAAAAATACATTAAAAAAAAGAATAAATCAGAGGTGAGCGAGGTAGAGCAAGGCTACGGCAATCGCCTGCAGGTGTGGGGTCCCGTGGTCATGGGACAGGTGGGGGGGGTGAGTTGCTGAGGAGGGAGCTGAGGCGGAATGAACAACTGAAGAGGGGGCGAGGCAGAGGAGTCAGTGAGGCAAAGGGACGCTCCTCTCCCTAGAACTGTCACAGGTGCCCTCCTCTCTTCCTTCTCAGCACATAACCTAGCGCGGGAGGAACACCTCTGAATGTCCTCCTTAAATTAATCACATGTCACTTTTGGTCCCTAATGTTAAGAGGCCTGAGGGGCCGGAGCATCATAAGAATTCCCGGAGAGCAAGGGCCCCTGCCCTCCTGGGAGCTATGATGGCCGCCTGCCCTCCTGCGCGGCCTGAGAACCGGGAGACACCTCACACTTCCCGGCCCCCTCTCGCCGCCCCAGTGACTGTGCTCCCCTGGCCTTTCACAGGTGTCTCAGGGCGTCAGTTCCGTTCCAGTGGGGCTCCGGGTGGAAGGGCGGGGGCTCTCACTGACTCCCCGTCTGTTCCCCCACCCACCTCTGCCAGGTGCAGTGTTTACCACCTGATGAAACTGCCGGTCCATTTGTCATGACTGGGTGACAAATTAGCTCATTATTTGTTTTCCAAAGAAGGCGGAGCCAGCTGCCTCGGAGCACTTAGCTAGCACCTGACCTCCCACGGAGTCTCCTTATTCTTCTGAATAAAACGAGCACCTCAGTAGAGGACGCGCCTCCGCTGCCCCCCAAAGTGACCAGAGTAAGTTTCCTGTCCGCCCTCCGACCCAGAATCAGCTCCCGCGGCTCCTGTGGCCACGGAGTTTCAGCTCCAGGCCTCCCAGCACCGGGAGGTGGCACGGCCTGCGGTGACCACTGTACTGGCCGGGAACTGTTATTCATTGGAGTTCACCGTGGGCACATCTGCACTCCCGGGAGGTGAAGGAGCTGGCACAGCTCACAGATCCTGATTTATTTACCAAACAAACCTGAAAGTTCACGTCTACGTTCTCTCTTCATGGCACTGATCTGCCTCCCATCACCTGCTACTTCGCTCCTGGTTTCCAAAGATTCCTCACCAGGAAAAGGAAATTGCGTTTACTGCCTTTTGAAGGAAGCACAGAGGCCGGGAGCCTGGAGTTCCCGCCGCTGCGTCTGACCTTGGAGTTGACACTGGGAGCAGAGGGCAGGCGCACAAAGGCAGAGCTGCCGGATGGACTGTGGCTGCTCCGTTGGCCTCACTTTGGAAACCATGGCACAGGCACAGGCCTCGCTACCAGACAGACCCGCGCCCTCGGTCACGCACGGCGCACAGCGCAGACACAATAGGCTGCGTCTCCTCCTTTCTGAAGGGACTCAAATACCAGCTGCAGTTCAGGAAAAGTGAATAAATGCGCGCAGTGAGCTGGACCCGATGCCCAGGGGAGGGGACATCCGTCCCACCGAAGGAGGCCCTTCAGGAGCGCCAGCTTGTCTCCCTGCCTCCCTGATGGAGGAGAGCGCCTGGCACAGGATTTCATGGTCCCTGGGAACAGAATGGGTCTGGAAGAGGCACTCCTTTTAATAAAGGAGAAAAAGGCTCACCTTTGAGTGACTTTCAGGGTTTATCTAACCCCCTGTTGGAGGGGTGGCAGGGAAGGAGGTGACGAACAATGAAGAATGGCGGGGGGGGGGGGGGCATTTTCCAGAGGGAGGCCATGGCACCTTACTATTTTGTTAGCTATGGGGGGGGTGGGGGCGGGCATTTATTAAAAATCTTCTTGTTCTTTCCCTGGTTTTTAATACAAATCCGTGTTGTTCGAGTTACATAACGACCTCATCCCCATAGCAAGCTGCTCTTGTTGCACTAGCTGAACAGTTAGTATGTCTGAGGCTTTTAAAACAAGATCTTTTAATTTTGCGAGCACGGTGGGCAGAATACATAACAGGGCCAGGGAAGCTCTGCTTGATCCCCAAGCTCATGAATCACACAACAGGATGGCTGTCTGTGGCCCGGGCTGCCCGCAGCAGGAAAAATGCCTGTGTGTCCCCCACGGGTGATCTGTCCAGCGCCTCGCGCCCTCAGCTGTCACGGCGGCCTGGCAGTGTCTGGACTCTGACTGGGAGAGTGTGTGGTCAGCGGCACCCACACCTCGTCGGGATGAAGAGCCGGACGATGCCATGACCCAGGCTGACATTTTGATAGCAACCAGACGTGTGGCTGGGATCTGAACCCTCACCACGCTCCCTCCAGGGCACGCCCCCGCCGGGGAGTACAGACAGACGTGCTTCGTGCTAACGCCCTCAGCCTTCCTTCAACTGGCGACCACGGCAGGTTTTAACATCTGGCGGCCTCTGACTCGGATGGAGTCTCCCGTCGGTGCTTATCTTGTCACAGGGGCACATTTGGGGTTTACAAATGCTGACAGTCCTCATCGATCGGGGCCCTGGCCTCCTGGCTCCCGGTGCGTGATAGCTGTGTGACAATCCATTCACAGAAGCCTGGGCAGCAGGAGGCCGTCGCATTCCGAAAGTCTCAGAAAATAAAACGTCTTTACTGGGGAATACAGATTTCTGACAAAGCAGTCGGCTCTTGTGATGCAGAAGGCGGCCTGGAGATGTGGCCCCTGTGGCCGGAGCGGCTGACCCAGGATCTGGGGGGGAGTCACCAGCCCTACATCAGTCACGAGGGCTCGACCCAGGACGAAGCACTTTGAAAAGCCTGATGTTGGTTTCCTGGCTCTCATTTCAGAGAACGAAGAAGGGGTGTGATGTAAGTCTATATTCCACCCCCTTAGACAAAAACACATGTAATTCAGAGTGGAAGCTGTATAGCAATTAAATTATTGTCTCCTTCTTGGATAAAAGCATGTAAGTGGAGCGAGCCAGATAGAAATAAAGCTTTAAAATCATAAAAAGTAATGAAAAGTGCAAACACCTAAACTCTTACAGTCAACAAGAATTTGCTAAACGCCCAGTGGGTGTGAGGCACTGGCCGGGCCTTGACCAGAAAACCTCATGTGCGGACAGGCCACGGCTCCTAGACCACAGTTGTGCTGCCGCTGCACTCGCACTAGAGGCAGCGAGTGTCGACAAAACTTGTAACTTCGATTGCCCCCCCAAATCACTGAGAATCATAGCTCTCTATTCTAGTTGGCGAGTCAAGATAATTCATTAGTCATTCAATGTATCAATTAAACTAATATGTACTCAGCATTATCTATGAATTATGCTCTGTTCTAGGGATTAAAAATAACATGATTAATAAAACAAATAAAACTCCCTGCCCTTCATTGGTTTCCATTTTGGTGGAAGAGTTAGAAAATAAACATAGTCGCACAATAAATGTATAATAGGCACCGAATGATGTTAGCGGTTAAAACACTACAGGGATCAGAGACAGGAAATGTTCGGTAGTATGACATTTCCCACAGGAAATGAGAAGCACTGCGGAGGTGAGAGTGAGCCGTGCAGACAAAGGGGTAAACAGTGTGGCAGGGGCCAGGGGCGGGCGGTGCGGCTCCCTGAAGTGGGAGCAGGTGTGCTGGTTCAAGGACACACAGGACGTTGGTGCAACTAGAAGAGTGGGGAGGAGCAGACAAGTGAAGAGCCTGCGGGTAAGAGGGGCTGCTCATCCACCCTCGTCCATCAGAGAATATATGTCAGGGTCTCTTTCTGAGTGAGCAGCCACTGTGGGGTTTGCTCAGAGGACAGCTGGGACCTGAGCTTTTCTTGCCGTTATTCCTCTGGTTATTATGTATCTGGACTCCAAACAGGAGCAGGCTACTGCCTTAACCCTGACCGGGGTGGGACAGGTGGCAGATTAGATTGGGAGCAAAATAAAAGGTGCGAGGTGCCCCAATCTAGGATATATTTGAGGCAGAGTAACAGGATTTGATGGCAAATAGACATGGAGTGTGTGAGAGTGAGGAATAAAGAACGACTCATGGCTCTTTGAACAGAAGAACTGGAACGATGTACCGGCCAATAACTGACACGGGGAAGACATAGGGAAGAACAGGTTCGGGGCAAATGTCCTGAGCTCAGTTTTGGGCAAGTGAAGTCTGCAATGCCTGTTCGATATACAGGTGAGATGCAGAGTGCACAGCTAAACACGTGACTATGTTGTTTGCGGGAGAGGTGTAGACTACAGACTGAAATCTGAGTATCAGCTCATCTTACAGTGACACAATTCCAAGGCTTAGGTTTGAATGGGATTATGAAAGAAGTGGCAAGAATTGGGTCTATGGGTATCTCACCTATTAGATATCAGAATAAAAAGGGCCTCAACCAAGGAGGTGGAAGGAACAGTCAGTAGGATTAGAGGAAAGAAGCAGACCTTGGTGCTCTGCATGTCAGTAAAAAACAAACAGAAAAACACAAAAAAGGCAGTCCAGAAGGAGGAAGTGTAGAGTGTCAGATGTTACTGTCGTGAACAGGTCGAACAAGATGAAATTGAAAAATGAACATTTCATTTAATTACATGGTTTTACAAGAGACTAGAGTTCATGCACGGGTAGGGTCCCTAGGCCTGGCTGGCAATCAGGGCTGATCTGTGGGGCGACTGGCAGGGAGATCGGGGGCCCCCACTGGCACCCACCCTGGCTGGCCTATGGTCTGCAGGCTGGGGGCAGCTCCTATGTTGAGCGTCTACCCCCTGGTGGTCAGTGCACATCATAGCGACCAGTTGTTCCACCGGTCGTTCTGCTGTTCGGTCGATTTGCATATTAGGCTTTTATTATATAAGATTGTGTTAGAATTTGCTTGCTTTATATAGCAGCTAGAAACAACTCTACATTTTTCTTTAATGTATTCCATCTCAGGAAGCTTGCTCCTATGACCTTTCTGAGAGTACCAGGGTTCTTGTCATTCCAAATGTCAAGTTGGTTGGACCAAGGGTAGAGAGCTAGTCCAGGTGGGCTAACCTCTGGGGATTTAGAAAACCTCTTGTTTGGAGGACTTGAAACAGGAGGGGATAAATGTGATCTGGAGAACATGTGGAGAAGGAAGGAAACATGTTTCAGGGGTGAGAGGAGAAAGTAGATTAATTATAATGTTACATTTGAGATGAGATATACATAAAAAATCTACACGAAGATATCACACAGGCATTAGAGAGGGTGCTATCAGCCATAAGAGTCGATACAATTCCAGTGAGATGTTTAAAAGAAGTAAATGGGGGGCAGGGGTGTGTGTGAAAGATCCAAGTTGTAAAAAAAATCTGATAAAAAAACTTTAAAGTTGAAATTCTATTTGAAGGCAGTCCTAGGTGTTTAATGCTCACAGACAATGTGCAGGACAAATGTAAATATCCCTACAGTGATCCACCTTCAACTCAGGCCTTCCAGAAAACATTACAAAAAATTAAATTGTTAAACATTAAAAAAAAGAAGAAGAAGAAGTGAGTGCCATACATGGCAATCATCAGCAAAGGCAGACAGGATTCTAAGACCGACAAAACCTTAAAATGTCACCAGATTTGAAATGCAGAAATATTAAAGAAGTGTGTTTGTAATACTTAAAGAATTAAGAGGGAGTTGGATATTTGAAAGGGAAAAGGAGTCTTAAGAGCATATGTGAACCAAATGGAAGGTCTAAAAATAAAAACATAATACATAAAACTGAAAATTCAATAGTCAAGGTAAATAATAACTTAGGTCATTGAGAGAGAATTCATGAAATGAAAGGAGCTGGAAACATCAATAAGAATGAAACTCGACAGAGTCCAGTGGACTTTTCACATAAAATGGAAGCTGAAGAAGTGAAAATGATGGAAACAAAATACATTTATCAGCAGGTATTTTGATGCGGGGGTAGGAGAAATGCTTTGAACAATATAACCAACAGACTGCGCAGAGCAGTCAGCATGCCCCGACCTGCGGGAGAAGTTGCATGTTGGCCTGCCGCCTCTTGCTCTGTTGGAAGCCCCTGTGACCCCAACTGTCATCTTTCTCAAAAGTGGTCCCTGGCCAGGCAGTGACACCAGGGTGCTATCCTGGGTGCGGATCCAGGGCTGATCGATCTTATCCCTTAGTTCTCAGAGGTGCCTCCTGTACAGTATTTCATGTTGCTGTTACAACCATCAATCTGAACCACTTAGTGCCAAATGCATCTCAGGAGGCGGTAAATTCTCTTCGGGATGTTAATGGCATCTGAAAGCATCATCATCTCCCTTTGGGTTATTTTTTGCCACCGGCATTATAAATTGAATCTGCCCCTGCCATTGTTAAACCAGAGAAAGGGGATTTAACTGCACTTGGTAATTTTAAAAATAAGAGTTTAATGAATAAGCTGGTGGTACAAAAATAACAGAAACTCGCCACTGTTTATTCAGTGAAACTGGAAAAAAATCATTGGCTTTATCTTCCAAGTTTTACATCCTCAGTGAGAGTTTTTTGTTAAGTGTTTAAGTTATTCCATTGTCAGACCTCTAATCTCACTGGAGGGGAGGTGGGTGACAAGGGAAATGGACTCGAAGAAGTGCACACCTCTAAGAGACCTACAGAGTGAGGGAAGACTCATTCTTACATTGTCTCGGGTTTTCACCAATGCGACAAGCTATGCAGATAGGGAAGACATGCTGAAGTTTCTAAAGGATGCATCTTTATGCTATGAATAGTTATTGATACTAATTTTCTGAAACCTAAGATAGCTGGTGTTTTGCTTTCAATTGAGATGTGTAAAGTCCCAAGAAAAATGTTATTCCCACCCTAATAATGACATAGAGCCAATAATCTACAAAATCCTAATTGTTTTGAGTCCTTCAGAGATCAGAGGCCACAGGCAATCCACTAAACTGAATTCCCCAACGTGGCAAGGCTTCCAAGGAGACACGGCCATACGAACTACTTCTTCATGGAACAAGGAAGGAGAAGTGGCCCCACAAAAGTAGGTAGAAAGGAAACAGATAGTATTTTAACAAATTCTTGCTTCCAGATGAGGACAAATATGAGAGTTTAGAGAAGGCCAGCAGATTAGGGGTCAGTAAACGTTTTCTTAAAGGGTCAGAGAGCAAATATATTTGAGGGTGAGGGGCTATTTTCTGGTGTCAGGAGTGGGATGCGAACTCATATCTCCATGGAAGAAGTATGTTAGGATTTAAAAGCTATGTGGTCTGTGCTGCAACTACTCAGCTCTGCTCTTGTAGACAGTAGCCATGGATGATGCACAGGCAAATGAATGTGTCTTTGTTCCCAATAATTTTATGGACAAAACCAAGTGGCAACCCCTCAGGCTGTGTTCCTGATCAAGTGCCGCCCAGTGTCTTAGACGGCATCTAATTGGCATAATCCTCTTATCTTTGTCGGCCTGAGATCCAGGAGTGATGGAGGCTGAGTAGAAGTTGGCCTTAGCAATTTGCATGAAAATCAAAAAGGCCAAGTCAAGTCCCCACCCCTTCTGAAGCCAATTACATCTTCCAATTTACATGTACACTAGCTCATAGGCCAAGTTCTGTCACAGTGATTGGGCTGCCACCACTGAATGCCCCCAGGCTGCATTGCTTAAGCAAAGGACACTCATTCCCCTGGCCTGGAAGCAGGACAGTCTGAGAGCACAATGCTGGCAGAAAGGTTCCTGGTGAGACCTCTCCTCCTGGCTGGCCGAGGTCTGCCTTCTCGCTGTGTCCTCACATGGCAGAGAGAAAGAGTTCCAGTCTCCTCCTCTTCTTATGAGGCCACTAATCCCATTGCAGGGGCCCCACTCTCACAGCCTCCTCTAACACCTCATTACCTCATCTCTCAAAGGCCTCACCTCTCAATACCATCACGCTGGGAACGAGGGCTTCCCCATATGACATTTGTGGGGGACACAGTCAGCAACTACAAGGGCAGACCGTGCCACTTAAAGCATCCACCCATCTGCCCCATGGGGAAAGCTGAACCGCCGTGAGGGAACGGAGGTCTCTGAACATTGCAGCAGGTCAGGAACGTATGTAGTAAGAGCTCTGTCCTCCTCCAGAGTGTCTCATGGTCCCCACCTGGGTGCACCTGGGACGGGGGCCTGGGCTGGGCTGAAAATGAGGTGGAGAGGAGCAAACTGGCCACCATGGCACGTGTGTCCCAGTGAGGACACCAGGGCCACGGAAGAAGTGGCGCCCTGGCAAGGCCCCTGTCAGTGTCAGGTAGTGAGTACCCATCACACATTCAGGGTTTGGAGAAAAGACCCTCAGCACTTGGAAAGCCAGAAACATCCAGTGGACAGAATGGGACCACACGGGGGCTGGAGGAGACATCTCTGAGCTGTCCGTTCTTTATAGGTGCTACTGCTGTGGGACCACACCCAGGCACCCGGGTGACCACACCCACACATCCTGGTGACCACACCCATGCACCCTGGTGACCACACCCAGGCACCCTGGTGACCACACCCACACATCCTGGTGACCACACCCACACATCCTGGTGATCACACCCACACATCCTGGTGACCACACCCACACATCCTGGTGACCACACCCAAGCACCCTGGTGGCCAGGGGCTGCTCTCAGTCAGCAGGGCCATCGGCTGGGAATAAGATCTGGCAGACACTGAGGTCAAATGAAACCTGAGGTTCCTGCTCTGCCTGCCAGCATATGTCAGTCTGAAAACCTCCAAAATTCATTAGCTGCTGTTTCAAATTTCTGCTTAAATCCCTCTCTTGGCCATTGCTAACCCCGCAGGTTGTTCTGGTTAACATACTAGTAGCTCCAGTTTTACCCAAATGACACAGAATAATCTGCCACAAAGGAATCTAGTTCAACAGAGGGAGGTGCTCCTAGCCAACTGGCTGGGACTTTGAGTTGAGCTTTTGGAATACCCTCACCAGGTAAAAGGGGGTCTGAATGGCACTATTTGACTTTAAATTCCCAAGGCCTTGAGGGCATGATGGCTGGGCCTTTAGCATATCAAACACTGTGCCTCTGGCAGGAGGGTGAGTTGGTGGGTGGGAGGCTCCGGAACCTGGGGAATGTGCAGCCTGCTTTGGATGGCGGTTGTCGGTGTTCTGGATTTTGGCCATTTTAGTGGGTGTGTAGTAGCATCTCATTGTGTGAGCTTGCAATTCCTTAATGTCATATGATTTTGACCATTTTTATGTGTGCATTTGATATCTGTATATCTTTCATGAAGTGCCTTTTCAGATATTTTGCATATATTTTAATTGGGTTGTTTGTTTTCTTATTGTTAGGTTTTAAGTATTCTTTGTGTATTTAGGACACAAATCCTTCATGAGATGTGGGTTTTGTAAATATTCCCTCCTGGTCTGCAATTTGTTTCTTCATTCTCTTAACAGTGTCTTTGCAGAGTGGACATTTTCATTTTAACACAGTCCAAATTTTTAATTTTGCTTTTGTGGATTATTCTTTTGGTGTTGTATATACAACTTACCACCAAATCTAAGGTCTTAGATTTTCTTCTATGTTTTCTTTTGTCTTTATTGTCTTGTCTAATTCAATGTTGAACTGTTCAGTGTAAACACACTCTTGTGACATGAAAACCAGCATGAGTTTGCTACAAGTACTCACACTAGCAGGTTGAAATATTATAAAAAAAACTGGGGCACTCAATGAAAGGTAACATATATTTAAATTAGACATCATATGCTTGCAGAAATCGCCAAAAAAACAACTACCACAGAATAAAGTCAGCAGAAGCAAGAACTCAAAATCAGAAGTGCCCAGGAACCGTACAAACTCCTTCAAGAATCGCCAGAAATCCCGAGCACGCGTTCCGTTTTCCCTGGATGAGGAAGGGACGTTTGAGCCCATTTAATCTGAATATCGAAAGACAAGCCAACGCTGGCATTTCAGTTATCATTCCAGAGAGCAGCTTTACGGAGGCTTCCTAGAATTATTTCCTTGATCTTACTGAATCAGAAACTGTCGCAGAGGAACTGGGCAGGTGCGCCGAGAAGGCAGTGAAATCCAGGGAGGGCCAATAGCATGGCTTAGCCACCCTGCGTGGCACAGGGCAGGCACTACACAACTGTTTGCTAAATGGCTGCTTCCTGCATCCATTGATTTCAAAGCAATGAATCCCACAGAGCAGAGCTTTCAGGGACAACAAGAAAGAATCTGTTTTAGATACATCTTACCACCGTTCTCCTGGAAACGTACGATTTTCAATAACAGTGTAATTTTATCTACGGTAGCATTGTTATATCACAATTACCGGCGAACTTCAGCTACTTTAGAAAAATCAAATCATAATGTGTGTTAATGTTCTCTCTAAATTAAGACTCTTTCCGATCCTTCTTCCTCGAGGAAATAGGTTTTCTCCTGACTCCACAGCAAGAGCTCCATCCCCCAGCACACACTAGCAAGCTTTGCTGACCACACACCCTCTTACCTGTCAAGCACCTCTCCTGCAGCTCGAGCACCACTTACGCGCAGGACATAGTCCAACAGGAGACGCTGGGCATCCATGGGGTCACCCCAGGCCCAGGCTCGCTTCTGGGTTGTGTTTCTGTACAAAGAACAAACACCTATTTCCAGAGTCTTTTCACAGGGCTCTCTCACATAACCTTTCCCACTTATTCTTCTATGTGAAGCGGGGAAGGCAAATGTTTTCCTGTTTTTAACGACGAGGAAACAAACGCAAAGGAGAGAACTGGGTTGACCGAGGTCGTAGGGCTGATACGTCACAGAACAAGATCCCGGCTCTCTACCTTTTCACTCTATTCCTCGGCTTCCAACAGACATCGCGCTGCTAGGGGCTTTGAAGGAGAAATGTTGTTCGCAAGGATATTTATCCTCAACTCCAGGAAATTCACTTAGCAAGGTTCCCAAATACCCATTCTCTTCAGAGGCTGCTGTGCACATTTTTGAAAGGAATCGATAATGATTTAAGTTATGGAAAAACAATTTGTGGGACGCCACTCTAACAGTGAGCCCGGAAGGCTCAAATTCCTCAGGAATAGAAAAATATTTAATATTCATAGGCACAGTAGAATAGTCTACAGACCAATAATTAATAGCATGGCGACAATGGGCTGTGTTTTATTAGGTGAAAACCATTTTGACTTGCTTTTAATGCCCAGATTTATATATATTGATGGGTGGCATGATTCATAATGCCATTTTACTATTAAACTACCCAAGTTTCACTTCAGATTTTAAACTAAACAATTAATTGTGCCCATGCAGTCCCTATCTGAGCACACTGACACGAATTTGTCTTTTATGCTAATTATGCATGCAGAGTGAGTAGCAGACAGCAGCGCAGAGCTGCGTGCTTGCTGTTGAATATTTATGGGGCTTCCAGCCATGATCAGGCAGCGCGTACAGCAGAGCCCCGGCTCCTCTGGGCCTGTAAACACCAGGGTCGGCACAGGCTTTGTCACCAGGCACCTGCTCCCACTCCCCGGCAGGCGCCCACCACCGAGCTGCTGGCCTGAGGGCACGGGTTCACACCCCCGTCGTCCCCACGCACTTTGAGAGGGCAAGAAAATTACTGGAAAATTAGAATTAAACATCTTACCAAAAATGGCCTCCCGTAGCCGGCGAAGTTTAGATGCAACAGTGTGAAGGTGGCTCCTTTTCATTCCCCCGGGATCAGACGAGCGGAGGCAGGCCCTCCGAGGGCAGGGACAGAAGCATCAAGCGAAGAAGCGCCGTGAGGCACAGGTGGAAACAACGCTGATTGTACTTGATTGGTTCTGTCCTGAGGTCCGGGTGCTCGCTCTCTTCTCCAGGTTTACGTCAGTGCACACACGTGTCCCACATTTGCAACCAGAAGGTTCTGATTTCCGAGGCCCGTGGCCCGGCATCACCCGTGAGGCAAGGCGTGTTGCTCTGCAGCTCGGCGCCCTCTCCAGTAGCAGGACTAGAGTTCCTTAGCAAACTCACATCCGGGGAAAGCCACCCCTCGGGCAGCAGTCAGGACGTAGAAATTGTGCTGTGGCTCTCTCTAAAGCTATGAGACTAGTTTTGTGCCTGGCGTGGAGAAGGCACTCACTGTCTTACCCTGAATCTGGCCATCGACAAGAGGAGCGAGGGATTTCTGTGGAGTTAATGGCTGCAGCGGCAAATCAGAGTCAGCCGCTAACAAAAGCTCCTGGGACAGTCCCGTGCCCGACGCCTCCACTGGCTTAGGGGGCTCTGGGGCACTGGGTGCTGAGTGCATGCCGCACACCGACGGTGGGCTGGGAACTCCTGCCCTCCAGCCTCCTCCATCATCTCCCTAAGGTCAGCTTCACCTCCATAGACACAGTATGGTGGCCACCAGAGGGAAGGGGTGGGGAGGAGTAAAGGGTAAAGAGGGTAGAACACATGGTGACGGACGGAGTTGACTTTGGGCGGTGGGCCCACAATGCAATCGGTACACAGATGAGGAACCATCGAATTGTACACTTGAAGCCTATGTAATGTTATTGGCCAATGTCCACCCCAATACATTTAATAAGAAATGAGTAGACACTCTCTTGGTCACACATTTGATTGTAGTCAAAAGAGATGATTTTAAATTATTAAATAATTCTCCACTCATCAGATCCTCTGCGTATTATTAAAAATTCCTCCTCTCCCTTTTTTGACTTCACCCTCCCCATTCAGAATAAGGGTCCCTTTGAATGTTGATTTAGTACCAACTGTAATATTTGATGGCAGCTGACTTTGCTTTTTTATATTCAAAATGCCCAGCTGTAAGGGGGTGGGGGGAGGGCAGGGAGTCAGGGCAGCATTTCACAGGCCCCCCCATGAGAACAGGCTTCTGGGGGGGCGGGGGGAGGTGGGGGGGGGAGGCCCGCCCCTGTGGTTTTGCAAACAAGGCCTCTCCTCTGGCCTGTAAACTATGGGAAGGAAATCTCGGGGAAGATTTTCCAGGTCTGGTTGGCTCGGGCTCCCCGCTCAGGGTGCCTCCTTGTTGATAACTGCAAGTGCAGATGCATGCTTTCCCCTTCCACTCGCAACATTAGCTTCTTGGCTCATGGAATTAACCTCTGTCGGGCATCTACACTATTTGCTCACTGCTGCTATTTTAAACCCTAAATCTGTTTTGCACTTTTTTACCGTGAGGCTCTTAGATTGTTATATAAACTGCTACTCCATGAATTTCTCTTTTTAGCTCACTTGAGATAAATGTTCAATCCTCGCCCAAATGCACTGATGGAAAAACTAGACGTCTAGGTGTTCAAGAGCAGCTGAGAATTCTATTGGGAACATTCTGAACATCAGAAACTGTATTAACCACGCTTCTGGCTTCTGACAATGCCAATAGTATGATCATGTGACAAACATGCCTCTCACCTTGACCTCCTCCTCCCTAATCAACCCCCCGGAACCCTCCGCCTGGGGTGATTTTCAGGTACATGTCAATCACTCAGCGTCACCTCCTCTATCCAGGTGGTTCTCACACTCTGGGCCCTGCCCCAATCACCCCAGGGCCAGATCCCGACAGCTCAGGACACTCCTCTGCCCAGAGCTCACTGACAGACTCGAACTAGTCAGTCCTAAGCCTGTTGGCCTTCCTCACCTGTCCTTCCTGAAGAAACACAGTAAAGGCCCCTGCCCAGGGTCTCCCGCCCCTTCGCCTGTGCCTAACCCAGGCGCTTTCTCACGAGCCCCCATGATATGGCCTGCCCTCTCCTCTTGGGAGCTGTGAGTAATAAACTATCTTTTCAATGGAAATTGTTTCCTCATCTGTTGACCTTACTGTACCTCAAATTTCCTGTTACTACACCATCATCTAAAATAGCAACCTAATTGGAGACTCAGGGCTGTCTCCTTCTCTCTAGTTCCCTTGTGTCTTTCTCTATAACCAACTTTTGGCTTAAATTATTTGAATTATTCACCTATTCACCCATTACTATGTCTGCAAAGGACATGGCAGGAGAGAGAATTGTGCCCAAAAGCCCCGAGAAGGAATTACACATCCCTTCCCACGTCACTGCAGTCCTCGGCTCCCGAGTCTTAGTCAGGACATGAAAATATGCTGACGCACCTACTTGCAAGGCTAAAATAAGTACGTGCACTTTGCAATTTCTTCTCTGCCTCCATTTGTTTGGTCTTTATGTACATTTTGCTGAAAGAAATCTGATGTAATTGCTGTGGTTAATCTAGGAGGAGGGGAAATGTGAATGCTGTTGACAAGATGAAAATTGGTTGCGGTGATATTTTTTGGAAGGGTCTGCATTTTTATTTTTTATTTTTTTGGTGCCTCTAACAATGTAGATTTGATCACTGCTGAATGACTTTGATGGGAATCTAACTCTTCGAAGCTGAAGTGAGTTTACAGATTGTGCCGGCTCAGCACGGCCAGGGGCTAAACCTGAGGGGCGGCGGGGAGGATTGAACGGAGTCTCATAGCACAGGTGAAGCCGTGCAGTTCCTCGTACATCTTTGTTATTTAACATTCACCTTGCTCAGTCATGTAGATGCACGGCTTTTTTTTTTTTTTTGTCTTATCTCTTTATTCAACATTAAACATTGGGCTGTGCAATAATATTAGGTTAAGCCGTGTGGAATTTTAAATGCAAATCTTAAGCAATATTCACGCCAGGACTACACTTGGAGTCCATGGCAACCATAGGTTAGCTACGGAAGCATTTCTTCAACAATCAGTGGAAGCATTCTCTGAGATCCAATTTGCCAATGAAATTAACAATAGGGCATAATGCAGCATATTATTTGTAAGTGCTACTCGTCTTTAGCTGTAAAATTTATAACAAACCCATGCACGTGCCTACATCTGTCTGCACCCGAATTCTTTCTCTCCCCTGAGCTGAGGGTCCCACGCTGACCCACCCCACTGAGGGACCTGCGGCATTTGCCCCAGAAGGTGAGCCTCTGGTCCGTTCCCACACGGGAGCCTTGTTTGATGCGCCAAGTACGTGTAATGACACTGTTTGTTGCTGGTCAGATCCTGGGTAGGCGGGGCATTTTGTGGGACTATCTTTAGACCAGTGGTTCTCAACCTTCTGGCCCTTTAAATACAGTTCCTCATGTTGTGACCCAACCATAAAATTATTTTCATGGCTACTTCATCACTGTCATGTTGCTACTGTTATGAATCGTTATGTAAATATCTGATATGCAGGATGGTCTTAGGCGACCCCTGTGAAAGGGTCGTTCGACCGCCAAAGGGGTCACGACCCACAGGTTGAGAACCGCTGAGCTAGATGTTTGACCAATTCTATTCAGGGTCCCCGCAAATGGACATGGGGCTCCGTCTGTGTCTGCAACAGCCCCCCTCCTCCCGAGCAGCTGCACCCAGAGCGCCTTCGCCTTGTATTTCAGTCCCTCACGCGTGTTTCTTTCATGGAGTTTTCATACTACAGTTAATATACAAGAGTGACTGCAACCTTACACATATTTTTTCATCAGACGTCCCACCCAGGACAAATGTTTCCCACGTCCTCTGAGACACACCTGAGCAACAACCCGAGGGCTCTGCGTGCCCACGGGAGTCCGTGTGGCTTCCTGGGGACACTGCTCCCCCGCTCAGGTGGAGTATCCAGGTGTCCTGCGCGAAGGCCTTGCAAATGGCAGGTGGGAGTGGGAGGAGGGGGCGGGGCGTACCCACCTGCCAGGGGAGTCAATCTGTTTACCTAGGGAAACAGGCGCCCCGCCAGCGCGGTGGGACCCGCTGCAGCAGATGGAGCGCCCCCACGGCTTCTTTCCTCGTCCCGAAGCCACTGCCGCCGGCAGGCACTGCACCTGTCGCTCAGCCGCGTGGATCTCCTGTAAGAAACCCCTGCGCGTCCGCGGGTGGAACCGCCTGCGCCCGACGCTGCTCCCAGAGCCCGCTCAGCCCGGAGACACGGTGCCTTCGGGGTGGAAGAGGACGGTGTCACGCGGGGTCTCCTCCACCGACATCTTGCCCAGGACCCCGGGAGCCTGGCCTCCGGGACCCCGGCCCTGTCACCAGATCTGGCAGCACCACCTCGGTCAGCACAGTGTCCCCGCTCCCGCCCGCCCTGGCTCCGTGGGGTGGGGCGGGGGGAGTGGGGGGGGATGTGCCCCTTGATGCCCACGTTGCTCAGAGTCCTGCTTCTTCACTTTCCGTGTGGACAGGTCACCAAGCAGCCGTGATGGCTTCTGTTCTGGTCGATTGATGACATTGACCTTTGGTATTGGAAGAGGACGAAGGTGTAGGAGACACTAGAGCAGGGGCGGGCAAACTTTGTGACTCGAGGGCCACAATGGGTTCTTAAATGGACCGGAGGCCGGAGCAAAAGCATGGATGGAGTGTTTGTGTGAACTAATATAAATTCAAAGCAAACATCATTACATAAAAGGGTACGGTCTTTTATTTCAATAGTTTTATTCATTTCAAACGGGCCGGATCCGGCCCGCGGGCCGTAGTTTGCCCACGGCTGGACTAGACAGTGAGGTGAAGGGAGGCTGCGGGATCCAGCAACCTCGGGCCCAGCAACCACAGGCCCAGCAGCCTCGGGCCCAACAACCACGGGCCCAGCCCGCACGTGCAAAGGCACGTGGTGTGCTCAGCTGAGCGGAGTCAGGACACGGACTCAGCGTGTTCAGTGCTACTGAGAACACCTCCCCTCAATACCCAGACGCACATAAATGCTTCTGTCAATCATTTCATAGGGAATTTCACAGTGAACATCTATGATCCAAAGGAAATCGTGCTTTAAAAAATGCCTTTTTCTACCTGCAGGCATTTAGTAGGCAACAATCACTAACATAAAATACTCATTTTAAAACTGTAGAAATAAATTACCTGTTTTGTCCTAAAATCTAAACTCTTTTCTTTGAAAAAAACATCATGTCCCCTTGGAGGCCATGACCGGAGACCTGAGGTTCAAGGCCCCCGGCCACGTGCACACGTGCAGGTGAGGACACAGCAGTATCACAGGTGAAAGGCCCCTTGGCCCTACCTTGCCGGAGGGGCTGACTCAGCAGAGCCCTGTAGCTGCTGCTCAGGTGCACCTCGGGGAACCTGCTTATGTTAATGAGGCACAAGTGGCACTAATTGGCACCAGCAGGTATATAAGGTGCCCCTGACCCTCCAGGTCCCGGCTGCTCTGTTCGCAGAAAGCCTGCCCCTCCCTCCTGCGGCCACTCATGCGTCCTTCCAGGTTGCTGCGCCCAGAAGGGCCCTGGCTGGGGGCCTGCCCCCCACACCCCATGGCAGAAGTGGACAGGAGAGGCTGGTGGTGACCGCGGAGATTCCTGGAGGAAGTCGGGTCCCTGGGAGGCAGAGTCCTGGGGCTCCTTCCAGCCTGAGCCCCTGGAACCCGGTGCGTCTCACCTCGTCTTCTCGCTCCGCTGAGAGCATCAAGGTTAGGTTTTGGGAAAGGAGTGAACGCTTATGGGACCCGGATTGTACAGAACATGGGGGGGGCGGTCCATGTTTGTCAGCTTCTGAACACTCGGTGTTCACTTGAAGGACCCCAAGCTCAGGGCACAGGGCATGGCGCTGTGGCTTTGGCTGTCGGCGCGGGCAGCTGTGGGGAGTGACCCGCCACAGCCTTCAGCTTGGAGAGAGCAGCGCCCAGAGCCCATGGCTTCCCGTCTCGCACCAGGAAGGACCATATCAAACGCAGAAAGAACCTGTTCCACTCGGGGGGCGGGGTGTGTGTGTGTGTGCGGGGGGTGGGGGGGGGTGGGGGGGCGGGAATTTCCCTTTCTCTCCTGGCTGGTCTCATCATCCGATCCACAGGAGAAAATGACCACCGTAATGATGTGTGTCCACATGGGATTCCCTAAGGTCAGGAGGCCCGGGCCATCAGGCTTCTATGCCATCATCTCGAGCTAAGGAGAAGGGGGTTGCGGTGTGAGACCTCAGAGGAGAGGATGGAAAAGCCAGTGTTTGGTAGCGTGGACGGCCAGGGGCCACATGCCGTGACAGCTCAGGGAAGGCCTGCCTGGCGGCCTTGCAAACTCAGGACCGGGAGTAAGCCCAGGAAGGTCTGAAATGAAAACGGTTTTAGCTGAAAGCAGTTATGGTGGATAGTCATGACCTAGGCCGGCATCTGCCCTGACAAAGGTCAGCCTTTACCTTAACTGAGCCTGCTGTCCTTCTGCATCTACGATAACAACTGGTTGGAAGGTCAAAGTAGCCTTCCTTTTCCTGGACCCTCAAAGCACAGGCACCCCTCTGAGGAGACCACAAACCCCTCACTGCCATTGAGTTAATTATTGACTTAACTACCCTGCACCCAACTATGTAAAAAAGTGTGTCTATCATTTTACTTTTTCTCCAATCCCAGCACTTCTCCCGCCTTGCTTTCTCCTGCCTCCCTAATCTATCACTGTGGACTTCCGGTAACCCGTCTACGACTCCTCTTTGGTTGTCATGTACAAAACACGGTGCAAAACTGCCGCTCTCCGGAGCATCACCTCAGGCCTTTGAGACTCTGCTTCCCAGCATTTGTCCAGTTTGGCACAAATAACAAAAAAATTCTTCCCGTGTTTGCATGTTCCTTACATTAACAGTAGATGGATGTTTGCGGGGCCAGCAGTAGCACTGGGACACACAGAGGACTTCGATCAAAAAGGCCCTGCTGGTCCCCCCCCTGTCTCTCTCCCTCCCTCTGCCTCCCTCCCCTCCCCACCTCCCAAATCAATCCGCCAGTGAGGATTTGAAAGAAAGCATAACAGACTGCAAATTTTGGTTTCCATTTTGCAAGTAGGCCGTTACTGATGGAATTGACTTTTGACCAAAATTCACAGGTTTTCAGAATGTATTACAAATCCCCCAAATTCGGAAGCAAATGTTTTTTGGTCGTCAGAGCAGAGAAATCAGAGCCCTTCTTTATGGCCACCAGCCAGATGTTTTCCGCTGCCGCAGATGTAACAGCCCTCCAGCTAAAGACCATCCATCTGGTGGACAGCTGCTCGGGCCTCTTCCACCTTCCAGGCTGGGCCTGGGCCTGAGAGCAGCCTCTGGAGGGAGAGGCAGGGGACCCTCGGGGTAGGAGAGGGCTGTGGATTAAGCTTGCTAATGGGGAGGATAATCGCGGTCTTTAGCACAATAATGGAGAGAAATGGGGTCCCTGAGGGCGGACCCAGAAGTGAAAACAGCTTTGCCCATTGAGTAACCTGGCTGTGCTGCCCTTTGCAGGTGTGTGTGATGGGAGGTGGGGGTGGTGCAGGTGCGTCTGTAGAAACTATGCAGTGATGTAAGCCTTCTCCATTTGTCCATCTTAAACCCAAACCAATGTACAGTGTTAGCAACAGGGCCCATTGAGCTGGGACAGTAAGAAGCTGGGACAGTTCCGTGGCAGGTGGAGTGGGGACACTGAGGCAGCGTGGGGAGCCGCTACAGCGTTTGGACAGGGTCACCCCTTGGACTGAGGACAGGGCACAGTCCTCTCATTGCCACGTGCAAGTCCCAGCGTGGAGGGCAGAGCCCTCTCAGCACAATTATAGCCAACAGCTGTGGTTTAAGCGTGCGTGCACCTATGGTCCGAACACGTGGCCCCACGTGCCTGAGTGATGTGGGCTTGATAGAGTTCAGGTGCATGTAATTGAGTAGATTCGAAACCCACGAGAATGTTGTAAACAACGTGATCACGCCCCTACTTTGCCTCGTGGAATCTGCTATAAAATAAAGACACGGCTTGTGGGCGTCGGCGCTGTCTCTCCTTCCGGGAGCAGCATCCCACCGAGACCCGCGTCCCACCGAGACCCAGCTTTCATTCTCTTGTCTGTCTTTTCTCCATCATTCACCGCCCCCACTCAGGGTCACTGAACCAGGCTGAGCTGGCGCGGCACATAAGGCGCCCCAGGGTTGAGTATGCCAAGGCCGTGCCATGGCCCAGCAACTCACAGCAGACACAGAAGGCCCAGGCAGAAGCCCCGGTGCCCAGCAAGGGGCCAGACTGCTGCTGGCCCTCCCCCAGGGGACCTTCCTCTCCTGGCACATCGCAGGCGAGTGGTTTAGCCCTCTGATCTTTTCCAGGGGTAAACTCCAGGCCTCAGCTGTATTTCAGCTCCAGGCCCAGAAAAGCAGGAAAAACAGGCGGGCAATGCGGGACCAGCTGCAATGACTGATGACTCTGTGCCGTCCAATCCGGGGAGACATGGCCCTGAGGACACACCGGGGAAGCTGATGAGGGGAGGGGTCTACTGCCATCCTCCCCAAGCCCTCTCCTGGACTCAGGCTCAAACACCCTCCAGCCTAACGCCCCAGCGTCTCCTCCCTTGCCTCTCTCCCCCACCCCCTCAGGCGTGCACCTCCTAAACTCTTAAGGGTCCCAGGGAGGCTCGCAACCAGGGGAGCCATGGACAGCTCGTCCCAGGCTCACCCCCTGACCCTGTCCCCAAGGCCCCTCTTTCTCTGACTCTCCAGTGAGCCGACAGCAGCCCCGCTCCCCTGTCTCCTGTGGCTTCTTCCATCCGAAGTCCTGGTGTTGTGTCCTCCGGACAGGCATCCCTTGAGACAGGATTTGGTAGCGCCCCCAAACAAAGCGACGCCATGCGCCCTGAATATCTGATAAGGAACGGAAATTTAAAATGTGAAAGTGGATAA
Organism: Myotis nattereri; assembly: GCF_964212035.1. Classification (NCBI taxonomy): domain Eukaryota; kingdom Metazoa; phylum Chordata; class Mammalia; order Chiroptera; family Vespertilionidae; genus Myotis; species Myotis nattereri. The sequence goes on along the minus strand of NC_138081.1, from coordinate 98,362,111 downwards.
TGCCCGTCAGTGACAGAGACAAATGAGTCCTCTGATGCTAGTTTATTACGGGGTGAAAATTAAGTTTATGTTCCTTGCTGCAGAGCTCCAGAGCCTGGGGAAAACCGCGTTTGCTTCCCGAGACCCGTGCGCTCCGGCTGGGAGGACCCGCCACCCCAGTCCCCAGCTCAGGCTCCTGTGCCAGGTGTTCCCCATCGGGTTGCAAGAACGACTAAATAATTCCAAGTCCTGGAGCCAGGACACCTGTCCACACCCGCTAAGACCTTAGCGCTTCCAGACTCTACGCGGCCCTCCTGGGCCTGACTCCACCTGCCAGACCAGGCGGCGTCTAAAGAGCTTCAGGCTCCCTGTGGGTCTCAAGTGTGATCCGTGAGGGTGGGATCTTACACGCGCACCAGGAGCTCATCTGTTCAGGGCTCCCTTGCCCACAGGGCACTGCCACCGCCACCAGGGTGCTCTTTCTTCGTAAAATGCAAGTCTAAGTGTGCCGTCGCTTTAAATCTTCAGTATTTACCCATTATTGTCACGGAAAATTCTTAGCCCGACATCTTACATGTCCTTTAAATCTGGTCTTTGGACCCCAACCCGCCTCTTCCCCACACCTTTGAAGGCTGGACATGACCCCCAGCTGGAACGTCTACTCATCAGCACTTTCCCACGGACATCGGTAGGCGCCTGGGCCCGTCCTGGGTCTGGGGTCTAAGCCCCTCCTTCGGGCCAGACGAGCACTGTGAAGGGCACAGGGTCAGACCTGGTCTTCATTCCAGACGTCAGTCTCCAAGGTGGGCACCTCAGTGACCTTTCTAACCCTCAGCTCCTTTGAATTGTGGGTAATCATACTTCATCCGAAGAGGAGTTGTGATGAAATATTATGAATGGAAGGCATCTCACGCCATGCCTGACACCAGAAATAATTCAGTAAACATCGGAGAGGGTTTTTGTTACACCTCACACTTCCCTTCTCCAGAAAGATCCCCTGCGCCCCCTCTCCTCCCAAGGCACCTGACCCACCTGAGCTAAACTTACAGCCATTGCCCCTCAACGGCTCGGCCTCCTGTCCTGTCGGGCACCGAGAGGAAACAGACGCAGCACTGAGGCTGTGTTCTGAGAAGTCCCTGCGGCTATTCCGGGCGGCGAGTGGGAGGCAGAGCTGGGCTGGGAGTGAGTCACGGGCCTTCCTCATTATGCGCTGTTCCTGCTGGAGATGAGGGGTGTAAATATCTGCACAACCAAATCCTAGGAAGCTGCAGGCTAATTGGGCTGCACGCATCCCTTTGCTCAGCCGGAAGGAAGGAGAGAGGCAGTCAATTAAGCTCTAATGGGCAAACCCCGCTCCCCTCCGCCCACACCTGCCAGGCCGAAGGTGCCGCCTTCAAAGCAAGGCTCCCACGGATGGCATCTCGCTGGATTCCCAGAAGCAATTTCCCGGTGAGTTCTGCTGCTCTGTTATTGAAGTTTCATTTTCAAAAATATTGTTTAATAGTGTTTCTTCGGAGAAATGCTGTTTGTGAGGCACCGTGATGGCCCCGGGGGTGGCGCAGCAGAGCCTTGGCGCAGAAGCTTACTTCCTAGCGGGAGGGAACACACAGGCACATGATTAAAGAGCCTCCGAGGAAGGAGGAAGGAGGAAGGAGGAGGGGGAGGGGGAAGGAGGGGGGAGGGGGGAGGGGGAGACAAACGGACATGCTCAGAACCACTGAGCCTTCTTCACCTTTAGCCTGGAACTGGGGGTGAGGGCCAGCGCCTCCTTTCCTTCCATCCCGGGGCCTACGCCATCTTTCTCTTCCTTCCTCCCTCCCAAGGGTCTGGTCACCTCCACAAGGTGTCACAATGCCAGGGGGTCAGTGAGGCGCACAGAACCCTAGCGGTCCCCGGTGGCTGTTGGAACCAGCACTCATGTGGAGCAGAGGCCAGCAGATAGATCTGGCCAACGCGTTACCCGTGGCCGCCGAGTGCCAGGTCCTCCTCTAGGGCGTCGAAATTGGACCAAACATCACCCAGACGTGAGGGAGGAGGCAGTGAGCCCGGGGGGTGGTGCAGGGGTGTTGATAGGTATTGATAGTGAGCACTGAGCCCGTCCTGCCTCTCATCATCACGGAAGTGAGGGTAGCTGGCGACTGGGCTCTAGTCTCCTGGGCAGGAGAGGAGAGGCACCATGGCGCTGGCCATTCGCCGACAGGTGACGAGGCCTCGCCCAGGTGTTGGGAGCATCTCCTATACTTTCTTTGGAAACTTCAGACGGCGGTGTCTTCTGTCATTCCCAATAAAGGCTAAGAAGGGAACATGGAGTCGCCTCGGTCACAACTCAGACTGCAACACAGTGGACACCTACCTACCGGCAGTGTCCCCTCTCCTCTCTCTCTCTTCCTCTCTCTCTCTCCCTCCCCCCCCCCCATTATAACCTCTTACATCAGTGGTTCTCAACCTGTGGGTCACGACCCCTTTGGCGGTTGAACGACCCTTCCACAGGGGTCGCCTAAGACCATCCTGCATATCAGATATTTACATGACAATTCATAACAGTAGCAACGTTACAGTGATGAAGTAGCAACGAAAACAATTTTATGGTTGGGTCACAACATGAGGAACTGTATTTAAGTATATTTTATTGATTTTTTACAGAGAGGAAGGGAGAGGGATAGAGAGTTAGAAACATGGATGAGAGAGAAACATCGATCCGCTGCCTCCTGCACACCTCCTACTGGGGATGTGCCTGCAACCAAGGTACATGCCCTTGGCCGGAATCGAACCTGGGACCTCTAAGACCGCAGGCCAACGCTCTATCCACTGAGCCAAACCGGTTAGGGCAGGAACTGTATTTAAAGGGCCAGAAGGTTGAGAACCACTGTCTTAGTGGGACCACCCTCTCCAGGCTTTCCTCAGGTGACTGAGTTGGAGGAACTAGACACCTGTCTGCTGCCTCAGTGGGAATACTGCTCCCCCTGCTAGCGGGGGGAGAAGTGGGAGAGGAGGTGACGGCGCAGAGAGACAGACACGGTGCTGTCACTGGGCCAGGCTCCCACTGTGCTCTCTGGGAGCTTCCCCTTGGTGGTTACAAGAAGGCAAAGCTTCCACCACAGCATCCTTTTCCCTTCTCAAGGTCGGGAGGGCCCCCCACTGTGCCCCTGAATGAGCAATTGAAGTCCAGGTACTGCTTTGTGCTACCCTTGTGCTCTCCCATGTTCCGTTTCATCACTCGCCCCGATTCGTGCTCCTCAGCCCGGGCAAGGCATTCGCTGACGTTGGTAGTTGAGTCCTTATCTTCTGTGTGTGCCTCCTGCCGATCGGAGGGCCTGCCTGTGGGCACCCTGACACCCCGCTGAGAGCACAGGTGTATCCACTTCTCGCTCTCGGCTTCTCGCCACTGAAGATTTCCTCAACATCTTTGGTCAGAAGACAGTCTTTTAAAAAAAATCTTTATTGTTGAGAATATTACAGATGCCCGCCTTTTCTCCCATTGCCCCCCTCTACCACCTACTGTCTGTGTCCCTAGGTAAGGTCTTTGGTAAATCTCTTCCCGCCCCCTCTCTCCCCTTCCCTGTGAGATCGGTCAGTCTAGCCCAGGGGTGGGCAAACTTTTTGACTCGAGGGCCACAATGGGTTCTTAAACTGGACCGGAGGGCCGGAACAAAAGCATGGATGGAGTGTTTGTGTGAACTAATATAAATTCAAAGTAAACATCATTACATAAAAGGGTACGGTCTTTTTTTTTTTAGGTTTATTCATTTCAAACGGACCTGATCCGGCCCGCGGGCCGTAGTTTGCCCACGGCTGGTCTAGCCCATGCTTCCCTGCCTCTGATTCTATTTTATTCACCAGTTTATTTTGTTCTCTAGATTTCTTGTTTGTTTTGATTTTTAGATTCAGTTGTTGACATATATGTATTTATGCCATTTTATTCATATTTTTATCTCCTCTTCCTCAAGAATGCCCTTCAGCATTTCATGTAATACTGGTTTGGTGGCGATGGACTCCTTTAGCTTTTTCTTGTTTGTGAAACTCTTTGAGCTTCAATTCTAAATGAGAGCTTTGCTGAGTGGAGTAATCTTGGTTGTAGGTTCTTGCTATTCATCACTTCGGAGAACAATCTTTAAGTGTCAAATCCTAATCGATGGACAACGTTGCTCCAGTCTCTGCCTCCATCAGGTGGCCTCCGTCTCCCTGTCCCCTTCTCTCTCCCACGAGGACACTTGCCGTGGATTTCAGGCCATCCCTCCTCCAGGACGATCTCATCCCAAGACTTGCATCTTCACATCTGCAACGACCTCTCTCCCAAGTCAAGTCACCTTCTAGGCGTTGGGTGAGCATGTCTTCTGAAAGCCTACTCCTCAGTCGGCTCTCCCGGGGTAAGTAGGTGATGGTCGGTCGTGTGAGATGACAACTCGGTGTGTGCCTCAGTACATTCCTCGAGCTTCACCTCTCAGCTGTGTTCTCTGTTCTCTTTGGCACGATGTGTTGTGACTGCCAGAAGGAACTTTGCACCCTTTTTGGGTTAAAGTCTTTGCTTTAAGTTCAAGAATATAAATGTATGCACAGGTGTGTAGGTTCAAATGTATGTTTGAATGTGTGTGAAGATACATGCACATGTGTGCCTGCAGGTCCATGAGCTTGTGTGTGTGCATACGTGTGCATATTAATGTGTGCATTTGCTCACCCTCACCCCTGTCAGGCAGGTATACACAGATCACGGCTCTTTCTGTGCAGATCAGTTCGGCATTCTCCAGGAAGCAGAGGCTGTGAAAACAGCTCAGGGTGTTGCTGTTTAATCACCTCACTTCAAGGTATGTGGACGCCACACTTGCAACCTGCAGTGCATAGAAACCAGGGTAATGGCTGTGGCGGAGGAGGGAGTTTCTGAAGTTTAGCAATTCAGAGGGTTTGCTTTTCATGCTACTTGAGTTGCCTGGTAGCATCATTAACACACCTTTCCTGCTCACACCGCGCCTGCCGTATGCTTCTCCTCGTTTTAAGCTGAAGTTACCAGAATGCCATGTTGTTATGGGTACCCAGCTACCTCAGTGAGAACTGAGGAAAGAGGTAGCAAGGAGACTCTCGAATTATTAAAATAATTCGGTCCCTGACAATGTGTATACCTTCTTGATTTTTAAGTGAGTGTTAATTAGCACATTTGCATATCCAGAAAGTCGGGTGTCGGTAATGGCTCTCATAAGATTGCTTGCATAGTAATTGGCCATGCCTTTGTCTTTCTCTTCCCACTAAACACTAAGTTTTTAAGGTAGGAGACTGAATACCATTGTATTGTCAGTGACTCCTACGATCTCTGGTACAAAGTAGATACTTGATGAGTGAGTGAATCTGAGATTGACTAAAGGAGGTGTGATAATATGGACACAGCATCCGGGTTAGCCTTAGGTAGGTTACTCACCTGTGTCCAATGGTGTAAGTGAAGGCGAAGGCCACTTAGACACAAGGGTAGAGGGATAGGATGATCCGAAGGTACAAGATCTGTCACATGGCCTCTCTTCTCTTTATGAAGTGACAGTGAGGTGTTTGGTAAAAGTGAGGCAGGGAATAGTGAGATATGTAGCTGGAAGCAACAGGGATTCAGAACAAAAATCGACGGAGAACATTTTCTAACACATTTTCTCTAACAGTATCCATGACTCGGGTGGCCTATTTTGTTCACTGTTGTTTTGTACCAGTTTCAGGTGTGCGCCACAGGGGTTAGCTATCACATGCTTTACGTAGTGATCCCCCAGATGTTGTAAGTGCCCACCTGCCACCATCCCCAGTTATTGCAACAGTATTGACTGTAATTCCCTGTATTGTACTTCACGTTCCCGTGACTGTTTTGTGACCACCGATCTCTACTTCTCAAGCCCTTCACCTTTTCCACCAGCCCCCCAACCCTCTCCCTTCTGGCAACCATTAGCTGAATGTAAACTATAATCGAAAACTAAAATTTAAAATAAGGAAAGTTGTGTATGTTGGCTGAGTGGTTAGAAAAAGTGGATGTTGCATTAAACAAGGATTGGAGATTTGCCCAATGGGTCTGGGAGTTGAGGGCAAGTCACTGTGTTTAGTGATTCAGTGAAGCAACAGTGATTCAGGGCATCAGAAGTCTCGACAACCAGGAAAGAAGGGTCACATGGAGAGAGTGGGTAGCGGGGGAGCTGCTCGACAGCCTTCAGCCTTGGGCAAAGGGAGCTAGGAGATGGCAGTGCCTACACCTTTGAAGCAGATATTACAGGTGGGGAGTCAGAGGAGGGAGACATGCTATGTTTACATAGAAACAGTTCCAGGCAGCCGGGGACATGCGACTGTGGTTAGAGGAGACCAGAACGAGACTGTATAGAGTTCTGTTTCTAGCCATTTGATGAACAGGTTCAGGAAGATCCCTCCTGCTGTGTCACACACCCATGGACATGATGGAGAGTCACAGACCCATGGGCATGACGAAGAGTCACACACCCATGGACATGACGGAAAGTCACACACCCATGGACATGACGAAGATGCAGACGAGCAGGGATTTGCCAGGAGCCGGACACTTACAGAAAGGACCTGCCCCTGGACCTGCCCCCTCGCTGACAGGAGGGAGTAGCGGGCCCTTGCGCAGGGAAGGGAACCAAGCTTGAGATTTGGCTGGAAAAGGTGAGCATTCCAGGTCCACGTCATGTTGCCCGCATGAATACAGTTCCCGAATGGAAAAGAGAAAAAGGACATATTATAAAATGTCAGGAATTCTTAAGGTAAAAGGTATCTGCATTTACATTTAGAAAAAGAAACAATGATCTTATTGCTCTCTCGCTATCAGGCACTTCCTATATTTCTGGTGTCTAACAAGCTTTATTTTATGAAATGGTGATGTAAGGGATAGTGTTTACTTAGACTTCCTTGACAAAGTACATAATGGAAGCGTTGTATCATAGTATATTTATAATTTTATAGGTTCCCAAAACTGGAAAATCTGGGGACCAAAAATCTATACTTTTGATCATACACTTCTTGCAACTGACCCTATGAATTTAAATGTTTGTCTTCCCCAAGAGGTGCGGACCGGCTTGCGGATGCAGATGGCGAGCAGCTCACGCCAGGCCTTCGTGGGTGCTTCTCACCTGGAAGGCAAAGCCAGGCATTTCCGAAGGGATGGAGGCGGCCCCATTTCTTCCTGGTGGCCCACTCGGGTAGCAGGCAGGAGAGGGAGAATCAAATGCCCAGCGTGTGATGCCCGCCGGCCTGCTGCTCACAGGGTCCGGCCGACCGGCTCAGGGCAGAGCCGCCCCTTACGGTTCATCACGGCCGCCTTGTCTAGTCTTCACCACTGCTTACTACCCACCATGAGGATGAGCCATAGCCCCTCTTTAGGGGAAGTTGTTTCTAGCCTTTTGCCACTAGGAGGCGCTCCACTGTGGACAGAGGCGCACATTGATCATCCACTTGGGAAACACCTTTCAGAGAAGTAATTCATCTTGAAATTGAAAATCTTATGTTAACATTTTTCATGTGTGTCAATAGGGCCTGTGCGTTCCTGAACTCACCGGGAAGTAGGTACATATTACTCGTTTTCCTGTTGGCAGAGATTCCAGCCGCAGCCAGGAAGCTGACAGGCCTGTTCCCGCCCCACTTCATGTGCTGGGACGTCCCTTAACCAGGGGCCTCACCGTCTGGATTGCAAATGGGTCCAGGTAGGACGTGAAACCGTGGCTGGTGGTACAGAGAAGCCAGCTGTATACATGCTTCTTCCATGACTGCTCGCCCTGAGCAGAAAGTGCCTTTCAGGATCGATTTTTGGAGGTTTATTATGTATGTCTGGTTCTCAATTCCAACAGTAGAATGAAGATCTAAACGTTAGGTTCTACCTTAAAAAAATGAAATAGGTCTTTCAAGGCCAATGACTCAAAAGTCATAGGTTTTGTGACAGGTTGGCTCCTCAGGGCTGGCTCAGGACCCTGACCTCCTCTCACTTCGCACACGTCTGGGAAATACTTGTGGCGCATTTACAAGCGTGAGGGGGAGAATGGAAGGACCGGGCGTTGCTCTGAGCAGCAAGAGGCAGGAAGTGGAGAGAGCCCCTAAAATTGTGACAATCAGACAAGTTTTCAAAGGCACAGAATCAAGGCCACTCGGAGTCGGGGCCGATGTTGTGCTGTTCAGTGACGGCACAACCCAGCGACGGATGCTCAACGACCCCGAGTCGCGTAGAAATCGTTAAACCTTATGCTGTAGGGCATTTGAAAGCAACGGAAGGTGTAAAATCTCCATGTTTCCTTCCCAAGGAGTGAGCGTCGGTGGCTACTCGGAAAGTATTCCTGTATCAAAGAGTCCATTTTTACCAACTCCATGTCAGTGAAGTGTGGACGGGATCTTTCGGTCCTGAAAATTCAGGCTCTTAGATGCGTGCGGAGAGCTGCTCAGCTTGTCGGACCAAAAGCACTTTCAGTGGAAGAAAAGGGTGAAGTTTCTAGTGGAGGTTAAAGGGTTTCCTGGCATCTGTACTCGCCCCTGGGCCTGTGGTTGTGTGGCTGCGCTGCATCCTTACACACGTCCTGCCTCCCATCCGAAACCAGCGATGTCCCCAGGGGGGACGGTCCTGGCTCCTTCATCGGGAGGAGTATGGGAACCTAGTCCAGCAGAGGAGACTGGGTACTGGCAGGTGGGCATTCAGGCTCAGGGCTGGCCCGCTGTGGCCTTGGACTTGCCAGTGGTTCCCCTATACCAGTGGTCAGCAAACTGCGGCTCTCGAGCCACATGCGGCTCTTTGGCCCCTTGAGTGTGGCTCTTCCTAAGCCTTAGGAGGATCCTAATTAAGTTAATAACAATGTACCTACCTATATAGTTTAAGTTTAAAAAATTTGGCTCTCAAAAGAAATTTCAATCGTTGTACTGTTGATATTTGGCTCTGTTGACTAATGAGTTTGCTGACCACTGCCCTACACGTCAGACCTGCGGCTCCTGCACTCAGCACAGAGCAGGCTTGCTCACCTCTGGGAGGGGCGACCTTGAGGAAGGTCACCAGCTGGAGCTATTCGGGGCTGGTGCCCATCCTGCAGGGTCATGGCCGGCACCCGCAGCTGGAGAGAAGCTGACTGCATGGAAGACACGGGGCGACCCCAGCTGCTGTGCACGCAGGTCAGGCCTCCGTGTCCCTCCCATCACTTCCCAGGCAACCGTGGTCTTCGCTGTATTCCCTCCCCACTGTTTCGTGAATGCGATTTTCTTCGCTTTGATCCCCAGTCGCTGTTTAATATTTCACGGGGAACCACTGCCTCGCCTCTCCTCTCCCCACAATGGGTATGGGACGCCTGCAGTGGGGTGGGGAGACTTTGGGTGAGGGGTACCCCATAAAGGGCACAGTTACTACAATGGCAGTGAGCGTGGGGATCTGTTCCCCCTGAGACGGTGATAGGTCCTCAAATTGTGCAAAGTAGCAGATGGGCCCAAACTCTCGCCTTGATCTGGAATTAGCAGATCCCACTTTCTAATGATGCTAAACTGAGGAGCATTTAGCACAGAACATATGTGTTTGGGTTCCGCATATTTCTTATTTACCAGCAAAACTAAATTTGGTTTCCCGTTTCCACGTTCCGAGGCCATTTTTGCAGGTTTTAGCAACTTGCTGGGGCCTTGAGGAGGCACCGGCTCCCTCTCAGACGCGAGGACCAGGCCCACGCTGTTCATTAGCACATCGGAGTCAGCACGTTTGTGAAAACCATTCCTCCAAGAATCGGTCTCCTGCCCGAACCATCACTCTTATTCTTCCACCCAGACCCAAACACTATTCCTCAAACACCCCCACAGCCTGGGAACAGCCGCCTCACGTCCGTGGGGTGTGCAATGGCTTAGGAAGCGGTTTCTCTACCTTTGTAGCCGGTGTTTTCCAGAGCGCTTTCAGGTTTGCACTGAAATTGAGAGGAAGGTAGCGAGGTTTCTCAAGCACCTCCTCCCCCTCACGTGCACAGCCTCCCGTATCAGTGGCATTTACTAGACCAGCGCTTTGCTTTCCCAAGGATGAGCCTGCACGAACAGCTCAGAATCACTCCAAATCCATAGCTCACCGTGGGGCTCACTCTTGGTATTGCACAGTCTACGTGTTTGTACAAAAGTCAGACAACATACCCAGCGTCGTAATATTATACAGAGTGTTTTATTGCTTTAAAAAATCCTCTGTGTCCGCCTACTCATCCTTCCCCCAAACCTGCCAGCCACCGATCTTTCGTATTGTGACCATAGTTCCGTCTTTTCCAGAATGCCGTCGAGCTGGAGTCACAGTGTGTACCTTGTTCAGATGGCTGTCTTCATTAGAATATGCACGTAAGTTTGCCCCATGTCTTGGCATGGCTTGTTAGCTCATTTCTTTTTAGCACTAAATATTATTCCATTGTTTGGATCAGTGGCCTTTTAAATACAGTTCCTCATGTTGTGACCCAACCATAAAATTATTTTCATTGCTACTTCATAAGTGTCATGTTGCTACTGTTATGAATCATAATGTAAATATCTGATATGCAGGATGGTCTTAGGCGACCCCTGTGAAAGGGTCGTTTGACCGCCAAAGGGGTCGCGACCCACAGGTTGAGAACAGCTGGTCGGATGGACCACAGTTTATTCATCCATGATTGCTTCCTACTAAGACACCATGGTTGTTTCCAAGATTTGGGTTATGAATAAACCTGCTACACACACTCATGGGCAGGTGCTTGCGTGGCCCCATTTTACTGTGTCCTTTTCCCCGTCCCACCAGCAGTGGATGAGAGCTAATGCGGCTCCACACCCTGGCCAGCATCTGGTGTCAGTGGTCCAGGTTTTGGCCACTCCAATAGTGTAGTGGCATCTCATTGCTGTTTTCATGTGCATTTCCCTGATGATGTAAGATGTGGAGCACCTATTCATTTGCTTATGTACCACCCGCACATCTTCTTTAGTGAGGAGCCTCTTAAGGTCATTGGCCCACTGTGCAAGGAGCTGTTTGTTTTCTTGTTGAGTTTCAAGACTTCTTTGCATATTTTGGACGATGGTCCTTATCAGATGTATCTTTTGCAAGTGTTGACCCCCTGTTTGTGGCTTGGCTTCTTATTACCTAGATGATGTCTTCTACAGAGCAGAAGTTTTAATTTTAATGAAGTCCATTTTATCAATTATTTCTTTCATGAATTGTGGTTTTGGTGTCGTGTCTAAAAAGGCATCACTGTGCCCAAGGTCATGTAGGTCCATGATCCATTTTGAATTAATTTTTGTGAAGGTTATAAGGTCTGTGTTTAGAGTTTAGGGTTTTTTGTGTGTTTTGGTTTTTTTTGGTGTTTTTTGGGGTTTTTTTTTTTGCATATGGTGTGTCAGAATTATTTGTTGAAAAGACTCTTTGCTTCATTGTATTGCCTTCGCTCCTTTGTCAAAATCAGTTGACTGTGTGTGTGGATCTGTTTGGGAGCTCTCTATTCTGTTTCACTGATCTGCTTGTCTATTCTTTTGCCAATGCTACCCTGACTTGGTTACTTGCTGTGGCTTTGTAGTTTGTCTTGAAGTCGGTAGTATCAGTCCTGTAACATCATTAGTTCTTCAATCCTGTGTTGGCTCTTCTGGGTCTTCTGCCTCCCCATACGAACATGAGAATCAGTTTGTCAATATCCGCAAAGTAACTTCCTGGGTTTTTGATTGGAATTGCATTGAATCTGTAGGTCAAGTTGGAAATTATTGATATTTTGACATTATTGAGTTTTCCTATCCATGAACATGGAATGTCTCTCCATTTATTTAGTTCTTTGACTTTATCAGAGTTTTGTAATTTTTCTCATATAGGTCTTATGCATATATTATTAGATTTGTGCCTAAATATTTTCATTTTTGGAGGGTGCAAATGTAAAATGTTAGTGTTTTTAAATTACAGTTCCACTTGTTCATTGCTGGTATATAGAAAAACAATAGACTTTTTTTTATATCAACCTTGTATCAAGAACCTTACTATAAATGTTTAATTCCATAAGGCCCTCCAGGTCTATCCATGTTGTTGCAAATGACAAGGGCTCATTCTTTTTTATGACTGAGTAATATTCCATCATGTATATTATATCTTGTTTACTCATTTATCTACAGACACCTAGGTTGTTTCCACATCTTGGCTATTATAAATAATATTGCGATGAACATGAGAATGCATATATATTTTTGAATTAGTGATTTTTCCTTTTTTTTTTTTAAATAAATGCCCAGAAGTGGAATTGCCAGATTTGAGGGTCAAAAGGTATAAGCTTTCAGTTACAAAATAAGTAAGTCATGGGGTCATAATATACAGCATGGTGACTGCATACTATATAGCACATTTGAAAGTTGCTAATATGGTAAATCTCAAAAGTCCTCATCACCAGAATAAATTGTAATTATGTATGGTGTCCGATGTTAACTACATTTATTGTGATCATTTTGCAATGCAAATGTTGAATCATGTTGTACATCTAAAACTAATTGCTAGATCATATGGCAGTTCTATTTTTAATTTTTAAGGAAATTCCATATTGTTTAACATAGAGTGATAAAGTTCTTTAGTGGGTTTTTTGTTTTTCTACTGACAAAAAAGGCAAACTTAGAAAAATAAAGACTTGGATATTACTTTAATTTTGGGAATTTGTCATGTAATAGGGCTTTTATGAATGTCTGCCAAACATTATGTTAAAGACTTTTGCTATAACTCTTACTTTGTGTTAAAGAAACTTTCTGAAATCAAAGCTAAAAAGCATACTCTCATCAGCTATTAATAAAGATAAATGAACTAATCTGGCTCCATCCAATTGAGCATGTTCATGGGAAGATCAATCAGATAGTCTTTGACAATGTGGCAGAAGTTAATGTTCACAAACAGAAACGGTAATTTTATCATTCTTTCCTGTGGCAAACCAATATGCTTATAATTTCCACGAACCATCGTCGCTTATGTGTATCCCTGAGAAATATGCATTGTGTATACATTATTGTTTTATATATTTATAACTTGTAACACACCATGTGCATTCTCCTGGAACTATTTTATGTTGTATTTGAGTCATCTGTGTTGATGGCTTATTTGTTTTCATTGCTCTAATACATTCCATGGCAAGAATACATCTTTTTAATGCATCCTCCTGTGGTTGAATCTTTCTGTTTCTAAATTGCTGTGGCTTTCTCCTTGGGTTCTCACTCATACACCTCTGAGCAGAGTGACTCAATGACAGGGTGTGCTTTTCCTAAACTTGACCAGGTAAACCGTATTGTTCTTCAAAATACTTACACAAGTATATATTCTCACAAGCAACGAGTCATGGCTCCATCAGTCCTCCACATCTACTGTTGAGTTTTTAATTTTTTCAAATAGGAGTGCAAAATATTTTATGACTGCGGTTTGACTTTTATTTCCCTGATTACCAGAAGTTTGCACATCTTTTCATGTGTTTGTGAATTCAGTCTTTTAAGCCCTTGTCCTATGAATTTCATTACCGCTTCTGCACATGTCCAACAACCATTGTGTTCTTGATATTGTAATTGTACAAGTTGATATTTACATACTTGATGGCCGTTCTGCTTATCAGTAACACTTAAAATAAGACAGATTCATTTGAAGTTCATTATATACTAATTAGTCAGGAAATCAGTAATTTTGTAATTCTCCATATACTAGTAGATACTTACTGTAGATCTTTATTTTTTTCCTGTGCTTAGAGGGAATTAATTATGTGACCATTTCTTGTTAAAGAAAAAATATTGAGAACACCCATGGATGCCATATTCTTCCATGATCTTCAGGGATACAAAGAGCACTACCATCTTGGGACATACAAACAGTTCAACCAAAATTGGAAATCTAAATGACTTAAACACACATGAAAATTTTTGAAAAATACACTTCTGACTGCAGATCATGTTCCACAAAAATCTAGACTTCTCATCCTGGCCGGCAGGTCTTCCTTCCCACCCTCACTTCCCAAGTTCCCCTTCCTTGCCGAGGCCAGTCTCTCTGAGAGGCAGTCACCTCCGAGCTGCCCATCGTCTGGTGCACCCATGGTACTCCCCTGGGGCTGGCAAAACCCCCTCCAGGATCTTCTCAAGGACTGATAACCCAACCCCAAAGTGTCCATATTATTTTCATTTTCTTCATAATACATTTCTATCTACACTAGAGGCCCAGTGCACAGATTCGTGCACATTGAAAGGAAATTAATTAGAAGAAATATTTTAGAGGCCAGGGAGGGACTGCAGGGTGTGTCTGGCCCATCTCACCCAGTCCTGATCGGCTGACCCCAGCAGCAAGCTAACCTACCGGTCAGAGCGTCTGCCCCCTGTGGTCAGTGTGTATCATAGTGACTGGTTGAATGGTTGAACAAATGGACACTTAGCATATTGGGCTTTTATTATATAGGATTTCTATCATCGGATACTGTCCCTTTTAAACTCTATATGGTGTGTTTCACTGTATGAGAACATAGGTCCCATTCATGGCTGGTGCCTGTAAGGCCTGGGGGGCCAGTGTGCAGTAAATGTGCTTCAGAGGGTTAGTAGTTCAAGGACCTACAAGAGGGCATGCACTTATTGCATTAATATATTAAATCCTGGCCCTCCTGGTGTTGCTCAGTGGTTGAATGTCGACCTATGAACCAGGAGGTCATAGTTTGATTCCTGGTCAGGGCACATGCCTGGGTTGTGGGCTTGATCCTCAGTGAGGGGTGTGCAGGAGGCAGCCAATCAATGATTGTCATCATTGATGTTTCTATCTCTCCCTCTCCCTTCCTCTCTGAAATCAATAAAATACACACACACACACAGATAGATAGATGGATACAGATATATATCTATATAGACATATAGATATACAGATATATTGAGATATAGATATTCCAGTCCTAAGCTAGGAAAGTGTACTAGTGATAATCGCCTGTGGTGGTGGCTTTTATGACCAATGCAATGCAATTCAGTTCACTTTGTATATGTGGGGCGCCACACATTGACTTTATGTTGAAGAATGACTCCACGGGACTGATCAAAAGGCATTTGAATGGCAGACACAGGACTGTGATCTTTGCACGCGGAGGAGAAACATGCTGGAAGGGAAGCTGCCGGCACCCCGTACAGCGGACTAGAAGCTTCCATGGCCCCCTTATCTGGCAGTGAGGCATCAGCAGTAGCTGGGCAGGTGGCCTGCAGGAATGGCAGCTCAAGTCACCATTTTTATTTATTTTTTTTTACAGAAAACACCCAATTAATCTAGTTCACTCAAGAATGTGGATGCCACAGACATTCTGGAAGCAAAACAGTCTTCAAAGCAGCTTTCTCTTTCTTTGCCAAAGAAACCATTTGACACGGAGACCCAGACCATGGTCAGTGGCGTGGGTCTTTGAAGATATATTTCAATTCAAAAAGCAAATGAAGCGGGAAGGCTCATTAGCTGTTCATTCTTGACTTGGATGTTTTTTAGACTATGAAAGTGGCCTTTCGTGTGAAATGGTTCACATTAACGCATGAATAACGTGGATGTAATACACTGTAGAATCAAACTGCATTTTTCAATCTGATTCTATAGTTTTTTAAAAAACACACTCATAAATCAGACGATGTGCTGCCTCTTATCTTTGCAAACACTTGATCCCAGATGTGACTAATTAGCAGCATGAGCAAGTTTGCTCGGGGAATGTTTGTGTTGCCCGGGAAGATGCATCATGAGCGAAGGAGCTACGAAGGACACGTATCTGGGAAACGCCACGGATCGGGTGGTTAGCATCGCTTTCTGAATGTCAGATAAAGGCCTTCTGTGGAGATGATTATCCTTTTGACGAGTACTATGACTTTGTTATTCTTAGCGTTAACATTCGAGCATTTGCATGGTGTTTATACTTTAATATATGTAGGGATACAGAATGTGTACTTAGTGTCACCAATAACACCATCATTTATTGATGAAACTGAACCTCTAAGGAGTTAAGTAACTCAGGAAGGTCATAACTTCTGACTCTAACACCTGAGACATTCTGCTCCAGGTGTCTGAAGGCCCTGGCCTGCATATATATTTTTGTCACTCTAAACTCTTGAGAAATTGGAATCTTTCAATATTTCTTAAAGTGCTATAAAAAGAAGGCATAAAATAATTATGGCTTAAGCACGCCCAACTTCGCCAAGGTGACCTGAGTTGAGGACATTCCCTTCCATCTCTAATTAAAGGATCGTTCAGACCACATGGACGTCCCCGAGGTCAGAGCATCCATTCAAGTTTCTGAAGCCCTCGTTCCTTGCATCCCATTTTGTAGTTGTGAGTCTTCAGTGATAATACTGACCTAGCGCAGAGCCCATCTGAAGGGGGAACAGGTAGACCTGTAGTCTTGTATTGTGGGCTTGTTAGGGTTTTCCTGCCTCTATCCCAGGATCCTACTCAGCCCACGAATTGTAGCTGACAGAATATTTGAACGGATGAATAGGCAAAATATTCAGTGCACACATTACACCAAAGTATCGTTGACCAACCCTAGACCAAGAACAAGCTGAGGTGTGTAGCTGAGGCGAGCCTTGCTTCTAATGAACAGCTGGTGGGTATTTTGGGTTATACACAGAAATGACTAAGAAGGAAATCCCACTGTGCCTCACAGCCCCTCCCCCAGGACATGTATGTACCACGTAGTATTCGTCTTATATCTTTAGATGAAGTTCAAAGCCACTTTCATTTTCCACACTAAGAATTTAGTTAAATTCTGAACAAGTTTGCTGGGTAACCTAGTCTAAACTTTCAAACTACCAAACTAAAGACGCTCAGTGTGGTGTTTTAGTCAACTGTGCTTTGGGAAAGAAAAATAAAGCCACCACACGGAGACAATTACAGTAAAATTGAGGGAGACAGATATTATATTATTTAAATGCGCAGTTTAAAACTACACATTGAAAGTTATGGCCCATTAATGTAAATTATCTTGTGGTGGAAATATCTAATTATCTCTCCCAGATAACAAATATGAGTGTAAATGTTTCAACCTAATCAGAACCTGCAGGGAGAGAAGCTGCTCAATGAGGAACCCGGACTCTGCCCCAGCGTCTAATTATCTGTGAAATCCACCCGCGGAGTCTCAGGTGTGCCATTCCTGGTCCTCTTTTCTAGAACAAGGAAAGAAAAAGGTATCCCATGTCTTGTGTTGAAATATTTTTATAAGAGCAATTATTTGATGTGATGAGTGATGGGGTGTGTTGTGTTTTTGTCCAACTCGAAACTATCACTGCTCCCAGGAAAATGCATCCCCCAAAGTGAATAATGTCTGTAAATTAATTTCAAGGATTGTTTTTCACCCACTGATTTCATGTCCACATCGTCAACCTCTTATAGTTGAAGGCAAATAGAATGTTGTGAGCCTCCATCAAAAATACTATATAGACTGAAACAGATAATATTGTAATGCCAGTACGAATCTGGACACCCTTTAGAGGGGGCGACTTGCCCGTGTTTCATGGATAGGTGTTTCAGACTTGGTGCTGATATGTTTCTACGTTAACATGTTTCAGGCCTGCAGTACCAAACATGAGTACCAAGAAGGCCGAAGTCCTAGGTATTCAGCCATGACCGCAGAAGCACCACTTGGTTAAGAAAATCATTGACTATTCCCCAGTAAGGATCCTGAAAATAAAGACTCCTGATATAATGGCCGTAGGAAAATTTCCTGTGCACGTGAAAAAAAAAATGAAGTATTTGGTTAACTCCCCCAATTTAGGATGCATGCTCATGTTTAATTGAAAAACACAACATTAGCATGTGTTTTATAACCCTGTTCAATGTTAACGCAAAGACTCTGACAGGTGCGGGACCTTAAATTAGTTGAGCTCCTTTAGAAGCAAGACACATGATTCTTCTAGGACGGCCATAAGGATAGGAGTTCCTTGTGAGGATTCTCAAGAGAAAACAGTGCTGTCATCTGCACAGTTGGACCAAACAGGACAGTCACACAGCCTGGTGTCCTGAAAACTAAATATCATTGAAGAACTAGGCGGTGGTCAAGACCCAGCAGTGTAATAACTACATCATCATCACTCCTGTCTCCAATTTCTGCCTCTGAGGTTACTTAACTGCGACCCCTCTTCTCCTCCCACACCATCTACCACTCACCAGATGGTTCTCGCTGCACAATGCTTATCCGGCAGGTCCAACAGGTGACTCACCGCGGGGGTCTCCCTGGGGGCGGAGGGCACCCCAGGTTGTCTTGAGGTCAGAAACCCATCTCGTGTCCACTTGGCTATCACAACCAGGTTCCAAGCATGTGGGGCTCTGGGTCATAATTCCTCAGAAGAGGGCTGTGCAAAATCTTTTCCAAATATTTCTGAAATTTGAAGGCATGCGTGTTTCTGGCATACTTGGTCTTTCCCAAAAGATTGCAGCAACTTTAAAGGACTTCACAGCTCACGATGAGTAGAATCAGTGTTTCTGGTCTTTTATCATGCCATCGACCCACATGGGTCCCATCATACTAAGACAACGTTAAAATGCACCTGCAAGTACCATGTTTTTGGATAGCTCTGTCTTTACATATCTGCTCCCTTTGCCTGGAATGGCTCCCATCAACGCTCCGACTTGGTTAGTTCCTGCTCATCTTCAAGTTTCAGCTCCAGGACCAGGGAAGGTTCATATTGTTTTCTACCTGTTGAACATCTCTTCCTCCTTTTCATGATAATTTTCTTTGGAGAACCACTGTTCTCACTCCAGCTGCATTGACGAGATGCAGCTTACCCTGTGCTTGGTGCCAAGATTGATCATGTTTATCAGGCAGGACTTTTCATTCTCTTGGCCATGTGTTTGGATCAAGAGTAGACATATGACCCAAGCAAGGACTCTCAATCATCTGGGGCCATTTTATAGAATTATTAGGGGAAACGTTTTGTTTGTTTTTATAAAGTTGATTAACTGGTAAAGTATAGGCCTAGAATTTTCAATGGCCCATGTATGAAAAAGCCATCAGAGACATAACTGGAGGTGAGAGAGAGAAGAAGAGAGATCTGGGAACATTATTGGAGTTCCTGGATCAAACTATAACTGAATGCAAAATGCTCCCGAAATTATCCTTTATGTTTAACAATTTTTTCCTCTTTTTTTATTTTTTGGCTCATTTGAGAACGATCTGAACTTTCTACTACCTGCAATATAAAGAGACCAAATTAATACAGGTTGTTTAGGCCAGATGCCTTCTTATACCCTGATCATGCTGTATCACACATGCTTTCTCATCTCTTCCTGCGGGAGACTGTGAGCTCCTGGAAGGCTGGCCCTGTCTCATGTTCATGCGCCAGTGTCTGACGCGTTGGATGGTATATCGCTGGCATTCATCCTTATTTGGTGGACAGATGGAAGAAAGATGAATGAACTTTCTAGCTGTTGGATTAATAATGGTATTTTCTGAATTGCTAAATGTGTTCACTTTAGTCCCCAAAACACCAAGTTTTCATTATGATTAGCACAATTTTGTTTCTTCATCAAACCTCAGATTTTCCTCTCTTCATTGTTTCACCACAAAGAATATCCAACAAATTTAGCACTGTGTTTTCTCAGGAGAATATAAGTATCATTTTTAAATCTTCAGTCCATAGATCCCATTTCATTGGTTCAACAACAGTGAACACTTTAATAGAGAGAGAAATGAGGCTGATGAGGGAAGCAGGGCCTGGACCGTGGAGGTCTCCATTTCTATGCTAAGCAGCTTGGGTTTTATTGTGCAGGCAATTTGGAGCCATCGAGGAGTAACCAGGCAAGATTCACATTTTAGAAAACGCATTGTGGAGGGTTCAGGATGTGGGGAAGGAACCCAGATCCCTGACCTGGAGGAGACAGAGGCCGGCTGGGCGTGCCTGTTCTGCCCTCAGCAGTGAGAGTGAGACGGGACGCGAGAGGTAGATGCAGGTAGGAGATGAGAAGAGAGACCCAAGATGATCTCAGATTCCTGGCTTGGATGATAGCCATTCATTAAGACCAAAAAAAAAAAAGTAAAATAACTAGATCTGAGAAAGAAATTAATTTGATTCTGGACATGTCCATTAAAAAAAGGAATTTGCAAAAAAAAAAAAAAAAAAAGTCTTGTGAGCACCCAACTAGCATAGCTCAGTGAATGAGCACCGAACTATGAACCAGGAGGTCACGGTTTGATTCCCAATCGAGGCACATGCCCCAGTGCGGGCTCGATCCCCAGTGTGGGGCGTGTAGGAGGCAGCCGATCCATGATACTCTCTCATCATTGATGCTTCTATCTCTCTCTCCCTCTCTTCCTCTCTGAAATCAATAAAAATATATTTTTTAAAAAGTCTTGTGGGCTTCTCTTGTCTGCCCTTCTCTGGCAGTAGGTCTTGAGCAGCTGAGCTGGGCACCTGGCTGTTCTGCTTGGCCCCACCCTCCAAACCAGCCTGCAGGAATCACCTCCGCTGACCCAGGCTCACAACACTCCTCTGAGCAGGATGTCCAGGGAGAGCTTCTGGAAGTTTCTCTTCTGCCCCAGCTTCAGGGACCCTCTTATTTGGCATGTGAGTTGCTACAATCAAGCCTGGCAAACTGCTTCCCGCTTGAAGGTGTTCTTGCATGGGCTTGAAAAAAGTGGAAAGACTGTTGAAATGTGTTTTATTTATGACACTCAACACTCAAATGCCCTTCGTTTTCGGCGTGTCCCCATCACTGTGACATTTTCCCTCTGCGTTTAGTCCGAGCCGTCAGCCCCGGGGTGGGAATGCCGGGGACAGACAGACCGAGGCCCCGCTCCACAGGGCGGGCGCGGGGCCACAGGAATCCGAATCCCATTTGATCACTTCTATCTGATTTCTTCGCTTTTCGCCAATAGATGTCCCTGCAGCAAATGGAAGAATGTTGAAAGGAGTCCAGGGGTGTAATTAAGTGAGACAATACAGATGCCAGGATTTAAGCACCGCCAGTTTTATGTAATTTAATTAATACTGTGGCGAGGAAAACTGCTTGCCCGGCAGTATTTCGGGAGGAAAGAGCTGCTGTCTGCAGGGCAGCCTGACAGAACGCGGAGGCAGAGGCAGCCCCACGGAGGGCTCTATCTGAGCACAAAGAGCAGCCACGCCCGGAGCCCTGCGTGTTATTTCCCGGCCGACGCTTAGGACCCTGTCATGTAGTCACCTACAGAAATTCCACAGCGCGCTGAAGGCCCTGCAGGTGCGCCCGCCTCCTCTGCCACCTTCCCAGGCGCCTGGGGCCCCCGCCCCCGTCTCCGCGGGGCTCGTTGGCTGTCGGAGGGGCTCCCTCACAGCTGAGGATGGCGGGAGGGGATTCTGAAGTGAAGGAACGGGTCTCCTGCCTAAATAAGATACAGATGTGTTGGTCTCATTACCAGCTTTTACTTCCCTTTATTCGGCCAGGACACTTTGATAAATATATACTCCATTTTCCTCAGAGAAGCAGGAGATAATGCCTTCGATGCAGACGCAAAATCAATTTTGGTAATAACTCCGGGTAGAGCTCCCAGCTCCCGAAATGAAAACCAGGCGACATGAAAAGAGAAAGTCTGTGATCAGCAAAACACGCGCACGGGGCCCGAGGTTTCAGGTGGCTTCTCATTTAGAGCTTATGGATTCCGAATGAGGGAAAACGATTTGAAATTTCAAAGGCTTTGGCATTTTAAATTTGTCTTTATTTAAAATGTTCCCTTTTTCTCTCTCCCCTTCATGGTTCTTTCTGAAACTTTCACCCACAGCACAGTCAACGCTGCCGTGGAAATGAAACGCAGGAGGAGAGCAAACCCGGGAGAAGCCAACGCCGCGAGGCCAGCGGCAGCCACAGGCATCGGCCTCAGCGACGGGGCTCCCTCTGGCCCAGCCCCGGGGCTGCCGCCTGTTGACTGTTTCCATTCCCTGTGATCGCAGAGTCCGCGCACAGCTTCGTTGGACACACACCCAACAGAAGCAGGAGGACATGGTGGGGAAAGTGGTGTTTGGTAGCTCAGTATGTGTATGTGATGTAATCCAGGTGGAATGACATGGAAGTGTGTTCCCTTGGTTTGAATTAAGCATATTTAAGATCTACACTTCAGCTCGGCGGGCGTGGCTCAGTGCTTGAGCATCAACCTGTGAACCAGGAGGTCATGGTTCAATTCCCGGTCAAGCACAGGCCCGGGTTGTGGGCTCGATCCCCAGTGTGGGGCGTGCAGGAGGCAGCTGATCAGTGATTCTCTCTCATCGTTGATGTGTCTATCTCTCTCTCCCTCTCCCTTCCTCTCTGAAGTCAATAAAAATATTAAAAATAATAAAGAAATAAAATCTATCCTTCAGTCACGCTTACTGTTCCTGACCTTTCGGAAAATGTAATCGCTGGAGAGGGGCAGTGACCAAGACGTGAACGGGACACTGTTCCTGCGGGTGGCTCTTTGGTTTATCCGTGGCTGAGGGACACACTCCCCAAACCTGGTGGCTTCAAACAACAGCCATTCATTTGTCCAGGACTCTGTGCAGCAGGCACTGGGGGGGGGGGGGGGGTTAAGGTGGCTCCCTCCCGGGCGTCACTGTGGAGGCGAAACTGCAGCAGGGCCCTCTCTCCCCACGGACCAGAGTGGGCCAATGGACGGGGGGGCCAGGTCCCAGGAGAGGGGGCCAGCGGGAGCTGAGGCAGAAGCTGCAGGTGAAGGTCCCGCGGGGACAGGCCCGCAGCGGCCTTCCTCTGGGTTCTCTTGGCCAAATCCAAGGGCGTGGAAACAGCCTGTTTCTCAACCAGAAGAGGAGCAAGAACACGCAGCCGTCTGTCACCTACCAGAAACCGTCCTCCGCCACAATCCCTTGTATTGTCTGACACGCAACATGCGAGTGCCCCTGCCAAGATCCCGTCACTTCCATCCCCGTCGTGGCATCTGACTCTAAGGCAAAGACCAGGATCTCCTCACCTGAGTCAGACGCAGGAGCCAGTAGGCTGTCTCTATGGGCTCCACAAGTAAGGAGGCCCAGGAGGTACAGAGACCAGTCCCAGACCCGGCACAGCGCTCATGGGGAGCCAGGGACAGAGAAGCCGCGATGGAGGCTCCAGGCCATGTCCACCGCCATTCCATCCTGAAACCCAGCTTCCCTTGCTCACTGAGGAGGACTGAGGTGTTTCATTTTTAAGTAGGAATCAAAGGAAATATTCCAACTTTGGTCTTGCAAGATTGAAAAATAAAAATATTCATGTGACATTTGTGCACGCGCACATGCATGTGTGTGTGTGTGTGTGTGTGTGTGTGTGGTTTCCTCCAAGACCACAAAATAAGGCCACCCTAGTGGCCTCCGTTGCCATTACTGGTTTCCGGGTCAAAGCTGTATTGGAAGAGACCGGTGCTTAAGGCCTCAGCTCCCCGTCCCCAGAACAGACGTCTCCAGAAAGCCCGAATTGGCCAAGAAGGTGCCGTTCAGCCCGAATTCTCATGCACACGTGACCGGTGGTCACTGTCAATTTTGCAAAGAGCAGCCATTTCTCGACATGACTTCCGGCTTCCCCGGTAGTAGATGCTTTGCTAGTTCACAAAGGAAAGGCCGTCCCCTCCCACCGGTGGCGCAGCACACGGCCCGGTGCAGCCTTGGGAATATGGATGAGGGGATGACGAAGATTGATTTGTCTTTAGAGGATTGAAATGTGAGCAGCTGCCGGAGCAGCACTAAAAAGAATTAGACTCATCAAGCATAGTGATTCATAATGATAGCTTCACTTGCTCTTGGAATATTAAGGGAATCAACCATCCTCCTAATTGCCGAAAAGGACGTCTCCCCGCCCCCTCCCCACACAACATCTCTCTTTCAGTTTCTCAATATATCGATTTTTATATAGACAGATAGATCCCGACATGGCCTTCTCACTGGTGCAAGCATAAATGTAGCCAAGAAAAATTAAGATGAGCTAATATCTTGGATTAATGCTGGTTTCTATGCCTGAACCCGGAGCATAAATATCCCTTTAAAAGTAATACTGTCTGCAAATAAGATCAACTCCAATTTCAAGGCACTTTGTTAATGAAAAGTATTGATTTTTAGAGCATCGGGGCCAAACCATGGCCCATGTGTAATGCCTGACGTCCTTTCTGAAGAGAATCCGCACTGCCCTTCCCTTCTCCTTCGCCTCCTCCTCCCCGGCCTCAGGCCCCCACTTCTGTCTCTCTGCCTTCTCTTCCTTGTGGATCTCATTCATTCCTACAAAGTCGGCTGTCACTTCCAGGCAGATCTGTCACTTCCAATTCATTATCTTGATCTGTCGATACCTCCCTTCCTGGTGTCCTTGCCCGGCTCACCTGCCCTTTGACCCCTATCCCTTCCCGAGTGTTTCTTTCGGGGTTCCCTCCCCACCTCTCCATTCACACAGTTATCCGTCCCCCTCTATCCTTCCTCTCCTGGGGAAAGTGAGGTGGAGACCAGGCCACCCGCCTGGCTCCTTCCTGCTCCCCTGACTCATGTGCTCTTTCTTCTTGCACAGCAGAGCGCGCCAGCTGTGAGCATGAGGACCGGCCCTGCTCCATCACAGGCGCAAGATCCAACAACTGGCCCTGGTACTGTGTGAGAGGGTGTGTGAGGCGGGCAAGACGGGGGAGGTGGAGGGAAGAGAAGAGAACATTGCTCAGCCAGTGTGACCCATCAGATCCACTGTTGGGGTGACATCTAGCCCCACAAGATCACATGTGCTGCTGTAGACTGCGGGTTGTTATTCAGTGAACTAGGAATCATGTAATACCAGGTGACTCCTCATGTCTTCCTGAAAATCGTTTTAAATCGAGTGTTCTTCCTTAACTTCCACGTGTTTATACTTAGCTCCCCAGCCACATTCCAGCTCCGTAAAGAACAGCTGACGGCAAAGCTTTCTGGTGCCCCCGAGAGGGTCTAGATATGTCGGGCCAAGAAAACAGCAGGACTGACGCAGAAGGCACTCTGTTTAATCAGCTGCTACTCTGGTTGACGTAATCAGCCAGTAGGCCCTCTTAATTGATTTGCAATCATAACCGGAATGAAACTATTACCAATATTACTACATGGCTCATAGAGACAACCCAACAAAGGAATGAAATAAGCACTATGTAACAACCCATGAGCTAAATGCGTGGGCTGAAGCCAGGCACTTCTTCATTGTCATCACAGAGAACCGGCTCGTGTTGACAAGCGACCCCACGTCTCCCTGGAGGTCCCCCCACAGGGAGCTGCCTCTGGCCGCGTGTGATTCAACCTCACACCTGGAGTAGGACGTGCTCTCTAAGGAAGGACCTGGGACCACAGTCATTTTCATGTGCAGGTGAAACGGAGGCACCAGGCTGGACAATTAGCACTGTCCAGTGTGCGGGGCAGCTGATGCCCAGAAAACACAGACCAACTGCAATGGATCACTCACAGGAAGACATCGGGGCCCCGGGGAAGACCGGGAGCCCATCGTCCTAGGCCACAGCTCCCGCCGCGCCCCCAAGACAGGAAGCCTCTTCGAGGTGGCGTGGGCTTCCTCCTCCCACACGGGATGCAGCGTGAGCAGTTTCACAACATGAGTTAGGGGACGTGGTCCGTAGGGCAGAAGCCTGACGACGTGACTTATGGTTGATAAACCTTGGCTGAGTGAGAAAGGGAACCAGGTGCAAGTGACTAAAAGCAGAGCCTTTTCCGAGGGGAGGGAAGACCGGAGTGGCCCAGGAGGTGGTAACCGAATCCCGTCACTGCGGTTTCTGAACCTGAAAGCCACCCCGACCCATGCCTGCACAGATGGACCCTGAGCTGTGGGTGCACCCGGCCGCCTGGAACACCTCACTCATGTGCTCACCGTGCTGAGGAACCGGGAGTGGTTTTCCACGTCTCTTCCTTGGGAAGACGTGACTGTTGAGTGGTGATGCGATGGACATGTGTGACTTGGCCCCCGTCCCCTGGGTCTCCTTTCCTTTAACAGTCTGTGGGGCGGGACTTCCCCTGTATGGCGGGTGATGGCGGTCCCCTCCACGCTGCCCTGCAGACACCTCCTGGGCTCAGGGACTGGCGGAACGTCAGGTAAATCTCACAGACGTATGGCTGGTGGGCCCCCCAAGGCCCGGGGGCGCTCACTTCCGCTTGAACCCCCTGCAGCATGTTTGGGGAGCGAGACGTGTTCGATGCATAAGTCTGGGCGCTGAAAGTTCAATCTTGTTGTCTTGACTCCGGAGTTATTTCAGGCCATAAGCCGCTGCCAATGTTTCCAGCACAACGAATGACGGGAGGGGGCAGGCCTACAGGAAGTGCACACGTGGGAAAAAATGATGTTTTCCACCATGTTTATTATGCTTTCACTTTGGGGATTAATCAGCCTTACAACCGAAGAGCTTGCAGAGACTTCAGCAAGGTCAGGGGTCATGAAGGCGTCGCTGGAACCATCCATGCTGGAGCCTTTCCAGGCAGCACGGGCTGTGGTTGCGTCCTGGCTGTTTATTGTTGTGTTGTTGTCCTTGCCTGACCCTCTCCTGAAAACCACCCAGAGCTGGAGAGCTCACTGCTCCCCGAGCAGCTCCATCCCCTTCCGACAGCTCTGCCTCTGCTCCAGAAAACCCTTTGACTGAAACCAAGTCTTCCCCCCTCACACCCACTCCCAGCCAGACCGGAAGCAGCTCTGAATGAGAACGAGAAACATTCCTGAAAACCCCAATACACTCTGCTGGTAAGAAAGTCAGGCAACGGCTGAGGCACAGAACTGGCAGACTTGCCATTTGACTGAGAGCGTCGTCCACGAGGCACATTCACACACACCTCCCGACAAGGTGCTGTAGTTATTGAAACAGACGGTTGTCAGACAGGAAGGTCTAGGCGTCCGTGCTCATTTAGCAAACTCACAGAATCGGGAATGCAGTCGGCCGTCTCAGCGCTCTCACACACAGGGCTGGTTAGCTGGTCCCCGCAGAAATGACTCTCCTTGATGGACAGATTAGAATAATGTAGTTCCGAACCTTAAAGTTCACCTGAGAAAATGGTCTTCATCCCAACTTCCTTCTTAAATATCTGTCTTTTCTCTCTCTCTGGCTCTCATCACTTTATTTTCCTGCTCCCAAGTCAAAGGGGCAAAATAAGTCTCTACAAAGACATCCTCAAGGGTCCCCCATAAATAACAATTCCCACCAACACTGCCTGGAAGGGGCCCCGAGAGGGGCAGGGGCTGGCAGGTCTTCTCATTCCAGCTGGGAGTCGCATCAGTCCTGCGAGATTCCGGGTAAGTGTTGTCCCCTTACTGGGCCTCTGCTGGGTCCCGATGCTCGAGATGCAGCCCTTTTACGTGTTCTACAGAGCGCGGTTGGAGGTTTGCAGTGGGAAAGGCGGGGAGCAGAGGTTGGTATATAAGGTTACATTAAACCAGCGTGGGCCCTGGACCAGCAGCAACGGCAGCACGTGGGAGCTCATGAGAGAAATTCGCAGTCGCAGAACCATCTAGACCTCCTGAATCAGAAGGTATGGGTGCAGCCCAGCGCACAGGAGCGTCTGCTGCAGTGAGAACCCCTGCCCGGCCGGCGTGGCTCAGTGGTTGAGCATCGACCTATGAACCAGGAGGTCACAGTTCGATTCCCTGCCCAGGGCACATGCCTGGGTTGCAGGCTCTAACCCCCAGTAGGGGGCGTACAGAAGGCAGCCGATCCATGATTCTCTCTCATCATTGATATTTCTATCACTCCCTTCCTTCCTCTCTGAAATGAATAATAATAATAATAAAGTGAGAACCCCTGCTCTGGCCACGGGACAATCACAAAAAGCTTTGCAAGTTCAGAGTCTGGACTACCGTGTCCCCAAAAGGCAGGCACCATGAAACCCACAAAGGCACAGGATTCTCCCACAGACAGGGCTGCAATGAGGAGTGGGAACCTCTGCCGTTTGTAGAATTGTGAATTTAAACTCTCTCTTAATTGTATGATAACAAAGCTGCTGCCTGGGGAATAATGGGATGCAGTTCGCTTCCCTCAGGGGCGATATTTCATCCAGGCTTGATGGAGCAATTTGAAAAGATCATTAAAGAGACAAGCTGCACGGCAGAGGGTGGCAAAAGTGTGATTCTCTTCGGAGCTGAAATCTCCAAACATCACGTGTTTCTGAATGTGTGTCTCTGGTCCATGGAAACGCTTGGCTGATAGTTGAGTTTCAGCTACTGTTTCAGATACACATGGGCGGGTACCTCCACACACACACCTCTTTCAGGATTTTGAAAGTCTCTACGTTTTTTTAATATTAAAAAACAACATCATCTGATTTGATTATCTTCCGAAATGAAGAGAGTTTTTTTCTTTACTCAATTGGACACATGTGAGTAGCAGTAGCAGAAGAAAAAAGAGGCAGAGACGAGGAGGAGGAAGGGGGGAGGAGGGGAAAGGGGGGAGGAGGAGGAAGGGGGAGGAGGAGGAGGAAGGGGAGGAAGAGGAAGGGGGAGGAGGAGGAAGGGGGGAGGAGGAGGAAGGGGAGGAGGAGGAGGAGAACCAGCAAAGAAGGAAGCAGTCTCAGAAGATGAGTGCAAAGGAGGTAAAATCCCCTGAAACCCCAGAACTCAGAGAAAAGCGCTGTTTCCGGTGCTCCCGTCGTGGACACGGAGGGCGGGATGGGTACGTTCGTGTCACCTGAGTGACAGCAGGTGCACATCGGAGTCATCTACAAGGCTGTTCTCGGATCTGCTTCTGCTTCTCAGACCGCGTCAGGGACGGCCCGAGTGAATGGCTGCACATCCACACCCTTCCTACCACTGCGCGCGTTCCATTGTCTACGTGGGCTGCGGTAGGTCATTGGCTAAGTTTTGTGATTCTGTTCTTGGCTGTTGACAACAAGGCTGCTCCCACCGTGTCCGGGTTCTCGGCAGACCCCCTGCACTGCCTGGGAAATGTCACTAGAAATCTGGCCGCTAGGGCCAATGATAGTTACTTTCACATTTCCTGCCTGACGCCGACCCCTGTTAGAGAGGGATGCTGACGAGCACCCCGAAGGGACAGGAGAAGGGCCGCCCTCCACGCCCTCAGCTACGCTTGCTGTGTCAATGCTCTAAACTGGGCCCTGACCAGCCTTCCAGGCCTTCTCCCCGCTCCGACCACCGGGTCTGACAAACTCAGTAAAATGAGGAATTAACGCTCTTTCTGTCTCCCAGCAGGAGACTGAGCTGGGCAGGCTGGAGGAGCAGCATTCATGAGGGCGGTTCTGGGAGGCTGGGGCGCGGGGCTTGAGGCCGCCTGCTGAGAACGCCACGCAGAGGAGCGGCTGTGACGCACCCTGGGTCACGGGAGCCGGCCCGTTCCTGTCCTGCGCTGGGACAGACAGTGGACGAACCCACTGCCCACATCTCGGCTTCTCCATGTGGAGGAGGTGACCCCCTCAGAGGAATGACAGGCTGTCCATTGTGGGAGCGGCGAGAAGGTGTTTGGGCGCAAAGCCTGGCGCGCCATGAGGTGACCTTTAACGCCGGCCTCCGGGACGGACCCACGTCAAAGCCGAGCAGTGAGGCTGGGAAGCGGCTGCCCTGAAGGGCTGGGTGCGGGGGCTGTGCTGAAAGGTGCCAGGTGTACAGTGACCTGAAAGGCATGCAGCCCGCGTGAACCTGCCTCCTCTCGCCCAAGGCCCCCTGGGCTTTGAGGTCGGCGGGCTCCGCGTGCACTGCTGGTCCCAGCGAAGGCAGAGACAGGCTCCCTCCTGCCCAGTGTCCAGAGTTGGTGCATCAAGATGAAAGCTGAGCCCAGCCACGTGGCTCAGTGGGTGAGCGTGGACCTATGAACCAGGAGGTCACGGTTCTATTTCCGGTCAGGGCACAGGCCCGGGTTGTGGGCTCGATCCCCAGTGTAGGGGGCGTGCAGGAGGCAGCCGACCCATGATTCTCTCTCATCACTGATGTTTCTCTCTCTCTCCCTGTCCCTTCCTCTCTGAAATCAACAAAAAATATTTTTAAGAAAAGATGAAAATCGAGACTTCAAACATGAAAACCAAATGGCCAGCATGTCTCTCGTAAGGCGTGTTCTTGGCAGGACCTAGTTTCCCCGTACATGAGAGGACATGTTGTAGTTTACACACATTGTCATGTAGATATGTTGTTGTCCGTATCTGTGTCTGTGAGTGGTGATGTATTGTACATATCTCCCAACACACCCTGCGGCAGGACAGGGCTGGCCTCATCCACTCCAGTGCACAGGGCAGGGGCGGGAAGCTGGGGGAGGAAGAAGTTCCCTGGCTCAAGTTCATGCCTCCTTCCACCGAACCCCAGGACCCTCCTTGGTTTCAACGCCCACATCTGTGAGAGCTTTCCAAAGAGCTTCTCAAGGCCAGACAGGGAACGTGTAATCTACACTCTCTTCCGATCTCATCTAATACGTTCTTTACAGACCCAGGTATTAGCGGACGACCACGTGGAAGCGGGTAAGTAGATGAATTGCTTTTGTACCGCATTACCTGATGGATCCGGAGGGATTAACACGTCATCATCCGTCTTCCCCTGCCCCGAAATCCCAGTGTTATTTTTACCATTTTGTTTAAGCCAAGCTGATATGCTTACATGACTTAGGCTCTTTGGCAATGCAATCCATTTGCTTTATCCATTATCCATTCAGAATGATTGATGCAGTACAAATACACAATAAAAACTAGTAATTACCAAGGAAACAGATCCCCTGCCCAGGCCAGGCTAACTGAGAGTGGAGTGCAGGGCACACTGTGGAAGGATCTGACACACACATTGTTTGATTAACTTGTTAGAGGCCCCAGGTCGTTCTCAGGATGGAAGTGCGATCTGATTGGCTGAGTTGGCGCAGGGCCCGCCCCGTGGCCATCTGTGCTCCTGCTGTGCCAGTATTGACTTCCCCTCCCCCCTGGCGCTCATTGAATAAGTAATGCGTGCAGGAGGGGGGCATCTTTGGGAGGCCTTAGGCAGGAGGACTGTGCAGTGTATCAGTGGGAAAGTGTG
This sequence comes from Myotis nattereri, assembly GCF_964212035.1. NCBI lineage: Eukaryota > Metazoa > Chordata > Mammalia > Chiroptera > Vespertilionidae > Myotis > Myotis nattereri. Next base: position 98,331,306 of record NC_138081.1, on the reverse strand, counting down.
GCCAGTTCCCTTTGCTTCCTCTGGAATGAAGATGATGCAAAGAAATCGATGGCTATTACACCGCTGAGGACATGGGCATTTTTTAAAGATTTCTCAGAAGTCATTTTCAGACCTGAAAGTGGAGGGAGATGGGGAGCTGCCTCGACCTTCCAGAGCTTTCCCTTAAAATTCCCCAAAGATGAATGAGTCACGCAAATGAAAAAAATGTTGTTCTCAGTCAGAGTGGAAGTGGAGAAGAGCGAATGTTTACACGTGGGTGCTGTGATGTATTACTGATGAGGAAACAATTGGGGGCAAACTCGCCATTTTCAGACATATTGCATACAGAAAGGAAGCCAGGTACGGAGAGCGATTTTAAGGGTCTGGGACACTTAGACACGGGGCTCCAGCTCTGTGTCCCCAAGCCACGTCCCAGCAGGAAGCATGTGAAGCCAAGTGACAGGTACCAGCCTTATTATCATGCAACGCCCTTGCTGTCTGTCCTCTTTAGACCTGAAGGTTCCCCGGATCCTAAAGCTGCCAGCTAACAGCTCCCCAACCGGAAGAAATGCTCCCAGCTAGGGTGCGGTCTGTACCCCATTTGTGTTTCTTAGGTCCATTCTGCACACACAGGTGCTGTGGGGGGACCCTTGTCATTCCATGTCTTTAGAGACTGTCCTTAATTTCTAAGAAAAAAAATTGGAAAACGCCCATGTTTTTCTGAGCCCAAGTTCACCCCTGGTAAACTGCTCTGCCCCAGAGAGATAAAAGAGGGGACCCAGGGGCCCTCAGCACCCACAGGGGAACGGAACAGGCCTGCCTGGCTGCTGTCCCTCGTGACTTCCCTCTTTGCTAATTTTCATTTAGACACTCCTTTACTTCAGAAAATTGCTTCCAATTTCTAAAATTCTCGAGAAAACGCTCCTAAGGTAGAAAGAAATATCTTCCTTCCGAAGGGCAATTTACTTTCAAGTATTTTACAGTTTGGTAGGCCTGCCACTCAATCTGCAATTTGTCTTCTCCGTGAATGTTAATTGGGAGTCTTGGCAAAGACTGGGTATTTTGGGAAGTGTGCGCACACCTTTCAAGCAGAAGGAAGTCACCTGCATCTATAAATACAGCTTCTGTTGCTGCCACCAACCCAGGCACAGAGAGGAGAACAATCCCTTCCTTCTCCTGACAGATTTCCAGGACCTGAGCCTCGCTTTATGATGCTGTAATGAGTCACAATTGCCATCCTGTGCCCAGGCCTGGGGTCTCCACGGCACCTGGAAATGAAGGCACCATAGCTACAACCCTCCAAAAGCAAGGAGAGGTTGGCTTGGAGTTCTCAGTGAAAAAGGGCTCAGGTCTCTCTCTCTCTCTCTCTCCCTCCCCCCTCTCTCTCTCTCTGAGTGAAAGCTGCCCAGGCAGACTGGGTTGAAGACAGAAAGTGGTGAGTGGTGGAGACCAGACCAGGATCCCATGCCACCTCCTGGGCCAGAGCTAAAATGTAAGGAATGAAGAAGTGTGTTCACGAAGGCATTAGCCCCCGGCCTTGGATTTGCAAAGGCACTAAAAGGAGAAGTGACTGTTTTATTGCCATTGATCCCGTGAGCTGCTGAGTCGCAGAGTTACTGTCAGATTTATGATTCGGGGTGAACGCCCTGGTGGCTACCCTGAGAGCTCTCTCCACTAATTTAGCATTTATGACCTGTCACGAGTAAACTTTGCCCGTCTTTTAATGCTTCGCCCAGAAATATAACTTCTCATTTAAACATGTATTCATCTCACTACGAGGTAAGATCGCGGACACGGTCAGGATAAATACGAAGCGTCGGTAACATGCTGGGGGTCTGTGTCCTGGGAAACAGCCAACATCAATGCTGTTTTCCAAGTCAGGTGTGTCTGCAATCAGGGAGGCTGCTGGGTTTGCTTTTAAAGTTCCTACCGCTTCTGCTTGGTAATCTGATCTTTTAGTCCACCAGCATTTAGTGGTTCTCAACCTTCCTAATGCCGTGACCCTTTCATACAGTTCCTCATGTTGTGGTGACCCCCCAGCCATAAAATTATTTTCATTGCTACTTCATAACTGTAATTTTGCTACTGTTATGAATCGTCATGTAAATATCTGATATGCTATATGTGTTTTCCGATGGTCGTGACCCACAGGTTGAGAACCGCTAATTTTAGACTCTCATAAAGCACATATTCCCACATGGTACGAGTGGGCGCGCCGGATGAAACCCACAGGAAGTGATGTCACAGCTTCCCCTGTCAGGGCCAACGTACCTGCAGAAACACCGCACGTGCTCACTCTGAGTGAATGGAGACACTGCGCTGCTACTAAGACACTGTAACTGTGATGGGCCCTGGGCCGCTTCCGGCTCCCGGCGACTGGGAATCCCGCGGCCGTGGGCATAGGGCGCGTTATTTTGGGGGATCAGTGTTCCGGTTCCCTCAGACACACGCCCAGAGGTGAGGCCGCTGGGTCCCAAGGCGCACGCTCGGTGGCGGGCAGAGTCCACAGTCGGTTTGATGACGGAAGAGAACACGGCTTTGTAGGACAGCCACGCTTTCGAAGGCACTGCTTACAGAGCCCGTGGTTAACGCCTGGGGCCTACCGTTCCAGAGCTAGCTAATGTCACTGCCTGATGAAAGCTAATAACAAGACAAACAGCACTGTCTCGGGGGGAGAAGGAAGTGAAAAAAGAGGGATAAGGAAATGGCCTCCGTTATCCAGAGTGAACTTGAGTGTTGACGGCAAGTCCTACTATCCCCAGACAAAGTGCAGCTTCAGATTCAACAAATAGATTGGGTAAGTTCCTACTGTGTGCTAGGCCCGGGCCTGGGTTATAGGAATAAGGCTGGGAGAAAGACACGGGTTTCCTGGCGGAGCAGAGAGCCTACCAGGAAGGACGGATCACGTGATAACAGTCACGTGCAGATCCCACTATAGCCTCGCTGGGACGGGGCTGCAATGGGGGGACCCTTCATTTGCTCGGCGGCCAGCATCACAGATGCAGAGACCCACGGGGAGGTGGGATGACTTTGGAGAGAAAATGACTTGATGGGATAACAAGCCCTAGAATAGCGGTTCTCAACCTGGGGGTCGTGACCCCTTTGGCGGTTGAAGGGTCTTTTCACAGGGGTAGCCTAAGACCATCCTGCATATCAGATATTTACATGAAGATTCATAACAGTAGCAACATGACAGGTATGAAGTAGCAACGAACATAATTTTATGGCTAGGTCACAACATGAGGAGCTGTATTAAAGGGCCAGAAGGTTGAGAACCACTGCCCTAGAATGAAGTCTCACAGAGCTTATGGGTTCCTGCGCTGGATGGATAGTTTCAGAACTAGCTAAGCACCGAAGGTGAAGCAGAGACCTGAGGTGGCGGCTCATACATGGGAGGGGATAGAGCATTTCCACCCACGGGAGCTGGACCCCGGCTGCCCAGCACAGGGAGCTCACGCACTGGGGACCGGAGGGCTGGAGCCGGGGCAGCGGGGAAGACAAGGTGCTCAGTGCTCAGTGCTCAGCCGGGAAGAGGGGAGTCAGTTTGGAGGCGAATGTTTCAGGAGCCTTCACACTGCACCTTCCAAAACTCCCCCGAGTTTCAGGTCTCAAACGGAAAAGTTTGTGAGTCACACCTTCAAAGGAGAAGCATGAATTTCTCGAGGGAATTTCTCAGACTCATGAAGAAGGAAGGACGTTGTAATGCCTCCTATCACCCACACAGAATGACCTCGGGTCGAGGGCGAGCTGAGGGGCTGGTAGGCTTCCTGATAGCCTGCAATCACTGAAACAGGATGGCTCTGCCCACCTGGTGCCAATTACCCTGAACTTCAGATGCAGTTGGATGCAATAAGTCAAGGAATCTTAAAAAAAAAAAAAAAAAAAGACGTACAGTGTGGTGGAACCGTACCTTTTGAAAATGATTAACACAATTAGCAGCGGCTCCATGCTCTGCACTAGCCCCTGGGCAGCGGGGTAGCTGTGACTTACCTGTCACAGAGGCCTTCCTCTCACACGTCAGAAAATCCCGGAACCTGCGGAGTAACTCCTAAAAAAACAAGAAATGTAACTTCTTCTGTGTATCTTCTGTGTCACTGTCAAAACTTCTGTAAAACTGGGAGCTACTAGAAGTGCGAACCAATCTGCCCGACGCTTTCTGTAGACGTTAACACTGAAGGGTGGCTTTTTTTGAGAACAGATGATTGAATTAAGTGCTAATAACAAAGCTGAAGGATAGAGACTCGGCTGAGCTGCACTGGGCAAATACAAGTGTAAATGAGGTGAGCAGGCCCGTGGGAAGCTGGGAAATGGCCTAATTCGTGGCCAGTGACATCAACAGTCAGTCTCCGACTTCAGCAACCGAAGCACCGGTGCCACGGCTCAGCTGGCGTTCGGCACAGCCCACCTGCTCCACTCAGCAGTCCACTCAGGGGTGTTTTCACAGAGGCTGTGTCTATCGCTTAAGGCAAGTGGAACCTGAGAGGGGCCTCAAAACCAGAAGTCCATCTCCACGCTGGAGGAACTCACTGAAAATGGGAATTCTGGGAGTTCAATTCAAAATGGCACTCACTTTTTCCCCCATATGTCTTTCTGTAGAATACATACAGGGTTTGGGTGTTTGTTTATTTGTTTTTTGTTTGTTTTTTAAAGCAAACACCAAGGCCCTGGTTGAGTAGCTCAGTTGGTTAGAGTAGCATCTGGTTATGCCAAGGTTGCGGGTTTGATCCCCAGTCAAGGCAGATACAACAATCAACCAATGAATGCGTAAATAATGGAACAACAAGTCTCTCTCTCTTTTTCCTCTCTCTCTCTCTCCCTCTCTCTAAAAATCAATTAATAACATTTTTTAAAAAGCAAACATTAAACATTTCAAATAGGCAAGTATGCCAATAATGGACCAGAAACATGGTGTAATATCTAGTTATTATAAAGGAGACAGGTTCCACTTGGGAAATAAACAATAAATAGAACAGAAATCCCATTCCCTCCCGCCCCCTCTCTTCCTGGGGCAGTAGCTTTGGGCACCAGTCCCAAGAATTACTCCGCAAAGAAAGTGGTCTCTCTCCACGCAGGGTGTCCAGGGTCTGAGAGAGGTAGGGCAGCATTTGAGGTGGCAAGGTGCTCCAGGTCTGAAGTGTATCCTTCTCAGATTGGTGAGTAAGAGATTCCCTGGAAAATTCCATCCAGAGGAACGGAGCTTGCAAGGCAAAGTTGGAGTTCTTGCAGCAACTATAAAAAAAACAACAACAAAACACCCCCCCACACACACACACACACAAAAACACACCAAAACATCACCTGAAGGAGAACTCAGAGAACGAATTCCTCAATAATTTAAAATAAGGTGATAAATACCCTCAAAGACGTAAGGGAAGACAGTTTATTATAAAGCAGAAATAAGAGGCCATGTCAGAAAATAACTGGTACAAAAAACACAGTAAGCCAGGCAGGGAACGTGGAGGGAACGGGCAGATAGAAGGAGCTGAGAGGGAGCCGGAGGCCTGGAGACCCGATGCAGAAACTGCCCCGGGAAGCTTAGGGCAGAAGAGGAACATGGAGAGAAGCTACGACGCAGGGGGATAGAAGCAGATCTGCCACGTCAAGGTAGGAGGAGCTTGAGAAGGAGAGAAAAGCAGAGGGTGAAAACATAGATGAAGAAATAAGAACTGAAGCTTTTCCCAGAGTTAAAAGTGAAATTTCAGATTTCAAGACTTTGCAAACGGGCTAGACAATGAAGACTCACATTTAGGCATCACATTAAAATTTAAGAGTAACAGGATTTTTAAAAATCTAAAGCTATTTTGAGGAAAATTAGATGATAGATGATAATAGATAGACAACAGATAAAGATGATAGATGATTAATAGATGGATAAAGAGATAGTTATGTACACACATATACATACATGCATGCATACTGTATACACACACATGTACACACACACTTACAAAAGACCAGAAACCTATTTGACTTTGAATCGCCAAAGGCCACACTAAATGCAAGAAGACAATAGAGCAGTCTTTTCAAAAAGCTTCAGGAAAAACACGAAGAAGGTGACTCCTGGCCAGGGAAGGCGAGCCCTGCAATCAGTGAAGGTCGCGCTCAAATCTCTTCTTCTGCCTCCGGAAACCTCGCAGACGTCACACTGTCCCAGCTCCAGCACTGGGCCCTGTTCTCATCCACATCACAAGTCCCCACCAGGCACCTGCCAAGGCCCCTGGCTGACTCTTGCATCCAGCCCGCCCCTTCCAATCCGTCCTCTAAATCAGCAGTTCTCAACCTGTGGGTTGCGACCCCTTTGGGGGTCGAGTGACCCTTTCACAGGGGTCGCCTAAGACCATCAGAAAACACACACATAATTACACATTGTTTTTGTGATGAATCACTATGCTTTATGTTCAATTTGTAACAATGAAACTGGGGGTCACCGCCACATGAGGAACTGTATTAAAGGGACGCGGCATTAGGAAGGCTGAGAACCGCTGCTCTAGATGGTTCTCAGGTTGTCCTTCTCTCAGTTTCAATTGTCTTCCTTCTTAGCCTTCGGCACCCCAATGAGCCCCACACCCTAACTCTACGGGGCCTCCCGAACGCTTTCATGTAGCAGCCATGTAGCTCTGCGTCTCCTATTCTTCTGGTGGGTTTCTGTATACTTCTGGGCTCAGCCGGCACCATTTCACCTTGTATTATCATACTTGGCTCCCTACCGGAGCAGATCCCCAGAGGCAGTTACGGCTCCTTCATCCTGGGCTTCCGCAGGTGAGCGGGTCCCCTCCGCCCCGAGCCCAGCTGCTGCCCAGCACCTGCGGGGAAGCGCTTCTGAGCAGCACCCCGTCCAAGACAGACACCGGGACTTCCCATGGAGGCATCCATCTCCATTAGGCCCTGTGCGGAGATAAGAGCGTTTCCGTCGTAAACAAGGCCGGTGCCGCCGGAACAGCGGGATCTGCCGGGTGGTCACCATCTGCATGCAGGGGACAGGGACACGCGAAGGAGGCGCCGTAAATCACCGGGAGCTCGCCGGCGGGGCCCACGGGACACCGGCTCGGCGTTATTCATCAGCGCTTCCTCAGGCCGGTGTTTGCCCACGGCTGGAGCCGAGGCGCACTGGTGTCCCTGTAAATAATAAGACAGCCCGATTAGGCCGAGTCATTAATTAAGTGTCTTTGCTGTGAATAAACAGTGAAAGCTTTCAGTCTGAGGGCCCGCGGCGCCGTGATAAATAGGCAGCTGCTGACATCTTCATCAGTTAGCCGCGCTCCCTCCCGGGGACACCAGCCTCCTGTCACAGGGAAGGTGGCCGAACGTTATGCCAGATGCAAGTTGACAAGTCATGGCAATCGGGGGAAAGCCAAGGAGGGCGTGGCTCACACCCTGAACCGGGACCTTAGCTGCACTCTGCCCCATCGGGGGCCGCGGCTTGTGTGCGGCACACACATGTGGGCGGGAATAACCTGGCGCTTTTACTTTCATGAGAATGTACACGTCTGTTTGAAAACAACTCACTGGGGGTCCATGGCAGACTCTCCCCAAACGGCTCCGTGTTTTCTGGCTCTTCCTCCTAGTCCAGCAAATGTCCTCAAAGCGCCCGAGGGAACCCGCGTGTGTCACGTGCATGCCGTTGGACGGAGAGTCGTCGGTACGCCACGCACCGTGTTTCTTCCTGCGCTTCCCCATGAGGAGGTGCTTTGTGAGCCGAGAGTGCAGGCAGAGCGCGGGGATCGGTTCTCTTCCACTGGACTCGCCCCCACGGAGCTGTGCTTTCTAAAAGGGAGAGAGCGCAGTGTTGGCGGCCCTCGCTCGCCCTGGAGAGCCCAGCACTTCTCAAATGCTCCCAGCGATCATCTGCACCCCACGATGGCCAAGAAGTTACAAACAGGAGCCAGCCCAGCGGGTCCCCTAACACGGAGGATCCCTTAACAACATCGCGAGGGGACGGCTCACTGGCGGGGACTGGCGTGCCTCTGCCTGGGGCCCAGCACCAAAAAAACAGTGTCTGCACGTCGGTGTGACAAAGTGGGCAGAGGAGCGGGGAGCGCAAAGGCCACCCGCTGTTGCCTAGGGCAGCGCAGACAGAGAGGCCAGGAGAGGATAACCAGCCGCCATGGCCTCCACGGGGTTGCCCCCCACATGGCGGAGCAGGAAGTCCGGGGGAGGAGGACGCACCTCCCTGCCTCTCCCGCACCGGCCTCTGCGGTGGGCCTGCCCAGGCCAAGCTCTTCCTGCCGGCGAGGAGCCCATCGCGGGGACAGGCTGGGCGCGACCGGCCAGCCTTGCTGGGAACCGTGCGCTCCCATCTGTCCTCGCCCCCACTGAGCCCCACGTTCCCTGAGGACAAACACCACATCCCATTCGCCTGTGTCCCCTGCAGAGCCTTCCTGGGGCCTCGGCCATCAGGATGCTCAGGGCACGCTGGGTGAATGCATGGAGGCGGGATGAGAGTGCAGCGTTCTGGGGGGGGGGGGGGAGGGGGGGCGAGGGGGGATGGGTCTCTGAGCAGAGAGTGGCCCTGGGGACAGTGGGAGGGAATTTTCTCGGGATCACCCGAAGCTGCCTGCCAGGCTCGCCCACGTGCTGTGACCGGAACCCTGGGCTGCAGGAAGTGTAAGGACCGCAGCCTTTGTGCGCTGCTGTCCACCTGGGGAGCGGGGAGGGCCTGGCTGTGTGAAGAGCACGGGGCGCGAATGAGGCCCCAGCAGGAGCAGGAGCAGGAGCAGGAGCTCAGCGGGTCCTGTGGACAATGCACCCCAGCACCCGCTTCTGCTCTCACGGGGTCCACTGTGCAGCCAGGGAGAGACCATGACGCACAGCAGCCCGCAGGTTCGTCCCCAGCTGGCCCGGGGCAGGCGGAGCCGCGGGACACTGTGGACTGGGGCGGCCTGAGAAGGGCGTGGGGTGTGGGTTGGATATTTAAAGATTCTGTGGAACAGGTGAGGTTGGGAGCGGATCCTTTTTCTAAGTGAAGAAACTCAGGCGCAGAGGGGTCACCGATATCCCTTAATTTCAGGAGCAGGATGGGACTCGCCTGTTGGATTAGAGGACACACCCTGGGAGGGTCACAGAGCAGCCCCACATGCTCACGTTTGTTTGTGCTCAGGTTTCTCCCTCCCCTCCCCTCCAGCGGTGGTCCCCAGGCGCGGTAGGTCCTGCTCTTCCCCCGCTGAGAGCCCCCATGCCCTGCTTCATGCGGCCTCGCACACGAGCCGCCTGCTGTATGGTCAGGTCTGCAGTGTTTCATCTGCAGGGTCTCCCACCACAGGGGGGAGGTTGGGAGGGAGCAGTGTCACGGCCAAGGCAGCTGATGAGCCTTCTTTCCAAGAGGCTCCCTTCCCCCGTAGAATCTATGGACACAGGAGAGCCGGGCGGCCAGACCCTGTAGGTCGGTTCCCATTCCACGTCTCCAAACACAGGGGCCTCGCTGCTACTTTGCCGGGAGCCGGTCCATCCTTGCTGTTTCAAGGGACCTGGCATATATGGCATACTGTTAATATGTTTGCTCACCTTCTTGGCACTATGTGTTTTAAACAAGGTCGCCTCTCTGAGAAAGGTTGTTTCCCCAAGTAGGGATTTTCCCCTGAAGTTAGGGAGGGAATAAAATCCCTTAACTAAGTGCCAGGCGGGTAATTAATCACTTTAACTACGAATAATCATGCTTAAGCTACATAATCTTTACTCCCTGGAATGGAGATAAGAAACGCCCTAACCTTTGAAATAGAGATTGATAGGATTGGAATCAACTGGTATAAATACAGTTGAAACAAGACAACAGGATACAGAACTTAGGAGACAGAGAGAGAGACAGAAATTGGCACAGAACCTACACAGAACGTTCTCTAGAGACAGAAGAATTTCGCTGGAGAGAACATGGCAAAAGATCCTGGACAGAAACTGGCCTCAGAACCTAGACACAGAACTTAGGAGACAGAAAGAAGACAGCACCTACACAGAACGTTCTCTACAGACAGAAGAACTTCGCTGGAGAGAACATGGCAACAGATCCTGGACTGAACCTGACTACAGAAATTGGCAAGAGAACCTGACTAGAACCTGGTGACTGAACCTGGCTGGAGAACCTGGACAGAACCTGGCTGGAGATCCTAAGCAGAACCTCTCTGAAGATCCTGACCAGAACTTGGCTAGAGATCCTGGCTAGGCTGCTGATCAACTGAACGCTGTCTCCATGTCATTCCTTCTTCGCCGACTCCGTCCACACCTCTGGGGACCCCTGGACCCGCTGGGGTTGGACCCCGGCACTACTTGACCCAACCCTCCCTCCCACCCCCGGCATCTGTTGCTCTCGTGTACGAAAAGCTGTGTTTGAAGTCAGAGCTCCGGGCTTCGGAGGAAGAAGACATTCGTCAAGAGAATTGGACTCGGGAAGAGGGAAAGCAGGTTTCCCAGAGCCGTGGAGGCGCGTGTGAGGAGCTAAGGGGGAGACTTTGGACTCGAAGAGCCGGGCGAGGACTATGAGGCATGACTTTAAAATACAGATCATTTTGATTGAAATTTGTAGGGGAAAAATCAATATAATCAACCACTCTGGTAAATGGGTGAATTGAGAGAATGGACTTGGCCCTACAGTGTTCATTTTTTAAATGGAAAAAAGGAAGAGAAAGCCAGCTTTCACTGAGCACACTGGTGAGTCGCTTTCTAACAGGCAATATATCTAAGTGAACAGCCCAGACTCTCTCTCCAATTTTATCTGGAGCTGTTCCCACACAAACAACTTTATTAACTCTAAGTGAAAGTTGATGAATCACCCCCACACGCCAGGAGGTTGCAAGTGGAGGGGAGAGTCTAAGAGGTTCGCAGGAATAAGAATTCGGAAATGAGGACTTAATCTCTTCCCCCAAACAGAGCAATTATATTAAAAATTCCCCCTTCTCTAGAAAAGCAAGATGAAATTCCGACTCATTTCAACATTTCCTCCGCTGATTCGTGTGTCTGGATTGCCGTGGCTTCTCTCTGGATCACGCCCATGTCCTGCATCCGACCTCTACCATCCTCATTCCTTTTTCATGTGGAATAAGCTTCCGTTCACCTTTGGGCGCCCAGTTTCCGACGGCTCCACTGCGCCATGAACACGGGGATAAGCAGCTGCCTCTCAGGTGAACTGACCTGGGTGGGAGGAATATGTCGCAATTCTGGGGACACAGCCACTGCCGTTGAAAACGCCAAATCCCCCGACTGCGATGCACTAGCCCGTGGACCCCAGCACCTAAGCCATCAGTTAAACGTTATCTTCACGATGAGCTCCTGTTTTCCTTCATGTGCTGGCACTGACTAGAGATTTTTGTAAAGGCCCCATGCAGTTCACTCATCACCCTTCCCGTCTCAGTCCTGAACGGCCAGGTAATTCCACTTCCTCTAAAGTCGTCAGAAGGGCCCGGCCAGCGTGGCTCAGCGGTTGAGCGTCGACCTATGAACCAGGAGGTTACAGTTTGATTCCCAGTCAGGGCACATGCTCGGGTTGCAGGCTCGATCCTCAGTGTGGGGCGTGCAGGAGGCGGCCGATCCATGATTCTCTCTCATCACTGATGTTTCTATGTCTCTCTCCCTCTCCCTTCCTTTTTGAAACCAATAAGAAATATCTGGAGAAAAATAAAGTCATCAGAAGAAATGAAATGTCTTTTTGCAGCTAACGCTCCTGACAGCTGTGTCCTGAGCGTTACCAGCCAGGGCCCGAGGGCGGAAGACAGGAAGGGCATTTATTTCTCCAGCTCCTCCCAGTGGAGCGGAGGGCAGCCGCGGTCTGGCTCTGTCCCTCCTCTGAAGGGCACTCCCTCCCTCCGGGCTCCAGCAGCCACTCCCTCCCTTGGCTCCTCGTCCCCAGGTGACCAGGGTTCTGCCACTGTGACTGGTCCGGGGACCACACCGTCCCTGCGACTTCCCAACTCTCTCTCTCTGGCCTTCCAAATAGTCTTTTTGTGAAACATTTCTCAGATACCAAATCTGACTGTGCTATCTGCTCCCCGTGGGGACCCAGGTCCATTCGACCACTTACCGTGGGACTATGTCCGTAGACCTCAGGTGCCTCATTAGTAGACCAGGAATGGCATTATCTATCTTTCAAAATTGTTGTAAAACAAGAGAGATAATCCTTTCTAAAACCAGGATGCTTAAACTCCATATAATCAAAACATAGCAAATATAGCATCATAAAAGTACTTTTTTGTATAGATAAAATGGAAAAAACAAAAGATAAATGGGAGGACATGTTTGCCATGCAGACAGCAGACACCCTTTTGAAAACACACACTGAGCCTTCACGAGTCCATGTTAAAAGCTAGAAAATGAATGCGATAGGAAAACAGCACCATGAGGGGGAGAAAATACAAATGGGCTTAACATTTCCAAAAGATGCTTAACCACAGGAAAATGCAAATTAAAACCACAATGATATATGTTTTTTGTAACCTATTGAAATGAAAAAGATCAAAAAGAAGAATTATACATTCCGCTGGTGAGGGTGTCGGGAAGTCTGAGCTCTCATACATCATTGACAGGAATATAAATTGGTACAACCTCTTTGGAGTGAGACTTAACAGTGTCTAGTAAAATAGGAAACGCACACGTGCTCTGGGCCCGTGCACCACACGGCGAGCAAAGTGGCAGGCTCTTCACTACAGCACCCCTGCAGCCAGAAGGGGGACCCCTCCGTTTCCACCAGCGGGATGGTGAGGCGCTGGCCTCAGAGCCCAGGGGGCGGGGGGGGAGGGGGGAGGGCAGGCCCCTTCTGCAAGTCTCTGGATCAGGCTCACAGGAGGAGTGGGAGGAAGCAGAGCACAGGGGCGGGGCTTACTGAGCTGGAAGGCGGGGGGAGGGGGGTGGGGGGGACACGTGTCCGGCAGGTGCTCCTTCACCTCCCCTGCACCCGCGCATTACCTGGTGGGTGTGGCAGCAGCCAGGTGTGCAGGCCCCCCGGGGGTGGGGGGTGGGGCGGGCAGGTGCAGGTCAGCTCCATGGGGGAGGGCTCCCGCTCTCCCTGCAGGGCCCCTGCATGCTCAATAACAGACATGGCGAGAGAAAGAGATGGCTCCCATTCATGCTCACGGGTTCCAGTTGGTCCTTGGTCCCCTTCCTTCATGTCCAACCGCTGACCCCACCGACGTCCGACAGCGCACCATGTGGGGGTCTGCAGATTCACGCAGCTGCCCAGCGGGCCCCAGACCACATAAGGTCTAATCCTCCCAATTCATTCTTAGGGGCCCTTCTCCCTGTCAAATCTCAACTGATACCAAGTGTTAAATAAATCATGAGGGTTGCATAGCCATTAAAAGTAATGAAGTGGTTCTACATGTGAGCATGAAGCAACATCCAAATAATACGAAGAAGATCGAGGTTCAGAAATCTGTACATCATATGCCACGTTTTACATAAAAATAAAAGTGGGAAAAGCACGTGAGCCCTCTACACTGCTCCCTACTGTGTACACTCAACTCACATCCGGAGAAAGGAAAACCACGACTCATTCCACACAAGCCACCAAAGTGCACGGACATGATGGTAACACGGTTGCAATCCCTTGGTGACAGTGTGGTGTTTCTGCGATGATTAGCTTCAGCGAATGAGACGTGAAGCTTCCTACAGGGGGGCTGCCTTCATTAAACAGCAATTGGTCAGAGCGTCTGAGGACAGGGGGAGCCCCGGGCAGGCAGCGGCTGCCTGCTTCTCTCCCATCATCATGAGCCTCACAGTCATGGTTATTCCAGGCCTGTCTGGGCCCCTCTTCTCCCGACCAGCGAATAAATGGTTCTGCAAATGCATTAGAAACGGCACAGACATGGATCACTGCACGCAGCCCCACGGCACAGCCACCTCAAGGGGAAAGGGGGGAGTTCGATATAAATCAGGGCAACATGAAGCCCAGTTAAGGCCAGCCGTGAAGAATGGCTAATTTGCTTGAAGCCACAGGGAATACTAGGTGAGCAAAGGACATGTCTTTCTCCTGGTCGCAAGGTCAGTGTGGCCTCCTTGGTGGAGGTTTAGGCTAAGGAATCTGGGTTCCAGATGTAGTGAGGCCGCAACGCACGTTTCCATCGTCTGCACAGAGACTGCTCATGTCACAGCCAGGCCTTCCCCTGTCCCCGGGTCTTGCCAGCGACGCAGCATTGACCTGGGAGCTCAGGTGACACGACCACATGACCCGCTGCTCACAAACCCATCAGGACCCAGGTAGCTGCTCTCTGGTGTCCTCTCTGCAAAGCCAACATCGTAGGATCCAAACGCGAGCCCTTTTGTCTTCGTGCAGGACCTGCCGCACCCACAGTCCTGGAGCTGCCCTCGCAGGTCCTCACTAGTGGAACCTGGGACGAGCGTGATGTTCTCACCAAAACCGCCTCTTTAGGTGCTGGGAGGAGGGGCTCTCCTGAGCCTCCGTACGTCCTGCGAGTCCCATCGGTGCCCCTAGAGCAGCTCCCAGAACAGCTAGCATCTCCTGCCATGTGGCGGCAGCAGGGGGCCCGCAGAGCCAGTCCCAGGCAACAAGAGGCCCAAGGCCGCCAAGAGAGGGCTCCTCTGTTTAGGGAACTTTGTCTCCCGGGGCTTCCTGCTTGCGGCGGCCATGCCCATTCTGGCCAATGATCTGTTCCCACGTGTGACTGACAGACAAGCACCTCCCAGTCCTCACCCCACTTTCTGGGCATCTGTCTGTTCTCCTCCCTGCCCAGTCCTTCCCCATCGCTCTGTGGGGAACAGACGGTGGCTCCCTGGGGAGTGTAGCCACTGCTTCCTGGTGACGCTGCCCGAATGGCGAGCCTGTCACAGCTGGCCTTCCCTGCGCTCCTTTCCTGTTATCAATAACCAGTTCATTACAGCAACATCCGTCGGGGGCGATGAGCAGTTTTCCTTCCATAATTCACTTTGCTTAAATCCGAAGTTGTTTTGCAGCCCAAGGAGCACAGAGCAGAGCTGGAGCCGCAGCGCCATTTGCATTTGCTGCTTGAATCAGGCTCCGTGTTCCCAGCAGGAGAACTGACTTCAGAGAGCCTGGCGGTGAGCAGGAGTAATGACTGCCCGCCTGGATCTGCTCAGAGATGCTCCCCTGCAATTACCTGCAAACGCGCACGGCCCACCCCTGCTGAAGCCTCAGAGGCCGTAATTAGAGAGCCGGCATTTGCCCACGAGGGGGGTGCGAATTGGTGAGGGGAGTTCCAGACTCTGGGATTTCAGCGTGAACGGTACCGCGCTGTCGGGGGAACATGTCCTGGCATAAGGCACGGCCACTGGGATTTAAGGGAGAAACAAGCCAGTTTTCCAGGAGCAGGAACAGCCCTGGAACATGGGTCGCAGGGAACAGCGCAGGTGCTGGTGGAACGGCACCAGCAGCAAAAAGAGGACTTCCCGCCGCCCGCCGCGGCCAGAGGGCACTTGCCCGCCGCCTAGCGTCCGTCACCCGGCCTGGTGCAGGCTCCGCGACCTCACCTGTAGAACAGCAACCATAACACCTATGATGTCTGTCTCCCTCCCATGACT
This sequence comes from Myotis nattereri, assembly GCF_964212035.1. NCBI lineage: Eukaryota > Metazoa > Chordata > Mammalia > Chiroptera > Vespertilionidae > Myotis > Myotis nattereri. The sequence goes on along the minus strand of NC_138081.1, from coordinate 98,315,853 downwards.
AAATGAGGTACAAAGTGAAAGTTTCTTACGTCCTAAGCCTCCCAGGCAGCTCCCCTTGCTCTCCATTCCCCGACTTCTCCATGGCGCGCAGGTGCTGCAAATGCTTACCTGCAGGTAAAAGAAAAGGAAAAGGGAAGCATCTCCTTTCAAATTCGTGGCGAAGGCAGGCCTCCTACCACCGTACAGGTTTGGTTTTTCTTTAAAGATCCAGACGCACCGAGCAGGGAAGCAGGCGTGGGAATTCCTGACGCCCTAACGTGAGATTCTGTGCAGGTCGGGGTCTGCGAGGGCATCTGCCACGTGTGCCCCTGCGACAGGCGTGCACTTCTCACTGGACATGTACCGTCGGTGATCAGCGGGGAAATAGTAAATGATGGCTCCGGGCTGAGCAGGGACCGCGGATCAGTTTTATTACCTTGGGAGCTGTATACACACACGTTAATATTTTTCAGGTCCTTTCCTAAAACTGTCCAGCGGCTTGAAATATATAAGATCAACAAGAACGGGGGCACAGGAGCTTTGGGGCGACAGCGCCAACCGCACCTGTCTGAGCCGCCATGCCGGCCATCCGTCTGCGTGAGAAGCGTGAACGTGGGTGAGGAGCTGTTCCCACAGCGAGACGCGGGCTGGCAAGCCTCATCCCAGAGGGAAGGTGATTGAATGCCTTGGGCGTGAAATAAACCAAGCAGCAAGCATCAGAGAATGCTGAATGGTCTGTGGTGACTCCAGGAAATGCAAAACGTGCCCCAAACACGGGTCCCCCCCACCCCAGCTCCTCTGGGCACTGCGAGTGTCGAGGTGTCGGGAGAGCCAGCTCCCACACTGCCTGCGTCGCCACCGCACGGACCTGCCCCGACTTGCTGGGCCCCTCTGGTCGCTCTCCTCCTGGTTTCTAAGTCATTTCCCACGTGTCCACGCTCCACAGCCGGCACTCTGTGTTGATCAGGGATGTGTCCACGGGGGGCACAACGCCTTGAATTTCTAAAGTCGGCACTTCATGGCCAGGACAGAGGTTTCTGAAGAGCAGCCCGCGTGCCTCTGATTGGACAGGGAGGTCCTCACTGCCCCGTGTACCAGGATGGAGGTCCCGCGAGTCCCCCGATCACAGGGCGGGAATGGGTTCCGGGGCCAAGCAGCAGGTGCCTGACCACCGCCTCCGAGGCAGGCTGTGCGAACCCCGAGAGCCGGGGGGGGGGGGTTGTCGCGGTGAGGACAGCAGGCGAGTGCGGGTCAGGCTTGGACTCTCAGGATTGGAATCTCAAGACCACCGCCTACGTGTGCGCGTGGGTAGGACAGGGTGCCTGGTCCTGCAGGGCTTCAGAGTCTTACTCTAACGGGAGGGCTGCACTGTCTACCTAGTAGGAGGGCTCTAGGGTGAAAGGAGGTGATGTGTTAAAGCAGCGAACGCTGTGCCTAGAATAGAATTCTCAATAAATGGTTAGCAATCATCATTCAAATACACGAGGACTACTTTACCTATTTTCAATAATAGCTTGGAATCCAAGTGTGTCTATCTACCTCTATCTATATCTATATCTATATATATATATATATATATATATATATATATATATATCTACATATATCTATACCCATATCTATAGCTATCTCTCTATGTCTCTGTATCTCTATCTCTAACTCTAGCTCTATCCCTAGCTCTAGCTCTAGCTCTAGCTCTAGCTCTAGCTCTAGCTCTAGCTCTATCACTATCTCTATCTGTATCTATATCTACCTATATCTCTATCTATATCTATGTCTATCTCTATCTATATTATATCTATAATATACTAGTATATCTATATCTATCTATACCGATATCTATAATCTATATATCTCTATCTCTATTACTATCCCTATCTATACTTGTATCTCTATCTACCTACATCTCTATCTATCTCTATCTATGCCTATGTCTATCTCTATCTATATTATATCTATAATCTCTATCTATAC